>NC_056463.1:35233807-35891560 GCF_008729295.1 Plectropomus leopardus
ACACAACTATTTTACTATTTTTTTTCTTTTTTTTTTTAGGGGTGACACAATATTTTCCTTTCACACTCCTTTCAACCTTCCAGGCTCCATTGGTTTAAGTTCACTTTAGGTAGCTATTAAAATCAAGTACTGACTCAAAAGTGGCTCAACACCTGTGAGTGCATCATAATGAAACCAGAGAAATCGAACGTAATGACGAAGTCTGTAATTCATGCTAAACCCACATATATATTTATTCTTAATTTTATAGTTTTAATAAATATATTGACACATTTAGTGCTCATTCATTCTCTGTTTGCCAACACAGTATGAGAGAAGATGAGTTGCCTTCAGCTCAAAGCAATGAGTTTAACAAGTAGCAGCTTTGACCTTTCAGTGTCCTCTTGCTATATCTCATTGCTGAAGTTTGTTGGAGATGTAAACAGCTTAGAGAAATTTCTGCAGAAAATACTGAGCCAAACAAGATGCATTGCCAACTGTCTTGTTGGTTATTATTTTATTTGAAACATAATACTTATTAGCTTGAACTAATAAGATACCAAAGCACAGGGCTCTTTATTGTCAAGATGCAAATACAAAATTATAAGTCAAAAAGTGTCAGGTATCAGATTAAGGAAGCCAAAAGAAAATACTAGAGGCAGGATGGGTTTAGCTGCATTGGAAATACATTTAATGAGAAACAAACTGCTGAATACTACCCCAGAGGTATGTGAAGGACTTGCAAATTATTGCATTTTAGTTTTATATATGTTTTATGCAGTGTCCCAATTTTGGAGGAATCAGAGTTGTATAGTCTACCATTATTATTGAAAGTGAAATAACTAATTTCAGCAAATTTTGCTATTTAATATATACAAGTACAGCAAATAAATAGCTTTTTGTGTGTGTGTGTGTATACCTATTAAGACCTCTGTTGTAAGGACTTATTTTCAAAGGTATACTCCCTCTGGACTCAGGAAGTCTCAAGGTAGACCGTGAGCCCATGTAGACCATGTTTGGTGCTGACATTAATGCCAATCAGTATTCATGGGACAAATGCTCATGTCTTTGCTGTCAGGAAAATTGCTGAGATACAAGAATCTCTCAAGAGCCATTAAAGCGCAACATTCACCAAAGAGTCGATATGTGACAGATTGATAAATGAACAAATTATCCAACTTCATCCACACAGGACTGTTGTCATAGTTAACCATCAAAAATCAAAACATATCTTTTTCATTCCGCTTGCTGTCTATAGCATCAAAGTCAAAGGGAGGTTGTAATTGGATGCTGATGTAGGCCAATATTAATCATCATTTTATTGTCAGGCTCAGCAAGTGAAGTGGGCAGGGCTGCCCTGTTTGGTCCAAGATGTAGTATGCAGAGGAGAAAAGACCAATTTCCTCGTCCTAAACGAAAAGTTCTCTAAAGCAGTTTGGAGTGATTTTTCATCAATCATAGCACATTCCTCCTAAGCTGGGAATTGGGGTGGGGGGGTGAGAGAGAGTGAGAGAGAGGAAGAGACAGAGAGAAAAAAAGGTTAGACCACTCTATTACCTGAGCGCACTTCACTGTGAATAATGATGTATGACATAAAAGCACTCAAGAGTTTCTTTAAAATGTTACCAGCACTGATCTACAGCTTCAGTCATGGGATAACACACATTTAACATTTAGAATACCCCTGGGTGAGGAGAGGAAAACATCATGCAGCAGCTCCGCCTCTGGTTCATCAATAGTATAGATTATTCCAAAGATCTTCTCTTTATTATATATTAACCAAACCTCAAACGTCTTTTCTCTCTGAAATTGATTCGACATTACAGTCACGTCGTCTCACTCCCCCCACACCATTTCTTTTGACTTATTTGATAATATCAAAAAAAAAATGTCATATCTATGATGCAATGTCAAGCAAATCTGCTCATTTGTCTATCTTACAAAAATCTCCACAGTACAAGTTTTGACGTGTTTGCCATCAATATTTTATAAGTAAGCCCTAAGGATTTTTTTGTCTGAACTTCTCGCTGGCTTTTTCCAAACCACCCAAGGTCAATTGCTTACATGTATCAAGGACATTTTTCCTGAGAGAATCCACCCAGACCACTGAAATCAACTGACTTCTTGTGCAAACAAACATTAATATTCTGTCTGTTAGTTTCAGCGTGGGAAAAAAATGCTAAGTGTGACTGGCACTACATCTGTATATTGGCAGGTCAATGCGCTTGCACTGTGCTGCGAGGCTCTCTCACAGTTCTGTGGTTATGCAAAGCAACAGAGTATGTGTGCACTCCGCAGCACAGAGGGTTCTGCACCTGCAGGTCCTTTAATGAATAATTGAATCATACACACCATATATTCCTAAGTTCTTACTATTCCAGTCAAACTTTAATTCATCAACACATCATCTAAAATAATCATCTGCAAGGTAATCATGTATTTATGCTGCCACTGTAAAGATAATCTTCTTCTAAACTCTTGAAATAGATTACAAAATGTTCTTCTCGGATTTCTTTAACCCTTTAAAACTGACCTCATGTGGATGGCTGTATTGTGTTCATGGTTTTGTTTATATTGATCTAAAATTTGTAACATAAAGGTAATACTTCAGTCTTTCATTTAATCACATTGTACACTCATAATGATTTCATTGTGCTATGTTACTTGTGGGGCAATTTTCTATTATTTATCTATTTTTTTTTTCAAAATCTGTTTGCTTTTTCTCTGTTTGCTTTCTTTCTTTTTCTTTTTTGCAGCCCTGATTTTCCTTTCTTGGGTTAAGACATGGCAGTGCACATTGGTGGTCCAGCTTTAAGGGGGAAAAGTACACATAAAGTACAGTGTTTCAACTGATTTATTCAGCCAATTTGAATTTGGCGATGGCACTAAGTATTCATAAAAAAAAAAAAAAAAAAAAAAAAAAAAAGCAAAAAAAACCAAACTTTCTATTCTCAGCTTTTTGAGGGCCTTCATCCCATTGGGGCCCTGTGTCATTATTTTCCACCTCTGGATAAAATCCATCACAACACTTTTGCACTCTGCTCAAAAATGACCATGTCTCAAAAAACTAAATAATTTTTATTTTGTAAAATCGGATAAAAAAGTCTGAGTTTTGTTTTTTTTTTTTTAAATTCAAATACTTTTCACTCATTATAATTTATCGACTTTTGCAACTTTAAAGGTTGTACTGATTTGAGGGATATGAAGACATCTCTGAATATACTGCAAGAAATAACATGCCTATAGGCAAAAATACAAACGTAGACACTGACGGACCCTTTCTATTGCAGATTTCAATGGATTTTAGGGTTAATGTGTCTTCTCCGTCATTATATTGCCATCTCTTATGACAACGTATGATTGCAATTAAATCATTGTAAGCTTTGGTCAATATGGCTTATAATTTTAGCCTTAATGACATGTGTGCATACATGACCATTATTTACCTGGTATGTATAAAATAAAATAGACCCTGCTAGGATAACTTTTCTTCTGACATTCTGGCCTTTAATGTTAGGATTGTATTCCATAAGTCGTTTATACAAGTGTTTCTACATCAGTAGACATTCAACATGCTAATGAGATTTAAATATTCACCCACTGACCTTCTGGCGTGCAACTACGCTGGTTCGAGGGCTCCCGCTATGTGTAATTGCTGTAATTCAAGGCCTGGCAGAGAGCTTCATGTCACAGCGATTATCATTTACCACTCTCATTAATATGCATTAATCACTCATTGTACAGTTGGTCAGTGTACCCTTTGCACTAAGCAGTATACAACTTGTACTGTATGTGCAAGCTTTAGTAAATGCAGAAAAGACTATAAAGCATGTTGTTCAGTCTGAATGTACGTATATATAACTATTTGGATGCAAATATACTCTTTTGTTCTTTGTAATAAATTGCCGTAATTTTAGCAGCTTACTCTGATTCTATATTATTATGATTTTCTTATGCTGTTTGAAATTATCTGCTCTGCTCTATGTTTGTGAGTAGCACAACAGGGCTTTTGAACTGTGGCACCTGGAAGATGAAAGGAGAGCATGGCACATATATAATTCACAATGGCACTGGCAGATTTACCTCTCAGAATGTATAGTCATTTTGTAACAATGGGCCCCTGATTTCTCAGCGAGGAAGTCAAAGGCAATTCTGCCTGTGGATTGACATGACTTCTGTATGATGTATTTCGTCAGCTGTAGCTGGCTGCCTAATAAGGCTAATGTTCCATGGGATGGCTGAAAGAACCAGATTCTTCAAGAAACATCATTTTTTCTTCTTTTTTGCAGTGTGGGATGAGTTAGTCCTTCTATCATCTTCAAAAACTGATAAAGCAAAACTGAACTTCTCTGTTCACAGAGGGTTCTCATCCCTAGTTGTCACTTAGTGATCAGTGGACTTCCATGTCGACACATAACATGTTAGGTATCCTCCTGTGTCTGCTGTTGACATTCTGGGACCTTGCAAACATGGCAGCACATCAATGAATTCACTGCATCCAGCAGTGTATATGGCTGCAACAGGTGTCCTCCTGCCATGTTATGAACTGAACCCACATACTGTGCTGCCACGCCCGCTGCCATTCAGCCTACCATCAACATATTATAAGACCACAAAAGTTTCTGACCAGCTGAATGTTGTGGAAGGTGTTTTCTGGCTTTAGCGTCTCTCGCCAGAATCACAAAGTGACAGTATTTGATCATTTCTGAGTGAGAACCAGCTGGTTTAACTTGCAAACTTGCTTCGACTGTCAGTGTTTGTACTCACTGTATGCAGAACTGAGGTGAGCTGAAACAAAATGATCTGCCTTCATGTTCCCCTTGTGTTTTCATTAATTTATTGATTTATGAGGTTGTATTCTGCAGTTGTTGCTTTAAATATTTAAAGTAGTAATGTGCCGTGATATGCGGTATTTCATGTGCAGAAATGCTGATATCTGCAAAAGGAGTTTTATTGTGATTTTTCTGGTAACTTTAAATTGCTATGGTAAATGCCTGTATTGGTTTGAGTTTATGTTAATTCCCATATCATATGCTGCTGTTTTCTCTCTTTTTGCAAAGCACAAAACCATACTCAACCTCAGTTTAAATTTCCAGATTTATTATATCAGCTTTAACTGTTACAAGAGAAAAAGGCTTGCAGGATGGGGACAATCTGCTGTTTTTGCTATATGTAGATAATGCAGGTATTGTTGACTGGTACTGCTGGAGTCATGTTGTGACAGGTTGTACCTAAAAATAAGTGGTCGACATGCTGCTCGATCACAATGTAAATTAAAAGTGTTTATAGCTGTAAAGCCACACTGGAAAGCAAAGGGAAAAGCTGTGCGTCACAGAGAGGGGGAAACGCAATACAGTTTGAGAATGTGAGCAGATATTCTCATATTTAGACAGCCTACCCTGTTTGACGTTCATGGAGCTGCTCTGGGTTGTTCACATTAAAGTTGACAGAAATGTTGTGTGAAAAATGCAAAAAGAGAGCTTGAAAGGGAAGTTCAAACTCTGGCTCCTTCTCACCACCACACAGCTGGCTTGTGTGATGTGGGTGAGAAGGTTGGATCGTCAGTTTTTAAAAGTTGAAAAGATGGTCAGATACAGCTTCCCTAATCCTCACTGGAAAGGTGTGTGTGTGTGTGTGTGTGTGTGTGTGTGTGTCTGTGTGCTTGTAGTGTATCAGTGTTTCAAAGTTACGCAGTATATGAGCTGACTTTGTCATCCATGATGGTGGATAGCGTGACACCTTGGCAAGACACCTACCAAACAGCAGAATGCAGCACCAGACCATCAAACAAAAATAACATGTTTTAGCCGGTAATTGCTGCATTTCCACAGCCTGTTTTCCTTTCGATCTCATAAAATACTGCTACTTTGACTATGCTTTTGGTGTAAGGTTGCAACACCAAAAGGCAACTTTCGCATGCACATGAAACGCCGCTGGACACTGTCAGGTGAGGATACAGCTTGACAGAACCATTGGCAGTGTTATTATTTGCTAGCGGAAGGCTGTGCGGCACTTGCTGCGTCCTCATGATACGGAGTTCAGCTGGACAGAACCCTTCTTGTCTGGGGGTGGTATAAAGTATGCAAGGGTGCCTATAGGGCAGCCGGGCAGGAGATGGGTCCAAAAAAAAAAACCCCAGACCTCATGCGAGAATCTTGTGTTTACTTCCCCTCTGGGTGTGATGGCTTTTTTTTCCTACAGATTACCATGTGGCTCCGCACTGTAACATCAATGCATTTCCTGCCAGGATAGTGCAACCAAAAGCAGTTGTTTTCCTGTTGCTGCATTTCTTTTTCAGGGATTGATGCTCCTAAAATGGGGTACATATTATGCCAACATTTGGTCTGGTTGATCTGTTGTGTTACACCATGAAATAATGTATAGTAGTAATTTAATGATGCACTTTTTGGCTTTAGTTATCACTATATCATAGGTAATGAGTTAGTTAATTGGGTATGTTGTTGTCTTGCAGTAAAGCTGCAAACTGGAACATTTGCTATTGCATTTTTGATTTCAGAGAGGCTAGAAAAAAAAAGAAATCACTCTCCAAACTTTTTAAATGTGAAGTATTGCTTGACAGGCCTACTAATTACAGATGTTGAGCTATGATTGGGCAATCACTGTTCGGTGTATGATTTTAGTAAACAGCCTAATGAGACAAAGTTAATGTTTAACTAAGTAGTCTAGAATGCAGAATGGAGTAGAACTGCATATTATTGGTTCAGATCAAGGCTGAATGGATATGTGTTATGCAACCGAATCCAGGTGACCCACAGCTTAGACTACAGTTTGTCACAATAAATGAAGGTGAAATCATTCACCTGAGACAACTGTCACAATTTGGGTAGTTTTGCTGAGCCAGTGTTGGCATGAGATGAGGTACACTTTATTAATCCTGGAGGAAAATTGACTGGCATGAAGGACAATGAGACCCAGCAATGGAAAGAATGCCAAATGCCAAATGTCTGACTTGATTGCTATTTGGGGAGATGGCACAATTTAGTCAAAACTGGGAGGCACATACTGTTCTGTAACCAGAATATGATGGAAAAAAAGAAGCAGATGTGTCAACTTTTGTTATTGTTGCTGTGCAAATACATGTCTTCTGAATATTGCTGTCAGTTTATATTAATATTGGATATGGGCCACATCCAAGACTACACATATGAGCAGCAATTAAGAGCTGTACATAAATTGTAAGGGTGCAGTGTGGCTTTTGTGAACAGCAGGAATAGTAATTTACCCACAAGCCCTCTGGGGCTCCTTCTCATTTAACCGTATTTGCCTTTTTCACTTAAGCAATATATTTTTATGCTAATGAAACTAAAGTAAACTAAAGTAATGGAGTTGACGTTATATTGATTTTGAGTTCAGGGCCAATGCAATTCACACTAATCTGGTTTTACACTGAATCATAGGGTCTATGAATACTGTATAAAATAGAGCAACTTGATGAGGCGAATATTTGATAAATAAAAAAATTGTGAGTGTTTGGAGATGAATTATTTGATGGGGTTTAAAAACACAGAAACACATAAAACATTTATTTAATGTTATGCTAATTGTGATAATAAAAAAAAAAACTACAATTTGGCATAGTCTAATAAATATTGTGGATGGCACAGTGAGTTTATTATCACAGATGGGCTTATGATACTGCAGGCTGAGGTCAGACTGAAAAAAAAAAAGAATTCTTTGTTTTTGTGTTGGATTGTCACCCAGAGTTATTCTACATCGGGTCCATTAGGACAGTTCCAGGTGCTCTGACTCTTAATTGATTTTCAAATTGACTTTAAATCCTTTGATTTTTTTAACACTGCCTGAGGCTAACTATGCATATTCTCCAAAGTAATGAAGGTATGAACCTCAATGTACAAAAACAAAAGAAAAAAAAAAACATTTAGAAAATTTGGAGATAACACACACTTGTGCTTAGATTAATGTTGCACTGTCCTACTGTTTTCTGTCTGTCATCATCATCATTAAGCAATTTTTAATCTTGAAAAATTAAATAATACAAACAAATTCACTAAAATCAACACTGACCACTGCTACTCTGAGGAACCTCCACTGTTAATATTAGCTGTAAGATTTTTTTAAAAATGAAAATATTTTAAATTCCCAGTGTGGGGGATTTAATGGCATCTAGCGGTGATGTCCCAAATCTGAAACTTCCAAGAAACTTCCAAACTGCCAAGTGTGGAAGAAAACTATAGAGACAATGCAAAAATGTGAATGGCCCTATTTAGAGGCAGTGTTTGGTTTGTCCATTCTGGGCTACTGTAGAACAACACGGTGGGCTCTTAAATAGAAGACCCACTCCTCATGTGGATATAAACAGCTCATTATGTGGTAACAAAAGCAAAAGAATTCTTATTTTCAGGTAATTATCAAGTAATAAAAACATAGTTTGGTATAATATATACATTTTCTTCCAACAGATAAATTCAACGCACTGACTGGGCATTTAATGGAGGGTAAACTTTTAAACTTTTTAAAAATTATTATTCTCATAATTGCTTCACTATAGTTAACAACCACAAATTCTCAATTAATTTTGCTCTTCATTTTAAAGAGAACCTTAAAATGTTAACTCTGTTTTTCTGCCATCCATTCCCCTACAAAGTAACAATGTTGTCATGCACAATATCTGGTGACATTTTTTTATTAAAGTACGAGTATTGAATCATACAGATATTATTCATGCAAATCATAAATATTACTGTGTGAATACTTAATTGAAAAACAATATTAGCCACCCAAACACAATTAAAACATCTATGTTTAAGCATCATTAATTCTAAAACAAGCTAAGACAACTTTAATTTACTGCAGAAATAAACATAATTAACATTTTTTATTTACTCATTAAATAAACTATAAATGGACAAAAAAGATTCAGGATATTGTGGAAACCATTATTGCACAACATCATTGGCTTAGTAGCTGCTCCTATAATGGACTGTATCAGCTTTTATTGTTTGTGTGAGCTTTTGAAATGCATTATGTTTTTATGCATATCTGTGCACCCGTTTTCTTGCTGTGGTGATAGCTTTTATTCAAATGTTTTTTAAAAAAAAGTTAAGCAATAGAGCACTTATTATAATAAATTGACTTTGTATGAAAAGAAAAGCATGAGCAAAAGGGGAAAGGCTGATTGCGCTTTGTCCTAAACTTTATTCCTGTTAAATTTAGCTGAAAATACTTGTCATACTTGGTTTAAAAATCAGTTTGAAATGTATTAGTTGTGGTAAATTTGGAATGTATGCAGGCATGAATGCAACACTGATAATTGCCCATCTTTACAAAAGAAGAAAAAAAAAGATGTACACCACACAATATTACACATGAATGCTATGTTATGTATTGTGTGGATGATTACCATACTATAAAACATGTAGGGTTTATTGAGCAAGATTTTCACATTTTCAACAAATTAAATTAAAACTAACAATGAACATGTTCTGCCCTTGGCAGCAGACATGAAAGGCTGTATTTCCTTGCATTTAACATCTCCAGGGCAAAATAACATCCTCCTCAGTGAAGCTAGGTCTCACTCTTATTCATCTTCATACAGGTCAAGTAGTGCATTTGCATCCTATGGTAAGAACTGACCACAATTAAAACATCTGCTAATAATACTTTCTTCTTAATTCCACCCAATTTACAACTGTGCTCCAAGTTTGTCTGTCTGGTTTAAAATCTACTTTGCAGTCACTACATCTTGAGCAGTTTAATGCACACACCACTAATTGAGCATAATCCACCTACAATGCTTTGGGTCATCATGTCAACCTTTGCCTGGCAACAGAATTCAGCAAGTCTGCTGTGATACTCAGTGTTACACAGTCCCTCACTTTTTAACAACAAATACTAGTAGAGTCACAGTTTTTATTGCCCTTGCTACAATTGTTTCTGACTGCCAAAAAGAAAGGGACTTATTGTTCTGTACCTACGCTCTCAGGCAGAACTTCCTCCAATCTGTGTATGGCTGGACTAAAGGTCTGCCTGCCCCAGTAAAGGAGAAAGGATTGTACATAGCCTTAGAAGAAGTGCTGCCAGAGAGGCTCAGGGCTAAGCAGCAGTCACCTCAGAACTAAGACCTACCGTGGGCTCCTCACAGTCAACATTTGACATTGTGCCTTCTTTTATGGCTCAACAATATTATTTCAGACAAGCTGCAGTTCTTCAGTTTTCAGTGGATAGTGAAAATATGCTTCTAAAGTTTGTCTTACCTATGGAATACTGTCAGACATCGTAGACATTACATCTCTGAAGCAGAGCTTTGATTCTCTGGCCAAATACGATAGGGCCCGGCCCGACCCGACCAGGCCTGGTGGGGTCATAATTCAAAATATGTTTAGGGTTGAATCAGGTCAAGTTTGCATCAGTTTCCCTTTGTTTTCTCCAATTTACCTTTTTCCATTATTATTATTATTATCATTATTATTATGTTTATTTATTTTTCTATTTTTACCTCATAGTTTGTGTGCTGTCATGAATAATGTATCAGCTGTGGTGCAGTTGTCAAAGATTGTGTCAAAAATATTTTTTTTCTGCAGACATCTTAAGCAGGCAAAGCTTTTTTATGGATTACATGTGGGGTATTTAAACCTCACAGTCTATAGGAAATACTAACTCAAGGTGCCTGGCAGACTCAACAGGGACTAGAAAACGTATCCGCGGGTTGTTAAACAGGTGTGATGTACTTGCTGGAGTAGTAAACTAGTTTTAATTACAGAAAGGATTCTAGTGACGTGACTGATTGTTTTCCACTTATTAGTCAGACTCTGTGTATTTCCATGGAAGACAACTGTTGCAAAAAGCGTTTTGAATTTTGAAAGATAATTTACCCCAGACATGAATACATTTTGATTATATATTTTACTTTGTTGGTAATACTTGCAATACTGCGCTCAAGGGTACACTGTAAACCCAAATGTTCAAAGTACTTAAATAAATTAAGTTATGCATACTCCCTGAGCTACCACCTTATCGTGGTGGAGGGGTTTGCGTGTCCCAGTGATCCTAGGAGCTCAGTTGTCGGGGGCTTCATGCCCCTGGTAGGGTCACCCATGGCAAAACAGGTCCTAGGGGAGGGACCAGACAAAGCGTAGCTCACAAGACCCCTATGATGACATCAACCGATGGTCCAGAGTTTCCCCTCGCCCGGACGCGGGTCACCGGGGCCCCCCCCTGGAGCCAGGCCTGGGGGTGGGGCTCGATGGCGAGCGCCTGGTGGCCGGGCCTTTACCCATGGGGCCCGGCCGGGCACAGCCCGAAGAGGTGACATGGGACCTCCTTCCCGTGGGCTCACCACCCATAGGAGGGGCCGTAGGGGTCGGGTGCAATGTGAGCTGGGCGGCAGCCGAAGGCGGGGACCTTGGCGGTCCGATCCTCGGCTGCAGAAGCTAGCTCTGGGGACGTGGAATGTCACCTCTCTGGTGGGGAAGGAGCCTGAGCTGGTGCGCGAGGTTGAGAAGTTCCGACTAGATATAGTCGGCCTCACCTCGACGCATGGCTTGGGCTCCGGAACCAGTCTTCTTGAGAGGGGTTGGACTCTCTTCCACTCTGGAGTTGCCACTGGTGAGAGGCGCCGGGCAGGGGTGGCAATACTTATTGCCCCCCGGCTCGGTGCCTGCACGTTGGAGTTTACCGCCGGTGAATGAGAGGGTAGCCTCCCTCCGCCTTCGGGTTGGGGGACGGATCCTGACTGTTGTTTGTGCCTATGGTCCAAACAGCAGTTCAGAGTATCCACCCTTTTTGGAGTCCTTAGAGGGGGTGCTGGAGAGTGCTCCTTCTGGGGACTCCCTCGTTCTGCTGGGGGACTTCAACGCTCACGTTGGCAACGACAGTGAGACCTGGAGGGGCGTGATCGGGAGGAATGGCCCCCCCGATCTGAACCTGAGTGGTGTTTTGTTATTGGACTTCTGTGCTCGCCACGGATTGTCCATAACGAACACCATGTTCAAGCATAAGGGTGTCCATATGCGCACTTGGCATCAGGACACCCTAGGCCGCAGTTCAATGATCGACTTTGTAGTCGTATCGTTGGACTTGCGGCCGTATGTCTTGGACACTCGGGTGAAGAGAGGGGCGGAGCTGTCAACCGATCACCATCTGGTGGTGAGTTGGCTCCGATGGTGGGGGAGGACGCCGGTCAGACCTGGCAGACCCAAACGCATAGTGAGGGTCTGCTGGGAACGTCTGGCAGAGTCTCCCGTCAGAAGGAGCTTCAACTCCCACCTCCGGAAGAGCTTCGACCATGTCCCGGGGGAGGCTGGGGGGGACATTGAGTCCGAGTGGGCCGTGTTCCGTGCCTCCATTGCTGAGGCGGCCGACCGGTGCTGTGGCCGTAAGGTGGTTGGTGCCTGTCGGGGCGGCAACACCCGAACCCGCTGGTGGACACCGGCGGTAAGGGGTGCCGTCAAGCTGAAGAAGGAGTCCTATCGGGCCTTCTTGGCCTGTGGGACTCCGGAGGCAGCAGACAGGGACAGGTACCGACAGGCCAAGCGGAGTGCGGCGGCGGCGGTCACCGAGGCGAAAACCCGGGCATGGGAGGAGTTCGGCGAGGCCATGGAAAAACGACTTCCGGACGGCTTCGAAGAGGTTCTGGACCACCATCCGGCGTCTCAGGAGGGGGAAGCAGTGCTCCGTCAACACTGTGTATGGTGGCGACGGGGCACTGCTGACCTCGACTCGGGACGTTGTGGATCGGTGGAAGGAATACTTCGAAGACCTCCTCAATCCCACCGACACGCCTTCCGTTGGGAAGCAGGGCCTGGGGACCCGGGGGTGGGCTCCTCTATCTCTGGGGCTGAGGTTACCGAGGTGGTCAAAAAGCTCCTCGGTGGCAGGGCCCCGGGGGTGGACGAGGTCCGCCCAGAGTTCCTCAAGGCCCTGGATGTTGTGGGGCTGTCGTGGCTGACACGACTCTGCAACATTGCGTGGACATCGGGGGCAGTGCCCTTGGACTGGCAGACTGGGGTGGTGGTCCCTCTTTTCAAGAAGGGGGACCGGAGGGTGTGTTCCAACTACAGGGGGATCACACTCCTCAGCCTCCCTGGTAAGGTCTATTCGGGGGTACTAGAGAGGAGGGTCCGCCGGATAGTCGAACCCCGGATTCAGGAGGAGCAATGCGGTTTTCGCCCCGGTCGTGGAACTGTGGACCAGCTCTGGACCCTTGGCAGGATCCTTGAGGGTGCTTGGGAGTTTGCCCAACCAGTCCACATGTGCTTTGTGGACTTGGAGAAGGCATTCGACCGTGTCCCTCGGGGAGTCCTGTGGGGGGTTCTCCGGGAATATGGGGTTTCGGACTCCCTGATACGGGCTGTCCGTTCCCTGTATGACCGGTGCCGGAGCTTGGTCCGCATTGCCGGCAGTAAGTCGAACTCGTTTCTGGTGAGGGTTGGACTCCGCCAGGGCTGCCCTTTGTCACCGATTCTGTTCATAAGTTTTATGGACAGAATTTCTAGGCGCAGCCAGGGTGTTGAGGGGGTCCGGTTTGGTGACCTCAGGATTAGGTCTCTGCTCTTTGCAGATGATGTGGTCCTGTTGGCTTCATCGGGCCGCGACCTTCAGCTCTCACTGGATCGGTTCGCAGCCGAGTGTGAAGCGGCTGGGAATGAAAATCAGCACCTCCAAATCCGAGACCATGGTTCTCAGCCGGAAAAGGGTGGCGTGCCCCCTCCGGATCGGGGATGAAGTCCTGCCCCAAGTGGAGGAGTTTAAGTACCTCGGGGTCTTGTTCACGAGTGAGGGAAGGATGGAACGGGAGATCGACAGGCGGATCGGTGCGGCGTCTGCAGTAATGCGGACTCTGCACCGGTCTGTCTTGGTGAAGAGGGAGCTGAGCCGAAAGGCAAAGCTCTCGATTTACCAGTCGATCTTCGTTCCTACCCTCACCTATGGTCACGAGCTTTGGGTAGTGACCGAAAGAACAAGATCGCGGGTACAAGCGGCCGAAATGAGTTTCCTCCGTAGGGTGGCTGGGCTCTCCCTTAGAGATAGGGTGAGAAGCTCGGTCATCCGGGAGGAGCTCGGAGTAGAGCCGCTGCTCCTCCGCATTGAGAAGAGCCAGATGAGGTGGCTCGGGCATCTAATTAGGATGCCTCCAGGACGCCTCCCTGGTGAGGTGTTCAGGGCACGTCCCACCGGTAGGAGGCCCCGGGGAAGACCCAGGACACGCTGGAGAGACTACGTCTCTCAGCTGGCCTGGGAACGCCTCGGGGTCCCCCGGGAAGAGCTGGATGAAGTGGCCGGGGAGAGGGAAGTCTGGGTTTCCCTGCTTAGGCTGCTGCCCCCGCGACCCGACCCCGGATAAGCGGAAGAAAATGGATGGATGGATACTCAAAGTTTAAAAAAAAAGTTCTATTAACTTAATTATGTCAAGTTCATTTAACATGTTGTTCCGTTTTGAGTAATTTTAACTAATATGTTTTTTGATGAGTAACTAAAAACATAGCTTACATACAACTTAATACACTGTAAATCCGAATGCTCAAAATAATTAATTGGTATTAGTATAGTTAACTTAAAATTTTCTCAAAAGTTCTACTTATAAATGTTGATTGCCAGTAGCATTGTCCGTCTTTTCAGTTTATTAAACTTGTAATTTTTGATGAATATGAACTTTTTGCAGATTTGTGTAACCTACTTAAAAATAATTAACTCATAGTTACTTATAAGCATATCTGTTTTTATTTTTTTTTTGTTCTTGGTAGGACCTGTTTCAGTTCCGTTTTTCTCCTTTTTTTTTGGTTGTACATTTACACTCATATTGTACGGCTTGTATCTGTTGTGATATTGTTTGTAATAAGAAAACCAATAAAAAGAGAATTCCAAAAAAATAAAAGCGTATCTATTAAACATGAATAAATCAAACCAAGAATCAATTAAGAATAAATCCGTTGCATCAGATAGATTTGTACTGTGTAGGTTACACACGCGCACCTTCCACCGGAAGTGTTCACACGATTTTATTTTGTAGTATTTGCGTGCACTTCCTCTTCAGACAGCGAGGCGGAGGACTCAGGAGGAGAGCGGGATCAACAGACCAGCCAACCAGGCGGCAACATTAGCACTCAGCTCTGCGCCATTGGATTAAATGTAAGTAGTCGACATAAAACTCGCTTTAATGTTTGTTTCAGACGGTTCAACGTGTTTTTAAAACGGACTAAGTGACTCACGTTAGCCATGTAAAATTGTTAACCGGTTAGCAGCAAGCTGACATGCAAAGTCATCTGGTCAGTTAACGTTAGCTGTGTTGCATGGCGAAGGTTCTGTAGTTGTAAAGACTGGTGATGCCAAACATGCAGTGACTGCTCATAATTAAAACTCTTCATCTTCGTTGAAGCTGCGTCAGTGTGTGAAAGCAGAAAGCTAACTCTAGCACCACGTGCTGTGTCTAGCTAAAAGTTAAAAAAGTTAAATTAGCTGGTTAAATAAAATTGTCTTTTTTCTATGTGTTTACTAAGATTAGAATTCATGAATGTTTACCAGCCACATTTTCTGCAGTTCAAATGAGTGGTTTTGGTTCACTGCACAGATAGGGTGATACGTTTTTTTTTTGTTTGTTTTTTTTTTTACCTGTTGGCAAATTCTGGTTCAACTGCCAGGCTGTGTGCGTGTGTGGTAATCTGTATTGAAGCTGCATCAGTGTGTGAAAGCAGAAAGCTAGCTCACCATGTGTTGTGTCTAGCTAAAAGTTATTCTCTGCAGCAGAAAACTGTAGCACCACGTGTTGTGTTTAGCTAAAAGTTCAATTAGCTGGTTAAATAAAATTGTTTTTTTCTTTGTGGTTAGTACAGATAGACTATTGTGACGTCCAGCCCACCAGTCAAAGAGCTCATGGAGCTCTGGCCTGCTTTTCGTATGCAGTCTGAGGTAATGTTGATTAACTCATTCATCTGTTTTCATCTGTACCAGACAGTACTGTATATCACATTGTGTGCAGTGTTATCCATGCATTCATCCTAGATTAAATAATGTCTTTCCTCTTTCTTTCTGCTTTCTGTACTGTCCTTTCCACAATGCAGGTGTATTTCAACGCATTACTAACCAGAACCTTCCCAATACTTTCTATGCCGAACTTGATCTTCACACTCCTCGTTTAATGGCCTTGTTTAGGCAGAAAGCTTTCAGAACGGGCAAAACTGCAGACGCGTTTGGCTGACATTTTTAAAGTCCATGATACACAGGTGATTATACATTTCACAGGTGCAGTCTTTGTGTAATGTTGAGAATTTAAAGGTTTAAATAAGTGTTTGAATTTGACAAATGCATCAGATAAGTCAGCAGGTTATTAGTGGAAGATATTATTGTGGTAGCTAATAAAATGCGTTGACTGGTATTGGGTTTGATTAGTAAACTTGTCACAGTATTTACACTATTTTAATCTTCTTAGGAAGTACATGATGTCCACACAAGGCGTATCACTATTCTCCATGCCCTTCCTGTGTATCTGCGTGAGGAAGTGTCAGGATTTTTCAGAACATGTGTGGTAAGTCCCAGTTAAGAAATATCAAGCCTATTGTACTGTAAATTAACCTACTCATATTTTCATTTCATTTACTTATGTATAAGGAAAACACACATTAACATTTATGTAAATGGTCCAGTGTTCAAACTGCAAACATTTGGCAAGATGTTTAGAAACCTTAACCCTCTTTCAAAATCCATCCTTTGAGAACCTTGAGGACATTTTGTCCACTCAAAACAACTGCTCTAAAAAAAAATGTATGAGATAGATTTTTTTTTTTTTTCACAGCTCTTTCAGTCAACCTCTGTTCTTTCCAAAAATACTAAATATTATATTTTTTCTTTGGTTTTTAATATTTTTATTGTCCCTTTCATTTTTTCAGGATGCTATGGATGAGCCAGACCTGGGGATGCGTCAGTGGTCCTCCTTACAACCGTGAGTGACGATGCCACAAGCCCAGTTCACTACCACCCAGCGAAAATCTCCGTCATCCTAGAGGGTGATGTGGTGGTCGACCTCCCCAGGCTCGCTGATGCCTTTCTGGTAATGTTCGGCCTGATTTATGCTCTACATCTCGCCTATCCGAAGGGACTGACCAACACGTTTGAGTTCACACAGAAAATCTTGCTTGGTCTGGATAACTCTAAACTGTCACCAAAGCTACAGACTCTCAAAAATGACCTCATGTTACATGTGTAACTCTAGATCTGAAAAGGAGTTGTGGATTCTGAGGGCTCACCCTGTTGGAGCATAGTCCACAACAAGAATATTTCATGGTCCACGGTGACTATTTTTCAACTGTTGATGTTCAAGTTGCTGCTCCACAGTGTTCAACTGGTTTTCAGCCAAATGGCTGGCACAAGTTATTAATGTAATTTACATTTTTTTATTGTTGTTGAACCGATATGCTAAGTGTTTACAATATGAATTTTGTTTTTACAAGGTGTAGTTTGGGGAATGGTTTTGTAAACTGTCAACATTGCTGCACTGCAAGTTTACAACCAGATGGCCCAAATTGTGCCTTTGTAATTGTGTCTTTCAAATATTATGTTTCATTTTATGCTACAAGGCACAGATGTGGATAAATAATTCTTCTAAACTCAAAGGGTAATGTTTGTATTAACAGTTTCCTGATTTTGAATATTTTCCACTACTACTTTTAAGTTAATAGTACTTAATATGTTTAAGGCAATCAGTTGCCACAAATAATTTAAGTGTGAAAGTAAATGATTTCGAGTTTAAGCAAGTCAATGTTTTTGAGTCATGTGTAATCAGAAAATTGAAAGAAAAAACTAATAAATGTTAAGTTCATTGAACATGAAATCCTGAGTTTTCATACTTGAAATTATTAAGTTATCTTGAGTTATTGCAATGAGAAAGATGAATGAATTATTTGAGTACCATTTACTGACAATTTTTGAGTTGGCCTAATCAGTAATTACAATTTATGAGTAATTTAAAAGTATATGTAATATCAACTCCAAATATTTAAGCTCTGATATACTCAAATGTTTGAGTTTGTGAACTCAAAAAAAATGTGGCAACTGATTGCCTCACACTTTTTTTGGTTTCTGCATTAACTTATGTTTTCATATGTGTTTCACATTAAGCACAATTATTAATAATTATTAATAATTATTATTAATATATATTAATATTGATGACGTGTCCTTGTTTGCAGTGGGCTCCATGCAAAACTGGTGGAAGTGCGAGTTTGTTTGCTGTATAATGCACCAAGGTTCCAAGAATCCTGAACAGAAAACTAGTAAACAACTAAGAACTTAAGAACAAGAACTGATATGATGAGAAGGGGAACGGATGAAAAAAATGAAATAATCAAAATCTCTCCCTTTTTTCAATATGTATGAATCAAAATGACCTTTTTTTTTTTTTTTTTTTTTAAAGGATCTGTGTGAACAACACATTAAATTAATACAATTCAGAACTCTAGTTTTGTTTTATAAATGTTTTCTCCCAACAGTGCCACTTGAATGTACTGCAGAATACTGTAGAGCCTTTGTTACAAGAACCAGGAACTGTGCAGTAATGCCTCACTGAAGAAAGAGCTATTAGGGAAGTGGATATCAGGGATATATGGCTCATTCATTATTCCCATGCTATATTACAAAAAGGCCTTTTTAAACTCCCAGTGCCCATCCCCAGAGACCAGTCCTAATACCTCCTCTTCCACAGTCCCTTGAACCACAATTAATAATGGGGTAGCATTTTACCACACAGCATTCTCCAGACTGCAGCTCTGTTCAGAGAGGTTTCCACTGCTACTGCCTGACTTCACAAGCATTCAAAACACACACAACCTTTCATTTATCTGTCATGAAACATTTTTTGGACAATCGCAATTGAGACTTAGGTGCATTTTTATCCCGAGAAAGGCTTTCAAAGAGGCTCTCTGCAAGGCTTGAAATTGTTCTCTTTTTGTCTCTCTCTACATCTGCCCTTTCTCTTTCTTACACGCTTCTTAACTTAGACAGTGCTTTATAAGAATGTACTGTAATTGGAGATAAACAGCATTTATCTTCTCTATTGTCCCCGGAATAACCCTCTGGCCCATCTCAGGTTTATTAGCCCCTTTATTGCAGGAGTGTGAGAGTACAGTACTTGACATATTCATCTTCCTAGTAATCTTTTATACTGCATTTATAATGATACCACCCCTTGGAAAATGAACTTTTATTCATACCAGCAATTAAAGATCTTGTGCAGTTTGTCTTGGCCACCGGGGAATGAAACAACCTGAGGAATCACTCTGCTAATGATGGCCTGTCAACGATGCAGCTGTCTGGAATAAATCATTTCAAGATCGCCTCATAAAAAGCTATTCCCCCAACATCCAGCACACACACACACACACACGTGCACACATTTAGTCAAACTTTGTTGTGCTGCCAACTTTGTACACAAGATTTTTTTCAAGATCACGGAAGAATCTGACTGGTCCAAACTGTATTCCTATTTTTATTTTTATTTAAAATAATGTCAATATTTAGTCATTATTTTTATCTTTTACATCTTATCTCTTTACTTTTTCATTGTAAATCTGTACCCTTTATTATGTTTTTTAGATTTTATTGCTCTGTAAAGCACTTTGAATAGCCTGGTTGTATGATATGTGCTGTACGATAAAGCTCCTTTGCCTTGTCTTATTTTATTGGATACTGATGTTCACCACTCACACAATATTTATCAACTGACCATTCACCAAGCCATACTTCCTGTTCTTCCTTTTGCTGCACTTCTCAAGCTTTAAATTTTAGCAAAGCACAGTTTACAAATATAATGGCGATGGCAGAATTACTACCCAGAATTGGCAGTCATTTTTTTTAAACAATGGGGCAGTGATTTCACACAA
This sequence comes from Plectropomus leopardus, assembly GCF_008729295.1. NCBI lineage: Eukaryota > Metazoa > Chordata > Actinopteri > Perciformes > Serranidae > Plectropomus > Plectropomus leopardus. The sequence goes on from NC_056463.1 coordinate 35,253,637, forward strand.
ACTGTGGATAAAAAAAATAAACAAAAATCAAGCTTCTTCATTTCTAGCTTCCTCTTTGGATTCTGCCAAAAATTAAGTGTTATTAACAAATGAAATGAAACATTTTAAAGCCCTGTTCAGACCAAACATTTACAACAAGACACAGTGAAACTTGTGACTTCTTGCAGCGCTCCAGTGAGTGTTCTGAAAACAGGATAGTTTGCACCAATGCAACTAGATGAGATGGTGTATCGATCTATAATGCTTTACAATGTGTATTTTCAAACAGTAGGCTTCAATTTACAAAAGAAAAAAAAATGTAAATGAGTTTGGGAAATGTGAAAGCAGCTGCCTCTAGCTGATGGGAGTGTAAATTATTTTTAGGTATTTTGCTTAAGTGATCTGCAACCCCACACACTAAAGTAGTTTATCTGTAAGTGAGTTTATTCTCTATTTAGCCGGACATGCTTAAGCTCGTGGCTTGCATCAGACAAACACATGGTTTAATTAATTACTTACTCTTTTGGGTTTTTTTTTTGGTTTGTGATGTGAAACCTAGACTAACTCTTAAAGCCCTGTAGATACTGTTTTTGCAGTTGCTAAACTCTGCTTGGACAATCATTGTTTTGGGTTTAGCTCACAGTCAACAGTGTGTTTCTTTGAGATGATTTGCTGTGACACAATTTGCATTCTTCCGAACTTACACTTGCCATGTTGAGTGCATTAGTGCATTCCCCTGACAAGTATGGCAAAACGCAGCGCACTATGGTTAGGCAACCATATTGTGACACTCATTTCCGGTAAGTTCAAAACTACCATCTTTGATTTAGGACAACACTACCCTTTCAAAATTCATGCACTACACAAGTTAGTACAATTTAGACACAGTGTTTGTTTTCTGATGTATTTGTTCAAAGCAGTGAGCAAATTCGCCTACCAGGATATGAGAGAACCCAGCAGCCATAAACCAGGTAATTAATGTAATTTAAACGATTAAGGACAGCCTGGTGTGTAATCGCCTGATTACCATTTCCAATGTGACACATAACAGAGACGGCCCATAAAAAATATCACCCACAGTGACCGTATAATATTAAAGAAAAGCAGCAAGTTTAGTCAATCTAACCAGAATTAATACAATTTCCCAGTTTCCATTGTAAATGTTCTAAAAAAGAAGCAGTCTCAATGTCAGAGGATGCAAAATTATTTAAGACTTCATTTCTCTCCCTGAACAATATCATATGTCAACTCCAATGCCATTTACTCCCATCAGATGTGTTTTGTGATTGTTAACCAAGACCATCCATCTTGCACTCATCTCAGCCACCTTATTAGTCCTTAATTCAGAAAATTTGAAATGTTTAATATCCCAAGATGGATCGTAATGTAGCTTTGTCAGATTCAATTTCGCTGATCATATTTAACCTTCGGCCGCAACTCACTCACAGGTTTGAAGACTGCACTACCATTATCAATTGTTCAACCCATTTTCAGCGGCCTCTCATAATGAAGGCTCTAATAATTTCCCGCTGCTCTTGTGGACTGAATGGAAATTTCTCATTTGTCATGATTCATGATGAGTACTTTTGAGAGGCAGCCCTGTTATACTCTAACTTCAGACAGGTTTCTACATTTGCATTCACTTTCATTGTTCAACAGCACAAAGAATCATTGCATCAGAGGCAATGAGTACAACACAAAGTGCTCTTATCCCTTTATTTTTTCAGTGCCTCTGTCAACACGTGTTCTGTACGCATGGCCCTATGCACTTATTATAGGGACGCATTACACTTTGTGTACTGTTGAGCTGAGTCTCAGTACATGGGACTACACTTCCCAGAGTGCAACAGCGAGAGGCAAGAGGGTGCTTGATTGCACTCTGATTTAGAGCACCTGGGAAGGACTGGGGGAGCTCAACAGTCACACACACTGAGGAGAAAGGAGCAAGAGGAGACAAAGGAGAGGAGACCCAAGTCCACCTTTGGATTCAGGCCAAAGACGCCAATGGTCTGTAGAATGTTTATTTGCTTCTTGTCGTCTGAAATGTGCAGCATTTATTTGATTTGATTTTCTGTCCAATAAGCTATTAAGATATTTAATTTTGAGCTTAAATAGAGTAAAAATATAGCATATATATTCTGTTAAATGTTAAAACACTACTCTTTTTCTTGATTATTCTTTATTAAATTTAAAAGGCTTAAATGATTAATTAATTGAAAATGGGTAATGTGCCAACTTTTTGGTTCTGTGCTGGATGGTAATTTTGTTTTCTGTCTTTAAAGGTTTACAACCTAAGAAACAAGACAACCAACCAACTAAAAATAAAATAAAAGTTTGAGTTGGAACCTTGAATCGAGTTGTCCTCGCATCAATTTGGTGGGAAAAAGAGGTGGACTTGACATGTACCTTGAGGCTGTTGATTTGAAACATAACATAAAATATCTAGTTTAGAGTTTTGAGAGTTGGCTGTTGACCATTGCGTTGCTGGGAATTAAAATGGTGAAGAAGTAATTCTAAACTGCTCAAGGAAGTTACTGAGTTCAGAGGAAGTACAAATCATAGCCAATAGCCAGTATCCATACCTGCCATATTAGGTTGTGAAAATGTGGGAAACACATGCCAAAATATGCAAAATGAAACCATGTGATGCCATCATGTATATCATGTAATAATAGTAATTGTATGAATGTATGCATTCATTGTTTGGCATTTTGAAAGGTCTGAATCCCTTACTGTCTTTATGTAGACATGTAAGAAGGCTCCATGGTATCTCCATGAACTTTATAGATGTCCAGACTCAACTGTTAAACAGGTTGGACTAAGAGTTATATATGCTTCTGAATGATGGATTATACGCACTATACAAGGCTGAGTCATTATTCCATTACTTACAAGTTTATGGTATGGCTGTGTGTCCATGCATACATGCTGTACCAAGAGCTTCTTTGATGACAGCTTTGTGTTGTATTAAACATATATTAAAGTGATATCAACTGTGGTTCAGTCAGTTTATTCTATTGCTGCTGAAAAGAATAAATACAAGGATGTGAATAGCTTTTGCTTAGTCATAAATTCATAGGTCAAGAGTACCCCCCCCCCCCCCAAAAAAAAAAACCAAAAAAAAAAACCAATAAAGCACAAAAAAATGCATTATAAAATAAATAGTAAATAATAATAAACAGCTATTTGTGGAGAGAGCATAGACTGTAAATAAAGATGGACAACATTATAGTGCCCCCAAAGTATAACCTTTTAATCTTGATCACCCCCTGGTGTCAGGCTGCAGTATAGGTCATAAAGCCCACCCCACCATGTTAGTGAATGGGGCATAGGCCAAACTAAAAACTCAAAGTACATGCCAGATGAATTTTTCCCAAAAATGGTTTCTGTCACCCAAGGTAGTTCTCCTTACCCTGACATTTGTTCAAGTGGTCATTTTTATGATAAGTTCGGTTTTAATGAGTTATTCAATTCTACAAAAAGGGGATTCTCAGCCATGAATGACAGCTGTGACAGCCAGTTTCATGTGCCTGCATTCAATGGAGTTACTCACAATTGGTCAGACGGGTGTTTTGGTGGGAACTCCTCCACCGCGGATATTGCTACTGTATATATGTAACCTAAAATTACGTAGATTAGATCAAGCCAACTAAAGTTACATAGGTTAAATAAAGGAAAAGAAACATGGCTAGATGTCTTTACGTTTAGCCAATACAGGCTATACAGCCTTCCTGATTACGTGGTTACATGATTTATCGTTTTCGTTATTACGTAGGTATACAAACTCTGGAATGTTACTTACTATGTTAGGCATACATACAAACAGTGCTTGAGAACAACCTAGTGTAGAGTTAGAATTTGAAAGGTGGGGTTGTGGATGTGTATTGTAATGCATCCAGCATACATACAGAGGACTGGACATTACACCCAGAATGTCCAGTCTTCAATATGTATGCCAATGTAAGGATGAGAAAAGTTTAGTATTGCTTGAAGTTCATCCATTTCAATCACCTCTGTGTTTGTGTTGCACTTTTAAGGAACATTACCACCACCCTCTGGTGCTTGTTGCGTCGGCTCTGATATGAATGCAGCCTGCGAAAGGGAAGCATTTGGAATTAGGGTAAATAGGGTCTTCTTCACACCTTAGCCATATTTTCCAAGACCACAAACTTTGCATAATCTTGGCCATACTGCATCTGGCTTGTGCATAACTTGTAGAAATACATTACTTTAAATGTTAAAAAAACACATTGTCAAATGCAAAAATTAGATTTAGTAAAATATGGTTATACCGGTGATGGATTAAATCTATGACAGCTGTAGAGACTTATTTGATATCAGTGCATATGGTTTATAAACTCTTGAGCAACGTGTCTTCAAACTATAAGTTGACTTACTTGCTAGATGATGTTAACAATGGAAAGGAAACTAAGAAATGATTTATAAAGAAATGTAATTGTGTGGGCTGAGTTTTAGTCTAAATATAGTTGTAGCGTTGGTGCAGAATGTAAGAATAGAGATGGTGTGCGTGGGCTTAATTAGAACTGTGAGCAGGTACAGGGGGAGGGTGTTTTGGGGATACCAGAATTTATAGTTGATCCTGCTGGAGGTGCTGAAGGCTGAATTCAATTAAACATCTGCGATGGGAGGTGCCCATTTATAACCCCAGTGGTACACCTGTTGTCAGAACCCCCCCATCCTGCTCTTCCCTTTATATCCAAGCTATGTTTCTCTTCTGGGAGAGTTATGTTGGATTCTGTGCATTAGTGTGTAAGATTGCAATCTGAATCACAACTTTTTTTTTTAGTTTGTGAAGATAGAGCATCTGTAATTTCAGCTACTGCTTAGTGTGGAAGGATTCTATCATAATTTTAAACTTTTTTTTGTTATCAAAGTTTTATTTCTAAAAATGATAATGAAATGAAATAAAAAAAAAACAGAGAAAGCCATACATACAGAGAAAAATGACAAAAATGGATAAACACAAAAAACACACCATCTTACTCAAAGAATAACAGTAATAGCACTATCACATATACCGTATGCACATGCCTACACATATCCATATAAAGCATAAAAAATACATCAGTGCATGTATACACATATCAGTCCTCTGCCAAAATGAAAAAAATAAAAATAAATAAATAAAATTAAAATTATTATGGCTTTTGCAAAGCCAACAATCTTCAAAGTAGCTTATCACACATGAAATTGAGTAATGTTGGTGATGATGCTGCTGAATGATTCAGATTGCCTTTGAGTGGAGCCTTTCAAACTGGGGATATCGATTTGCATAAGTAGCAAATGTTTTCATCGTGCACACAACACATACAGTGTAGTGGAAGGATTAAATTCTGCCACGTACTATATTGAGGTATTGTACAAAACTAAAGCTAACAGGGTTGTCTGGGTCTTTGGAGCTTGCTATAAGTAGAGTCATAGGTTAAGCCTGTGCAGGGCTTAAAGAAACCTATTTCTCTTATCTTCCCTGGTCATGAACCATGAGCAATAACATTATCAAGGGTCTGTTGTTACAGGGTTGGGGTAGAGAGGAGCAGAATTACAGGCAGTGAGGAGATTTTAAACACTACACGTCTCAGGGATGTGTCCAATCGTGCCTCTAATCTGGCCATTGTGCCGGGCCTTATCAGCCGTCAGCGCTTTGAATAGAACAAAGAATAGTATCGGCCGATCCATAAATCATAACTTCAGACACTGTGGTAGGTCACTGTTTAATGTGCCCTCCTGAATAGAGCTCCAGCCTGCAGATTCTGCCAGCTCTTGTTGCTCTCACAGAATGCTTTATTGTCTAATAGGGAATGTGAAAATGGGCCGAGACTTATGACAATATCAAGTGTTTGAAGGTGTTTTCTTAATCAGATGTTATCAGATAATGCTATTCACTGGGGATTTGCTATCTGCTCTTTTTTTGCAGGGTCGTTGGTGATTGTTCAGTAAATGCTCACTCCAACGACTCATCGATTTGACTTGCATGTGTGTCTTTATGAAGCCTGCGGTTTGTATGTTGTGTCTTCATGTGTTCATTCCGTAGTCTTTACTTTAAACCTACATGCATGCTTTAAAAAAAATGTGGATACAGGCTGAAAACGGGTAAAAAGATTGGCTCCAGGGCTGTTATCATCTGTCAAACCATTTTCATTGACCATTTTACAACAAATCTTAGTCATCAGAGTGTTGAGAACCCCTGATCTGAGTGTCATTTTATTTCGGCCTATGAATGATCCTTTATGTTATGACATTTTTAATAACTTTGACATGTATGACATATAATACTATAACTGGAAGTCTAGAGTGTGATATGTAAATAGGCTATATTCATCTGTATAGAGAGATAGTACTGTGTTTGACATTGATTGTATCTACCCACTGCAGTCAAGCAACGGCTTCTGTTTGGGTATGGCAACACCACATGGACAAACTCCAAGGCAAACTGCAGTGTAAGGTAATACTAGAACCAGTAATAATTACCCCCAATATGCTCAGCTCAGTAATATCTTACTCTATGAAAGTAATATTGTATCTTCCTGTCTAACTTGCAAAAAAGTGAATAATTGAATCCTCAACTATGAGTTTGACACTGTTGCATTAAAACATACTTTTGCATTTAGCAAAGTAGGATTGAAAGCCAGGAACTGGTTCAGGTTTACTTTCACCAATATTGCATCCTCATGTGTGAACACTTTACACAGTGTACAAATTGACATCACAGTGAAACAGTGAATGAACTTTCCAACTTTTCCAAAGAAATCTTAGTTATAATATCAGTAATCTTAATTGTTTTAGGTTTAGGTTTAAAATACACTGACATATACGTTTAAAATAAATAAATAAATAAATAATAATTATACTACAATGTATTCATTGTGAGAAACATAATATTTATGACCACACATTATGTTTAATTCAGTGATAATGTGATATGTTTTTTGATAGAAAAAAGTTCATATTTTGGCATGAAAAAGGTTCTTTTCAATTAGCTTTGCATCTATACAAGTTAAAGCCAGAGAGAAACAAATAGAACAAAACGTACTTAGCATGTTTTCATACTGCAGAGATAACACATTGCATAACTGCTTTCCAGCACACTTCACTCCTGTTCTCCTAAATCGATCCATCAGTCAGGGGTTAGATTATGACATGGCTGTCAATTCATTTCTAGATTGTTGTTTCCCTCCCTCTGAAGGCTTTTTTTATTCCCATTTGCACAATTTTATGCAGCATTTATTTAAAAATAAAACTAGCATGTTGATGGAACATTCAAATATGAATCACAATGGCCTCATTTTTTTCACTTGAAGAATTATAATGGCAGGCATTATCTAATGTGGTCAAAATAAAGCCACAGAGAGTAGGGCTGCCTATTATCTGATATAGATTTTTTTTTTTTTTTTTTCACATTCAAAACATTTTTGGGTTAAATATCAAAGAAACATGGTCTATTTACCTCTGACTAAACCTAATGTAAATATGTGGGGCTGCATATGATATATTTAATTTGTTGAGAGTTTTTAGAAAATTGATTAATTAGCTACTTCAGATGTTAATTTAACTACTTGCGTTACAAATCCACATAAAAAAAAAGAAGTTATTTAAATATCTTTTCCTGCACAGCATTCTTGTGGGAAGCTTTCGAACTAGGAGAAGAACACTTTCTTCTCATTGTAGGCATACAACAAAATTATACTTAGTAACTTTTAGTGACCAGTTGCAAGAGAAAACAAAACAAGATATAACCATGATTGCAAGATAAAAACAAGATAATGAAATATGATGAATAATAAAAATGTTTTGCAAGTTTCATTAAAGTGTTGGAGTGCATTAGCAGCAGTTGGGGGGTGGGTGGTCATAGATACAATCCTCAGTCTTCAGTAGCTATGGGAGGGTGGGTGGGAAAGATGGCTTTTGGCGTCACACTGGTACACCGAAAACACTAACAGAGCGAATGTATTTGACGGGGCTGACAACATGTCTAAGTATCATAATCATTAACATTAATTTATCACAGAGCTTATTTTCTGCAGTGATCCAAAATCCAATGGAAAAATCCCACAGGCTTTTTGACGAGGGAACCAGGGCAATGTTAGCTTCCAGGTCAGCCTACAGAAAAAAGTCACCCCTGGGGCACTGCATGATTCTACCTTAATTCTGGTTCCTCTGAGTTGGTGCAAGTTTGTCTTAAACTCCTCAACATCTCACTGTCATGTTGTGTATAAACTGGATTACATGAAGATGCGAAGGATGAACCCAGTTTGGTCTCTATCTGCCTTTGTTCTGCTGCATTTATCAGTCTGTTGATTCTGGCTCACCAGCAAAGAAACAAAAAGATACACTTCACACACTACTGGAGTCAGATTTTCACCTTCATTTAAAAAAATATATATATATGCAGATTACTTATTACTTATTACATTTCTTATATTCATCTTTTTGTTTAACAGCTTTACTTAAGTCAGGAAGGCATTTGCACACATAGCAGACAGTGACTGGAAACCGAGATGAGATATTTGCGTGCCAAAGTATCCCAATTTCTATTAAAGCACTCCAGAAAGCATTTTCAGGATTTCTTAGACTGGAATAAGGGCTTATGCAGCTTTCTGCAAACCCATTATATTGTTTATATTTGCAAATACATAACCAGGGTACTGCAAAAATGCAATCATAATTGGAATGTGTGACTGGAAACAGGTGGAAGAATATAAAGACAAACGCATCATGAATTGACACTGCACCACAAAGATACACATTTCCACCAGTGAACCGTTTATTGCATATTCCTTTCTCAACAGGTGCTGAGAGTTGACTGAGCAAGAAGACAGATTGGCCTAATTTCTAAAAAAAAAAAAAAAAAAAAGATTGATAAATAAATAAATAAATTCCAGAAAAAAAAATGCTGAGGGTTTGTGAGATGACAATACAGTCCCAGAGGCACACAGTGAAAGGCTTTTCTCTTTGTCCTCCTTTGTTGGGTCATCCCAGCATGCATGAATGTGTCTAATGAAGTGAGTGTGGGTATGTTTGTGTATTTGTGTGTGAGTGTTATCAGCCCAACTTCTTGACTGACATGTGGATGTCCAGTGAGAAATCATATTTCTGTGTTACTGAGAACAGACAAGGTGATAAAATCGCTATTCCTGTCAGGTATGCACCAGTGAATTGTTCATCAGTTCACCACCTATTTCCCTATGAGGTTTCTTTTTTTCCCATTTTCCTTCTTTACTCAAAGCTGGGTTTGAAAAGGGAGGCTTTGGTGTAAGCAGAGGGGCCACAGGGGAGCAAATCCCAGCGGACACTCAGAAAAAGAACAGCTTCAAAAGGGCCTGCAATACCACGGTGAATTGTATAAGGGAGAAAAATGCAATGATTAAAAGTGAAATGTTTGTTTGAAGATAATGTTATTTTGGAAAACCTCTCTTAAGAGGATTTCTAACTTGAAAAAGAGACAAGAGGAAAGAAATAGTGTGAATGTGGGAGAGAGACTTGGAACTAATTCCCACAGTTATGTATACGTGTTCAAAATTGGTAACATAGCTTACGAGCTGTGTTGCTATTCATCCGAATGTTTGCCACAATCTCCGGCTCTGAGCTCAACGCTCAGTACATAGAAAGTGGATGCATGATTGAAGTGAGACTATCCCAGATTTCTAATATGATGCCTGGGGGGAAAACGCGGGTTAAAGAGAGCAGATACGAGAGGCCACAGGATCTGACTCTGAATGGATACAAGACATCTATTTAGCCTGCGCAACCATTAGCAGGTGTACATTAGTATTCAGTGCAGGGGCTGTGATGAGGCTGACTGCACGGGTCAAGTCAGCGCCACATCTGGGCTGGGTCGCCTCTGTTTTAACCCGTAGATCTTTATGTAAAATTGCAAGGATGAGACAAAGTGCATAAACTGGTGGGGAAGATGATAAAGAGCACACGCTTCCATTTGAAACATATCCAATTTGAATAAATGGCAGGAGCATTTTGTCTTTTCAAACAATTTTAAAGACTTTAAAATGTATTTGGTGCAAAACTGTTCAAATTTAACTTGTCTGATGAAAATTACACAGTGGTCTAAATCCTGCTTTCCTAACTTTCAACAGTGTGTCGTTATTATTAGAGGAAATGATTTTTTTTTTTAATGGATAGATTTCTCTTCGCATGTAAATGTTACTTAACAGAAACATCGAATGAAGTGAATTTTCAGCTATATATAGACAATATAATTGTATTCCATTAAGCTAATTTGTCACATTCTACCAAGCTATCACAGTACTTGTAGTCCAAAGTAGTAGTACATTAAGGAAACATCTTTTCTTCCAGGATTTGGCCTCATTTTAAGTTAGAAAGGTAAATTTAAAGATTAATAGAATGAAAAAAAATAAGGAATGTCTTAAAATGGTAAGCTTTTTTGTGTTATTGTGTTACTTTTTGGTAATAAGAAGCTTCTACAGTAATTAAGCTTCTTGATATATTATTTGCATTTCAAAAGGCTAGAATGTGATATGAGTGCTGCTTAGGCTACATTACTGTCCACTATGACTGTTACTATGTTTGTATGTATGTACTTAAAAAAAAAAATTATATTCTAGTATCTTGAAGAAATGTCATAAAAAGCATAGTATGTCATTACAAATATCAAAGTTTAATAACATAAAAAAATCATAAAAATGTCATGTATGGTATGTCAGGAAAAAAAAAGTGTATGCACTTTTCTTGTGCAGCCTTAATCATATGCTTGCTTTCCTTAAATGGCACTCAGTCGGGGCGCGCAGTAGTTCAGCTGGTAGGGATAGTGCTCCATGTACAGAGGGTATGTCCTCGCCACAGCGACCGCGGTTTCGATTCCAGCCTCAGCCCTTTGCTGCACGTCATCCCCTCTCTCTTCCCCTTTCACACTGAAGCTTTCCTGTCAAATAAAATAAAAGCCAAAATCCCTAAAAAGAATAACCTGAAAATGGCACTCAGTCATCAAAACCATAAGAACCCATGATCAAAGTTTTTTTTTATTATTATTATTTTTTTTTAATCTATTTTTAAATGCTCTAAAATTCTCAGTTAAGCTGTTAAGTTTTTATAAATTTTTGCTGGAGAGAATTTCCTTTAGACCATCCTTGAGGGTTGGATCACAAAATGTGGATGTAAAGCATCATTTTGTGCATCTTCATTTGGACAGACATCTTTGTTTTAATATGTGAAACTCCTTAACCACAGAAAACAAATTAAAACAGGTTTTAAAGAGGGCTTAGTCTCGTAGTCATGAGTGGAGTGTTTGGTGTAGCTTTGACTATAAATGTTGTGGTATATGGCATTGGTCCATGCTATGCAGTTAGTGGAGAATCATAAGTTCTCTAAGGGGGACTTGAGGAAGCATTACTAATGCACTGATAGACAGTAAAAGCATGGCACACATGATGTGACACGAGAAGCTCGGCAATGTTGTGTATGCCAATTTGTCTTCTGTTCCCAGAGAGGTCCACTCGCCATCTCTTTGAATTCCTCCAACTGCATGACTTTGCATAAGCGACACCCAATTGAATATTAATGGCTGCTGATGGTATTTGATTATCTGTTTTTCATTTGGAAAGATTATACAAATGAGCCTCATTTGCATGCCGGCATCCAGGAAATGAAATGGAGTGTGTCTGCCAGATTATTATTTCTCCTTCTAACGCCACCGAGCACAACTTCTTTAATCTCATGAATTCAGGATTAGTTTCACATTTTGGTGTGATGCTCCAATTTGGTTTGTGCAAGGAGGTCATTTACGCCGGCAGAGAGCTTTTGTTTGCTCCAGTAGGTGAAGACAATAGACATAATAAAGTTTCAATCAGCTTTGTTATTTTTCCTTAAAGCTTGACTGAGCTTTGGTATTTGTCGGATGACACCCACTCTTTGGCAGAGCAGGTATGCAGGCAGATGGCAACAGTGGAGGGATGATGAAGAGTTTAGTCCCATTCGGTCGGTATGAAGTAAATGGAAGAAATGAAAAGCCCATAATGGGAGTGGAGTGGAGAATTACTGTCCTGTCTGGCTCCCAGGCAACAGCTTTATCTTCACAGCAATTTACAGTAATCCGTGGCGGATGTGAGGGCCGGCCATAGGCCGATGTTAGCCGCTGCAAAATGACATGTGAGTATACGGAGTTACAAAAAGAAAAGGAAAAAATCTGGAACAAGGCCTAATCATCACTTTAAGTCACCTATTATACATTTAGATGGCAACTATAACTCAACTGAAGGGCACTGTGCACTCTCCTGCTGCAGCCACTGTACATACGTCACAGCTAATAGTCTGCTCGCAACAAGACAGAACAGGAAGGACGTTTTATTTAGAAAGGAATGATTTAAGTTTTACCCTTCAAAAGTCTAGCAGGACTCCTCTTCCACAACTAAAAGGGCCCCAGGAATTTTGAGTACCACTGTTAAATCACGTTATCCTGAATATAATATCAGGATATGTTTATTCCCTCGTAAGGCCCATGGTGTACCTGCTTGTCAGTGTTGCTCTCCACACCTCATATCGGCAGATCAATGTCAAGTGCGACTCTGCTGAAGTAGCTCTTGATTTTGATTGAATTTCGAGCATAGAGTCTTCCTTTTGATTTGTATCCCAATCAATTTTGCTGGGCGTGCCATTGATCTGGTAAACATGAGCGGCGGTGGCAGTGCAGAGTTTTCCAAGTTGATATTGAATCAGAAGAGAGTGAAGAATATCCATAAGCATTGAGTGACTGCTCAAGCAAGTCAGTAAAAAATGCTCAAATGCATGCTCTGGATATGCAGTCAAGGGACTCCCCCTGCGTCTTTTTGCATGATTATTACTACATTATTGTATGGTTAGACATGTGCAAGCTTTAAAATTTTAAACAAGGTCAAACACGGCATGCAAGATTTCCATAAAAATTCTTAGCCAAAGCACAGAGGATGCAGGGAAGTGCAAATGTGGAATTCACATGCAGGAGAGAAGCACAACAGGCTCGGCACAGCTAATTCTGTCAGTGAACTCCCATCCTTATTGAAGTCACTTTCTCTTCCTCACTGTCTCCCTCCCTCTTCCTCTCTTTCTCCCACTCAGCAAGCATTCTGAGGATCTATTTCTTATTAGAATTCACCCCAGAAATCATGTTGGGCTAGCGTGCTCCTGCAGCTCCAGACTCTATTAAATGCCTCATTCAATTTTATAATATAGTTTTTATTTGACATTAAGGGCTTTACAAGAAGGCTGTGGAATTATTAGTAACAAAAAAAAAAAAAAGAAGTGGGAGAGAGAGAGAACCACCCACAAGAATGCTATTATACATTCTGATTTACTGTCTTTCCTTTCCTGGAAGTTTTCACTGCATCTTTTCCCAAGCCTCACCCCACATAAATCACTTTCAGTGTGTATTATTTTTATTTTTTTTAAAATAATCCTGACGAAAATCTGTTCAACTTTCTCGCAGCTATGAAGACTGCTGATCAAGCATGAGAACACTGAATGCACAATTCAAGAACCTAACTGGCAGGTGATGATGTCATTCTGCATCGTATTCAGTGCTATGTGGGGCAACCTCAAGGGCTACCCAACCATTAATTCACTGAACAGTACTCATTAAATGGGAAAAATGCCTTTAGAAATAATTTTTAAAAAAAGTGGACCCTTGTATTGTGTACCATAAGATTACAGTTAGAACAGTTATTATGTGGTCTTAACATTTTAACCTTTTCATTCACATTTATAGTAGAGTTGCTTAAATGCATGAAATATGACTCACTTTAACTACTTTTCACTCTCTAAATAATAAGGGAAAACCCCACTGACTTGTGTTCATGCTATGGTGTCACAATTCTAATTGTTTTCATTGGTTGTACAAATAGAGAGGTCACTCTCTTAACAGATGGATTTAATGTTGGTGTAGCTATTGAACTGATGCTAAAATCACACAGTCTTGTCATTGGTCTGCTTTGCTTTCACACCACACAAGAGCGCACCAGAGTTTGCTTGATTGCAGGCCAAGATTCTCTGTGAGGCTGATTCAGTCTGCTTGTTAGAGATTGTTTTAACTGCACCAAATATGTTAGATGTTCGTTTTTTTTTTTTTTTTTTTTTTTTTTTTTATTTTTTTATGGCCACAAAATAAATGATTCAAAAATTGTAATGCAACATAGTTACAGTGTAGCCTACCTATCAGCATTTGAGTAAAGCCTACTACAGTAACTAATTAAAGATTATTTATTTATTTATTTATGAATGTTGGCATGCAAACCACAGATATGTTACATTTGTGCATTATTATGTAAGGAATAAAATAAAAACTCAACATTTATTTACCTTTTCAGCAATGCTATGGTTAACCTTTAGTTGGGTTTAGGTATAAAAAAACTTGTAAATGGAGAGGAGAAGACCATGTTTTAGCTTAAAATACCCAGACTTGGTGGTACTGTCACAGCTAGAAAAACAGCAATGGGTTGCTAAAAAAACAGCAATGTCTGGTGGCTAAAAAGCTGCCGGAAACACAATGATGGGTTAAAAAATGGGTGACATAAAAGCAGTAAAAAAAGACTAGAATAGTGATTGCTGAGCAGAGTTGTCTTGAACAGTGGTCTGCAGCTTGACAGGCATAATGTCTAGGTGTCTTAAACATGTTCTCATACCAAATCGTCACATATTGCTGATTTGCAGTAGACTTCTACTTTGCGCTAGGTACCCTTCTGCGTCTGCTTTTTACGTTTGGGGGTGCCGCTACTGTGATGTCAACAAATGCACATGGTGGGATCGATGGTTAGGATTAGGGGATGGAGGCACATGGACAGGTGTAGAAAAAAAACACAAAACATTGCATTCAGATGGGAAGCGAACACCAGACTCCTGCATGAAAGTCCAGAGCTTTTTGGACCAATCCTCCACCCATTCCACCTGCCCTATAGGTGCCATAGTGCTCCATATATTGCATTGTTACTGGCAGCATCTCAACCTGATGCAGTTTTGTGGCGTATCATGCACAGGTTCTGTTGGCCATGTTCTTAAGTGACACCACCCATCTGCATATCAGGCGACCGGTTTGGCCAGGCCGCGTTTTCAGCTGATGCCATCCAGGGGCATATCATCACATCACAAAGGTGCCTTTTGGCATTGGCATCATATACTAAAAGTGCTGCCAAAGTGATGGTATTTGACTGAAATAAGAATGGGCTTGTGTCTTACAATCCACCATCCCCTATACCTCCCAATGACAAAGTTAGCTCAAATAAATCAGAAATGTTGATTTGTTGTGTATGAAATGCAAAAATGCATGTATCCATGATTTGCAGAAATGTAGACCCTGGGCAGGTTATCACAAATTAGTGGCCTAATGTTACGCACATTACAATAGGATAAAAATACAAAAGTTTATGTAAAAACAGTGAGAGGTGATGTAAACACAGTGCTAGAGCAGAGGTGGTATTATTACTCATAATTGCAAGTTTGGTTTGCTTTAAGCCATTTCTTAAGTTTACATTTAAAGATAAGCTAATTAGTGCTCACTCTATATTCGGTAGGAGGACAATTCAAGCAGTGGGTGGCTTTAAATGAAAAGACTGCTTGCCCAAACTTGTTACTTCTCTATTGTACAGAACATTCCCCTCTGGTAGTTGGCACTGTTGCCCTGCTGCCAATATCCTTCTGCTTTACAAACTGACTCAGTGTGGGAGGTGCAGGCAAATGTGCAACATTAAAGGTGAGATAAGCATCTGCAAAATGTTTGCACCATCAAAATGAAATGCATTTTTGTACTATAGGGCAATGGTGATAGATATTAGCTATTATTATATTGATGCAGTGAAGTGAATTATTAAATATTCTGACATTAAGGATAAAAACAGTTAGGATAACTTTGTTGTGCTCACTAGCACACAAATAAAATGTCATCTATTTATTTACATTCCTTACACTTTAAGTATTACTGTGTAGAATAAAAATATCCTGATAGACCTAGCTGAAACTTGCTGAAAGTGAAGATCAGTAAACACATCTCTAACGGGTATTAACGCTGGCAGGAAGTCACCCCGGAGGAATCTCTCTCTGAACTCAGCCCCCAGCTGCAATATAATTAAAACAAATCTAAACAGCCAGCTACAGAGGTTCATTGCAGTTTTAACAGGCGTACATTCCTCATCTGTTCTCACAGCACCGAGCGTTTACAGCACAAAAGAAACAACAAGGTGGCATGCAGCATGATGTCCCTTGTTGTCTTCTGTGCAAAGCCTGGAGACAGCTTGAAGCTTTTCTTCATCTGCTGTCTGTAATCTTTGTCAGTGGGGACTCTCATCTGGTGCGTAGCGGTTAGCAAGAGGGTGCAACCCAAACAGTCTCTGAAAAGTGCCTCTCCTCTATTCATCTGTTGCTGGGCTTAAAAAAGCAGTTTGGGGCTGACATTTGATAAACAGATAGAGTCGGCACATTGTGCAAAAATGACTAAATCTTGGTCCATGTGAGGTTGTGTTATCTCTTTAACCTTATTTCCTCTAACTTGATGGATGAGTGTAATGTTTTGCAAATACATGGTCGCTGTAAAAAATGACTGTTTTCTCATCATAAATTGAAAGCAGGTAGTAGGATAGCATAGGGGATAGCATTAACCCTTTGAAGCCTAATTAGCAACAAAAACAAACCAAAAAAAGAAAGATAAAGGGGGAAAATGCAAAAGGTTCTTAAAAGTTATAATAGTTCTGTTACATAATTTTAAATGTGTAATTATGGTAATTATAAATTACTTTTCTCGTAGCTTTTTTTCTTTTTTCCCTTGCCTTTTTAAAACATATTTTTCTAAATCTAAAAGAAAAAGAAAAACCTTTTGCAATTTGTGGAACATTTCCTACTAAATTCCCCCCATGCATTTGAAAGAAACTGAACACTTTTCTAAAGGTTCAGAGGTTTAAATATTGTGAAAGCTGTCTGAAAGTAGCACAGATTTCAAAGGATTAACCAAAGTTGTTTTGCTTGCCTGGTCTTTATCATTAACCAGCACGTTGCAACTTATTAAGGCACAAGCAAATACTCACAAAATATTTGATTATTTGATCTCACTTTGCAAATTTTAAAATGAGCACAAAACACAAAGACAAAAGCAACACACAGCATGTGTTGCTGCTCTCATTCTCTTTTTTTTTTTTAAACTTTCTTTTTATTGATTTTTTCCAATAGAAAAAACGGAACAAACATGTAAATATACACACAAAACATGTACAATAGACAGGGTCATCCATAGCAAAATAATGGCAGGTTAACAACGGGCTGGCAGAAATCAGGCTGATGAATCATGTCTAGGGGCTAAGGCACCCATAGTTCTCCAGTCCCTCTCGGTCCACAGTGGATAAAATAAATTAGAAAGAAAAAAAAAAAATACAGATTTTCCCACACTGAGTATGCAATTACCTCTCATCTATGTAGTCCCTCCATTTTTTCCAGTATTGGTCACCTTTTTCAGTATTGTATCTCAGGGAAAATGTCAACCTTTCCATGTTATAGATTTCTTCAACTATTCCTGTCCAGTCTGAAATTGTTGGACACTCCTTGTTCAGCCAATTCCTAGTTATTGCCTTTTTGCTACTAGCCAATAATATTTGTAATAGATATCTGTCTTGTTTATTTATCTCAGTTGGTATATATCCTAAATATATAACACTGAAACTGATATCTGGCTGCAGATTGATTATTGAATTGATTGCTGCTATAATGTTTTCCCAATAAGATGAAATTGTGGGACATTCCCAGAATATGTGAAAGTGGCCAGCTGACACATTACCACACACTCTCCAGCAACGTCCCTGGGCTGGGTTATCGGTCTGTAAACTTTTAATTCTGGGAGTTATAAAGTATCTTAGGGTGTTTTTCCAAGTGAATTCCCTCCACAGATCTGAGCTAGAAGTAGTGGACATTGTCTTACAGATATTAAACCAATCATCTTCAGATATCTGTATGTTAGCTTCCTTTTCCCACCTTGATTTAATATACATTGTGGAGAAACCCCTGTCCTTCTGTAAAGCTAAATAAATCCTGGAGATCAGTTTTCTGCTCAAATTTCCTTTATAGGCTTTAGCGAATATCTCTATCAGATTCATTCCTTCTTCTCCAATCGCTTTGATGTTTTTATTAAAATAATCTCTCAATTGAAAATATCTGAAGAGATCCTGTTTTTCCAAGTTGTGTTTTTTCCTGAGATAGTCAAAAGAAACCAAGACGGTATTAGTAGAAACTGTACAGTAAGAGGTAATACCAAGGTTTGTCCAATATGTAAATCTGCCGTCCAGTTTGGCTGGTGTGAAATCTGTATCGAATGCTACCCAGCGTAATAGTCGTGCATTTCTTTCAAATTTAGAGTCTTTAAGAATTTTGTACCATATGTTTAAAGGGTTTATAATCAAATTAGTTAGTTTATCTGTCGATAAGTACTTTTTCAAGAGGAATTTGTCTCCCAGCACAGATGGGAGGGGTTCACATATAAAACTTTGTTCTAACTCTTCTCATTCTCTTTTTTAAGTTCTGTTCAGTCCAATCAGATGATTTAGACACAAAACATGGGGCAACTGAAAGCTCTGGTAGGCAGATGTCTGGAAAGCCCCCCCCCCCCAAAAAAAAAACTCCAAAAAACAAACAAACAAACAAACAAACAAACAACAACAAAAACAAAAAATCTGAATCTAAAAATACACCGTCCCCCTGCAGCTTTCATCGCTCTATTCTAAGCCCCTCCAATCACACAATCACATGCACATGCACTTCACACAGTAACCCAGTGTTTCCCATACGTAGATTTATTTAACCCTTACGTCGTCTGAGGGGTCAAGAATGACCTGCCACTATGTTGAAATAGAAAGCTTCCTAAATTAACTTTTTGCCAACTTGACATTCAATGACTTTAGAAAAAGTGAAATATTGCCTTTGCTCATATTTCCATGAAAGCTGTACAAAAACAGGGAAAAAAAATCTTGTCTAAGAGGTCATTTTTTGACCTGGAAGTTATATAGTCATTTTCATACTACAAAAACCACACACAAACTTGCTTACTGTTGTCATTGTACAGTACAATGAACTATGTTGCTAAAACTTGTGGCTTTAGTCCTTCTAAGGTTTTCCTATGAACCTTGTTTATCAAAGCACAGTGAATCCATGTTTCTGTTGAATCCCTGTGGGCGCACAAAGTGTTTTGCTGTCAAGATATGCTGGTCCCATCCTTTAAACAACTGAAAGCACACAGCAGGGATACGGTCCTCATTTTGAAAGGAGATTCTGTCACGAGATATTATGTCTCATAGCTTCAGACAGATTTGTAATCACATGGGCACACACAGTGAAGCAAAGAACACAGAGAAAGAAACATGACAGGGCGGGGTTGCAAGTTGTGAGAAAACTGTTATCTGGCCTAACCTTAGCTTTGATGGGTTTTCTCTCTTGTCCTGGTATTGCCCAGACCTCCAGTGCAGGCTCAGCAAACCTATGAGACACTTGTTGGCAACCACATGCCATTACTCCAACTGTATACAAGCCAAACTGACTTGAAGAATTGCATGGCTTGTAGAATTAAAACAGGACTTTTTATTATTTTTAGAATTGGTAAAGATGTGTACTTAAATGGGGTCTATCAGAAGAAAATAGCCGGTTTAATAGTTCTGGTTAAGAAAGCTGAATTTAACAAGGGCAAATAAAGGGTTAAGCGTGTTTCAGCTGCACACAAATGTCAGACTGTGGCGGCAAGATATTTCAGTCCCTCGGTCTTCCTCAGGCAGCATCAGATGAAACATGCTGCTGCTGCTTCTGTACTTGCATTCAACATGTAAAAAATAGACAAATACTTGTTTGTTTTTGCTTCACAATGCAGTCAGATTTTCTTTTCATTTTCAGGATCTGGAGTGTCTTCGATGCTCTCTCCCATCTGTGGTCTGTTGAAAGCCTTTTTTCTGTCTTGTGAGGCTGTGTATTGTTCTCATGGAGCCCTGGTTGAACTGACATTTTCACATTGTGCTTTCATTATCGAGCTGTATTTGGGAATTACTTCTCCTTATGGCCAAAAGAAATGTAAAAACACCCTTTATAGCACAGTTTATATGCATAAGATTTTCAAGTTGAGAGAATTTCCTTTAAATTGAACTCATGAGAACAACTGAGGTTATGCATGTCTAAATAAATGCTTTTAGATTTGTTATGCTTGCAGTGGAACATTAAGAAGGCAGGGCAGGTTTAACTAAACTGTAATCTTTGCAGCACAAAGATACAGTATGTTAGAGGGGGTTTTAAATTGCAGAAAGCTGGAGATAGTTTGTCTACTGCAGAGTCCTCAAAAGGTTCACTATTCTTTAAAAAACAAATGTGGGAGTTTCATTGTAAAGAAAAACATGGATTGTTATGTGTATATAACAAGGAAAAAAAGACAAATAACTTTAACTTTGTTAACTCTCAAATTTCAGTTTAGTTCCTTACAAATTAGAACAATTACTTTTGTGTTTGCATTATGAAAAGTTGTAGATGGTACCAATAGAACCTCTCCATTCCGTACATTCTTTTTCCATCGCCCATCTGGTGACGTACTTAGCACACTGATCTGATACTAAAAGGAGGAGACAGAAACACTGCAGTCCGTTTACGTAGGTTTCCAAGGGTATTACACCTAAAGCGTTCGCTGGAAACTGGAAACACAACTTATGAGTATTGGCTTTCATGATCCAGTATGGGTCACCAGCTTCAAACTGCTATTGTTGAGCAACTTTACATATTTTGTCTGCAGTGCTAACTTAATGATGTCTGCCAATGGATTTATATAGAACTAATGAGAGCCATGAGACTCAAGCATGCCTGAAAATCAAAACAATAAATTCAAAGGAGAACAGAGCTGTAAAAACTGTGTTGTAATTCTTGAGGTTCTGACTCTTTGTAGCACACAAAATATTCTGATCCAGTGATTTGTATAAAAGCTTTCACTGCTTTAATCGTCTTATGGGTTTTAATGATGTGTTTCCCACCTCCTCCTCCAACGTCTGGACAAATACAAAGGCAGTAAGTGGTCATTAAAATTTATCTGATGTATCACAGCGTAATTTACGTCCAATTTCCTCCAATGCCATTTCTTCTTTTTGTTTTTCCTTTCCTGTTGCTTTAGACAAGTTGCTGCTTCAGTCTCGTTCCTCACTCTTTTTTGCCAG
The DNA here is from genome assembly GCF_008729295.1 of Plectropomus leopardus. Classification (NCBI taxonomy): domain Eukaryota; kingdom Metazoa; phylum Chordata; class Actinopteri; order Perciformes; family Serranidae; genus Plectropomus; species Plectropomus leopardus. The sequence continues at coordinate 35,274,780 of NC_056463.1, forward strand.
TGACAACACTTTCAAGGCATATTAAAAGGCAGCCTAAATGGACCCCAAGTGAACCCACAAAATTCATGCAGTTTTGATATTTTAACATTGTTTGGCCATGGTAGAATGTTGTTTTCTTTCTCGGATGTGTTTTTTCCCTGCGTCCTTCCTTTTTGCATTCTGACATATGACTTTCGCCAAATGTTCTCTTCTTGGAATCCATTACTTAATAGGGAGAGGGAGCAGTCTGGCTGGCAAGATTGAAGAGAAGAAAGATTATCATGTGTTCTTATCATGGCTTAATAGTTTAATGAAAAAAAAAAGAAAAGAAAAGAAGACTACTTGTCCCAAGTGGCATAGTTAATGTGTCACAGTGGTAAACAGCACTTTGTGGGTTTGATTCCAGCAGGGAGTTGCATTACAGGCTTTCTTGGCTGTTAGGCCTGACAATGGACACTGCAACATTTACTGGGATCCAAAGTGGAGAAATGCTTCTACAGAAAAAATCATTAGCATAATAAATATTTTCATCCCCAATTCCATCTGTTGTGTACTTCCCTGGACTGGCATGTGGGTAGTAGAGGAGTGACAGCGGGTGTCAGTTGGTTCAATCAGAGGAGCTAAATGCTCCAGCGTTTGGTGCTAAGGAACTGCCGTCATTGTTGACCTGTTAAACATCTGCTGTCCTTGTAATCAGGGATCATTTCCGTCTGAAAAAATGTAAATCACAAATTGTTGTCAGTATTAAATGTCAGCTTTCTAAATAATCAGTTTCATTATGAGCACTATGTGCTGATGCTGTCCATCTTTACAACAGTTTACAGCTTTTTGGTTGGTAATTAGACATCAAGATTTATTAGAATATATACCCACAAGACAGAATGAAAATGTCGAGAACGCTGCAACTCATTAACAGTATTCTTCAGGGGGAACAAGCTTTGATTAGATTGTTCATTCCTTTAAGGCAAATCCAGTTGAACAAAGGCTTTCTGAAGCAGTTGGATTTCACACTCTCATATTTTCCGCATTAAAACGCACGGATACAGCTCGCTGTTTCTTTTGATGCACAATTACCGTAGTAACCACAGTAGGATTTCACATCTTTGCACGTTACAGTGCACATAATAACTGTATTTGAACACTAGTTAAAATGTGTAAAACAATATTTGGTTAAATGTCTATGATGAGGAATGCAGGCTCATGCCTTTTGGCAAATTAAATGTGAATCTGGTGCAATTGGACCAAAAAATAATGTTACATTCTGTTTACTGAAAATAACTGGGGATGAGCAGATGACCAAACAATGAGCCAATTACAAGAGGCTGGTGTTTTGACAATGTAAATTAACAAATGTAACTTCATAATTAACAACTTGATGGATGCATAGCCCGCCAAAGATTAACAGCTCCCTACAGTATAGGATGCAGCTCTACACTACAATTATGTTTAGGCTCATTGTGAACTGATGCCTTGTAGAAAAAAAAAAAACAATACCATGGATGCAAGGCTGCCACATTTGATAAGAAATGCATTCCTCTCAATGGGCACAAGCCTTATTGTGACCTATTTAAAACTTTTCCGAGATGCCGTATCAAGTCAGCTTCATTGTCATTCATCAGCAGTACCCCCCCTTCCCTTGTCTGTTCCAGCAAATCTTTCATTTTCCTTGCCGCTTTCTTCTCAGGGAGGGTAATTCCATTTTGGAAGTGCATATTGTGCGAATCCTCATCCTTCAGCCGGTAAGCAATGAGCAAAGTGGTGATGAATACCTGGGCCATGAATACTAAATGATAGGTAATTAAAGAATACCTGAGGAATATTATCTTGGCTGGCACACCTGAGCAGGGATCCAGGCTGTACTGTCTATTACAGTGAAGAAGGCAGAACAAGAGCGAGAGAGAGAGATTGAGTCAGAGAGCAAACCATAAGGAGGCAATGTGAGTGATGGCTGCTCCCTGAATCAGTCATTTGGGTTGAGAATCTGACGTTTGATTAAGTCTGACCTAGATATCACAGACAAGAAGTCATGGCCCTCTCAAATGCACTTCAGTGGAGAGTCAGACTTTTTGAGTTTTATGAGTTTTCAGACTGAATAAGGTTGTTGTCCAAGTGTAGAGCTGTCTGTCTAGGTGATATCATTATCATTACACGGCAGCAGAGACAGGGAATTTCAACAAAATACACAACCAAAGATCTGAACTGAAAATGGTGTAGAATTTGTAAAAAGCAATCTAACTCTCAAAAGAGCTGTCTTTAGGCAAACATGGCTGATTGTCTTTGCTCCTCATCAGTCCAAAGTTACCCCTGGAAAACATGTTTATATAGTATTACAATATGAGAGAAGTGCTGTGCTACATGTTTCTTTTTTATCAACATATTGAGGAATCATTTCAAGGAACCTATTCACCAACTGGCTAAATGTTAATTCTAAATGTACCAGTAGGATGTGTACTGACAACTGTATCACTCGCTTGGTTTGTCAACTCGTGCGTGCCACTCTTCCTCTGCTTGCTAGCTAGGTTCTCCAATCCCAATCACTATGAAAACATTGCAGAATAAAGTTCAACCTGTACAACACTGTCTGAACTATTTTTCATCACATTTGCAGCCTGCAAAGCATGCAATGCATCATGCAGTTGGGTAGATCATAGTATTTATTAACAAGTGGCACTGGCATCTGCAGCCAGCGCAACCTAAAAAGCAACTTCTACTGTACCTTGCAAAGTCAGTAACTAAACCAATGGGTGTTTTATTTTCATATAGATATGAGGTATTTACATTGAAAATGTGGTGAACAACATCCATTTGCCAGCATTTAAGTGAAAAGGTGGAACACATGCATTAGCCATTATTGACATCAAAAATCATTTTCTGGGGAATTTTAGATACTTGAAATATAAATGAAGACAATGTTAATGTTTCATTTTAACTGAGTAACATTCAGTTATAACTTTCTTCAGTTTTATCATATAAAGTTATGTAGAATCTAGCTTTATGGACAGTATTTTGCAAACTGTGCTATTAAATTCCGGGGGGGGCTATAGTGAGACAGTCTAATTTAGTTTATGCAGTTTTACAAATCTGCATATACTTAAAATCATACAATCAGAATATTTTTAGTATGAGGTGTTGAAACCAGTCCTGCCTTTTATATCCACCAAATTCCCCATGTCTGTGAGGCTGTAGCACTGTCTGAAAAGTCCAGGTAACAAATCACAAAGAGCCTCTTGGGAGTACACCCATTGACTTTTTGAGGCGTCTCACTGATATAACCTTGACATTAATGGGAGGTTTTCACATTCTCAATTCTTATGGGGCTCACCATAATCTGTTATAGAGGGGGCTGAGTTCCCTCCTGGGCCCTTCTGAAGTTTGAACCATCGCAATAACCTTGTCTGAATGGGTGAGAAGGATGTAGCAGTCCATCCCTCTCGCTCTGCTTTCGATGTTTACCAAACCCTCTCCACCCATCACAGAGCCCACATTTGCCAGCCCTCCAGAGAGAAACACACCAATTACTCCATGTGTATCTTGATTGAATAATAGGACTTTTAATTGTCTTGTCTTTCACAATTACGTCAAAGCCGTAACCTTTAATTAAGTGTCTGCCAATTATTTTATTCTCTTTTTTGTCTGAGTGGATGAACGTAATTACTGTCACCTTGCAAAGTATGAGAAGTAATTAATCCTTTTTGATTTCACCAAATCCCTATTTTTTTTGGTCATTAGTTGGCCTTTTAATCCTCGAAAGATTATAAAGCCGGTTAATTATAGAAAATGGAGGGAGCTACTTGTTGTTTGTGCAGCATCAGCACAGTTTTTTTTTCCCCTTAAAAATCATATACCCCTTGTACTGGAAGGAAATCTTCTAATCTCTCCTGAAATGGACATGACTCTGCAATTTAAGCCATTCCGGGGGAGACTTTTGATTTTCAGTCTTAGTTATAAAATAGTCATACAACACTAAAAGCAAAGACAAACCAGAGATTGTCTGGTAGACCATTTAATTGCTGTTCTGTTGCTAGGGCAACACTTTTGGTTTCTGTTAGCTACTGCATCAAAAGAAAATTGCAACGGGAAGTACAAAGGAGCCCACTTAAAAATTTGTCAAATTTGAAACAGTCAACTGGCCCAAATAAAGTTATCTAAAGGAAAATTACACGATGCTCAGGTCATTTATCTATGAATTCATCCCTCCTCTGTGTGTGCTGCGATCTGTGTTTCTGTCTTTGTTGTAGAGGTAGATGATGTGGCCGTACATGCATGTTAGAACATGTGAGTCCATCATGTGTATCCTAAGGGCTAGCTAATCACTGCTGCTCTGCAATGCACTCATACAGTGGTAACAGGTGATGTCGGAACAGCATTGTAGCAAGAAGAGTAACGTCCATCCTTGGGTTCTTCTATGGTTAACACCACTACCTCGATCATAACTATTGCCCAGGGCTTAATTTGTGCCGGATCATGCCGGAACAGGATCCGGCACCTCCCACATTGGGTCTGGCACCTCCTTTGTCACTTTGAAAATATGTAAATAAATCCTTGTCTAATATTTAATGTTATCGGTCTTGTTAGTTTTCATTTATTTCCTATTGAAGTCGCACAAAAATACCTTGTTTGCCTACTTCAGATGGATTTTAAATCAGATTTTAAAAGAGAGCGAGAGACAGAGAGAGAGAAAGAGAGAGAGGGAGACAGGGCCCTTTAGGTCACAGTGCGTGGGGTTTGGGAATTTTGTGCACATCATGTGAGCTGATGTGATTTGAAACTGCGGTTTGAATTACGATAGTAATTCCCTCAGTGGCAACGAGGAAACTGGTAAAATAACGAAAAGCCAATCAAGTATGTCGAATTTCCTCAAACTAGCCGGCCAGTTGGACCCTAACCAGGTCAAAGTCAGACCCTGATGAGGTCATGGATTACAAAAGGACATAGAACTGCCCAAGACAAGAGGGGTTAAGAAACAAGTAGGGGGAAAAAGGCCAAGGGCTCTATCAATTTTTTTTTTTTTTTATTTCTTCTTTTTTTGATCAATACACCTGAAAGTGGGAAGGAATTTGTATTGTTAGTCTCTGCTTTGTCTCTGTTGATTATTGATTTGGAGGGTAGCGATAACATAATTTATACAATATATGCTGTGATGCAATTTAATGTACTTTTGGTGTCTACATATCTTTTGCTTATGATTACTGCAAGCCCCACAAGCAAGCGGGTGTTTTTGCTGTTAGATTATGTACGCCTGTGGCTTTGTTAAAGATGGAGTGTTGGTGTGGCACTGTCCGTTGTACTGAAACAGTACAGAGGTAATATTCTGATTAATGGATTAATTGAAAAATATATCGATATATTGCTCTGTTTGTGAAGACAGCGTTGTTTAGGTTTGTTTAGCTGTAATAGCAAGCACCCATGCAGTCCAATATGTTGCATACACTGTGGATTTGATGCGTTCCATGCATCCATGCATGTATTTTTTGGTTAAAAGACTCAAATCAAGGTGAAGTCACAAGTCATTGCTGTTGAAGTCCTAGTCAACACTTTTTGATTTTATCAGCTCGAGTCTAAAGCCATCAAATTTGTTACTCCAGTTGATTTCGGCTCGTCTGTAACTCAAGTCCACATCTCTACATCCTGGAGGTGTGGGGTTTAAAAAGACATCAAAAAAGTCAAAAAAGCAAAAAAGTCTTACAAAAGACACTTTCCTGTTGCACTATGGGAAATGTAGGAGTCAGTGCTTTTGGAGCTTGATCCCCATTAGTGATTAAAAAAAGGGATTTTTTGGTTTCAGCTGCTTTGATTTCTATTATTATTTTTAAATAATATGTCTCTTGCATGTCCATTGACTCTATGGGTGTACAGTTCTTAATAGTACCTCCTTAAGTTTCTCATTAACAGCAGCAGCCAAGTGGTCCGTCCAAAAAAAAGATAAGAGTCGGTCACGCAATAGATTCTAATGTCAAAGAAATGCCAGGAAATCATCCTCACAGAAGCAGAAAAAGAATATAGCAACAGACAGTGAAGTGTTTGGGCACATGGACTGCATGCTGGACTGGGTGCAGTGTGTCCTCTTTCAAAACCATTTATCAGACAAGGCCAGGTGGGTTGTGGACCCAGAATGTGGGCCATTGTTGTAGGCCATAGAAAACCTTGAATGTCTGGGGGATCCCACCCCCCCAGCCCAGGAGCTCTGTGTGGCTGCTATGTAAAAGCTCCAGCCCAGACCCAAACATGCATATTGTGCAGGTCTGAAAGGACACTATAATCCATCCCCATATGTGCCAGCACCCCCCCCCGCCAACCTCTATTCATCTCTCGCTGTGTTCACGTTTCTCCAGAGTGCCTTTAACAGTGTGCAGTGTCGTGCTGCTTCACACAAGTTAAAACATGATGGAGAGCTGTCATTGTCCCTCTCTGTGGTCAAAACATGTGCTTCCCAACATGCAGCTGGTTTGTTATCGCATCCAGAGGGTGCACAGGCCACTGAAAATCAGTTCCCTTCAGTACAGGGGGTGCTGCTTTTTTTTTAATCATTTCACATGTGTGCTGCGTGCAAAAATATAAGCAGCACGTATCAGAGTGGCCTATACAGTCTTTGACATTGAGATTCTGGTCCTGCCGCCCAACCAACAGTTGGCTGTTCCCCCATAAAATGGAAGTAGTATTTATGTTGTTTTTAGCCCCCCTATTTTTTTTTCCTCATTTCCTCCCCTCCCTGTCACTTCAGCCGCCTGGCTTTCTCTGTGATGAATCTCAATTATGCCAAGGTCACCTTTCATTGCGGTGATCTCTCTGCTGCTTTATTGGAACTGGCAGTACTTCCACACTATCATGGCCATGCTTATTGACAACCACTTCCTCCTGCAAAACAAAACAAAACAAACAAAACAAAAAAAGTTGCATCTCGTCTAATTTTGGCGGGCAGAATTGGCATGTCTACTCCAGGCTCTGCCTAATGGTCTGTAATCATTCTCTTTGTGTTATCCAGAAAGTGGGTGGAGGTCTTTCTGGAGGGGGTGGGGGGTGGCAGCTTATTCATATGTTCCTTCTACTACTGTAATTGCTTTCACATAAATATGATGCTAAATAGTTGTGTTGAATACCCACTGTAAAGAGACTCTTCTCAATCATCTCTGTGGAAATGCAGAGTTATTAAAACATTTTTACAATGTGGTTGAGGAGTACCTCGTGGATTTAGAATAAGGGATATAATGCTTTTCATTAGCCTTCTTTTTGGAACTGCTAAGCTTTTATCAGATTTCTGGTGAAGGGCATCTTGTGTGTTTAGCAGTAACTATGACAACTCTGTGATGGCACTCACAAGGTCACATGTTCTCTTCTTAAATGGTGGCGGGGGGGTTCTTGTAGTGTTTTTAGCAATAACTATGACAACTCTATGATGGCACTTGCAAGGTCACATGTTCTCTTCTTGAATGGGGGGGGGGGGTGAATGACATCAAGAGGCATAAGGGTAAAAGCCAACAAGACTTTTAGTGTGTGTGGGTTGACGCTAATGCAATGACATCCACAATTCACATCTGATGAGGATGCTAGCACATGTAATTGTTGTCTCAACGCGGCATCTGTTGCTAAGGGAAAGAGGGTGATGTGTGGGGTTGGGGGAGAGCTCGCAGGCAGATAGTTAGCCTCACAATTGACACTGACACGTTGATGAACGCGAGTGCCGAGCGTGTTAGCTCAGCCAACTGGCTTTTGATGGTTCTCTGATATAACTCGTTAAACAAGCACTGGACCGTTTACCTCTGTGATGTATCTCATTTGTCCGTTCTCCACCGCCCACACATCCTCGCTAAGCTGTCTTCCTTCAAAGGCGTCAGATCTTAATAGAGCTACAAATATAAAGCTGTGTCGTCTTATTTCCTTCATGACTTGGCCATTCTTGACATACTAGGATCTCTTTAGAAACTCTTAAAACACGAAAATCCACTTTACATGAACAGATTTTTAAGCAAACACAAAACTTCTAATAGCAATGTGCTGCACTTTATTTGCTGAGGGAATCTTTAATCGTTCCATACTCGATTCATTCTCAAATGAATGCTTGAAGGCCGCGTGGTGGACACTGATGCCATCTCTAGTCATTCCAGTTTAATATCTGCTTTAAAGTCACAGGTCTTAAAGTCACACAGAGCTAATGGAGGCTGGGGAATAGCATTCAGTGTGCTCTATTTGGGCCAATATAATAGCCTGGAATTGAACTTCATATTGGCCAGCTGGGACTGAGGACAGGATTAAGTTCTCTGTATTTTCCCCAATCCAGTTGGGTTTCACAATTTAAAAGAAAAAGCCTTATGCATGATGTGGATTGATGTGGGCACTGGGAGAGGAAAACACAGGAAATATTTCCCCCTATCCGTCAATGTTAACAAATTTAACTTAACTTTCATGGCTGTCTTTCCTTAACCCTTTTAAACTCTGCAATAGAAATGGTCTGCCAGAGCTTACATTGATATTTTTTTCCTAATTGTGATGTCATGTCTTGGAGTATCTTTTATTTCTTTGTATCCTGAAAATATGAACATGAGCTAAACTGTTATGTAGGTCACTAAACTATAATGATAGATAAAAGCAAGTCATTGTGTCACTAAACATGTATACAAATATTCATCATATTTTACAAAATAATAAAAACAAAGTATAGATTTTTAAATGTAGAAACATAAACTAAATATTTCGTAACAACCCAAGAGTTTTTTGAACTATGTTCATTATGTCGTTTTTGAGATATCGTAAAAATTCTATTATTAGCCCAGGCTATTATTTGCTTAAACCACTGAAGCAAAGAAAGCTCTTTTCCGGGTTTAGAAATGTGTAAAATACCAGAATCCACTGGCACATAGAGCATGTGTAGAAGTGTTTAACGGCAGCCGAATGCTGCCGAGTGCGGTCGAGTGCGGCCGAGCAGTGATCTCCCGCCGGCGGAGCAACCAACTTCTGGATTAGCGCTTCGGCTAGCTTGAATGGTGGTCTAAAAAATTTAAACTTGCGGCTCTTTGAGACTTTCCAAATCATATCGAACTGGATGGTTTACATCCAGACAAGGATAGAGTATGTTTCGCAGGGGTTTTGATGCTCACAAAAAATTATTTACAAATTTACAGACATCTCTTTCCCGATGTTAGCAAATGGGGAAAAGTCTTTCTGGGCCAGTGTCATTTCGTGTCATTTCGATACAGTCAAATAGTTTATTTAAACCTCTTTTTTGCACCTCTCTTGTTTCCTTTGTAGGTGTAATTGTCTTCTTTGGTGTTCATGGTTTCAGTAAAATGAACTGAATGATTGAATTGTAGATAATCTTACCAATTTAACCGTGTGTAGCATATCCATATTGACAAAAGTTTAACATTTATGTTTTTTGTGCACAATCTCAGCAGCTAACTAAACTCCAGTGGGTAGCCAACATTTTTTTTTATTTTTTTATGAACTTCATGGTAACCAGACTGCTGCTGTCTACTGTTGACCTGTTTGGCAATCTGTCCATGACATCGAATGTGATAAACCAAAACACCCTCCCCACACACCCCCCCCCCCACTCACAAATCTGTCAGCTGCATAGCGTGTACACAGCTCTGGTATACTTGCAATGGGAAAGCAGTATATAACCTCTTTTAAGTGGCTTTACCCATGTTTAAAAAACCTGTGTGCATGTGCTAATTTTGGGGGAAAAGAGGTGTAAGCTTCCTGCTGCACAAAGGATGAATTATCAAGCTATTATGTTTCTTATTTTAGATCTAAATTAAAGTGAATCATGCAAACAATGACCTCTTGCATTTGATTTTAAAGTTTTTTTGTTTTTTTTATCACTCGTCTGCCATATGCCTAGACCTGGGGAAAAAAAAAGAAAAAAAAGAAGCCAACATTGCAGTAAATGCCACAATGAGGGGATGGAGTTGCCATTTATTGTCAGACAACTGATTTCAGGTTTCATTATACAGTGCAAACCCTTGCAGGGGAAAAGAGAATGAATGGACTCACCTTCAAACATGCCACTGACTCTCTAAATGCCAAATACGCCCAAACCTCTCATGTTGAGATGAATGGCAAGCTCTAGGCAGAGAGAGTTTGCGTCTCCTGTCTTTCCCCCTATAAAAAAGTCAGATACCCCATGAGAGACAGAGTCTGCCAGACTGATCACAGAGCTGCTGCTTTATCCAAAGAAAAACTGGGCTCTAAGAAGTTTGTGACAAAGTAGTTGTGGTATTTTATGATGTGGGTTCAGCTAACCTCCCTAGGGATTACCTACCCCTAAAAGTGGTATATGGTTCCATATGCCAAAGCCCTCCATATGGAAGACTTTTTTTGTCTTCTTTTCTTGTTATATTTGAAGGAGCAGAGTGAGGGAAGCTCAGGTTTAAAGATACGTCAATGCCTCGGTTTCTGTTAAGATGTCTTTTAGCAGTTCTTATCATGTGGTAAGAAAAAAAAGTCACACAATCTCCTTTTAAATTATGCATAGTGTTGATATCATTGGGTTAATACCAGAAGCATTCACGGAGAGAAAATGTTTAATATATTTGGACTTGACAGGAAGTGGCTTTTCTGTCATATTTAATGCCATCGTGACAGACAAACTGTAATCAAATGGCAGGTGATCTGAATCAAAGGACGACGGTGTTTGTGGCAGTGCGCCATCCATGTTGGTGGTAAACACTCCCAACATCTCCAGAAAGCGAACAAGCGGGATGAGGCTTGCTGGCGAACACTTTGATCGCCTTTCATTCGCTCTCGCCTCTCATCTCTTTGGGCTTTTGGGGAAATGCACTGTTTAATCCACCGTATGTCGCAGAAGTTTATACAAGGTACTCCACAGAGTTTGGGGCCTCACATGGGGGGGGGGGGACAACCAAAAAAACATACATTTACACGGTTGAGTGGTGTAATCTTCATGAAATACCGGTAAATAGGGAGAGGAAGCCTGGTGGAGCCGTAGATTAATGCTGCTATCAAATGGCCTGGGACAAAGAAGGGGATGGCTAATGAGCTGGAAAAGGCAGGGCTGTTCACCGCGTTAAATGATACCGTAGCACCATCTCCCCACTGGCCGCCGCACTGCCATGTTCACACATTCTGATGTCGCTAACTGCAATGTAGGACAAATATTGGAAAATGTAATTTAAAAGCGAGAACCACAACGACATGTTTGATATTTTAAAGATGGCTTCATCAAAGGCAGATTTCGGCAACGCAAATACAGTTCTCTAATTTGACTCTCTCCCATATGCCTGAATCCCTCCCTGCCCAATCTCTGAGAGGTCATTTACTTTTTTTTCATCCCAAAAATTGCTTTCACATTTGGTCTGTTCTGTCTCCCTCGCTCTCTCCCTGTCCCTTTATCTCCTCTTCCCTTTAAGTCCATTTCACTTCCCATCATTCCGCCTCTCTCTCTCTCCCTTTCTCTCCATTTCCCATAGCCATGATATAATGAAAAACAGGGTTCTCTCTCTTGTCTATCTCCTTCCTGTGGTATCATCTCAAGCATGCTTGTAACCTCCCATGACTGTCGCCTAGGTGACAGGAAGAGCGAGATGAACTCTCGGGCTTAGATACATTTCTTGGTCTGGCCTGCGGAGGCTGTATCAATTTTTGATGTTCTACTGCCTCACAGACACTTTGCAGGCATTGTTTCATGTTTTATTTAGGCCTGTGTTAGAGCTGGGTTAAAGTTTCAGCAGATTACCGGCCCTGAAAGTGTCTGGCGGCATGGAGGAAATATCACATTTGGGGCAATAGTGTCCTTTTATCAAGGGGTCAAAAAAGAGACGGGGAGAGGATATTAGGTGAAAATAATGTCTGGCATGATTTGCCCGTGGTCTCATAGTGGAGCCGATGTTTGCTGAAATGTCACATTTCACTGACATCACCAAGCAGCTTTACAATTAGAGAAATGTGAAAAACCTGCAGGAGTTTTCCTCAAAAAGGCAACAAAAAGAATGCTGGGAAAATATCTCTCTATTCTAAATGCAGTCAAACACGCAAACATGCTCTAACCTCTTTCAGGCATCGACATATTTATCTTACTTGAGCCAAGTGACAGTTGTCTCCACAGCCATTTCATTTTACACGCCGCCGCGAAAAAGAGGAAAAAAAAAACTTGAATTAATCAAATGTGGAGGGTAGGCGAAGGAAGGGGGGATGTGGGTGTTGGGAGGAGAGGCGGGAGTGCTGCATATCCCCCAGTGATGCTGTGAATCAGAAGGGGTGGGTAAATAAATAAATGTGTTATGTATGACCAAGCGCACAGACAGGGCTCTGGGGCTACTAGCTGGTCCAGCCGCGATGCACTCAGACAAGTGAATAAATCAGCACACAATTAGGGCTTGTGATTTCATTTATGGTACCTACGAGCACTCCGGTGGCAGATTCTGGCAGATGTCATTTCTAGCCAATTGATTTTGCTGCTGTCCCGAGGCCCGAGCAGTCATAGCCCCTCTATGCGGATTACAAATGGATGGCAAACACGAGCCAAATGGCTGTCCAGGCAATTTCTGCATGATAGGAGTAGAATAATGTAAGAGACCTCACTGGCACTGAGGACACACACGAGTGGAGGTGCTGTCTATGCCCTACTGTAAACACATCCATGTAAGAACACAAGCAATTGTTTGTGAAATTTATTTGCAGCATATTTACCATAAAAATGCATTTTCAGTCAGACGTTAGTCGTGAATGCTTTGAAGGTGCATCCTGTGTGCCTTTTTTTACGGTACATCATCATCTTGTTCGGCATCAAGTCTTCGGCGGTGAACGAGCCTTCAAATATCCCTCAGCAAGAGCAATAAAATTGTTTCTAAGCTACCATGAAATCCGTAAATGTCTTGGGTTTATGCATCTGTGATGCATTCACTTACAGTCATGTAAGAGAAAAGAAACTGCAGTGCAATCACAACACGCTGAACATTTGTCATCTCAATCATCTGGAGAGAGCGCTTGACCACTCACAATGCAAATTGACAATGTCATTTCAAAGCTGAAGTGAATGAAAACCATGCCCCTGGTCTGAAGTAGTTCATCAATCTGCCAACTGCATCCTTTCTCTGCTTGCTTGCTCCATCTTGTTTTGCCCTTAAGTTCTCTACTCTACCTGACAACACAATTTGACTTATAACAGTAGGGTTGGGGTGAGTATCTCTGCAGGTATTGACTTAGAGATTTAGCGTTGTTGTGTGTTTTTAAATGAGGGTAGTGCAATTTAAGATTTCCAAAATTAAGTAGGTTGCTGGCTTTGCCATAAAAGGAAAATGGATGTGTTTAAATTTGAGGGTCTGCAAAAACAACAAATGAATTTTGTTACTGATACCATATAACCTCAGATATATTACATTTGGTAAAGGAATAAATGGCGTATTGTGAAAGACAGTTTTGAACAACAGCTCTCTGTCCTCCTCTGCATCTCCTAGTTATACCACATCTATTAGCTTTATTAACAAAAGAAAGATATGCCTGACATGGCCTTGATGCGCTGTCTGAGAGGAGGGACTATAATAGAAACTCACACATAAACAACCCAAACCCATTCATGCTGTTTTAGCTTTGTCTTTGTCTCAAATATACAGCCATGGTTTTCCTCTAACAAGGTCAAAGCCTAATGGTACAGACAGACAACAGAGGCAAGGTATAAAGAGATGATAGCTGGATGTAACTCCAGTTCTATGAGTAGCTCTTAAAAAGGAATAAAACTAGGCCATGGACTGTATAATAAAGATGGACAACACGATAACTCTAAAATAAAGCAGGAAAATGCCCATCGCCCCCTGATGTCCGGCTGCAGTATAGGTCATAAAACTCTAACCCTTCCATAAGAGCAGATGGGCGTACTTTAGAAAAAGTTATGCACCACAATTAATAACCCTCATAATCATAAGTACTTTGTGTACAACCCACATAAAAGAGAAGGCTTTGGTCATGTGACCAATGCACAGACAGAAATAAATAAGAAAGTACACTATGTAAGGAGGTAGATTGGGGTTAAAGATTGGTCATAAAACATAGAACTTTTCGCCAATACCTTCCCCATACCAGGAGAACAGTGTCTGGAACCATGCGTAACCAGATGATTTTGATTCACTTTCAATTACATCATTACCATGTTTCTTTTCCTAAATACAGTTGTACCTGCCTAAACCTTAGGACACACAACCATGTGTCATTTCCTAAACCCAACCAAAGTGCTTGCCTAAACCCAACAGCAATAACTTTACGTTAAATATATAAGGTTTTGATATCATAAGAACCATTGCATGTGCATTTTCATGAGATATCACAGAAAGCATTTCATGAAGACACATTGTGATGGGACAAAGGCCAAACAAAAAGACCAAAGTATATATCAAACTTTTTTTTTTTTTTTTCCAAAGATGCATTCTGTTATTTCAGATAGTTCTTATCACACTGATGTATGTTCAAGTGTTCATTTTTCTGATAAGTTTGGTTGTAACCAGTAATTTGATTCTATAAAAATGGAGTTTAATATGTTCTAATCGGTGCGCTCATGATCAAATGGGCTTCTTGGTTGAGACAGTAGAAACTTGATGCTGCAGAGATTGCTGCTACACAGACTCTTGCTCCAAATGACAACACCAGCAAAAAATGGCAGTGGCTGTATCAAGGATATTTTGGCTTAATTTTCTGACAGTGAAAAGAAGTGGATATGCACTGTCTGTCTTCATACATCACTGTTTTGTACAAATTGTTGTTAGAGTTTAAAGCTATTCAAGATAGCCACACTAAAAGGTGACAGTCTTTCCTCGAAGGCATTTATTGTGTTACATTTAGCCATACAAAAAAAAAGTCACTTCCATTCTGGCAAATCAGTGCACGAAAAGGGTGTGAATGTCAGATTTTCTACATCCGAGTGGTGTAGGGGGCAGGGGGTTTCTGGAGCTGGTCAACCATCAAACAAGCAATTCTGATGGAATATATGTGTGCCTTTATATTGCTATTGGTTTAGCTAGAAGGGGCTCTACTTCTTCACCCTGAAAGAGATCAATAGACTCACCTATTGGTCATTTAGTCACAAACAGCTTTAGGCACCAGACTTTGATTCCCCCCTTATTCACACCAACTGAATGAAAAGAGGAGAAACTGCCCCCATTCCTGGGCAGCTCCTTCCAGGGGTGACCCTTGGCTGAATTATATTTGACAGAAAAGAGAAAATGGAGATGGAGAGGCAAGGGAAAGACAGACACCCAATTCTGCTTTCCCCTTATCCACTCCACTTAAGTGAGGGAAAAAAAAGGTCACCCCATCCAAGATGTGGTCCCTCTTAGTGAGTCAGAGAAGTGCAGCCTATCCTTTTTCAGCTCCTCCAGCAGTTGATGGCCCAGTCAGTCATATTGTGGCAGGCACACATACAGCACACTTGCAACCCAATAGTTGACAGCAAAGACATTCTGTAAAAGGCATCTGGTCCTGGAATCCCTTGTCTTATTCTCTTCCCAAGGTTTCTTCCATGTTTTTCCAATGATAATATTTTTAGAGAGTTTTTCCTTATCCAAACTGATGGGCTAAAGATAGGGGTTTTTTTTTAGGTTGTGCTGATTGTCAATCCATTTGATGGGGAGCTTTTATGCCTATCTTTAAAGCCCGTTGTGCCTCCCAAACTGGAAAGGGACCAAGCCGCCAATGGTCCCACTCCTGCTATCAAAGAAGAAATCGGGTGTCGCAGGAGTTGACCTTAAATGATGTCAAGCGAGGAAGCAGAACCAGGCGAAGTGGCTGCTCTGAGCCAACACATAAGGGGGGGGAGATGGAGTAGGTCCTTTCCATGATGATTTCTTGCAATGACACTGGTCGTTCTCACTGAAGAGTACTTGACAAGAATGTCATGACTGAAGTCAGCTATGTGTAAATGAAAGGGACAGATAAAAGATGATGATGGTGGACTAGCTGCTCATTTACAGGGCAGTAAGTAAGGGTTGAAGGCAGGCAGAGTATTTGACAAGTTATATCCCTAGCCATGTTTCCATATTTTCCAGCACGGTTTTGAAGTAT
The DNA here is from genome assembly GCF_008729295.1 of Plectropomus leopardus. NCBI lineage: Eukaryota > Metazoa > Chordata > Actinopteri > Perciformes > Serranidae > Plectropomus > Plectropomus leopardus. Next base: position 35,290,764 of record NC_056463.1, read on the forward strand.
CACATCAGAAAAGCTGCATGGAAAATGTAAAAATTGACAAAAAAATTCCCCAATTGTGCAAAAAGTGTTCTTAAGGTTGTTTTTGCCTTTGTCAAAAAAGAGTTGGCATGATAGACAGGATATAGAAATGCGGTTGCAGGATAAATTCTCACATAAGTCACATGACTGATCAGTTGTTTCTGCTGTCAGTGTCTTTCTGTGCATTATAATCTTTGTATTCATCTGTCTTTGTCTCCCTGCAGCATGAAACATGGCCAATACTTGCAGACATGAAAGAACAATTAAAACTTGCCCAATTAAAACAAATTCCTGAAAGACTGAGTTTTTCTCTTGTAGATGGATTAGATGGTCAAAGCGATTTGCTTTGTTTCTGGTTTACTTCTTCTACTCTGTACACTTGTGGATTACAGCCATGCATAAAGAACAGCCTGTATCACCAATTTCTGACAAAACAATGCTTTACAGAGCCTATGTATATGTTCCAAACCATTCAGTGGAAATGTGCCTGATTTACATTTCTTTTTTGTGACATTTCAAAAGGTTGCTTCTTATCCCTTTGACAACACAATGAAAACATGGCTGCAGACACTTCTGTTGTACAGTGGAAACTGCTTATAGTGATTATAATTACAGTGATCAGCCACCTAAATGAATCAAGATGCTTGGGACATAATCATCCCAGTGTTGAAATCGGGGTAAAGAAGGTTTTTCTCTCAATGAAAAATATAGTCTCTTAAAAGAATATTAAAAGCTACCTTGTGTAGGAGATACGAAATGATGCACATGAGAAAAGCACCTGTAGCTGCCCTTGTCAAGTGGATTGTTAATGCCTGCTTAAGTAATGCCCCTCGTTAATTTAGATTGACGTAATGTCAATTAGATAATAATAATATAAAAATAGGCTTTATTTGTATAGCACCTTTCATACATAAAATGCAGCTCAAAGTGCTTTACATGCAATATTTAAAAGCTAACAATTCATGAGAAACATTATATATATATATATATATATATATATATATACAGTATATACACACACATAATCTCATACAAACACACAAATACAACGTACATATACAAACACTCACATATATACATATACACAAATAAAATAAGATAAAATAAAATAAAAATAAACTAAAAGATAAGATGGTAATCTGCATGAAAAATAAAGAAAAGGGAAATATGTGGTTATGACAATCATTCTATTATAGTGATCAATTTGACACTGACAGACATGATCATTATAAAGGGTTTTAATTGTATTCATAACCTGAGCTAAGTTTCCCTTGCTTACTTTTTGCTAAATAATAATTTGAACTTGATTTAATCTATTTTCATTATTTTTCTCAACAGTCACAATAATTAGAGTAATAAGTCAGTGGAACCATCTGACCAAATGAATGCCACAAAGGACTTACTATGAAGTTCTACAATATTTTAAATCCACTTTCAAGTCCATGGATGGATTACTGCATTAATAATACATATCCTTGTTATTGTTTCAAGTTCGTTTGAGCAGCAGGGAGTATCAGGGAAATTCTCAGTGTGGGATGTGTTCATCATCAACATCAAATGCTTTTTTCCTGTTTTTTTTTTTTTTAAATTAAAACATAATTTGCAGTGCTTTTTTTTTCTTTAAGTGCTTCAGGCGAAGTTGTTGAAACAGCATTTATTAAGGTATCTATTAGAAGTTGAGGATTAAAGAAGCTGTGATCTCCAGATACAGCAAAGGAGTCTCATCGTGGGCAGTTTATTTATTAAAAAAAACCAAAAAAAAACAAAAAAAACCTTCAAATTAGCACCATTGTTTACTTGATATTCAATATCTTCATCTTCCCACAATTACTTTCTTCCAACTTTTAGCAGAGAAAGAACTCTAAAACTCCTAAACATTTAATCACAAAGGGCTCTTGTACTGTGTAACAATGTGTCTTTTGTGGCCCTGCTGAGAGGACATGGCGTGGAGAATAAAACCTCCCCCTTTATGAAAATAACTTTGTATCCTATTTGTTGAAAATGTCTTTTTCTAAAAAAAAGGACACGAGACAGTGAGTCTGTGGAAAGAAATGAATAAGCAAATAAACATCCTTTTTCTATTGCCTCTTATGGCATTCGCTAGAATCAGACTGCAGCAACAACAACCAATCAGAGCAGAGGAGACTCATATGCAGTTTTCAATCATGGAAATCACTGCTTATGAACTGCAGTCAGAGTAGGCAGCTCTGATCAAATATAAGTCAACATTCTGCTGATGCATTGCTTATTTCTATCCTCAAATGTTTTCAGAAACAGCACCCTGCAAATTACATTACAAACTCTATGTACATTTACATAGGTCTGGTTTAGGCAAGTAAAGTTACTGTGGTTGGGTCTGGGTAGTTACCATGGGGTTGTCAGGTGGTAAATAACAACACTGCAACTGTTTCTGTCTGGCCACTTTTCCAGCTGATACTGTCCAGGGGCAAATCACGTGGATGCAAAAGGCAGCCTTTGGCATGAGGATCTTATGCTGAAAGCACTGCTAAAGCAGCTGCATTTGACAACTTCGGAATAGGAACAGAGTAGGGTAGACGGGGGAATATATATATTTATATTTTTTTTCATAGATTTTTTGTCTCATTTAATGCTTTGTAAATAAACTGAAATTTTTAGCAATTATGCAAAAGTTATATTTTTATAAAAATTACAAACTGTAGACTATGCCCCAACAGTGCTCCAAGTTTTAGATGTGTCAAAGCTTGTTTTTTTTTTTTTTTTTTTCTCACTGCAAATTTTGTGCTGTCATCATTTAACCATTTGACTATTGTGACACCTCTTTACCTTCTTTGTGGTTGTTTTTTTTTTCCTTTTTATGCAGGCAGTAGTCAGTCAGTATGATGGCTTTCACCTGTGCTGACTGCTCCTCAGGTAGTCATTCTCTTTCTTTCTATCTCCTGATTTTCTCTTTGGATTTGGTGTGTTTAGTTTGTCTTAAATAACTGTATTCTTTTTCAAACAAATCAGGTTGATGCCTTGCCTCCTTTGTACAGCCTTGAGCCGCTTTGTGATAAGTGTATTCATGTACTCCTTTGTTAAAACTCAGATACAGTTCATAAATAGTGTTTTACACTGAATAATGCTTAGATTTATACAAGCTTTTTTAAGTATGTTCAGTATGGGTATTTGTGGGTTAATATGAAATATCTGTATTGCATCCAACAAAAATACGCAACAAAAAGAGTCACGAGATAAGTCGTGTACTTCAATTACAGTTAAGGCAGCAAAACGACAATTTCACACAGGCTGCACTAAATCATGCCGTCACCACATGGATGGAGGGCAATTCACTTGCAATTGTTCTGCAGTTTGAGCAAAAGTCCACCATGTTATGATCTTTTTTTTTCTTCCTTTTTTTATGAGAAAAATTACCTTTGTAGACTTTGGGCATGAATGAAAAAGGCCAGCATGGGAAAGTATTCATAGTGTGTTGACTCTCTTGTCTGACACAACTGCTTCTCTCTATTTTCAGCTGAAATCCAGAGAAAAAGGCAATTGAACTGGTGTCTTTTGTTTAAACAGCAGCTGGGTTTTGGTTAGCTCAGCATCGACTTCCAGCAAGACTCCTTTAAAGCCATGTTTTTTTCTCAGCAGAGCCCTTTTTAAACATCGCCACTGTGAAGACTGATACTCAGGAAGATAAAGCTAAATGGGAATGCTAACAACTGGCCTCTGGAAACAGTATGCCAGGCATGTCAAACCGGTCCACAGGGGGGCCGGTGTGGCTGCAGGTTTTGTTTCCAACCAAGTAGCAGCACACCAGACTTGACTCATTTAATCAACTGATCTCCATCTTCAGACAGTTGATTGGTCAAACTGTGTGCTCTTGGTTGGTTGGCACAAAAACCTGCAGCCACACCGGCCCCCCTGTGGACCAGTTTGACATGCCTGCAGTATGCCCTGCGTATAAGCGAGACATAACGGCATAGAGCATTGACATCGATACTGTAGAGAAGAAGTGTCCTATTGAGGGAGACAAAAAAGAGAAAGAAACAAACAGAGCGAGACAGAAGGGGGTGTTAAAATGGGGTTCTGGGTTTAATGATGTACACAGGGAAACCTTAGTGATCAGTTGCACTGAGGAGTGACATTTACAGTGGGGGGAGAGGGGAGATAAAGTTAACCACCTACTGGGATTATGTCCACAGCAGGGAGATGAAGTGCTGAGGTTTCTTCATGGATGGGTCAAGAACACAGTGAATATGCTCTGGGTGGCTGCAGAGGTATCCATCAATGCAGTGACATTACATACATGTAACTGATCCACTGTCTGCTGTCCAGTCATTCTCTACTAGGCAGCTGTACAACTGCACTGAGGGGAAACATTAATGTTCACCGGCGTTCTCTGTTATACAAGAGAGAATAACAAAAAAAATGTCGTGGTTGAAAAAAAAATACTACAAGCATAATATTTATTAATTTTATTTTATTTTTGTATTTGTTTATTTTCATTTTTTTATTTATTTTATCTATTTATTTTTTTTTACAATTGTAGTGGTGTGGCACAATCAATTCCCTTGTCTTAGCAATCCTTGCAGACTTTCAAGACCCAATCCAGACCTCAGGTTTGTGCCTCTATCAGATCTGAGTATCTCTCATTAGATATCACATATGAATCTAAATCAATGATTTGTGATGTGATTTTGCAAAAGAAAGTGTATGAGAATCAAGTCGGAAGTTGGATGTGAGGCTGAGACTTGATAATGCAATGTGAGAGAGAGAATGTGCAGCTGGATATGAATGTATTATGTATGTTATCATAGGGGCACACTGACATACTGTATGTGTGACCAGTGTCACAAACCTGGCTCAGTACTAAAATGAGAGTTCACTAATTCCAGGTTAAAGGTGCCAAAAAGGTTAAAGGTGTTGTTAACTATCCAGAATAACTAACCCTAACCCTAACCCTAACCACAAAATGTGAAAGTGTTAGGCATCAGTGGTGTGAAGCGTGTACAGATGAGTGAAGTGAGTGTGGTGGAAATTAGGCTAAATAACACAAAGAAATTGATCTATTGTGAGGGCCATGTGGGAGGCATCCTGGCAGTTCAGCAGGGAGAAAGGAAGACGCTCAAGAAGTGAGCCAGTTTATAAACTCTCTTTAGGACCCCAGCTCCAGGTGTAGCCAGGCAACTCTGATGGCCTCTTTGCACTGCTGTAAGAGAGGAACCGAGGCTGTCACTGGTTAATGCACCACTTAAAACCATCCAATTTAACAAAGCTGCCAAAGTTGATGTTGACATGTGACAATTAGCTGCTATATACAGTAACATTAAAAAAAAAAAAAAAAAGTCAGATAAAGACTTAAAATCTCTTTCTTTTTATGTGGACCATTAGACTTTGAAAATGAAATGCTTCAGAACCAAAATGTACCTTAAAAGGTTCCAGGCTGAGTCCCAGTTAACTTGTTAATTCCAAATGACACCCCCTTTGCTTTTTTCTTGGCCAACATAAATGCCATAAAAATGAAATATTGCTTTTGTTCGGTGTTTGATGAGCACATTGTGATTACATATCAGCAAAATAAAACTAGGTGTTGTAACATGAATGGGCTAATCACTAATCTGAGATAACATTAGGGTTCAAACAGCAAAGATCATGCCATGGAAAAATCCTGCTCAAGGAAAAAAATTGCAAGGTCGCAATATTAGATACAATAAAATAAATTAAATTATGATTTGACCGATTCGTATTCAAACCAAACTTCAGCGTAGACTGGCCATAGACAAATGTGACTTATGCATACTGAGGTGGTTTTGTGCTGTTTGGAGTGCTTGTGACTGTGTGTCTGTGTGCTTAGTGTGTCTCTTCCTCTTCTGCTGTGTTTCAGGGGCTGGGCGTGGCTTCTGGGTGCTGGAGCTTGCGGCACACTTCCTCACCTGCTTCTGATTGGCAATCAACGCTCTGCTGCATATATACCTTGGCTTCTCCCCTGTTCGGTGCCAGGTTGTCTTTCCACCTCACATGTGGTATATTGGCCGACTCTTATGAGTATTGATTCCTGTGTTTCTAGAAATCTCTGTGACCTCAATACTTTTTTTGCATATTGTGTTTTTTGCCTGTTTTCAGTACCTGCCGCCATCAAGCTCCAGCGCCTCGCCATCCAGCCTCCACCACCTTCGTGTTCGGAACCTCATCACTCACCTTCACGGACCAGCACTGCTCCACCAGCTCCACCATTCCCTCCCGTTTCACCAGCTCTCACCACATACCTCTCTTCACCATCACTCCAGCCACTCCTGCCTCCTCCGCCATCTCAAGTTACAGATCCCTTCTCCCAACCCCCACTCGCTTCATTCATTATTAAATCATATTAAATCATTGTTGTAAGAATTTATCCCCTGTCTGTGTTTGCTGTTGGGTCGTCCTCTTGTTTCCGGTACCCCGTATAGTAACACATACATGTACTTGTTTATATGCAAGTGTATTTATGTTTACATAGAGAGATGCACAGCAATAATGGAAACAGATGCATGTCATATTACAATAGTGATAGGTGTAAAATTACTAAATGCACTCTTTGAAAACATGATGTTATGTGCAAATATTTTGGGTGTTGATAAAAGTTCCATGCATATATTGATAGTGGAGACGTGACTCATAATAATGGCAGTAGTAGGTCACATCAAGCATGATCATGGCATCAGCACAACCAGGTCCCACAACACAGGCGTCGCTTAAGACAGGACCACAGCAATGGCAAAACCAAGACCATGATCAATGGTGTACAGCTGTACCATTCTCATCACAGCAGCAGGACTTCAAATTGTCAGATTTATTTACTCATCACATTATGTTGATTCCCAGGCCCAAGTGTCACTGGTTGGTTTAATGTGCAGTATGGTATGTGTGGGGAAAAATGACAAAGTGGGTCATCTGGGTCACCATAATTTCAACATTTGCTTGCCAACAAATAGACATTAACTCAACATAAAATCAGTCAAGTGCATTAATGTTTAAATGAGCAGGCTGTCAAAATCAGCTCATGTCATTATCATGTACTGTGTTATGTTCCCACTGGAGGGAAGCTTTAGGGTTAGAAGCGCAAACAGCGGCTCGCAGCTACTGTTGTCTAATCACTGAGGTCCTCTGAGTGTTACATCACCTGAAAGCCCTCTATGTCTCCTATTTTGAAGGCTTAAACAAAAAAAAAATGATGATGCATTTTTTTGCGGGGCATGGCTGTGCACTCTTTCAGGACCGCTGAGGCTACAGAAATCTGCAGCTTTATTGAGTATGTGACCAGAAAACAGATGGATTCTTTGACCTTCAAAGCAAAATCAACTCCACAAATGATGAACCGGGTTGTTCAACATCGACCCAAAATGTTCACGTAGTCCTGCCCTGATAATAGTCCTCAACAATATGTGTGGACAAGGGCATGTTGTTTCAGGCAGCACTGCAAGGTCTACTCACAACAAACCTCCAGCATTGATTCTACAAGCTGTGGCGGTCAAACCCCTGTTGAATCATGGCGGGAGGCTCAAAGTTCGCCCATTAGACTCACGCTAAGACAGAGTGCCATCTCCTAAGCAAGCTCTGGCTGATTTGTTAAGACGGAATTAGATTTCAAACAGAGTGGGAATAAATATGATTCTGTTCCCAGCAAGGCCCCGATTGGTTGCATATGTGATGCTGCAACCCTTTAATGGAAGCTTATCAGCTATAGCCAATGCCCTGCAAGCATTCTGTGTAATACCGCTGTTTGCTCACAATCGGCATTGTGTTTAATAAATGTGGCTGAATATTAACTAATCTTTTGATCTGGCTTTCATTAGGCCACCCCAGTGAAGTGGATTCTTCTCGACAAATTAAGCCCCCCTCCGTCCCCGCCCACAAGTCTTATACTCATGAGGGAAATGAGCAAGGACACAAATGCTCTTATTTAAAGATAACTGGTAAACTGCTTTAATTAGGCCTTGTTTTTCAAAGCAACTTTCTTTGGGAGGGATGTTATTATGTTCTCTCTCTATACTGGCTGCCAGGCTTCTTATTCATTTACACAAACAGCACACTTCCACAGAGCCGTTTTTTTTTTTTTAAATTTTTTTACTGTGCCAGATTTACTCCTGTAGTATTTTAGAACGTGTCATGTAGGACAGGATTGCTCCTGCAGTTGGGAGTACTATTTCATTCAGTGATGACATGTGCCCAATTATTAGGTCCTCCACACAACCTCCAATGCTCCCCAGCCCACCTATGTCTCATCATAAACAAGCTACAGCGCCAATACTTACAGGATGATCAATGATTTTTCCCAAAAGGCCAATAACGCGCCACATTGTTAGTTACGTTTTGATTACTGAGGCACTGTGCTGAAGTGTGTGCATTGCCTCAGTGTCACATATATCTTCTAACACACAGTCTGTGCTGTATACTGACCGTGAGAAGTCAGGCTGTCAGTTGTGATCCTGTCATATCAACAGCTCTCTGAGGCATACATGAAACATGTCAGTACCATGCCAGATTCCACTGCCGCAGATACATTATATTCTCTATCAAAGCAATATAAGGACACTATTAGGTCATAACTAATCAACTTTTATTCTCCTGCCTCATTATACTATACCCTTAGCTCATAAACAAAGGACTGAAAACATGCTCACCTGTTCACTCCCCCCATTAGGTCCGCATAATGCCTGCTAATTATGTTTGCTCATATATAAGCCTTAATTATGCTGGGAGCTGATAATTAGCCGGGCTAGAATAGGTGCATATGTTTCTTCACTATCAACCTGGCAGTAATAATGGCTATTCTCATCTCTAAGGAGACCCCAGGATTTTCCTTGTAAGAACATTTTTTTGTGTATTAGCACATAAAGTACAACGCTCCTTTTTTTTTTTTTTTTTTTTTTTTTTTTTGAACCAGTGTGAATAGTGTATTATAGGACCACAGCAGGATGTAATGAGATGCCACTGCAATGAGCTATGCTGCTATTCTACTTCTGCTTGATTATTTGGCTGGGGTTAGTGACCTTAGATATCTTACCTTGCACACACCTTTTGAATAAGATTGATGGGTTTTGGACAAAATATAGGTGCAGAGGTTTGGTGAAATAAAACATGTCAACATTGGTTTGTCAATAGAAGCTGTGGTACCTGAGGGTAAAGAATAGAAGGCTATTTATAAAAGGAATAAATTAAACTGTAAACATTTAGGACAATAAAATAAAAATAAGGTACACGCATATGGAGAGTTATGTTGTATGTAATTTATCTAAGAAGCAAAGATATTTACGCGTCCAGCTAAGAGCTTGTGTTTTTCCACTCAGTGTCGAAAGTGTCAGTCTGGAAAAAGAAAAGTGGATTGTTTGAACTTACGACCTTAAGGAAAATGAGTTTCATTTTGTGTCTTATTGACACTCCTCCCCTCTGTCCTGCATGGACTTTCTTGCTCCGTTTACATTGGAGTGACTTGAAAGCCTGGTTAGTCATATTAAGATGCAAAAGGGTGCCTTTGGCATCAATATCTCTCACTGTTTGGGGGTGACAAAGCAGCAGTTTTTGACACCCTGGGAATGAGAATGGACTCTATTTTTAAAGGCAATAACAAAAACACATATTCAAAGTAGTCTTGACAAAGTCAGGAGAAAAGTTTTCTCTGCTACTGTTTTTCACTGCAACTCAGGGAGATATCTTTTTATGCTGCACTGTACATTACTGGCCTGTATTATTTGCTATTTTGCTTGTCCATAAGGAGCCCCCATCTCCATTGAGGGTCTGTGTATAAAGAAAATCACTCCAAGGCCCTCATGACTATGAGCTGAATGAATGGCTGCAATAAGAGTGTTTTCTTGATTGGGTATAAGGTGCCCTGCTAGGGGAGAGCTAAATATTCAAGTCTATGCTCCTTGAGGTTCCTGCTCTTCCTCTGGGAAGCCACAGCTGAGTGAAATGACGCAGATTCTTGAGCAGCTGCACATTCACACACTCTTCCAGGCCATCTATAATGCATTTACAGACTAAAATTGAAGACACACTTGAGGACCAACCTAAACGAGACAACCTAAACACACACACTTACACACCTTCTTGTGCACACACGCAAAGAAACACATCTCCACCACCTGCCCACAACGACACACACTCAAATGTCTCCCCCTCAATTGGATGAACATTGACACCATCATATATGCAGCACACAGTCTACAGAGTGGCATTTCCCTCAGTCCCTTGTTGCTCAGGGCTCCCTGGCAAAGAGGAGGGTGGTCCAGGGTCAGCACCCCCGGGATAGGAAGGGTTGCTGGCCAAAGCTCAGCGGCTTAGATGGAGGTCACCATGGAGAGATAAGGGTGAGGTCAGGGCGGGCTGGGAGGGACGGATAGAGTTAAAGGAGAAGGGTACACAGCAGAAATGCCAGCAGACAACAGTGGAAAATGAATTGACAACAAATGTCATCTAGTGGCAACCCGATCAGTTTCCTTCTGCTGTTTAGAGGTATACTGTGCAGGACTGACCGGCTGATGTCTGTAAACATGCTTACTGGAAAAAGTGAAAGTAAAAGCCAGCCCCAGGTTCACTCCCCTCTGGCATTTTGCCTCTCTATATTTGTGTTTTTTAGGCACTCAGTCTCTTGGATGACTGCTACTTACAGTCTGGCACTTGGTAACCTATTATAAAGCCCCGACTTCAATTAAGCACTGTGGGGTACACAACCATCAATGTCCAGAAAATAAGAAAATAGAGACAGAAGGTGGAGCCTCTACACTAGCTCGTTCTCATTCTAAGCTAGTCAAATACCGCCACTGATTTCTACATCAGACACCAATGCCAAACGCCACCTTCGTGGCAGTGTGATACTCTAGTGGTCAATGTCAGTTTAAAATAGGGCCTCATGGCAGGTTGGCGACTCTATGACACGCTGCTGGTCTTTCCGATGGCAACTGTGGCAGCAATATGATACTCAGACAGGCAGCATTGATTTATTACATGGCCAAACAGAACCTGTTGCTGCATTATGACACACCACTGGATGGCATCAGTTTTAAAAGCTGTCGGTAATGATGTAATTTTAGGAAAGCAAAAGTCCCTATAGGGCTGGTGGAAGGAGCAGAGGATGAGTTCAACAAATCAGGGAGCCTGTTGTTCACTTCCTGTATGAATGTTGAGGCAAACAATGTGCTTTTGTTGCATAGAAAATAACGTAAATGCCAGGTGTTTTACAGACTTCAATTCATGTTGAAAAAACTACATGCATCTAGCAAGCATAAAATGTACATTTCCTATGACAGAGGAAGTGTCATTTGAAAAGACACAATGCATTAAACAGGCTTAAATAAACATGCTGTGCTGAAATGTCAACAACAAAAAGGAGGAGGATACCTAGTGTGTAATACATAGATGTGAATGACACTGACCAAGGGGTAATATTTGACAAGTTGGGATGAAAATACGTTGACCCTACATGTGGACCTAAAGTTGTCACATATTGCCACTTTGCTGGAGAATTCTGGCAGTAGATATCAAGCTCCAGGTTCTGTGTCTGCTACTGATGTTCCACGATACAGCTACCGTGATTTCTTCAAGAGCACATGGTGGAATTATGCTACATATGGTTATGTTTAGACACTAAAAGCACATGGCAACTAACACTGGCACATCAACAAACGCACATGCTGGCACGGACGGGTAGGATCAAACAGCACAGGCAAGGATGGTTGGGATGAGGCAAAATAGGCATACGGTTTGGTGTCACAATAAAAAACATCGCATTCAGATGGAAAGCAATCACTGGACACCCCCATGAAAGTCCAGGGTTTGTTCGAACCATCCACCGCCCCTCCTGCCTGCTCTATAGGGATCTTTGTTCTCCTTATATTGTGTCACTGGCAGCGTTTCAATCTGACGCCATCTCTCCATGTATCATGCAGCGGCGGATGCTGTCTGGCTATAATAACACTGTGAATGCTTCTATCCGGCAGCGTTCTCTCTAGCGGTGTATCATGCAGACATGAAAGGTGGCTTTTTGGCGTCAGAATTGTTTGCTTAAAGCACTACAGAAGCAGCTGTATTTGACGGCTTCGGAATAAAAATGGGCTGAATACGTAGACATGATTGGCATTGACAGAGGCAATATATGACCATTTGGGATGAGAATGTATGTGTTGACCACACAATTCCAGTGACAAAAGTCATGATTTAGGGGGATTGCATCTGTATAAATCTATACATTGCATAGATAAATAGTCCAGTATGGCATTAACTGCTAAAACAGTGGAGCTACTGTGAAAATACACCATTATGCTGTGTTCAGTACCATAAAGCAGTCAAGTCAAGCAAGTCAAGGTCACATAAACTAATTAAGTAATCCAAAATACTCAGTAAGACTCCATTATGTTGTTGTTTTTTAGTGCAAAGCTTCCCCTATTAGCTTTCCTGTTTCTCTCACTATTTACTCCTTTTTCCACAGGGCTTAAGCCAGACCTACTAAAGCAGAAAACTCAGGTTCTCCAGCTCTGCCCGTAGAGATTTAACTCAAACTATGAGATTATTGCCTCCAGTGCAGCTCTGCCTCTGAGAAATGTTTGTCTAAACTAAGAATTTGCTTCATATTGTCTCTTTTAGTGTAGCTACATGTGACGATGATGCTGTTGCACATCGTGTTACTTAGGGGGAAAAGTGTGTGCTAATTAACTAACGTAAAAATGTGCATCATATTTTATTGTGTGTGGTGAACTGAACACCCTGAGGTTTTAGACAGAAAGTGGCTTCATTTTTGTTTCGCTCTTTGCTAATGTGTCGAGCCAGCTGTCCAGGTGGCTATTTTTTTGATCCTCTCCTGTAAGTGACATAATTAGCATACATGAAAAACATGAGTTTGATTTTTTTTTAGTTCTATTTTACATGTCCTAAAGGAAGGACCCTTGCCATAAATTGTGAAAAGCTCTTTGCCAGATTGTGCCAGCAAAAGCGCTCATCCTCATTTACACCTCATTTACACCTCATTTGTACACTGCCAAGAAAAAGTGGCAGGAGTCTTTTTTCTCTTTTTTTTTTCTTTTCTTGAGTGTTTTTTTGTGGATTTTTGAAATGAACTAATCGTGAACAGTTTCTTTGTCTTTGTTTCTTTGTCATCACACACACACACACACACACACACTGTAACTTTGCACTGTGTCAACAAGTGACAAAGACCCTGAGTTTACCAAAGAATATACTATCTGACATTTTTAATGTAATTTTTCACATTCTTTGGGAGCCCATATGAAGCCTTAAATGTCACTTAATACCGTATATACCGTACAATCATGGGGTGATCCAATACATTCTTACTTCCACCTCATCAAGTAGTAAATCCTAGCGCTTGGTCAGTAGCCCTACAGATCAAAATATGATGCATTTGCATAGTGTGTTTTCAAAATAAACCTCCCTTTTCAAAGGAAATATACAGTTACTGCTCATGAAATGCATACAGTCTCTTTTAAAAATAAATTCCTAAACCTTTGTTTTCAGGTTGAATTCCTTAGATCAAGGCATAAAAAAAGCACCTGGCTAGTTTTACAAAGAAAAACAAAGAAAAAAAACATTCTGATGTGGCTTGAAATAAGTGCTAACGTAATGTTACGACACAAGGCATACATCACTAACATTATAAGATATATGTCAATGGTGTAGTATGCTTCACACACTAGCACATTACATTTTAATTAAAAATGACCTTCAATTTCACGTGGGACATGCGAACTAAATGCGTTAATGTCTCTTTGTATCTTTCTGTGTCCCCTCTCTAAATCTGTGTTCTTGCAGTCCTGTGAATGCATTACAGGCAGGTTCTTCATGAGTTCCTTTTTTTTCCCCTCAGCAGCAGTTTGTGATTGTGGTGTGGATAATTGATCTGCCGATCCATTCTAGAATGATCAGATCAGATCATTGGATGAGAGGAGTAGCTGCTGCAAATGATAGCATACTTTCAAACCGGGCAGCATGACCAGTCAAATTTCACTTCCAATGCCCCGATGTTCTTCTGCTCCATCTGTGCCCAGAGTACACTCTGTGTTATGCAGTGATAACCAAATGGTATATTTCAACAGTGCACCTATTGAAAGGTCCAGCTCCAAAAATAGAAAATCCATTTTTGGATTATGTTTTCATCGTAGCGGGCCGCCAAAAATAAAATAACGTGGGAAACTCTGCCCTGTGCAGACTTTCTCACTCTTTACACTAGCTGCCAAAGCATAAAAAAACATTGTGCGGTGCCTTAGGGCATTGCTGTCTAATGCCGAAAGCCACTGACCAAACACCGGGGTTTAATGAACTGGGAGTGAGCACAGAATGGGTGATCTTCCACAGTCTGGCTAAAAATTGAGTAACAAAAGAAATATTGGGTTTTTTTTTGTGTTATTTTTTTTTCTGCTAATTCTTGTCTGCTAAATCCAAACCATATTAGCCCTTTAAATGTGCATCAGTATTAACTGGTATGAGTTTAAAAGAGACTAAAAATAAATAAAAAGCAAGATTTCACAATATGAAGTATCAAGGGGAAGATCATTAAAGTGTTCTTAAGTGTGTTTTTTTTTTTTTTTTTTTTTTTTGCTGAACAAGCTTTTAATATTGCATGTTTTGTTTAAGAGTGTAGTATTATTATGCCTGTTTTGCCATAACTGTTTTTATTGCACACTTTTATTGCATGTTTTGTTATATTGAATGTCCATGTATTTTTAGCTGGGCATACATTTGGATGTTCCTTTATGGCAAAAGACTCAGGGACTACCTTTTTTAACTGTTCACAATCACCTACACTTGCATCAGATTACTTTGTATAGATAGACTGTGTGTTTAAGCCAATAACTGTACAATGTGCGGCACTGATGAACCAATGGAATGTACTGGAACTCTGATTTATATCCATTACATTTCTGTGCAGAGAAGGGATGCCACTCAGAGAGTAAAGTCATCTCTATAGCATCCTTTGGTAGCTCATGTTGTAGTAGATGACGGGTACAATCCAAAACAAAATACTTGAAATGTTTGCTCACGCCATACAGCGAGAGATCATATCTGAAACTCAACACTGTTCTTTCTTTGGACTTGCAGCAGATGGCATGACAGACATTAGTGAATGTGAGCAATGCAAAACATGTTTGTTGGATTTTAGAATGTGTGACTCATCAGCAGAAACGCTGTTTTCATGCAACAAGGACTTTTTTCTCCATTTAAATGTACGTCTGCAAGAATGTTGACAGTGCATCAGACATGTCTGGGTGTTTCAGTGGTGTCTGAGTGACACTAAACGTAATCAGTCATTGGAGTTAGATCTGCAATGACTGATTATTGCTCAAATTAAATTTTGTACAAGGAGTTGCTGTTGTCATGAGAGAATCATTAAAATACTAAAGTTAGCTCCATCTCTTTTTGGTTCAGAATAACTGGTGTATTATGCACTGGTGTTATGTCCCACTCAATGGTGCTTCCACACCACTGCCATTTGCAAGTCGATGCTGCATGCACAGCGCTTTTGTAGTCTCTAAAATCATTGAAATAACATATGAAGATGAGACTCATGAGACTCAGACCAAGATTTCAGGATTCTGTCAGCAAGCACAAGAAGTGAGAATTTGGCTTTGTGTGCAACAAAACTCTTCATCCTCTAAGACATTGGTCCCAAGTCTGCAAGGCAAAACCTTTACTACTCATGCAGCCCTGGAGTCTGTTCAAGTCCAATTTGGTAAAGCGGTTCATCAATGCCCCCTCTCTACAGGAGAAGCAGAATCCCAACTTGCCTCTGCAGCCCTGCAGAACCTGAACCTCTGCTGTCTGACAGGAGAGGCACAATGGAGGCGTCAGTTCTTTGAAGCTGCGGACTTCGTTATAACAGAACAAAGTCAAAGGTTTGACCTAAAGGGAATGAGAGTGAGAGAAGTACTCTCATGGATGCTGCCAATCGAAACTTGTCAGGACCGAACAAAGTTTATCTCCCAAAAAAGATGGACACATCACACCTACAAATACAGTTGACTTTACAAGAGGTTGCTGAATTTCTTTCAGCATTGCATCCATAAACCAGGGGGCTGTGTAAAGAAGCTGAAACATTTGCTGAACTTTATCTATGCATGTCAGCAGTGCCATCTGAAAGACCAGTCTTGTCCGTCACATGACTGAAAACTTGGCTACGAAGAACCATGATCCAGAGGAGACAAATCTGGCTTAATGTACATGCAAAATTACATTCTGAATGACTGGATATGCTGTCCCCTGTTAGCGGCATCATCAACAACGCACCTGAACAAAGGGTTACATTCAGTGCTCTCTCAGTCCAAGTAAGATAAGGTTTTATTGATAAAAATGTCTAAAAATAACTGTTGCCATGCATTTAGTCAAGTGTGCTAGTGTCTATTGACAGTTGCTTTGTGTGTGTGTGTGTGTGTGTGTTTGTGTGTGTGTTATCATCCATCACTCTATAAGCGTCTTCTAGCATGCATAATTGAACCCTCCTGATTGGTAAAACAGACCTCACTACTCAAAACCATCTCTGCTTCAGACTACTGCTTGACCTGATATTGAATTTCGGTACTGTTATGTCTCTACATAAAAGTTCTAACGAATCAGATCTGGCAGGCCAGCTTGTCAATCTTTATGAAATGGTAAGCACTAACATTATCAGGGTCGATGTGGATGTGCAGTAATAATTGGCCTGTTAATGTAACACTAATGTAATTTTCCAGCTGTTTTTGCTTAAAGCATGTTGGGCTGCATTTCTTGTATGAAAGGTGCTATACAAATAAAGTTTATTATGTTTTAATGACTAAAATTAATGGTCACATTAAAATCAAGTGCAAAAAAAACCTGACAACTGTGTGCTGTTTAACTGAAATTTAAGGCATCAACTAAATTTGAACCTTCTTCCTACCTTATCACAAATGGCATCTCCCTACTGAACTGCACCACCCACACACAGACCAGCCCACACACACTCACTCATCCAAAAATCCCCTTAAGCCAGCGCACACTGCCGAGCCTCAACCCTGCCTCACCCCAAACAACAAACAATAAACCAACTTCACCAAAATCCTCTGTTTTTGAGCATGTGCGCCAAGCAAGAATACGCAAGACCCCCATCTTTGTTGACGTGTTAACTTAAAGTCAGAGCGTCTTTGATCAGCGGGATCACATCTCAGAGGGGAATGTGATTAAAAGTGACATTCTGAATGCCAAAGAACCTCGGCAGCAGGGCGGATTTTCCACGCAGTGTGAAGTCGTAAGCTCATAAAAGACATACACCAGTGATTCAAACCATGTAGCCCGGGCCCACTATTATAATACAGAACTCTCTCTCTCTCTTGCTCTTTCTTTTCCCCCCCTTCTCTTTTTCTCCCCTCCTCTCATACTCTTGCCTCGTGTCCTCACTCCTTTTCTCCCTTACACATGCTTCTTTTTTATTCTCCCTTTTTTCACTGCTGGTTGAATATGCGCTTTGCTGGATGACTTTCAAAGCTACTTGTTCCACTTTCTTACATTTATGCTAATTGGAATGCAAATATCGAGGTTCCATTTTAAGCCGCTGGTTTAAGGAGAGGGTGTGGGGATGAATGACAGTGTATTGACAACCATGGCTCACCACTCAGAAAGGCGCCAGAGTTGGGAGAGATTTCCAGGGATGAGGAGTTGACAGTGGAAGCAAAGGACGACCAATATGTTCCCTCTCATCTTGACTGAATAACATTTCACACTGCGCTATTTTTTGCTCCAGCTGAACACTGTAAGCTCGAGTAGGGAGCCTTTGAAAGGCCTATATGTGCTGAGCCTGAACAGTGGGCTCTTTTACAGTAGGTGTAGTGTTCAGTGTGCACACCAGCCTAATCTCTTGAGTCACAGAGGAGCACGGAGCAGGAGTTGCAATGAACTGAATAAGCCTTAAAGCCTGCGTTGATCAAATGACTTGCCCAGCTAAGACCTCTTAACGCACGCTTACCTAAGAGACGAGACTACCTTTGCAAAGTGACGGTATGTATAATGAATACTGAGACATATTCTGTTTGAATTCACCAAAGGTGAGGACATGTCAAATTGTGGCGCAGAATCAGGTGACGTTCATGTTGCTCTCAAGGCCAGGGGTGGGAATGTGGGATGTACCCGCTATAAAATGTTTTGTCACTCATAGAGTAAAAGTCCATGTAAAAAAAGGAAGAGATCATAACATAGGGGAAGCACAGGTCTTCAGCATCATGTGAAGGTCTTATGAAGGAATAACAAATATGAGGAAAATTGACTGGCTTCAGGCAATGGATCGCATTGTGAAAGCAGTTAGTGAAAAAGATATGTCTCTGGTTGCTGGTAGGGTAGGCTTGACTTGTGATAATAATCCATAGCCTGGTATGTTGTACTCCTTTCTAATATGTTTTGACATAGGAAATGAATCTTGCTATTAAATAGCCAAAAATCTGTCTATCATTAGGTTATTTAATAATTAATAAGTTAAGATGAGTAAATAACTAGAATTAACACTATGCGGTAGTATGCCTTCACAAACCAGCAAAGTTGCAGTTTAAATCGGTGTCTGTCCATACTCATATGTAGCCATGGAAATAGACAGTGCTTGAAATATAGATGTTCCTGCAAAGACGATACAAATTCTGCAACATGGATGCGTCACACACATCCTTAACCTGGCAGGGCAGAAGATCTCTACAATCAGACCAGTTTCAAGGTGGACGCCCAAGATTAGTGTCACTGATTCAGTATTTGAGCAAATGTCTCCCCTTCTGTTGCTGAGATATAGCATTGAATATAGCCAAAAAAAGTGTTTTGCAGACATTCTAATGTCACAGTTAAGAATTATTCCACGGTTATTTATTGTGTGATCCATTATTTATTTAAAATCACCATCAGATTAAAGAAAAATTGGAGGAAGAGCAATGTTTTATATTAATAGTTTGTTGATATAATTTGTTGCTCCAGAGCTTTTTCTTGCCATTTAACACAGGAGACATCACTCTGCTTCTTCTGCCCTTTTTTCTGTGTAGCCATTTCTCTCTCTTTGGGCTCAGCATGGTACTCTGTCAGCCTCAAAGGCCTCATAAGGGTGTTTTCTTTTCTGATGATAGGATCCACAACATTGGTGCTTTGCCTGATGATCTGACAGACCATATCTCTCTTTCTGTAGTGGCCTGTGGGGCTGTTGACAGTGGAAAGTCTGTTTGTTCAGATGTGGGGATCTGGTGAAAACCTCCAGGTATTATTGGCTATAAAGGGGGGCAATGAATACTATGAAAAAAATGAGAAAGGGAGTGAAGTATAGGGGCCAAAAATAAATGACTGGAGAGCTTGTTACACTGAAGTGCAAACACAGCATCACACCACAGCTTGTGGAGATGTATGTAGCCTATAGTATGCTCATCTGACAACCTTCACCAGAAAAAAAAATGTTGGCATGGTACGTATCCAGGGATACATCACATTTGTACAATGTTATACATATGTTGCACAGGGGTCTTCAGTTTTTTTGAGGCCAAGAACCCCCATGCTAAAAAAGAGATGGAGCAGGGACCCGCTTACTGCAAATATTGTATAAAATCCAGTCACACCGAAAATAATTCTCTACATTTTTTCGGTCTTCTCTCATTGGCATTTGTCTGTATTTGCTATGTCAGCAGCAGCTATATAAGAGAGCTGTTGTTACATTAGCCTCACCCTCTGAATTTACAGCGTGTCAGAGACTCTTGCTCGAAAGTTACAAAATGATTGATTGCAGCTCACAAGAATGTCCGTACACTTGAAATAATAAAACAGCAAATTGGACAATGTGTTTCAATAGTATATAAATGTTAGTCAACTTGTTCACTGTGGATAAGTGCTGCACAGCAGTTTAGTGCTAGCTAGCTCACATAATTGCACAAGGATTAATGGGTAAAAGTAAGCATCATTACTGTTCTGCACTTTAAGTTTTATTATTATTATTATTATTATTTTTATTTTATCTTTTTTAATTAATATTATTATTTTATTTTATTTTTTACTTATTTAATTTAATAGGCCAATCTATGTGCCAGTTGTCGTGGATAATGTTAAAAAATGCTTTACACTTCAACAATGTTGTGGTTAAAATGTGGTTTGGCCTAGGCACAAAAAAAAACTTCACGGTAAAAAAGAAAACCCAACACTTTTTTGTTGGCACTATCTCTGGCAGAAAAACAATGGGCCGCAAAAATGTGGCTGGAAACAGAACAACAATTCAGAAAAACACAAGTGTGCGATCTGCAGGTGTCACCTGGTGTCACCTAGGTATCACGCCGTCCATCATCCCCCCAGCTTCTGCATGGCAGAGTCAGCTCATATAACACGTCACTTTATAAACATTGATTATATGTATGACACATACAACTGCAATGTATCTGTAGTTTGCAGAAATGTACAATGCCAATATTTTATTTTGGCGTCCCAGCTTAATCTCATACTGGTTTTTCACCATGTATCATTTAGGTTTTAACCTGGCTGAAAAAAGGGAAATATATTAGTTTGCTTACTATTTATTTCGCTTTTGTACAAACGTGTTTGTCAATGGGACCCGTGGACTTGTGTCCATGTAATGTTTTCTGTAGAGGCATTTCTTGTTGGTAAATGTAATTGTTCACTACGTGAA
This sequence comes from Plectropomus leopardus, assembly GCF_008729295.1. NCBI lineage: Eukaryota > Metazoa > Chordata > Actinopteri > Perciformes > Serranidae > Plectropomus > Plectropomus leopardus. The sequence continues at coordinate 35,311,378 of NC_056463.1, forward strand.
GTGGCTTGATGTTAATGTTGTGTGACTTTATTACTACAAATTAGTAATTAGTGACAAGTAGCACTATGAAACATAACGGAATAAATTCTTAGACTAAAAGTACAAAACCACGTGAGCAGCTCCACCATGATTTACTGAGCAGTGCTATGAGCTAAATGCTTATGTCAAAATGCCAACATGCCAATGCCAATGACAATGCCACAATACTGATGTTTAACATATACGATGTTAACCACGCTTAGTGTGTTTGCATGCTATTATCTTTCAATTAGCACTAAACAAAAAGGACAGCTGAGGCTGATGAGAATGTCATTAGTTTCGCAGTCTGTTTGGTCAAAAGCCAAAGTATTGGACACATTTAAATTTTGAGCTGATGGTGACACAGGATAAAAGGTTTAAGGACAACCACAGTTATTATAATTCACTTTGATGGGGCCATCTGAGTCTGAATCAAATTTCATGGCAATCCATCAAAACAGTGTGGAGACATTTAACTCAAAACCACAAATGTCACCCTCATGGCGCTGATGAAGATAAATTCAGGGGATCACCAAAATCACCTGGCTTTATCCTCTTAGGACCATGGATGTTTGTATAACATTTCACAGCAATCTATTGATACCAGAATGGTGGACTGAATTGAGTGACATTGCCATTCCCATTACCACACTTCTAGCTAAATCACGATGGCTACAAATTGTATGGTATTTACCAATCATGTGATCTGTTTCCATATTTCTTACTCTGTAGAAAAAGCCTATATAGAGCAGCTTTATGTTTGAGGACAATATTTCCTCATTAAACAAAATGATAATGACATTTACTGTAGTGTAATAAACACATGACATGAAATAGCATGAATGAAATTGATTGTCTTTTTAGTTTTTTTGATGAAATGTATACAAATTAATTGGTCTGTACGGTTGAAAACAGCCGGGCTGGGTGATCAAGCTGAGATTACACTGGTCTCATTGGTCGTGATGGATCCAGGCATTTTAAGTTGCCATAAATATATATATAAATATAACAGTTGTGTAATTCTTGCAGAATATTGTTTTGTTGTTGCTATGGTTTGCTGAGAATATGTATAATTAATTGATGTCATGTAGCTGCCTTTTGTAGATGTTTTTGGATGTATTTGGACAGCCTTAAGAGGCAACTGAAGTCCTGTTTTAGAGAATAATTTCCAAAGTCATGCAGGGTTCACACTTCATTAATGCATTTACAGTCCATATTCACAGGCTTTGTGCTGCGGAAGATGGCTTTCTGTTCAAATGAAAGGTTATAATTGTATTTTAGAAGAAATGTTAACACCAAATATATTTCCAGGCTCACTGCTCTGCAGCAGATAATATTGCATAACATTATGTTAAAATGATGGCTAATTAATTTCCACACGCGGCTGGCCTCACAGCTTAAGTAGTGGAGCGCGGGGCAGAGCAACTGCATAACACCACAAACAACAGAGTGAAATGTAGCTATAAAGATGAATTAACACCTCTGTGACACAGTCACAATATAAATGACCATTAATAGCTTCATAAAAGTAACATTTATTGCAGTGTGTGCGTACCATTTTATTGTAAACATGCTGCTTTTATTGAGTCCACCCTTTAAATGTGAGCATATACGTGAATTATCTCACCTGTTTTATAGCAAGAAGAAGTCCTTGGACATGTTTTGCTCTGACTGTAGAACTGTCTCAGAACTGTTTGTTCTCATCAGATTCTGTAAGCATTTCATTGTATCAGTTAGTCACTCTATAAATCTGCTCTTTATTTGACAAAGAACATTCTGCTAACTTATTCAGCAAACTCATTCCACCAGTTATCTGCATTTGGGTCTGATCTTGAGGTATTTTTCTTCAGCTGTGCAAAGAATCATAATGTGTGATGATCCTTTGACAGTCAAACCATTTATTTTATATGATCTGTAAAGCAAGTTTCTCTCTTTTTCCGAGTAAAGCTCTGACTCACCTGTCAGTCATCGGAGAAAAAAAAGTATCTTTGTGCAAATCATTTTTTTTTCAGAATAGTCTGTACACGTTTGAAAAATACTTTGCAAATGGAAATAAAAAGGGCAGTAATAATAGTAATGCTTTGATCCAGACTAAAATATCTAAATAGTTATTGGCTGGAACAGCAAGTTTTATATAGACATTCATGGTCAACATATGATAAATCCTATTGACTTCGGTAGCCTTTTGAATTTTCCAATAGTTTTACCATGAGGATGACATGTTGAATTCAAAGTGAAATATATTTTTAAAACTGTATGCATAGCTGTGACATTTAGTACTGACATTCATGTTCCCCAGAGGATGAATAGTTAAAACTCCTCAGTTTGTCCAATAATTTGACTAATGACCAAATACCTGCAAAACTAGTGAGACTTCTGTCAGCCTCTTCTGCACTGTGTTTAGTGCCATACAGCAAATGCTAGTATGCTAACATACTTAACTAAAATGGTGAACATGGCAAACACAAACAGTAGCATGTTGGTATTGCCATTAAGTGTGTACATGCAGAACTTAAAATGTACCTTTAAGTGTTATGCCTAAATAACTACTTTAGACTTTAAAAATATAATGAGTTATATGTAGGTTTGGGGAATTTAAGTTACTGTGGTCAAGTCATACATGGTAACAGAATACCTTAAAATGACTCAGTTCCAAACACTGGTTGATGGCAAAGTTATGGCTTTTGTGACCCATCTACCATCCCAACCTTTTGGAACCACTTCCTTCTTTACTCTTTGCTCATATCAGCATATTCGTCAGGTGATCACAGCCTTCCAAAACAAGTGGAGTTTTGGGGCATTACTTATTGTAGGAGGTAGGAACAGTGCATTAGAACAGCCTCCCAGGCCCTCAATTATCCATAACCTTAAGCCTTAATAAAATTTGACCAGATGCATACTATTTAAATTCCACCCCCCAAACGGTAGTCATGAATGGGGAAATTTGCCATGAAGATCAAAATTGTATTTTGACCCAGGCTGTAAACATGTTTATTTCTGCTGTAAAGTTGGGCATTTTAACATGTGGGGTAATGGGGACTGACTTCTTTTTACAGCCAGTCTCAAATGGCCATTAGGGGAACTTCAGTTTTTGGCACTTCTACGTCGACTTATTTTTCTTCCCTTGAGGTTGAATTTGGTAACCACAGCCTCACAGAGATGCTAGCAAGGCTGTAGACTCTTGGTCTTACTTAGAGTCTAACCAATATCATGAAATCATGTGTTTCCAAAACCTCTTATCACCTCACTATCAATGAAATGAACAACTTTGTGCAAGGAGCCTTGCTAAATTGCATGCCAATCACAGGGACCTGCAAAATGCAGTACAAAAACAGATATGTATGTCAACAGAGAAGTTAACATTAAACAGAGACTTATCCTTTGTAACACAGTGGGTAATAGTTTTATGCTGGCAAACACATCAGCCAGACTGTGCAAACAGAATTGTCTGTCCATGTAATATTACATAAGTGCTAACAAGTAGAGTGGTATCACAAGTACAATGATCAACTCAATGTCTGACACCTTTATATGCTTGACCATTTTTCTTTCTTATATATTATGTGTACCTTATATATATTTTTCTTATATTTCCACAACTGCCAACGATGTGGTCATTGTATTTGTCCATCAGTTCTCCACTGATTCACACTTGTCCAACTCCATTGTGTCTTTACACTTTAATTAATACAAGTGTGCCCTGTCATGGGGATAACATCACTTGGTTGAGAAGAATTTGTACTAACCTTCAAATTAACTTCAGTAATAATGGCTATGAGACAGTTTGTCTGGCTCTCCCAATATGATAAAGCTTATAACAGGACAATATTCTGCAAAGGTCAAGGCAGCTCTAACTGAACAGAAAAGAGGCTTTTCTCAGTCATTTAGACGTAAACAATGATAGTTATCTATTCTCCTTCATTTACAGAACAGAAAGTCTGCCATCTGCTTGAATTAATTCCTCTCCTATTTGGCCTTAAGCCCTGAAAATATACGACCACATCAGTGCTATTTCCACTGGTTACCTGGACCTGTTAGAATTGATTTTACAATTTTATTGAGTACCCCTGGCTATATCTCGAACTTTTAATCCTCGACAAAGCAGAGACCTAAGCTCTGATCTTTTTTTGCATCTCCGATGTCTAGACTAAAATCAAAAGGTCATTAGGGGTTTTCCCTCAGGGTTCCTCATAATGGCAATCCAGTCATTACAGAACAAGGAGGTGATCAGTAAGGAGATCAAGCAACTCAGATCAGTACCTTTTTAGAGGGTCAATAGGTACAATTGCCATCACCCCATACAAAAAACTACCTTATAGTATGTCTCAAGGGTTTTTGATCAATATGTCTCGAGCTGTTATTTGACCAGGTGCTGAAAGTTCTGCCTTTTAGCAGATCAGCAATGGCACACTTCAGCAGTGACGAAGCAGTGCTATTATTGCAGTGTTTATTTTTGTAATAATCATTCCCTCTGTGCTAGAGATTGCATCTCATCTGCTCTAATTAGCTACCTTACACTTCACTGTTGTGAAACTTTATCATGCAGTTTGTTAATGTGTTGGCTGACCCTGTATGACTCTGAGCACCATACAGTAAGTGTATGATAGGAATAGATGTATATACCACATTGGGGTTGTATAATGCCTATCGAGGTGCTATGGACTAAGTGATTTATGACTGTTTATTTATCCACACATTTGAAAAGCTTACCCGTGAACTAAAATTAAAGAGCAAAGTCTTTATAAAGTGAGCTGAGAAAAGATTGGGATGATCTTGATTCAGTACTGATAGGCACAGAAGGGGTCAATATAAAATATTATGCCAGACACCCAATCTATATTGCCCATGTGTTTTTATGTGGACTGCAACAATTATGTCAACGAAATAAAAATGCTGACCCTAAACCTTACTGAATTAATTAAAATGATTAATACAAAATTAGTTACAAAGCCAACAATTCATTCTTCTGTTCTTATCATTTTTAAAGAAATAAAACACAGTTCAATACAATACTATTCGGGCTGTCCCATCCCATTTTCATGCACATAAAAATTTGTCGCAAACATTCACTTGGGCTGAAGGATAAACTGATTAGAGTATGGTGGTCAAAGATCAAGGTCACTGTTCCCTCACTAAACATGTTTTTGGCCATAACTCAGAATTTGTACACTAAATTGGACAAGACTTCACACAAATGTGATATAGGATATAATAATTACATTTAATCGGTGAAACATCATAAAATTTGTTTTTTCTGGCTATTTCTCAGCATCATAACTCAGGAACATACAGGAAGACATTTGGTCAGATACTGAATTGGTGACACTAATTTTGGGTGTCTACCTTAAAACTGAGCTATGGATTTTCTGTGCTGCAAGGCTGAAGATATGTGAAGCATTCATGATTTCACAAACATAAGGCATATAGAGCCTCACACACCAAACGTAGAAAGGTTGATGCCCAGAAACATCCAGAACACAGTAAAATGTAAAGAAAACAGAACATACGGGCAGAGGGTAGAGTCTGCAGATACAGACACTGCTACACAATTCTAGTGGGTCATAACCACAAACCCCAATTCCAATGAAGTTGGGACGTTGTGTAAAACATAAATAAAAACAGAATACAATGATTTGCAAATCCCTTTCAACCTATATTCAATTGGATACTCTACAAAGACAAGATATTTAATGTTCAAACTGATAAACTGTTTTTATGCAAATATTCGCTCATTTTTAATTTGATGCCCGCAACACGTTACAAAAAAGCTGGGACAGGGGCATGTTTACCACTGTGTTACATCACCTTTCCTTTTAACAACACTCAATAAGCGTCTGGGAACTGAGGACACAAATTGTTGAAGCTTTGTAGGTGGAATTCTTTCCCTTTCTTGCTTGATGTACGACTTCAGTTGTTGTCATTTTTTTACGCCTCATAATGCACCTACAGGCAGGCCAGTCTAGTACCTGCACTCTTTTACCACGAAGCCACGCTGTTGTAATACGTGTAGAATGAGGCTTGGTATCGTCTTGCTGAAATAAGCAGGGACGTCCCTGAAAAAGACATTGCTTGTGTGGCAGGGGGCAGTATGGGGTAAGGTGCGTGGAATTTAAAGACACGAATGTAACTGAGCCGACAACACCACACGGGGAATTTCAAATCCAAACAATTAAAAAATAAACCAAATATATTTTTGATTAATTAATAAGACTGGAAGTATCTGGAATAAAGTATATTAAAGTTTGCTGAAATGAAAAGAAGCATGTTAGAAAAAAATAGTCAAAGTTTACTTTAACATTTTAAAATGTATCAGAACGGTTATCACTATATATATATATATATATATATACATATATAAAAATCAAAACCAATGAAACAAATCAGGATATTATTATTGAAACACTTCCAATCAACATTCAAGGGTGTGTTCCAGAGTGCAACTTACCCACCACTTGTGAACTCACAGCATTCTGCAAACCACTACAAAAAAACGTGCAGGGAGGCACCTAGAGTGCCTAGTCTCATTCTGGGGAGATAACAAAGGGTGTTAGGGCAAGAAAACTAGTAATGACTATAAAAAAAACAGTTTGTTAAAGCTAAGATACTACCCGTTCTAATTCAGAATAATAAAGATCAACTACAGGTAAAACAGCAGCTGATAAAGGCCTAGAATACAAAAGAAACATATGTTATAATTATATGTTATACCATTATGACAAAAATGTAACAACAGTGTAATTACAATGTAATAACCTAAACCCCAGGTCCTGATCATTGTCTACAAATACCTAATGTATCATAGCTAGACATAAAGGTGTAATTATAAGGCAGCCTTGAGGGGATAGTTCAGTCGACGGTAGGAAAACTACAGAAATAAAACACAGAGTCAGATACAGTACAATTTAATTTAATTGGTATTACAATAATTCCTTTAAATGTTGCCTTACAGACCTCAGCCAGTGAGACACCAATACATCCAGGCAGGTTAAGCAAAAAGGTAACATGCAGACAGGAAGACAGCAAAAGGAGACTACCACATAAAGCCAACTTAGTCACAATTTGAAGCGTAAATACCTTTTAGCAATGTCAAAACATGGCTTAAAGCACTATTTTAGACGTATTACATACCTCAGAATCAGGGGGACAGAGCAATCAACACACAAAGGAAAAAGGAAACCATAATGTCACAGGTGCCATAAATAAGCTCAGGCCAATTTAGGGGTTGGACCAGGGGAGGAGTTTTCACTAGGCTGCATTCAAAGACAACAGGGAGCAATATACAGCCAACTATGCTCACTACACTTGGATGGCAGCATATGTTGCTCCAAAACCTGTATGTACCTTTCAGCATTAATAGTGCCTTCACAGATGTGCAAGTTACCCCATGCCTTCGACACTTACTCACCCCCATACCATCTCAGATGCTGGCTTTTGAACTTTGCGCTGATAACAGTCTGGATGGTCCTTTCCCTCTTTGGCACGGAGGACATGACGTCCATGATTTCCAAAGACAATTTGAAATGTGGACTCATCAGACGACAGCACACTTTTCCACTTTGTGTCAGTCCACCTCAGATAAGATCAGGCCCAGAGAAGCCAGCAGTGTTTCTGGGTGTTGTTGGTATGTGGCTTTCGCTTTGCATAGTAGAGTTTTAACTTGCACTTGCAAATGTTGCAACGAACTGTTAACTGACAATGGTTTTCCTAAGTGTTCCTGAGCCCACATGGTAATATCCTTTACAGAATGATGTTGGCTTTTAATGCAGTGCCACCTGAGGGATCGAAGGTCACAGGCATTCAATGTTGGTTTTTGGCCTTGCCGCTTACGTGCAGATTTCCCCATTCACGAAATCTTTTGATGATATTATGGACTGTAGATGATGAAATCCCTAAATTCCTTGTACATTGAGAAACATTGTCCTTAAACCTTTGGACTTTTTACTCATGCAGTTGTTCACAAAGTGGTGAACCTCGCCCCATCCTTGCTTGTCTACGACTGAGCCTTTATGGGATGCTCCTTTTATATCGAATCATGACACTCACCTGTTTCCAATTAACCTGTTCACCTGTGGAATGTTCCAAACAGGTGTTTTTTTCGAGCATTCCTCAACTTTCCCAGTCTTTTTTGCCCCTGTCCCAGCTTCTTTGGAATGAATTGCAGGCATACATTTTAAAATGAGTGAATATTTGCAAGAAAACAATAAAGTTTATCAGTTTGAACATTAAATATCTTATTTTTGTGGTGTATTCAACTAATTATAGGTTGAAAAGGATTTACAAATAATTGTATTCTGTTTTGTTAACATTTTACACAACGTCGCAACTTCATTAGAATTGGGGTTTGTGATATTTTAAAGGGAGTTTGAGTCTGAGTCTCTATATGTGCTATTGTGCCAGTTTGTATGGGTCACTGATGTAGGATGATAGAGATTAATTCACAATAATGTTAAGTTACTGTTACTACACATTTTCATCATTAAAATGAGTCTTTTGCAAGTCTTTTAGTCAGCATATAATTCATTCAGTGTTTCTGAGTGCCAAATGACTATGGTTTATTGTAGGTCATTAGTACTTGTTTGTATTTCTGGATGACATTTTTCGACAGTGGGTAGAGAGCCGTGAAGACAGCATTTCCTGTCAGCCTGCAGCACTTCTTACACTGACTCAAGGCTATGATGAAAGGTCAGTGGTGGGCCGACAAAGGCAAGGGTGAGAGGAGGAAAAACACACGAATCAAGCGTTACAGACCGTAGGCTGTGTGACCACACATAGATTTAATAACAGTCCACCAGGCACAAAGGCAGTGTGGCCGTGGGGGAGAGGAAGGAGGTAAAAAAAGACATAAATTCACTCACACACGCTCATGGTTATTTATCACACACAGAGACCCACAACATCCTAAATCGTGTTATTTTAGTCCCCAAAAACCTCACCACTTCCTCTGCTGCTGGGCTATGATGTTGATGTGAACAAATTAAAGGAGAAATGTGTGACTTTTTTACTGCTTCTTTTTATTTTTCATGCTTGGTGCTCATTGTTGTATTTCTAGACTGCAACACACAGAGATTGTCTATCTATCAAATTAAAACTAAATCAAACAGGCAACTATGACATAATTGCATGGTTCAGATTTGTTTTTTATTTCAACAGAGTAGACATTTAGAACACGTAACCCTTTCCAAAATGTCTGTGTTTACAGCAGCCGAATCAATGTGATGCAATAACAAGATGATTTTTTTGGGGGGATGTTAAACTGTGAGCATTGCAAAATTGCAAAAATCTTAAACTTCTCCCAATTTAAATTCCTTCAGTGTTAATTGTTCTGAGGGTTTTGTTACTGGGAGCTGAATTATCCACAGAGTCTCTTCCTCTCCAAAAAAAAAAAAAAAAAAAAACAGACCAGATGATTAAAACTGAAAAGACATTACTAATCTGTGTTGCCTTTCCACTGTTTGACACGTTGCAGAAGAGCACTCGCCTAATGCTTGCAATCTGTGAGAAGTTTATTAAAGTATGATGTAAATGGTCAAAAATGCACAAAAACTGCAAAGTAAACTCAAAATAGCTAGCATCCTATTGGGTTATTGGTATGGCTTCAACATTTTTGCAGGTCTTGGGATGTCAGATGTGCCTCCCATTTTTCATAAATCTAGTCAAGACATAAGGGGCTATTATGTAGAAATTTTGTAAGGGGTGCTACTTCACTATTTTGTAACATTTGAGCTGGAGACACATAAAATATCACATTTTTCCCCATCTCATTTTTCAAATGGCCCTATCAGGCTACCATGAAAACATGGAAGTGCAACATGGCAATCTCTGTAAAGGTAGACCCCCTTTCTTATGTAGATATAAATGGCTCATTCTAAGGTAATAAAAAAAAAAAAAACAGCAATGTTCATTTTCAGATGAATATACACTAACAAAACATACTTTTTCTATATGATATTTAATTTCGGCTCGTATATCCTCTTGAATTCTTCACACTGACCCTGTGGAGCTGCAACAAATGCTCTGAAACATATATTTGTTTTTGTTTTTTTTAACTCTATTTAAATATTTGTGGAAATGACAGCAGTGATTGCTCAATTTGCAAATCATCTTATCTGCAGCAGGAGGGGTTTTCATTATTCAGAAAAAGTCATCTAATCTCGCCTTACACCGAAAAGGTATTCACATCAGAGATGAACATTACACTGAATATTTATTGGTACTGGATTTAGCATCTTCATTTATTTTCTGACTTCAGAGGATTTCTCTCATGATTCAATGAATTTGGTTTTGTTATTCAGTTTCACACTGATAAGTTGTTGTGTCAGGGTTACATCCATGCTCCTTCCTGCACCCGCCCTCCTTTTATTTTCTCTTGATCTCTCTTGCTGTTCTTCACACTACTTTCTTAGACACTTCACACAGAACAGACAGCATTCTGTTTATGAAGCCCCTGTCATGAGTGCACACTGATTTCCAAAAATGCTATAAATGACTTTCAACTTCCATGAATATGTTAAATGCTATTATGAAAAGCGGAATGTATTTCATCAAATTGCTAAATTACTCGCAAATGTCAGGAACCAATTACAGATTTGGGGAAATGTGGTAACTCGGGAGCCAAAACGGATCACAAATGCCGCTGCTATTGAGTTTGACAGGTTCTAATAAGAATCATATCTTCCTGTTGTTCTCAGACAGAGAAATAGAAGGTATTTTTCCCCCACAATTGGAATGAAAGCTTTGAGGAGCGCGTTGCATCTCCTCTTTCATTTGCCTTCCTCTTCAAAGCGGCTGAATGCTTGTGGCACACTCCGATGAGAGCTACACGTTCACGAAACCTCTTGCCACAGACGCTTTCATACCATTACTTAGCGTGGCTGAGACATCGGCGGCAGAGCTGGGTTAACCCTGGTTTCGATGAAACTCCGAACACCTCCTCTCTGCTTCCTTCTCTTTGTCACTTCATCATGCCATCTCTCCCCTTATCTCCTTCACATCACGAAAAAAAAAAAAAAATATTGCATTTTGTCAATAGGAATATGGGCTTTGACTGAGGTATGTTTTAAATGCTAAGCATCCAGTGCTGGAAAGTAATTAAGTAAATACTGTGCTTTGCAGGTATTTTACTTTTTCTGTCTATTTCCATTTAATGATGCTTTTTACTTTAATTCCCCAAATTTTCAGAGGGGAATGCCAACTGTTTCATTCTCATTTATTCAACATATGTAGATTTTCCATGAAAAAAAAAACAACAAAAAAAAAACAAAAAAGAGGATCTTATAAATTTATACACTACTACTTCTCAACCTTTTTGTTGGGGACTTAAAGCAAGTTATGCAACTGCCCCGGGGCCCCAAAAAAAAAAAAAAAAAAAAAAAAAAAAAAAAAAAAAAAAAAGTTCTTATTAATGGCTTTACATATACTGAGATGTATACATATAATACATATAAAAATAATGTATTATTTATATTTATAATATAATTTAGTTTGCATATATGTATTCACTCTGCAAAATACCCCCTAAGCACTTGTGTTAATGTGTGTAAATAATTATTAGTAAGCAGCATTTTAATATAGCTGGTCATTATGGAGCCTATTGTAACTGCTTAATATACAGGGTTGGGTTGTTTATTCAAGAACGTTGCATTATATTGTTTTAATGGATGTAAAACCTTATCTGCATAATAACGGGTAAGTGTAGTGGGTCCAAAATGTAGTGTCAAAAGTAGAGCAAATATTTCCCTCAATGTAGTTGAGTAGATTTAAAAAGAAATATATTTTAAAAAACTACTGGAATGATCCCTGAACACTGGAAAAGTTATTGCCACTAACATGAGCAATTAGGTAAAAGTGTGATAATAAGGCACATGGGAGGCTCTTCGCCTGAGTCTGCCTATGTTCTCCAAAGTACTAAGTCAAACACTACCTATACGGCTTGTGTCTCCATGCCGAATGTAGTTTGTGTGTATAGCTGTGACTCCTTCTCTATGAGCTGTTAAAGCAGTACTGCCAATCAGCAGCCTCCAGGGCTGAAAAATTAGGCCATCATGGAAGTTTCTCAAATGGCCACTTGAGGCTGGCAGGTGTGTGCCATCCACTGACAAGTTTCTATTATAGTGTCCAAGTTGGTTTTGTAATGTAACCATGTTGCAACTGCAGATTCAGCAGTAGAGCATTGGTCTTGTCATAGGTACTGCTGTTTCAATGTGGCTTTTAGTGCATGCAAGTTAATCATAGTAAGTCATCAAGTGAGTATAAGTAGTCATGTGAGTACATGTTTTTTAGTGGTTTTAAGCCTTTTTTTTCACTGGCAAAAAAAAATCATAATTTATCATAACTGTAAATGCAGCATGCTAGCTGTGTAGCAGCTAGCCTTAGAGCTCAGAAATTCCAAGATGGTGATGGCCAAAATGCCAAACATGAGGCTTTAGGCAGGAGCACAAAAGCAGAGCAGGTGACAGGTGACATCACAGTATTACATCCATTACTTTATACAGTCTAGTGTTCTGGTCAGAGACCCACAGAGATCCAACATCTGGGTCACAGGTTTCCTTGCTAATCAGGAGCTACTGGGTCACCTGTAATGTTCTCCTCAGCTGCTGGGAATCAGTCTGGCTGGGAGGCTGTACAGGGAGGTAGGCTTTTCCCTGCTCAGTTGGTTGTGTGTCTCAAGAGAGTCAACACCTTCAGTTGGCTGTTTTTTTTTTTTTTGTTTTTTTTTTTTGTTTTGAGTAGAATTCTGAGTTGAATGTGTGTTGGAGGTGCGATTCTTCTTTTGGCCATTCATTTTGTTTCCCCCTATTCAGTGACTCCCAATTTACTTTCATTTTCAGACCATCAGTGGGTGACTGTGGGGAGTTTTATTCCCAGGTCACCTTTTAGAAACCAAAGGGCCCGATTTTGCTTTCACCCTCTTGAACATGGTACGGTGTTTTGTTAATTGTCCATGTCCTTCAGGTTTTGTTTTCTGGGTCAACATAACAATGAGTGATAGCAAAGAATCATTTCCCTGAAAAAAAGAGGTCAAATAAAATGTCCATTGTTTCTTAAAGATTACATAAAAGTTAAAAAATAAATAAATAGCACTGCTTCCCCATTAATCATCTCATGATCCTGCAGATGTATGTTATGACCCCTTAAAGAGGGCTTAATAACTAGGTGGGGAACCACTTGATTAAACTACCTAACAGTATACAGTGTGATTTAAAATGATAATATTATCATATATAAAAACATATCAGTCACTGCATCTGCAGAATGTGTACGTGAGGTTAGTAACTTAAGTACATTTAGCAGATGATAGTATCCTTTTACATACACATGCTATGTAAGTAAATGCACTAGTACTATGCTTAAGTAAAGTATGTATATACTTCATTAATTAAATGTCCTGGTGTGTGAAGCCTCCCAACCTCAAACATGTGCTTCTTTTTACAGTGGCGGCATTAATGAATAGCTCCGTCTATCAAGCTATATATGGACGAAGCAGTTTTTTAAGCCTCAGTCTCCGAAGCATTGGGCAATTACGGACACCTGTTATTGAGTTAATTGCCCAATTAACTCATCCATCATTAAAATAAAATAGGTCACCTAAATTAGCACATATTTACACCAACCTATGGGATGAGAGAACTTAGTGCACATGTGTTTTTTTAAATTATGAACAGTATTAGCAAAGCATGAGTGAAGACATCCTCCATCTGTTCTTACAACTCATAATTAAAAAAAAGAAAGATTCTACTTTAAGATCAATAATTTGAATGAAAATTTGATCTCTAATGGAATTCACGTGCTGTGCAACTTCAACCAGCTTCAAAAGCGGTTAGCACTTTCACCAGTGTAACCTTGATAGAGAATAAAAGGAAGCAGGAGTGCTACTGTCTCTCTCATGCTCTGCCAGGCAACACAGCGCTCTGTCAAGGAGTAAAAAGGAGAGGACAGAAAAGCAGACGGTGTGCCTATGAGGAGGTGAGGCTTCTCCGCGCTCCTTGTCCCCGGCTAATTGCCTGCGGAAATTTCCCCCGTCAGTGAAATTACATCTTTTCTGAAAAAACAGCATATATAGATCTGTCCCTGAAGGACTACATCTGCACAGGCATGGTCTGTAACACACAAACAATCACTTGTGACACTCTAAAAGCAAACACGTCAGAAAAAAAAGCAAATCATCGCAGCTTAAACGCTGATTGTAATAATCTGCATTTCTTCTTCACAAAAGTTTGTGATGTGATTAAAAGGAGCTGCTATCGCTTTTTCATTTCCCCAGTGTTCAACAAGCAGAAAATGCCTTTTCCCTTTATCTCACGCTAATGTGACAAACAGTGTGCTTTGTGATTTCTGCCAAAGACATCAAATGTCTCTTTTGATATAAATTGGGTGGTGTGAGACTCGCTGGGAGAATAGGAGAGCAAGAGGAAGATGTCAGGGGAAGAGAGATGAGCATTCATGAGGAGTGTTTATCAGAACAAGTTGTTTACACTTGACGAACTCTAATCATAATCATAATAATCATAATTTGCGAAGGGCATTCTAAACAGTCAGGGTTATCTATCTGCTGCAAATGAGCCATGCTTCTGTTTTGACTTATCTATCTCAGTAAGAAAATACTTCCAGGGAAAGCTTGAGGACACTGGTGTTTTTTACATGCATTTATGATGAACGTAACTACAAATAAAATTGAATAAAAGCCAAAAGCAAGTGAGAATGAATGGGTGAAAGATATTTTGACAATGCACACAGTGCATATGTTAACTATGCACACTTTACAACCAATAAAGCATGAACTGTCTCACTCCACTTTCACTGTATGTTTCCATCCTTTTCCCTATTTTGTGGTATTAATATAACAGCTCCCCCCAGTGTTAGGAGGGGGGAAAGGCCAAGTCTTCTGTTTTATTTTATTTTTTTAGAGAGAAAATGAAATTGAGGACACTGAATCTGAAGCTTTCATTTACCCCATATATCAATTTTTAATTTGAGGGATTTTTTTCAGAGTCATAAAATACAAATTTGGATTAACATGTCAGAGAGAAACCACATATCCCAGAGTATACAAGGGGAAAAAAATGCTTTCCCAAATGTTTGTGAATGAACTATATCTTTCTTTAGTAGTGTAGTGAATGAGCGCTGCTTTAAAATGCACACACTTACACAGGCAGTTAATGCAATTCCAATATTTAATTTCTTTCACATGTCTGAAGGCCACGGAGCGTATAGTGTGGATGGGTATATAACAGCACAAGCAGCTTGTAAATACAGTGAAAGGTTGAGCGCTGCTTGTCTTGTTTTATGATTCCAGTGCTCTGTTCTTCTCCCAAGAGTTTTTGGGGAGCCTCTTTTTGGATGAGGTGTGTTCTACATTTTAAGATGGGCAATGTATTGTTGTGCCAAGCTCTCTCACAATGACGAATCATCCCTTGAATTAATGTATTCTCCTGCCGGGCCTTATCCTGCCAAAAATGTGAGTTCTATAATGAAAACAACCATGAAAGCCGGTGGGATTAATACCTACCTTGATATAAACATAACGGAGCTTTCCATAGGAGGGATGCATGGCACCTGGGAGGAAAATGTTCAAGTGTGGGGGCTGGTTCTATTTCAAATCAAAGAACCCTTGCAGAGTTCTACAGTATTGGAATTGTACACCTTTTTAAAAACCAGGTAAACAAAAATAAATATATGTAATGAGTCTGTCACACCAAAGAAAAATGTTTAATTAACCACCCAGTTAAATTTGAATTATTTAAAAAATCACCAAGTATATAAAAATAAAGTCAGTAAAAAGAAAAACAATAAAACTTCCCCGAGACACTCGGGGTGTGTCCACTGAAGGGGTGTGTTAGCTCTTTGAGTCTAATTACTACATGAATAAACAAGTATGTTGAATGCTAAAATCATATAAAGAAAAGCAGATTATCTGTTACCTATGTATCGTTCAGTTGATTTTATCATAGTTCTGCATAACTGGTCACCTGCTCACTTCTGCCTGTCCAGTCACCCAGCTCCCATTCAGTAGATTTCCATTCAGCCCAGTTTCCTGCACCTCAGCATCAAGCACCTCATCAAGGCAACTCATTTCACCTGTTCCTCATTACACACGGCCAGTATAATATTCTACTGTTACAGACAATCTTTGCCAGATTGTTCTTTGCCATTCCCATGCAAGAATTTTCAGCGTTTACTCTTACACTGCTGCCCGTCTCCAGCTCACCCACTTCACCTTTCCCCGACCTCAAGCTCTGCTTTTGTGCTCCTGGTGTCTGTTTGGCTGTTACCCTTGGCTATGTGGAGCATTTCCGTGAAAGCTCAGCAATGTCAGTTTTCCTGACTGTGATTCACTGTGTGGCAGCATACAACATCTTTGCATGTACCGCACAGAGATTTCTCACTGTCATCGCTGGTTCCGTGACTCCTCATCTGGCCCTACCTACGTTCTGCCTGCTCCCCACTGGTGTGCTCGCCCCTCCTCTGTGCTTATCTGGTGTTTGATCCTCTGCCTAGCTGATGACTTCTCCTGCCTGCTCCTTCAAGGTACCACAACACATTGCTAATTTGTCTGGTATGTGTGTCCTGCAGACACCAAAGACTCATGTGCCTTCTGCTTTGGCGTGGATCAATCCTGTGCCTAAGGAGCTGGGCAATTGGACTTTCCTGTTTCACTTAAACCCAGTATACATAACCATCGTGACAGAAATGTGGCGATATCTTTGGTCGAGGCTCTAAAATGTTGGTCTTACGTCACACAGTGAAAGAGGTTCAAGGATGGCCTGCCAGCCTGGGATAAAATTTTGACAAAAAATTTGGGATGACAATTGTACAGTGTGACTGCTGCTATGACCTCTACTAATAAACCAATAGAAATGCAGCATGAAATGACGCACTTAACAGAGCGACTCAGCTAGTGCATGCTAAATGCTAATAGATGCTGATACTTACTCCGAGCTCTCAATGCAAAACTGGCATGACAAGTTGGCCTTTTTTTCCCAGCCACAACAGTGTCCACATTCTCATCCTCCTCCTCCTCCTCTACTTTGGACTTTTTTCAACACACATAATTACCACCATAGTGAGGGCTTGATTTGTTTCTTTACATTTTGCTCTTACCAGTGCAGTGGCATGGATGGATGATGCATGCCAAAAATGTTTTGTATTGACGTTGATGGATGTACGTTGTAGAATGCGATTCAGATACTGAGAACTTGATGACATACCAAAATTTAAGATCTATGTCGCACACTGTAGCTTGCACTAAACTTAGATTGCTAAAATCTTACAGTCTGCAGGAGGCTTAACCCCCTATTTTTGTGTTCTGCTAAGAGGCACCAGAAAGGCTATTACAAAGTGTCCTTTTCCTCAGTGGTGCTGCATCTGGGTTCAAATCACATCTTTTATAGTTTCAGCCTGAATCGGCTGTCCATTCTTCAGCCTGGGGTGTTTATTTTACTATGATACTGATTAAGCTGCTCACATGAGTCTGTAGCTGCGCAGCAGCTCACTCCTCAGCATGGGGTACACGTGTGATTTGTGCTACTGAGTTAGCTGCTAACAAGAGTCAGTTCCTTTCCAGCAGCTCGTTCTTCTGTTTTATAGTGTGGGGGAGGGATTATGTCAAGGATGGCATCAGTGCACCATTGAGCAGGCTTTTTATGTACGCCCCAAAAAATGTCCAGAAAATTTAAAAAAAACAGTTCGACTGTCCAACTCTGCAATGCAGAGCTACACAGTTCCACAGTTCTTTTCACATGTTTATTAACGAGTATTTTCTGGCATTTATATTAGAAAGAAATGACTGATTTTGCTTTTCCCACACTTTTATGTGGCTGCAATCTTGGCTGCACCTGATTGTGGTGATAGCTGTGCTGGTGCTGTGACCCTGCCTTTGGTCGTGCTTGTGCTGTGGGTGCACTGATACTGTACCCCTTGGTCTTGGTTTTGTCGTTGCTGTGTTCCTGTCTGAAGCTACGTCTGTGTTGTGGGTCCTGGTTGCGCCGATGCCGTGATCCTGCTTGACGCAACCTTCTACTGCCATTATTATGAGTCACGCCTCCACTATCAATATACGCATGGGACTTTTCTCAACACCCACAATATTTGCACATCAATAACATGATATCATCGAGTGCATTTAGTAATTTTACAACTATCATTATTGTAATATGACATGTCTTTGTTTCCATTATTGCTGTGCCTCTCTCCCCCTCTCTCCCCCGCTCTTCTCCTCTCTCTTTCTTCTCTTTCTCTTTCCTTTTTGTCATTATTGTAATTCAACTGTTATTTGCAACATTATTGCACATCTGTCCATCCTGGAAGAGGGATCCCTCATCATCCTCTGCCGCGCTTCCTGAGGTGCCCCCCCCCCCCCCCCGTTTCAGGGTTTCTTTTTGGGGAGTTTTTCCTCAGGCGATGTGAGGGTCTAAGGGCAGAGGGATGTCGTACGCTGTAAAGCCCTCTGAGGCAAACCGCGTTTTGTAATAATGGGCTTTATGGAATAAAATTGACTTGACTTGACTTATGTCTTGCAGAGTTAAATGGGAAATCTTGATATATATATATATATATATATATATATATATATATATATATATATAAATAAAAATGACACAAAATAAATAAACCAATACCATCAATCCAGTTTAGACTCTGCAGCCCATGTGAAAACTTGTGAAGACTTTCTTTTCTCCTCTGCCCCTATTATCACTTTTCACTCTCAAAATAAAATACTCCATCACTCTTTAAAATCAAAATTTCCTTGGCTTCTCATGCCCCGCCGAAAAATTAATTCACAATTCTACCATTTTAATCTGGCTTCATGAAGCCATAAAAGAAAAGACAGAAAAAAAATCTCAGGTGTAATATAAAACCAAATGCATTAGTTGACAGGGCACTGATGAATGTCAAATCCATCACGCAGTGCGAAGTAGGGGGGAATTGATCTCTTTCCATTTGGAGCATTTTTTTTTCCTTCTGTCGAGCTAGTCAGCATTAGGCTCTGCTGCCTGCCCCCATTACAAATGCATCAGTATGCTCCGTAATACCCATGTCCGCTATTCCCTAAATGCAGCCCCCAAAGTCAACCGAAGGTTGTCGGCAGCTCATGTAAATGAAGCTTGATTGTAATAGTTCTAAGTGGATTCCGCCCACACAATCCTGTCACATTCGCTCATTGTTATCTGCGCTCCCCCCCTCCGCCCCCCACCCATCAGGGTTTACGCCGTAAATAATAAAAGTTGTGTCACTTCGCAAATTACCCAAACAGCTTATCACTTATTCATTGTGGTGTATCACAACAACTCCTCGGTGCGTACAAAAGCCACAGCAAGTCAGACACAAGCTTTTGTTAATGAACTTGGAAGATTACCAGATCTGAAAATTAACTGACAGTGTTGCTGGTTTCTTTCCCCTCGCGTGGTTCTCCTCCTTTTTTTTTTTTGTTTACCCACCAGAGACAAAAAAAAGAGAGATAGACAGTTATGAGAAAGTACAAAAAATATTTTGTTTTGTTTGCGCCGGTCTTGTTTAGCTCTGTTCAACTTCACTATTCTGCTGTCAGCCTTCAGTCTCAGGGAGAAACTGCAACTATTCCACAATGGGAAGGTGTCCTTCTCATAAAGACCTATCAGGCTTAGCACTGAAAATCCACAGAAAAAAAAAAATAATAATAATAAAAAAAAAGATAATAATAAACAGAAATATTTCAAGGACAAAGAAATCAAAGAGAGCGTTATGCACCGTGCACAAAAGAAATGTAATTCACAAAGCATTTTTGAGAATGCAGGGAAAAGGCAAACAGTCTGACATACAGTACCATCCACAGAGCTTTTTCTCCTTGTAAGATCTGTTCTACATTCTTCCCCCATGCTTTTGAATGAATAGGCTCCAGGACAGTAATTGAAGATGTGTCACGTACATATGGCTCAGAACGTAATTGGATGCTTGAACTCTCAAACAACATCTGAAGTGCAATTTGGAGTCCATCAAAAAACCCAATGCTCATCAAATACCAACTGGACGGCAGTGAAATGCCGACGCTGGAACTTAACCATGCAGCAGTTAGGCGACTGAGTTAACGGCACAGCACAGTTAATTTTTAGGGCCCCTTTGAAAATGATCTTATGCTGTTCATTCGCCACTGCCTGCATGGCCCCTGTAGCCATTTTCTGCCTGGCTGCCCTTAATTCTGATCTGCAGCTAGCTCATAGACGACAGCGAGGTACAGAGGCAGAATATTCCCATGTGGTCACTGAGAAGCCAGAGATAGAGACGGATTGGTATCTCAGATATGAGAAACTGCAAAACTTTTATGCACGCTGACAGTCAGAGAAACTGATTCCAACCCAAACTTAGCTCTAACGTGGATTTGATGTCTGCCCTTTTTCTACTTCTGATATTGCCCTCACAGCAAGACAAATGTAGCAGTTACATAAATCATGTTGTGATTGAAGTTAGACAGTTTGTCATATAGTTTGGAGGACTTTTGTTGGGCAGCAATACATTACTGTTAGAACGACCAAGCAAGGACTTCTATAAGGAACAAAGGTGTCTATAGGACATAGGAAAGAATATAAGAGAAAAATGATCTCATGCTCCCAAGAGTTGATACTAATGTTTAGTCTGTAGACGGGGTTCCACCTCTTGGGTAAACTTGCTAGCTGGATAGGAGGGTTCAGTAGACTGGTTGAGAGTTGATAGCTTGACATAGGGGTAAGAAATGTCCAAAGGAGGCTAGCCTCTGCAAAAAGAAGATAATTACGAAGGAATGCCAACCCTTAAAGATTATTTGGAAGCATCTAAGTCATCCCAGAATTAAAAAAAAAAAAAAAAAAAAAAAGAATGGAGCAGTTTTTATTTTTCTATACTTTGAACATTTTGAGGTCCCATATTATAATTTTTACATTCATACTTGCATTTTAGGTTTCTGCTAGAAAATCCTCTAATGTTGAAAAACAACTTTACTTTAGGGTTACTGCTTGAATATGAATACAGCTGTATTCATCCTGCCTAAAATGCTCCATTTTAGCAAGCTGTTTCTTTCAGCCTCGTTCCCAAAAAAGCCCAGTCTGCTCTGATCGGTCCATGTTTGCAGGTCCCTGCACCGTCAATGCAGCCAGGGAATTATTGTGGCATCAATTAAGTATTTTTTTCTGTCTTTATAATGTTTCACTGGTAGTACTAGGCAACAGTCTGAGTCTACGTTTACTTCCTGTCAGCTGATGTCATATAGTACATACAGAGCAAACAGTTGTGACCTCACAACTTCATTGAAGTCCTAACAATATGGGACTTTTAAAATGCATTCAGATCGAAATATGAGCCAAAGGAAAAGGTCTCTATGAAAGAGCTAAGGAGGGCCCCTCCAAAGAAAAGTATTCTGGTTGATTTGGTGAAAAGTAATGTGAAGCTGAGCAGTTCAGAATTGGCCTCACAAATTGCAGAATTTGACAGCCCAATGTTATTTTTCATTCTTTTCATTCTTTCACCATCAAGTTTGAGGGGAGATATGCCCTTTGTTTCATTCTGCTGGCCAGAAACAGCAAGGATTTGGCCAAACCACAAAGACAAACCTCAGATCACCTCATTTTTCTTTTCTTTTCTTTTTTTTTTTTTTACATTTCTTTCTTTCACAAAGCGTCATCACAAGAGGGCCTTGTAATTCCTGCCGTGTATCAGGGAAGCACCACCACAAAGATGCTAGCACAGAATGTGCCTACAAGGCTTGCCAGGCTCCTTCCAGATTCTGAAGACATTTTAAAAAATAATGAAATGAAAATATAGATAAAATAAGGGGGGGCAAAATCTAGCATTACAGAGTATATTTTGGCACGTGGATTGGGTTGGATGGTTGAGTCAATAAAACACTGGACTTTAACACAGGAAATGGCTGTTTTTAACTGCTTTTTAATGCATGACATAACCTAGTACTTACCTATTCAAATATAACCAAGTTGTCTTTAATATTATCACATCATAAATTAAATAAATCATAATTATTTTTTTTTCTCTTTTTTTTTAACAGTGTAACAATTTTGGAACTCACAGACAAATGATATCATAGTGTTGGCAGGGGTGTCAGATCCAAATTTCTTTTAATGCCATTCTTAAAGTTATGAACAGATGGCTTTTTGTCATTTAATTGAGTCTATACTTATTTTAACTGCTTCAGGGTTCTTGTAGTAATATTTTAAGGGGTTCTATGCAAAATTCTGAGCGTATTATTTATTTGCACACAGTCTTGAACATGGAGGTGACTAAGCCAAAAGCTAACATTGCTTACTCAACTCATAAACAGAGCTAAAAAACACCAACAGGGATGTTAGAGCAAACAATGTTAACCAGGGGGGTACCGCAGGGTGGACATTGTGCTGATATTAGCAGTAACTTGCGTATGAATGCAGTGCAGATTGGTGACAATGAGCTAGCAAGTGGGATACACACATGCACTTACATGCACACCCTGCTGGACCTGCTTATACCACAACAAACCACAGAGAAGCTCTGATTACAATACAAAAAGAGGGAGCATGACTTCAGTTTCTATTCACAAAGCCATTTCTCCACTATATTTTTACATCGCTACAAGTGGATTACTGATATGTAATTGCTGTAAGTGTTGCATGCCTTTAAGGAGCTATTGAAATTTCAGGTAAATTTCTCAAAAGGCCATTTTGCAATTGCATAACCACCTATTTTACAATTTCCTTTAATAAATTCACTGCACAAATTTGCAAATGTACATTTTATTTTATTTCCCTTTTTCAGCTCAAGACAGCGTGCAAGTGTGAAACTCAGTTTTGGATGTGGTATTCATTTGGGGTTATTTTAGCAATATAATGTATAAATAAATAACACTTTTAAAATGGTTTTATATAGAGCGAAAATGCTTTGCTCCCGTTCTCTTTCTTCTTTCCCTCTCTTCACAGGCGCTCTGAAGTCTCATAACCCTTGGGGAAGGCCGGGGCTTTGCCATCGAGGGATTATTCAAGTTTGGGGAATAATGACCCCCTTATCTCTCTCAGGCTCTTTGCAGAAGCTCCTCTTGGGCCCTGTCAGTTCCAGGCCCTCCACTTTGGATGGATATATCAACGGAGATCCCTCCCTCACCATTACACGCTCTTCCTCATCTCACTTTCCCCGCCTTATGCCCTTTTCTAGCTGATAATACCTCTTTGTGGAAGCCATAAAAAGAGGGAAAGTTATCTCATTTTCACCTGAGGTCATTTTTTGGGGTTGGACTTTTTTTTTCTAATAGATCTCAACTCTGCTTCCCTTCGTCTGTGGTCTTGTCCTCTTTCTCCCTTTCTCTTCCTCATTTCTCTCCCAGGCACACACACTCACTATATCTTACCCTCTTTCTCTCTGTGGTGTTGGGATAATAGGCTTCAGCTGTGAACAGTGTTCTAATTTTAATTCCTTTTATTCCGGCTAGTCCAGCCACCGTACATCTGTAAATGCATTTAGAGATATTGTCCATTCAATGTCAATTGAAGTTAATTGTCCATTGACTTCCTCACCTCCTGCATGCACTTATTATTGCCTCCATGAGGGGATTATCTCATTGTGAACCACCACTACGGCAAAAGGGGCTCCAGTGTCAACTGGACAAGTAGGTAGGACATAAAAGGTTTAGATATGGTTATTTCATTGCAATATTTGAAGGTATTCACATGCTGAGGTTTTCTAATTAATATATTTCTGGTGATGATACACTCTAATGGTTGCAAAAAAATGTGCCTGGTGCCAATGGAATTTGGTTTGGTCATCTAATTTGTGCTCTGGATTTGGTTTATAACTGCAACATCTATAAGAATCCTATTCCAGCATGCGGGTTAAGCAGTGTTTTAAAATCAAGAGAATGGCAAGATAATGTTAAACAGGTTCTTTCAACTCTCTACAATTGTGACAAAGAGCCCTTTTCTACTGCTTGATCTCTTCCAGGAAGACAGGAACCTTTAAGTAACCCAGTGAAACTTTAATTTGATTGTAGAAACCACAGTATAAATTTAGCTTCTAGCGTCTGAAAGAGTCCCTGCTAGCTTTAAGCTTTTAGTATTTTCTTTCAGTTATCAGAATGGGCACGGTTGGTGACTAATAAAAACCAGCCCAGTATTCATAGAATTCATGTTCATAATTTAACAATTCAGCACTTCGCAGTTTATTTTTCAATGCAATGTTTGGTGTGGTTACCAGAAGAAGTAGTGTACTAGTCAGCGAGGCCAAAAATAAAAGTCAGGCCCTGGCTGTCATTAATGTTTGCCTGTTACTTACCAAAACCTGTTTTAGTTGGCTAACCTTTTCTGTAACTTAACCATAGTTTATTTGTCATAGCTATGACCTTTTCCTATGCACTCTATACACATAACATTTGGAAAATAAGAATTTTAAAAGTTTTTTTAATTACCCAAGTTTCCATCCAAATTTAACAAATGAAATAAAGAAATAATGAAGAAAATGTGAATTCAAAGTCAAGTCAAAGTCAAAGTCAGCTTTATTGTCAATTCTGCAGTATGTACAAGACAAACAGAGGATTGAAATTACGTTACTCTCAACTCTCTGTGACAGAGAGTAGACATAAATATATATATATTTAAAAAGAGATAAATAAAAACTGTACAATTCAAACAATGACACATTAAAAATAGACAAGGCAAAGTTATAGTAGTGCAAATGTATATGGTAGTGCAAGAAGAAAGAAAGAAGTTAGCACATGTCTTCATCCACTGCTGTAATGCAAATATTTGGGGTTTACAGCCACACTGCAAACAATGGAAAATACAATCACAATATTGTCTTTGTGTTTATTTTATGTATTGATTGATTGATTGATTGATGTCTCGTCTTCTCTTACCACATTTTTTTTTTTTTTTGTCAGCCAAGCATAACATCTTCTTGCAAATTTGAATTTCCATGATGCTTTCTATGATGCTTGAATTACCATTCAAGCATCATAGCAAATAACTAGAGAACAATGTAACTCTTAATGACTGTGTCGTCATCTGTTTCTATCTAAAAAAAAAATAAAACTACTGCTTTTTGCTATGGGTCGATCTTATATAAATGCACACGGTTCTTAAAATGTAATGGAAATGCAGAAAGGAATCCCATTAGTTCTTGGCTTAGGCAACTTAGTCTCTGGAGCAATTTGCTGGATATTGACTGTCTTAAGCACAACATTTGCTTCGCCCCATGCAAAGAGGCAAGGTAGAGATATTGTAGACTGCAGGCTCAGTTGAAGTGTTGGGTGTGCACAGTGACAGTTGCAAAGATGATTCATAATGGCAGAGAAATTCAAACTTAACCTTTGTCTTTCTACATGTCTAAAATTTACTGTCAGTAAACTCTACAACCCTTTTCAATCACCTCAACAACGACTCCAAGAACAAGATTTTGGTCCTACTCACTTCTGATTGTTTAGAACATTTATATTTCATGCCTTGCTTGGCAAAATCAACCACTGAGCAGGAAAGAGAGAGATAGAAATAAGTCAGAGGGGGTTAGCTGTTCTTGGTTCGACCAGTAAGAAGAATGATGAGTGAACAGGACAGCACATGAAAACATACTCGACCCATGTGTTAGCAGGAGGTCTTAAGCTTTTTGTAAAGGTGTTTGTTTGCTGCAAGGGATGCCTCCCGTCTTGTTGTGCAGGTGGCTGTGTGTAGGGGGAGAAACCAAGAAAAATCTACCTTCTGCAGAAAAACTATATGTTATTGGTCTACTTTTAATTGAACAAAATGAGGAATAATGTCATTTCAATGCTGATTCCATATCAACCCTGTGTTTTAACTTCAATTTATTCTCAGTTTTCAGTCATGTGATTGGTGCAGAGGCCTGGAGGGCAAAACAATGTTCCAATACAATGGCCAACGGTAGAAACACCATCGAGCTGCAGCACAAACCTGTCAATTTTCCATCTGTTTCAAGTCAAGAATATTTGGATCATCCCTCAAAGGAAGAAAAAATGATTTGTTAACAAACTGCAAATTTTGAGCACTTTTGTTTCCATTCTGCCGCAGTATTTCAACTAAAAACAGCTAAGCTCCTGCCAGAACTCCTCTTCAGCCAGGTTTACATCTATCTTGTGGAAAATTCCTCTCATTACACTGTCGCCAGGATGAAAAAGTGTAAAAATACAGACAGTTATGTGTATTTTAGATCTCAATGGGTCAATAATCCTGCTGTTTGGAAGGTGAAATACAATAAATTTGTCATTGTCAAAGCAAAGGTGAATGCTTATTCATTAATACAAGCTAGCGTACCATTAACTCTCCAAGTCCATTGGAGTTGTTACATCTGTCCACAAAACCAAACCAATTGAGAACGCTGATGTAAAGGTATAATGACTAAAACTACAATGATTAGAATACGTACTGCTTACATGAGCTCTCCTTTGATGAAATGTTCACTGCAAAGAGGGACAGATGCACGTCTAATAGCACACATCCACAATATCCGCCTCTTTGGGTTTACTTTCTCAGACGGGATTCTATAAAAGCACAAAAGCACAATCCTGCTTGGTTTGTGCTCTTGTTTGAACAGCAGCTATCCAACAATTTAGCAAAACTAACCACAAACCTGGCAAAAACTAACTGGCAGGCAGTGACAGAAAGCATTGTTCTCCCCTCTAGGAAGGTGCTCCAATGAGAACATGACGTCACGTGAAAACTATAATCAAAGATGGTCAGACCAACAAAGAAAATTAAGACAGGGACAAGAGAGAAACATCATTTTTCTTTTCTTTTTTCAAGAAATCACAAAGCAGCTTGCTCAGCTTTGCATTCTAATAAATCTTCCAACTTTGATTTCCTAAATCGTCTCATCATCTGATCGCCTGAGATGAAGAATCAGATGTCAAAAACCAAACAAACAAAAAAACAAACACAGAGGTACATTTCAGTTGTTTCCCTTGTACAGAGCCGTGCACTCTTCCACTGCTGGCATTGTGCGTGCTGACACCTATCACCTAACCTAATAACATCCTGCTCCACATACATCATCCCCAGATTTGATTAGAGATCTGAGATCTGATTTATTTATTTGTTTAGTGCTGAGACCCCACCGTCATTATTTTCCCTTGTAAATAATTCAATAAAAATGTCAACCACCGTCCCTGCTCTACATTAATATTATGTGTAATAAAGACAGTGGGAGGGAGCAGGTGTGTACAGGTACAATGGGGAGAAGCAGACATATAAACACACCATCAGAACAGATAATAATATGACAAGCTAAGACAATATAGTTAGATTTGTAGAATAAGCACAGGTATCATACTTTACTGTCAAATTACACTTGATGTTTGATAAATGATTTAACAGCGTGCAAATGTCATCTTGGTGCACCATATAAGTCATTCAAAAAGCAGACATTAGCCCTCATGCATAACAGTTAAAAGTGGGCTTGTGCACGCACTTTTCTAGCCGCATGAAGAGAACAGTAACTGTGAAGTGTCACCTCACAGGTTACATCTCCCCTTCGTAAAAGGTTTATTAAGCTTAAAATGTTTTACCCCAACTGAGCTGAACCAGAAAGTGACAGAAAATGAAACTTAATTTGACCTTAAAGCTGCATAATCATACTTGTATTAATTAATGTCTCAAATGACTCTGTAATATGAAAGGGGGTGCTTGCGGTGACAGACATACAAAGAATTAGCAGCCAGCTCTGCAGCTCTGTGGAGCTTTACAGCCCCTTTCAGGTCATGGTTTGATTTTGTGGCCCACGAATTCTGCTTTCACCAACCTCTTTTCCTGTAAAAAAAAAAAAAAAAAAAAAAAAAAAAAGCTCTGATAAACCCACTGTGCACTGCCAGCCCTGCACCAAACGGCACACAGAGCTAGCAACTAGCAGTGGAATATGGTGGAGCATTCAGCAGCTAAAGATACAGATGTTTTTGGTTATGTTGATATAGAACGTGTCTGCAAAATGTTCACTGACAGCACTGGTTAATATAACAAAAAGTCCAGTGCATTATAGTGCAAATACTAAACTGAAACTGCCATCTTTCCCTAACCTTTACCAAAGTGTGTTTGTTGCCTAACCTTAACCACACAGAGGACTCAGGATGTGAACTCCAGTCTTAGGTCTCAGAGTTCTGCACTGTACTACTGTACTTTGTACACCCACCATTCTCACTTGGGAAAAAAAAAATAAATAAATAAATACTCCCTCAAAACATAACTTGCAAAGCGACTATTAGATTTGGTTGAAAATGTGTGTGTGTGTGTGTGTGTGTGTGTGTGTGTGTGTGTGTGTTGCAGTTTGTTGTTATAATAAGTGTGGAAAAAAAGTGATAATACATTTTTATTTTGTTATCAATGTAATAACTCCTGCTCAAAAGTAACTTATCTCAACCACAATATACATATTATACATACTGTGTGTTTAAGTACTTTGAGTTATATCTCATGCTGTCATTTTTTTTTCTGTTTCAGTTCTTGACAAACAGAATGTGGATGAGATTTTCTCAAGAGTTTTAATCTGATCAACATCCAAGGCTAAAAAATGAAGCCAACTAATAAGCGCAGTTCCACAAATGGCCACTTGAGACGGGCTCCAAAAGTCATATGCCAGTCATGTTTATAGAATTGTTCAAAAACAGTTTTGGTCTCCCAAACAAATTTCAAGTTAGGTATAATAAAGATGTGTCTACTCTGAGCTACAGGTGCATGCTGTTTTTTGACAAGTCTCTACCACGGTGACACTGCATGACCAAAAAAAAAAAAAAAATGGTGTTGGCAAAAATATTTGCATTAGCATGAGTATTATATTATCACAGTTAACCATGGCTGTAAATGCAATGTGCTGACTAAGCTAGCAGTTATTGTAAGGGGTATCTCCACTCTCTGGTCTGAATCAGAGACTGTGTAATTGAGATAGAAGACATGACTGCTCCCCAGAGTGAAGCCAAAATATCGCCCCCTGGTGGCTGGCTGTAGTAGAAGTCATAAATCCCGCTCCCACCATATTAGCAGATGGGATATGGGCCAAAACCAAAGAACATATCAAATAAATGTTTTCCAAAGATGGCTTCTTTTATTTTGGATAGTTCTTATTGCCCTTTCTCCAGTAAACTCAGCTTTAACTACTTATTTAATGCTCTAGAGGAGGATGTTAATGTCATTATTGACAGCTACATGTGGCAATAGTGCTTGCAATCACTGGCACTACTCGTGTTGGACAAGTGTATGGGTAGAAAGTCGACACCATCAAGATCACTACTGCATGGACTCTGGTTCCAAATAACATCACCAGCACAAGATGTCAGTGAGCCCTGGATACTTCGGCTTCATGTTTGCACAGTGGCAGTAAGCAGAGACGCATTGTCATCTTAATGTAGTCTTTGGTCCAAATATGCACACCTCTGGCTTCCAAAAAAAATGGTGACGGTAAAAATGCCAAATTCAAGGCTTCAAAACTGGAGTCCAAAAGTCAATGGGTAGAGAATCGATGCCTATGGCCATTATTTTTACACAGTCTATGATTTTAACACAAGATCCAAATGAATTATGGTAAGGTTCTTTTTGAGTGATAAAGAGACTTTAAAGTGATGAGCACCACAAACTTCAGAAACACATAACACATTTTCTTATCCTGATTATCCTTGAAAAAACAGTCTTTTTACAGGTGTATCCTGTTCTGTACTTTCCCCACCCTGCTATGCTATGATTTGTCAGTATTTTCCAACCATCAGTCTTGAGGTCACTAGGGGCCCGTATGTGTGCAAAATGTCTGTTTGGCTGTCGAGAGCTAATGCAGTCCTGCTGCACATGAGACCTGAGATAATCAATACTCTGTCAGACATACTTAGAGCACCTCTGTGTTAAAGCAGCTGTAGGGAGGGTCTCCTCTGTCTTGGACGGAGATAAAGCCACCAACCTCGCGTCCCCCAAGAGCTCCCCTCTAAAGACAAGGGTCACCACTATCCAGTTCTAATCTTCTCTGGCTTCAGAGCTCACAAAAAAATAAAGGGATAAAAAAAAAATGGTATTTGTACTCGAGGGAACATCACACTTGTAGAAGTGCACAATAATTGCGGGCAGACTAGGCGAGGAGGAATATGACAATCTTAGATGGCAAATTGATTTTCACTTAGTATTGAGCGCATGTTTTTATATTACACATTTTAGGGAAAAATGGGTATCAGAGCAAATAGGAACTTGCAAGATCTTCTTTGACAATGTGAATTTGCATCCATTTCGTTTGTAGGAAATCCTGTAATTTGACACTCGGATTGGCAAACGTAGTGTAATGAAATAGAATCATGTGGCCAAAACTGTCTCCAAATCAGATTGTCCTCTCAGATGATCACATGCATGCATGTGTTCTTGCTGTGAATGCTAAACCGCAGCTCTCTCATCTCGGATCATCCAGAATTGCGAGTAAAGCGCAAACACAGAGCGTTCTCATTGCAATCCATAAGCCAGCGTCAGGATGTTTCATCTCTTTAGCACGGAGAAGGCTTGTTTCACTCAAGCCTCCCGTCTCAGGGTTTCTATAAGAGTACTTGCCTCATTATTGGGTTTCATCTCGCGCCATATTTTCTCCTATGGGAAATCCATTGTTTCAGTATAAAAAGCATCTCATTTCACTCTCTGATTTGTTTACTTGGCTAATGGGACTGCAGTGTCCTTTGTTGAGCCTTTGCAGAGCGTGACAGAGCTCCGCTGCATTGTGGAGAGAGTTTGGCTGGAAGAGAGGCTGAATCTCACCATTTGATATCAGGGAGGCTTTCATGCTGGATTTAATGACTCTTCGCCAGCTGACATAATTGCACTTTCAGATTTTTAATAAGAATTTTAACATAATAAGGGAGTAATGTGCAGTGTCGTGAACACCACTTTTTACAAACGCTTTCCTTTTTAACTGTGATAATAATAGTAATTACAAAGATAATATGCTCTAATTGCTAGGAGGGGATAAATTACTTTTTTTCCCCTAATCCCATATCTGCGAGCAGCCCTCTCCTGCTCTCATTGTCTGCTCTTGCAACAGGTTGCATCAGACATTAAAGGAATATTTGAACATACAGTACAAACAAGCTGTTGGTCTTACATTGTATCAGCAATGCTGACACTCATAAAAATATTGAAGATTTCAGTGTAGGGGTGGGAACTGACGTCAAGATAATTGTCTGTCATCACTGACTCTGTAAATGTTATACTGTACATCCTGCAGGGGTGATAATCCACATAAATTGTGTTATCATATCTGCGGTTTAGCTGCCATCACAATATCGCCTTGAGGTGTTTGTGTTTGCGCCTACATTAGGTCAAGCAGTGCAGAATGTGTGGAAGGATGAGGACTAGTTTGCTGCCAGGTGCAATCCATATTACTCCAGTTACATTTAAAATTAAGTTGAAGCATTTAATGTAATAATCTCAAAAACTTCCATTCAGTTTTTATTGGGGGGATGTGCAATATAAATGTAGAGTGCCTGTGCAATATTGCTGGTGTGTATGTATGTGTATGTACAGATCTCTGTCTTTACTGAATGTGAACTGCAGTTTGATTGCACATACAGTATGTGATTTGTTAATTTTTAACAAACAAATGCAATGCAATGTAGCAAACCAATCTTGTAGGTGTTCTTACATTTCTCATTAAAGGTTCAGTGTGTAGGATTTAGGGGAATTTACTGGCAAAATTGAATATGATATAATTTAATTTAGTGTACAATCAAAAAAAAATGCTTTTCACTTAGTTTTTGGGGGATGGTCAATATCTGGTGTAGGGTGTCTGTATTCTTGGTGTACATGTTTATTTACAGATCTGTGTGTTACAGAATGCAAACTGTTTGCACATACATTAGGCAATTTGTTAATTTTTAACAAAGGCAATATGATGCTGCAGAGTAACCTTGTGAGTGTTTTCATTTTTCACCAGGTCCAGTGTGTAGGATTTGGGGGGATGTATTGGTAGAAACAGAATATATATTATAAACATACTGATTATGTATATATATATATATATATATATATATATAATCACCTGAAAATAAGAGTCTTTGTGTTTTTGTTACTTTAGAATGAGCTGTTTATATCATTTAAGCAATATTACATGAGAGGGCGTGCTTTAACATCATTTGAGCATGGCAGTGATGCAGTTAGGACCAAGGCACTTTTGCCAATGTCTACAAACATCACTCTCAAGTGTAATATTGCGATTACACAACTATTATAAAAACGCATAATCAAAATGCAGTCATATTTTGGGGCAAATATGGTTTATACTAGGGCTACATGGGCACCAAGTGGGTATGGGTCTTATCTGGGGCTAATTTGGGCAATTGGCATGGGGTCATCATAGAACCTGTGGACAATCCCATGTAGGCCTGCCCACATGGGCCCTACATACAAATGTAGGCTGGGATTGTTAACCATGTTCACCATCTTAGTTTAGCGTGCCACGGCATTTTAATATTTGTTCAGAATCATTAAATACTACAAAGGGTACTATAAAGTGCAGCTTGTGTAATGAGTGGTGTTTCAGGGAAACACCACTCATTACAATCCATCCTAGGGGGAACAATGTGTATTCCAGAAATCATGACAATCCATCCAATATTTGTTGAGACATTTTATTCACTATCACAGAGGGACCATCAGTCAATATGATACATCCTCTGGGGATCATGAATGTTTGTACTGAATTGTACTGCTGTGTTATTAGCAAAAACAAAGCAACTGCACAGGAGTGATTTGCAAAGTTCTTGAAAACGAGTCACAGAGATACTGAATGAGATTTTCACCTGCCAACAGTGCTACGACCACAACTTGCCAAATGTGCTATCATGACATCACAACAACACACTTTGTGCTTTAGCATGGTGAATGATGGTGCCAGCTTGGCACAGGCACAGCTCTCCTTGGCCGGCTTATCAGAAAACAGCATTGCTTGAGCTGTTGTCAGAGTAGAAAATGCCTTTCCCTGCATCTCTCACTGAGTCCTTGGGCCATCACAGGGTGAAATGCCCATTGTTTTGTTTATACAATATCAGAGGTGCTGGTGCCTTAATCTCAATAAAGAGGGCCATTGGACTGAATTATCTGTATGATTGCCCTTTAGAACTGCTGTCAATGCTATTCTCCTTATCCGGCTTCTCAAAGCCTCTCTCCCCGCAATAAGTCTATGTGAGGGGAATACAATGCAGGCAGTTCAGACGCCACCAAAAGGGCATTGCATTAGAAAGCCATACCTCTGCTGTGTGACCTTTGGCTATGCTGGGGAGGTCGGTTGAATCCCTGTGGACACCCAGTCAGCTCCAGTCAAGGGAACAGAATAGATTCTAAATCTGTGATTCGAGGGGCGAACGTCAGCGAGCACCCAGGCAAATGGCAGCTTATTGTTTTCAGTATTTTACACTTTCAAATGTTCGGCATGGGAGGTAGAGAACTGTGCACAAACCTGTCTCTCACACTGTGTGACTTAGATATGAATCCATGTCAACATGCGGTAGCAAATGTTTAACCTTCATGATTTTTTGTATATGGTACGAGAACTACAGTGTCGTAGCATGCTGTTTAGGTAATTTATTGCTGCTAACAGGATGTTTTGACAATTTTGAGCAGAATTTATGTCCACTAATCTGTATCCTGACGTTATGTATGAATTGCATATCAGAACTGATTAAAACTAGGGGTTCAAGTATTGGAAAACTCTTGTCTGATACCAGTGGTTTAAAAAAACATTTTGGTCGATAGTGTTTGTTTTTGTTGTTGTTTCTC
This sequence comes from Plectropomus leopardus, assembly GCF_008729295.1. Taxonomy (NCBI): domain Eukaryota; kingdom Metazoa; phylum Chordata; class Actinopteri; order Perciformes; family Serranidae; genus Plectropomus; species Plectropomus leopardus. The sequence continues at coordinate 35,345,106 of NC_056463.1, forward strand.
TTTTTTTGTGCCAAGGGGAAAAAAAAAGAAATTTTCATTAAAAAAGATAAATAACTATTAAAAATGTATTCTGCCTTTCATTACACTATTTGTGAATTAACACGAATTCAATCATACACATTACTGAAACCTTTCAAATAACCTTCCTTTTACATGAAAAGCATTGAAATACTTACAGATTTTCCCACACAGTTATCTGTTGTGTGGCAGCCCACCATAAATAAAACATCTGCTGCCATTGTTTTTATATTTTTGGAGCTGAATCAGTCATTAAGAGCGCTGTAGGAATATATATACTGTTTACTGTGATTGCACCATACTCATGTAGCACAGAACGTACTCTGGGCACAGATGGAGCAACAGACTGCTAAGTGCAGTGAAACTTGTTAGTTCATTGTGTTAGGTCTGAAAGTTTGCTTTTGCAGCAGCTGCTCCAGATCCATTGATCTGATTTAATTTGCTCTAACATCGACTGATCAGTTATCCACCTTGCAACTCAAACGTCTTATGGAAAACAATAATTCATGACAAGTTCTGCCTGCTCTGCATTCATGGACCTGCAAAAATATTCACATTTAGAAAGGGGACACAGAATGATACAAAAGGGGCAGACACACACCAGATATGAAAAAAAAAAAAAAAAATAAATAAATTTTACTGCCCCCCCCCCAAATATTACATTGAATGCATCATGACAATGTTGGAATTCAATTTTGCTCAATACTCATTTTTACCAAAGAGAGCTTGAACGCATCATAACGTCCATCAGCAGTTAGTTTCAGCCACTGGCTGCTAACAGCTAACGGTAACTAGCTCTCCTCCTGCTGATTATAAAATATTTGTTGTTCACAATATGGCCAATATTACCAGGGAAACCATACAATGAGTCCCCTGAGACACTGATAGTGAGTTTACTGTGTCCTTTTGTCTTAACGACACCCCGTAAGAACTCTGTTGGTCCCAAACATGTTTTCTGTTTTCCCAGGGATGATAGGACTCAGTTTGTTTCGAGCCCAGTTTTTTAACCTGTGCAAAATTTGAAGTGACACAATGAAAGCATCGTCAACTCCCATCAGTGAATTTTATCTCATCTGCCAATAGGCCGATGACATTAAACAAGGCAAATATCAGCTGATAGCGAGTGTGGCCGATATCAGTGCGTCCTTAATTATATCGCTTCAACATGCTATCAATCATTCATCAGCCTTATTTTTTTGCATTCTTTTCTCAGTGAACTAGGGATCAATGTCTTTCTGAAGTCGAACTGATACTGTATCTTTGTCTTTAGGTGTGTCAAAATGGGAGGATGAAAGAAAGTGCTGCACTTAATTGCATGAAAAAAAAAAAAAGATTTCACTTTTCAAACCAACCGTGGGCTGAGAAGATACGCTGAAGCCCCTGGAGAGATGAAGAGAGGGGATTGTAAAAGCCTAAAATGGGATCATCTTGGCTGAGCTTTTTTTTTTTTTTTCCAAGCAGAATGGGATAACAATTCAAACACTCAAGTACAGAATGCTGTCTGCTGTAATACGGCCATAGCTCGATCTCGTCTGACAGTACTAAAAGACAGCATTTTAAAATGCACTGCTGTTGTTTCTTGCTCTCACTTTAGTACAGCGTTGTCCACCAAAAATGCTCTGAGAGGCAGATTTTTGTAACCCCTTGAAAGGTGGGGAAATTGGCTTGATTTCTTTGAAAAAAAACATGGGAAGAAGGCAATGACTTAAAAAGAAATAACTCAGAAATTAGGAAGAAAGTAGTCAAAAGTGCAACAAATTACCTGAAAATTACAAAAAAAACCCCAAAGAAACAAGCAAAAAAACAAACAAACAGGAAAGTAAAACAAAACACAACATGGAAATGACCTGGAGAAAATGTTTTAAAATTATGGTAATTCTATAAAAAAAAAACAAAAAAAAAACTTTACTACATAACTGTAGTTCCCTGAACATTTTCACCTAGCTTTTAAAAATATAATCATTTTCTAATTATACTTATCTTGCAATTTGCAAGACATTTCTTCATTTGCTCATTGCCCTCTTTCCCATGTTTTTCAAAGAGATCAAACCAATTTGCTCAAGGTTCAGAGGTTTAAGTACTTGTGAAAGGCATCTAGAAGAAGAAAAGTGATGTTGATCGAGGTTTCAAAGGGTTAACTTGACAGTGGCCAGGTTAAAGTCGTTTCATTATTATTCATTATGCCATGGGTTGTTTCTACTTTGTATAAGCTATTAGCTAAATAAGATGAAGATGTTGCTGTCAGTGAGAAACAATCATCAAACCGTCAGATCTGATAGCACAGATGGGTTGCTCAGAGCTGTCGCTGGCAGCATTATCATCATTAACACCACCATTATCATTAACACGCTCCTTTCTTTTCAACATTTTTTTTGTGTGCAAATCAACAAATTACAAAACACCACATACTTCATTAAACCAGTTAACAAATCACGACTAAGTACCTAACAAGTATGAGTAGTTGATCTGCTTTTTTTTTTTGCTTCCCATTCCAAAGCATGGCTGTCCAATCTGTGCTGATATTCTCTGCAGTCCATTACAGTTACACCACTCACAGTAGTTGACTGTTTTGTAGCTTCTGTTGGTGTTTTTGTTTTTTGTTTTTTTTACAGTTTATATTCAAAGAAAGTTTCCCCTGATCATACAGTACCATCATCTGCACTCATGTTGGCAAACTTGTCCCAACACATTATCTGCAGCTAAAGCCACTGCATATGGTGAGTTGTTTTGTCAGGTGCTGGAGCACATACGGAGCACTTATGCTACCAGCAAACTCTAGCTATTGGCTCCCAGCAGCATGCAGCTCCGGCTACTAGAGAATCAGCCTCAAGCGAGGCGGCAGCACCATCCGACTGAGCTTCTGCCTCTTTTTGTTGTATCTCCTCAGCAGTCAAATCTGAATCCCTCAAATCTGCTTTGACTGTGACAAAATGTTGTAAAATATATGATGATCTGTGCTGTTCATTGTGCAAACTGGTAAATTGTTTGGCCATTCGAAATGCAGTTCTCTCTGCTCCAAGTGAGCAGTAGCGATGCCTCCGGGCAGAGAAGAGGAAGCTAAACTTATCTCAGTCAGGCTCCCCCAGTACCGGAGTTCTTCTGCAATGAAGACAGTTGATGGTGGCAGCAGCTGGCTGCAGTGATACAGAGAACACAAACTGAGCTGTAGATGTGGATATGGGAATGTAGAGTACATCAGTTAAAAAATATAATTTACTATACGATACACTACGATAAACTAACCAGTGAATTGCATTCAGTCAGTTGCAGTATGCTATCTTCTCCACATGTGAACAAACACCAGTAGCCAGCAGCTATGGTAGATTGCACCATGCCCATGTTATTTAAAGCAAATACAACAATTTGGAAACGCATGTCAACATTAAAACTGGATATCTCATATTACATAGCTCTATATTCTTATTTTAATCCCCCAATATGTGAATGCAGCATTATTTCCTGAATTAGCCGTATAATTAGGCACTTCCCAAACTCTTTCCCATTAAATAATGATACGATTGATTGATTTGTGCCTCCATGACCAACCTGTCACCGGATGTTGGCATAAGACACCCAAGCACAGAAGCACCCTTGGAAGAGGCATGCAATGCTACCTGCAGCTAATGTGGTATAAAGAGCAAAAAACTCCATATAGGGCAGGTGGGAATGGTGGTGAATGCATCAAGAAAACTATTGACTTAACAAGCATGAAACAACACCTTGTGCATCATATTGTGACGTGTAGGCCCATTGACAGGGCAACGATATTTGATGAGTTGGGATGAGAATGGGTTGATATATGGCACCTATACCTGTTTTATAATTTTAAAATTGATGTACAAATCTGGCTTTTTACAAAATGGGGACTTTAAAGATTTTTTTACATTGTGAGGAGCTACAAGTAGGAAGCTTGCTTAGGGCACTAAATGTATTAGGTACCAGCAGAAAAAAAAAAAAAAATTAATTAATGAAAAAGCCATTGTATCAATGTGACTATTGATGTCGACTGCTACATCACAAATGTAATGACAAAATGTTTGCTTCCAAACAAATCGTGACATTATTATAGGGACATTGTAGTGTAGTATTGTGGCAAATCACTTATTTAAGCAATAATCATATTTATTGCCTGGAATAAAAATGAGCTTAAGATATAACAGTAGTTCCGCAGTGGATATTTGCTAAAAAATTTTACTAGCTCTAACTGTGATATTTGTTTATCAAGAGTGTAGTGGCCAGTTATTGAACTGCAGCTGTCTTACCAGAATGACATTATGAACTGGGCTGGAAACAACCCAGTTTATAAAGCCAAGGAGGAGAGTGATAAAGGCAGAGACAGCTTTGATGTGTTCCTGCCAAATGTAAGCAAGAAAAGTCAGTGTTTGATAGAACTGTAAACAATACTCAGCTTTTACATTTTCTAGCATCCCCTCAAGGCTTCATTTGCATTAAGTTGCCCTATGGGCTTGGACACAGTTCCTGGCCACTAATACTTATAGCAATCTTTTAATATGCCTCTCCTATCTCTCCTCTTCAGTGTATTTCATTACACATTTAAGATTCCCTGCCTCGACTGTTGACCTCTGCACTGAGTAGCAGTTTGCACAGAATCAAAGGCAGAGAAGATTTTAATTACTCTTTTAACTGTTCAACAGCGGTTATGAGGTTAGAATGGGCGAGGAAGGACAGTGCCAAGAAATGCAATTTACTGTTCCATCCAGTCCGCCCAGTCTTTGTTTCATGCCAGTTTGAGTTGAAGATTTAAAGTGAGTCAGGGCCCAAAGGAAAATGATTAGATATTAGAGCACAGTTAGGGCTACAGCAGGCAGCATCATATTGGCAGCTCCCACTGGCAGAAAGAAGGTGACTGTTTAAAGCTGCATTAATCAATTTGGGAACTATGGGGCAGAAGAACTCCGAATAAAGATGACAAATGCAAATCTCTATTAAAATATTAAAACATCACCACCTTGTAAAGTTATAAGGACTAACATGTCAGTTTTTCTGGCCATCTGGCCGAACATAAATCAGAAAATATCTCTATTAAGCTCTGTTTTGGTAAACACAAACGCCAAAATACACACAATTACAACAATATATTCATACTTATTTTATGAACTTTTAGGGCCAGTTTGAAACAATAACATTCCTCCTCTGAGTTATAACTGAGTTATATCTGAACACACAGATATAACTTACTCTTTCAGACATCAGTATCTCTTATCTGCTCCAAAATCACAGAAAAAAGACACCTCTTATAATCATGCTTTATAATAAAGATTTTAAGTTTTCACCAGTACCAAAAGTAATTTAGTGCGCAAACAAACAGCTAAGAGGTAATTATGAAAAAAAAAAAACTTTTCATGGTGCAAGTGTGCCAAATTAGAAAGAAATATAGGGCTTGTGGTGTAGTCAGTGGCATAGTCATTAATTGGGTTTCCATTCAAATGTAGTGCAAGTTTTAAGTGAATTCTATAATAATGTTTGTACTTCCTGCTTGCATCCTCAAAACTTTATAGGCTGCGTGTAAAGGCTGAGCAGAGTATTCCAGACATCCTTCTCCCTAGCAACACTTTCCAGCTCCTACTGGGGGACCCCAAGGCATTCCCAGGACAGATGAGACATATAATCCCTCCAGCGTGTTCTGGGTCTGCCCCGGGGCCTCCTACCAGTTGGACGTACCTGAAACACCTCTAACTGGACACGCCCGGGAGGGATCCTGATCAAGACGCCTGAACCACCTCAGCTGGCCCCTTTAGACATGAAGGAGCAGCGGCTCTATGCTGAGCACCTTCCAGGTGGTCTGAGCTCCTAACTCTACCTCTAAGGCTGAGCCCATCAATCCTACAGAAGAAACTTATTTTGGCCACCATAGGTGAGGGTGGGACGTAGATGGATTGGTAAATCGAGAGCTTTGCCTTCCGGCTCAGCTCCTTCTCCACCACAACGGACTGGCAGATTGCCTACATCACAGTTGACGCCACGCCAAACCACCTGTCCATCTCATGGTCCACTCTATCCTCACTTGTGAACAAGACCCTGAGATACTTGAACTCCCTTGCTTGGGGCAGCCACTCTCGCCCAACCCAGAGGTGGCAAACCACTGTTTTCCTGCAGAGAACCATGGCCTTAGATTTGGACATGCTGACTCTCATCTCAACCTGTAAACAGCCCCAGTGCATATATAGATAGATAGATATAGATATAGATATAGATATAAATATTCTGAGACCCAAAAAAAATTCAATTTTCATGTAGAGTACAATAAACATGCATGTTTTTGGTATTTATTTTGTATCTATGGTATTCTACATCTGAGTACCCACCTGTACCCACTTTACTGTGAACATATTCTCAATATAACAATACTATATTGGCCTATTTAGCTCATACATATAGAGCCTGTTTACTCCTGGTATTAACATGCATTTTAAAGTGATTGGATCAAAAGGGGACAGCACCATATACAACATATACAAGTGTAAACAAACACCAAGATGCACTGTCATCCTTTCACTCAAACCACTTGCCACATTGGTCGAGGACATTATTTGACCACATGTACATGTACTTGCACATTGTAATATAAATGCTAATGCATTCTGATGTGTCCCCGGCAAGGAATAGGTCATCAGTGTTGGCAATGCTGTTTTTTTTTTTTTTGGTGACAAGGGGCCAATTCTCTATAACTTGTCAATTTTATGATGGGATGGCTGAAGTGTTGTGTGACCATCCATGCCCTATAGAATGCAGATGTATTGATTTCTGCTGAAAGCAATATCCGGTTTTACAAACACAACTACTGATGTCACTGATGAGCATGCTAGTGAGAGTGCAGACATCATAATGGTGCACTGGGATCATTGACCTTCTAGCATAAGTGATGTAGGCAGTAATAGAATCTGAACACAAGTGGTCAGCTGAAGAGACGCATGATTGGCACGGGTGTGCATGGCAATGTGTCTCGGCTTTCCACTTGTGTTCGGATCAACAAAACATTTAATACCAGGTTTAAACAGGTGCATGGTGGCTCATCTAGAAGTCTGTAAATGAAGGGAATGAAATCCAATCAAAAAGAGTTTCAAATGGTTAATGAATGTTATTTAAACCTGCAAATCTCATAATATGACATCAGTGAACCTGCACGCAGACACTCCATTCAATGTGCAAACAAATAGCAAAGTTTTTGATTTATCCCTTTATTGTGATGAATCACAAACAAAATTTGTGTCACTAAAATTTAATGTGGACACATAGGACAAATCTATAGCATCTCTGTTTTACTCTGTTGGAAGGTCGCTTGGTGTCTCACACTAATGAAATGGCTTTTATAGTCTACATAAGTGTCACATAGCTTTAATGTTAACCCCTGTTTGTGTGGCTTTTAGACAGAAACAATGTGTATAAAAATAGGGGACAGGAAAGACACAAAGAACATGTTTATTTAAATGTTTTACGGGTGTGCACACATGCACATATATACACTTTGTTTATAAGTGAGAGTTTTAATTAAGTGTGCAGCATGTGTGTGTTTATGTGAGCGTTAGCCAAAGTGGGCTGGGATGATGCGCGAGAGGTCCTGCTGGGGAGCAGCAGCCAGGGAAAACATCTGGTCTTCATCAGGCACAATCAGGCACAGAGGCCGGGAGCAGGCTGGCAGATGGTGGAGAGGTCTCTACACAATAGGGAAAGCCCACTCCCTCCAACACCAGCACCATTACCACCCACTCACACAAACACACACACACACACACACACACACACACACACACACACACACACACACACACAGATATACATGCAAACCTTGAGATAAAAGCACACACATGCACAGAAATTGAAAAAATAAAAAATAAAAAACCTTAAGAAATCACCAGGTGAGAGGGTTATTTTCAACAATGTTAGCAACAGAGGCAACAAAGTGAAACCCTCTTTTGAGTCAAGCTGTGACCCTATGGGCTGAATTTTAAGCAACAAAACCTTCAAATATACACAAGAAGCTTTATTTCCATGGAGATGCAGAGCCAACAGTGATGCAAAGTAATGTCATTGCATTGACAGGAACACGTCATCTTTTTCTGAGCTCTATCTCTTACATTTTTGCTTTAATGACTTAAATCAAATGTTTTAATGGAAACACGATTGCTGCCTGGACAAGTTCACTGACAATATTTTGTGTAATTCAGGGAATGTTTACAACAAAGCTCTGCTGGTCAAGGTAATGGCTGCAGCTCAGGATCCAAATCTTATTACTGAGATGATAATTACTCTAGATTTTGGTAGTGTTAGTGTGCTTTAGGTGAGTTTTAACTGGTAAAGTACCAGGCAGCCGAGGATCAGAGATTCAATCGTCTTTGTATCCTCCATGAAATTAGCTGAGCAAGCTACGTCACAGTTACCCCTGTGAGGTTCTTATCAGTGTACTTATCAGCTACTTTCAAAATGTGACATAGTACATATTGCTCGTTACTTTCATTTGAAATAAACAAGGCGCTTTACATTATTACAGTCTGTGTAGAATAATTAGTTACTGATTACTGACACTACTTTTGTGTTACTTTTACCAAACTATGTATCCTTATACAACGGTTTGCATGATTTCCTATGGAAATGCACACAGAATTATTTATATTGTAATGTGTTGGGGATAAGAAGGTGGGGTTTTCCCAGCATGCCTAGATACATTGTGTTTTTAAGTGTTTGTGGATATGCTCTGAGTCACCCAGGTGGTGCCTTTCATGTGTTGTTTTGTGTTGGTGTTTTTGCACATTGTTCTGTTGGATTATTGTTATTCTGTTGTGGGACACTTTTTTTGCACCATGACTTAAGTTTGTTTCACTGTTGGAGACATCTCATCTGTGTCTATGAAATGGGTTCCATGGCAAACGTTTGCAGTGTAATACTTAAGATCACTTCCCAGTTCAGAGTCAATTTCTCTGCCTCTTGCAATAAGAGACCCAAGCTCGCTGCAGTATGCTATCACATGTATTAGTGCCCACTAATGACGCAATGTTAATACATAAAATTATTAGCTTCACGTAAAAGTTACAGAAGATTTAGGCGGATAAAGTTACCATGGTTAGCTGTAGGATAAGAAACACGGTAAGAGCGTTGCTTGCAATGACAGAGTCCACGTGCTTTCAAAAACCAGTCTCTTGGGGTGAATCCTGGGGAAGAGTCCTGCGTTTTTTGACCCATTCATCACCCCAACCTCCCCGATGGAGAAAACCTATAACAAAAATGCAAAGTCTGACTCTACAGTCATCTCAGCCATCAAATTTTGCCCACAGGATTCTTTAGTGGATATTTTTCAAGGTGCCATCCTGGAAAGGCAGAGAACAAGGCAGAGAACATGCTGTGATGTAAACATGAACTAAAAGCTGCAGTTATGAACCTCAATCAGACAGTTTTGACTTAGCAACAGTATTTGATGAGTTGGGAGAATGTGTTTTCCCCTTCAGTACTTTAATATTCAAGATTTCCTCATTTTTATATGTGCATGATGATGTTTTCCTTCTTGTATGGTTTGTGCTAATGATCGCATACAGTATATTTGATGTCTGAACCACCAGCACCATCAACTCCCCGTGTTAGTTCAGCTGTGTACTATTAGGTTGTCGGCTGGGTGGGTATCACCTGTCAACAACTGCTGGGTGTTTGCCTGGATCGCTCAGCCTCCCGCCAGCCTTTAAGTTTGTGCTGCTGTGAAGTGATTGATGACAGGTCAGCCACCAACGGCCTTGCAAAATTTCCAATTCTTCCACAGGGAAATTGCTCATTTCTTCACAAGTCTATTTCAATTTTTGCTACACGCTGCCGTGCTAAGTTTATGCATTATGCTGGCACCTGGACGCAGAATTGTGATGAATTACGCCGCACATTGAACGGAGTAGAAAAAAATATATATACATTAATTTGTTTTACTTTATTGTTTGCTTTTTTCTTTTGGACGGCTTGTCATGCGGGGTATTGTTGCAAGGTAATATAAAAGTAAGCTGGCGTGACACTCTTATTTAGATAACCACCTCACCCCCTCTCTCCCACAGTTTCTACACGACTAAAACTGCCACAGTGACATTGTCGAGGGCTCTTTATTTAAGTCCCCCTGCCTTTTTAAAATACAGAAGTGGTATCCTATTTGCTGCGGTGCAGGCTTCAAAGAGGTTATTTGTCATCATACAGATTTATGCTGTCATTCAGGGACATTTATATTACTTTAAGCTCTTTGGGTGTTCCAGCTCTGGTGCTGGGCAGACAATTCTGCAGGGACCCAAGCCTCTCTCTGTTTCATTTTCCTCCTTTTTCTATTCCTCCCCTTTACCAGAGAGGAGTGAAAGTGTAATGATTGTTACTGCTTCAAAGGGCACATGTTGCAACGGCGCTAAAACAAAATGGGATCTGGTTGGGTGAATGTGGCCGGGTTTTACCTGGAGAGGCCCTCTTTGGTGATTAGCCTGTGACAGGTTCAGCGAAAAACATGACAGGAGTGTCTTTTTGGGTTTGATACAAACACACATAGTTTTATATGTTCAATTTAACAAGCACAGCACAGAGCATTTCACATTTTGATGACTGGCTGAGGTTGTTCCTTGAGGGGGAAACTGCTTGTGTGAGTGCAAGCTGTAATAATTGCACTTGACCACCGGGCCCTTCTGTCAATTTTCAGACTTTACTTTATATTTTTGTTTATACACTTCCAGTATATAAGGCAAGCTATATGCTTTAGACATCCAGTTGTTGAAGCTTCCAGAGGATCCTCACATACAGTAAGTATGTGGAGCCCTGATCTGAAAGGATCCTAAACCTCTTTCCTACTGATGCTCTGATGGTGCCAAATCGATTTCTGACAGCCTGCCAGTAGAGTTCTTGTCATTCACATCCACAGCCTGAGAGCTAGAAAACATGGCAGGCAGAACAGCTGAATTTTCACAGAGCAGTGGGGTGACTTATAAGGAAGCAAAGTTGACTTTGTACTGTATATTTCCATTTTATCTACAGCATTGTATTCTACTGAAATGTTAAGATTTTGCTTAAAAATTCTTTCTATGACTTCCAAGGTCCTAAATAAATGGAAATAGTCTCTAGGAAGAAAACCAGTGGGCTATACAAAGTGTGCTTTAAACAGCGTTTACAGCATCAAGTATACATTTAATGAAATACTAAAGACTTGACCATTGCATTTCAGCAAGTCAAGGTCACTTATATTTGATGTCTGAGCACTGTGGAGACGGAGAATACAGTATCGTCGCTATCCTCGCTGGTTATTGTACAAATGTGAGAGCAGGTTATGTAAAATACATGCACAAACAAAATGTACCAATGTGGTAGAGCTGATCCTAAGGAGCAGCACTGGGGATAATATGGCACATTTAAATGCCCATGTCTCAGGTGGACCCAGGGCGTTAGGCCATTGGCCTTCAATTGTGCCCTTCCGTTTGAAAAAAAAAAAACAACAAAAAATAAAAAACCTTTCCTCCTGCATGCCACTATGGTAGATGAAACACAAAGTGTTCTCCTTGGTGGCCTAAGACAATGTGACAAAGTGTCCTTTAGGGTGCCCTTCCAGTGGAGAGGAACACAATGCAGTGCCATATAGACTGCCCTATATGCTAAAAAAAACTTTCTACGCGCTGGTGCCCCACTTCTTGCAGCTGATGCCCTTTTTTTTCGTTACTGCTCCTCACTTTTTTAAATATTGGCTAAAATAAAACCGTTCAAAATGGGATTCTTTTTTCACCGTGTTCTCCTTTACAATAGCTGGCTCTTGACAGTGCAAGCATTCTGCTGCATGTAGGAATGAAAGTCCTACATGCAGCCACTAATCGACTCTATTCTGACACCAGAGCTGGCAAAATACAAGGATTTGCTAAGCTCTGACAGTAATTATCATTAGCAATGAGCAGTGTACAAAACATTCAGGCAGCAGTTTCTCAATATTAGTAGCCGCTGACCATCACTTTTACTGTTTAAAATGACCAACACCACCCGCAGCAGGTCATATCTGCTGTCGCTGATTAATGTTAATTCCCTGAACAACTCAATAACAGGCCGACATGATACTTGGCTGTTGTCCTCTCTGCAGTGCATATCTGTACACGTCAAAGATAGTTTGTGAGGAAAGACATTTCCTCACATTTCCTCGCTAAATTGAACAGTTTTTTAACCAGGACCTCCCATTTCATGAATGAAGTAGCTTGTAAAAAATAAGATGTGCCCATGTTTTCTGATGGTTTAGCTGGTCATATCAGCTTGTGATTTTCACTCTCGGTGGTTTATCCATTGAAGTTCTTGTAAAGCTGAATACAAATCAATGTCCTTGAGTATGGGAAAATAACAGTGTGATTAAAGGGGAAGTAGAAAAAGCAAAGGGCATAAATCAGTTCAGTCTACTGTCATGGCATATGCATAAAGAGATTTTTTTTTAATATGATGAAAACACTGAACTGGCAAATGACCATTAAAGATCCCTTCGATATGACTAACTCAATGGCTAGCCACACCAGCATGTCCAGCTGGTGGCTTACCCATCTAAACCATGAAAGACCAGCAAGAACTGGGTTAGGGCCATTTAATACCATCTTCAACAAGCTACAACCAACTAAAACCAGGTACCAGCTGAAGCTGGTTTTTAGGTTTTTTGTTAGCTTTTTGGACCAATTCAGGATGTTGCATTCATGCACGTGCAGAATGGACGTGGTAGCTGGCAGTTGGCTGTTGTATTTGCGGCTTATTCAGTTCAACTTTTTGGCCTAGACACAGGCAATATGAGGGGATGCAACAGTTAGTCGCCACCGGTTTTTTGATGTTGGTTTTGTTGTACTTAGCAATAATGAAAGTGATGGTCAGAGATGTGGCTGAGAGCTGAGACTCAGTCATTAAGCATTTCAAATTGAGTTCCCCTTGACCCCCCTCTTAGCTGCTCAATCAGAAGCTGCAAAGTGAAAGCTAACTTCAGTGTTAACTTGAAGCAGGTGCACTGTACTTTAGGCTGCAGGGAGAAGGGCTGGGCTGTTGTGCTGGCTCTCTGTCATGTTATATAATGTTGCACTTATCTTGAGCGTACAAATAACCAAAACAAGAGAATGAATTCATCAAAATGAGGGAATGAATAAACCAAAAGAAGAGAAGGAATTAATCAAAATAGATAAATTAATCAAAATAAGGAAATGAAATGTATCTTAAGGCAACACAATAGCATCTTGCGTGCTCTATTTAGTAAAACAAGCCTTGATTTTTTTATTTTCTCTCTCCGTGGCCCCAACTGCACATACTTTAAAAGTACTCATTCCAAAAATAAGTAACTATATATATATATAACTATATGATTTGACGCTATAAAATCATGTAAAGTTATATGTTTGTAGTGCTACTGGCTGTTAGAAGGGTCTGCTAGCATCGATCTCCTGTTTGCTGTAAACTTAAAGCACCCAGATGCACCATGTGTATCCATGACTGCCGAGAGAGCTGTGCTACATTAATGGAGTTCCCCACAGTAATTCAGCAGTCATTATGCAGAGGTCCGCTCTGATGTCCTGCAAATTGCCAATTGCTTAAGCTAAGTTATATCTACCTGAGGCAGGCAGACAGTGTTTAAAAAACATTTAAAGTAAATGACTTTGGGTGAAGAGGAGGCGATTGCAGGGCAGAGCCATGCTGACTCTCCCACCGCAATCAGAGTGGTGCTGAAAGAGTGGCTGAGGAGTAGGCCTGCTACAAGCATTAGGTTAGCCCTGTGACATTTTCCACCTGGAGACAGAATGAAAGGAAAGTGTAGAGCTATTCAGAATATTCAAGCACTGTGCCAAATAAATGGATGACTTATTGTTGGCATTTGAGGCTGGTTCTTGATGTTTCAAAGAGAGGAATCACGACCCCTCCATCATTGTAAAGAGTCAGCTTTTTTTAAAAAACCTTTTTTTCATTTTGATAGCAAATAATACTTTGGAGAGTACCACTTGTAAAGGACAAAACAGAGTACACAGTGTCTGTATTACAACAGCATCAAATACACCCTTTTATTGAAATAACAGTATTTACAATTTGCTTGAAATATATTATTGACCCTTGCTTTGAAAGGAGAGGAAACTGAAGCACGTTCTAACAACTAGCAGCACTTGAGACTGAAAAATATTTGTAGACTAAAAAAAAAAAAAAAGAAAAATCCACAAAAAAAATGTTCAGTATGTGTGTCTCTCCCCACTGTGCATCTTGTTCATATCGTCTCCGCTGCCAGGACGACGTCTCCACCACGTGCCTCTGTCACCCCAGGAAATAAAAGTCATACTTGATTTACCTGACAAGGGCTCTTTGAGCTCTCCTTGACCGAAAACGTTGTCGGAGCTGCCTCTGCAGCATCGAAATGTTTCTTCTTGAAAAACGTCACCCTCACTCTCTTTTTTTTTTCGCCAGAGATCTCCTCTCTATTCGGGTGGTGTCTCCATGTCTGGCAGTTGTTCAGCTCGGCTTGGTGCTCAATCTTATTAGAGGGCGGAAGGTGGTTCAGAAGGTTTACAGTGACACTGTCAGACCCCAACCACTTACCCCCCCCACCTCCTTTTTTTTCTTGATGCACACAACGACTGCACACCTCACATATCCACTGACAACACACAGCTAACATGCACACATGTAGAGTCAAGTTGACATTTCCTTAAGGTGTGTGTAATAACTGATTACATGCATATAGGAGAATCATTGTTGGCATGTTGCAGAAACGGCAGTGATTTGTAGCAGATCGGTCATCTGTAATGCAATTCAAATCTATTACAGCTGAACCTCCTGTGGCTCCCAGGCCTGTGACCTTGGCTATATGCTTCTCCAGAGGCTCCTTTTCAAAACAAGTACTGTTGACTTGTTGGTCATTTGATTTGTTGGGGGTATTTGCCTTGAATGTGAATGCGAGCTGAGATGCCAGCAGTGTTTTTCAAGGTTATTGTTTGTCTTTGGGCTCCTTTGTATTTTCCTCCTAGATTTAAGCCATTTATAGAAGGAGCATAATATCATTCCAGCTAGAGTGATACAACACATCATCACATTAACTATCGCTAAAGTTCGGGGGTATCTCTAATCAATGGCAGCACATATGTGTTCATATGAGGTACGTATGAAGACATTAGAAAAAGCTCTTTACGGAAATTAAATGTAAACTCCAATATTCTGACATACTCTGACCAGGCTCAAATACAATATCCACTGGGAGAAAATGGTGTCAGCGCCATAAAAGCAGCACAATATGCCAGTGCACATCACAGCAAAAACCAGTATCATGACACATAACAACTGGAATTCATCTCTTTACTGCTCACACTGCATTTTTATTTATTACTATGATTTTCTATTAATATATTGTATTTTTGTATTTATTGACCCTAAACATTACTTACAATGAACCGAGGATACACACACACACACACACACACACACACACACACAAAGATTGGTCTGGCCAAGCTTTAGTCATAGAACAATCATGCACACATGCATACAATCTATAGACAAAGACACAGCAACAACACATAACAGTTGGAGTTCATCCCATTACAGCTCACGCTTTCCCTTTTCATTTAATCCTTTACTTGGGGTATTATTTGTTCTAAAATTGACTTTGTATTAATTTGTTATTGCTAATTGTTTCTTTATTGACCCGAAACAATCTTAGATTACATATACAGCAGACACCCAAAACATGTGTTTGTAAACTTGTATGTGACATATACAATATGTTTGTATGAATGTATGTTCATGTGTGTGTGTGTGTGTGTGTGTACTAATGTAATTACCATTCCATTGCAGTTGTTAATTTGATGTGTTGTCTTTTAATTATAGCTGTGCTTTGGCAACACGTGAAATATCATGTCAATAAAGCTTACTGAATTGAATTGAATTGGTTGAATAAAAAGAAGACGGTGGTAAATAATGAGGCATTATGAGCAGGACTATAAGTTGTTATTGGTTAAGGCAGCAAGGCCATGCAGCAGTGACAGTCCACACAGTCACATTTCTACCCCCGTGGCTATTCTATGCATTTGGCCCCTGACGCTTTAATCCACCACCTTCCTATCACTCAAGATCCAGCGATGGGTTGTCCTGCTATAATTGTGTTTTATCGATTCTGGCTTTGGTCTGACGCTGAGATATCTCCTGTAAATGGAGCTGCGCAGATACAGTGAGTTTACCTGTATAAATATTTCAATAAAGAAAGGCTTTGGGTATTAGGTTTTCCCAGGCCGACTTTGAGTTCCTGATCCCCCTCCCCAATCCCACCCTCTCACTCCCCATGCTGGCGCTACTGATGGTGCCAACTCGCAGACTAATGTGGACCCACATTTATGCTTGTGCTTACCCAGGTTCAAAAAAAGTCTGGCTCCAGTTGAACCAAAGAGAAAAAAAAAAATCAGCTTAGTGTCGATGTGTTATTGAATTTTCCTCTAAATATATTTCACACCCCAGGCTCCGATGCTTAAATGACAGACAGACAGGCTACTATGCTAATTCCGGCTCCGAGTACAAAGGTCCTAAACAGGGATAATGTGATGAAATCTGTTTCCAAACAGCTCTGAATTTAATGGCACAGTCCCAGCAGGTTTGTAAGGGAGGTGCAATGGCTGGCTGCCTTTGAACTACAAGTCCTCTGTTCCCGGGCTGACCGTCGAGATGGACAACAAAGTGAATCATCCTCCACTCCTCCTCTCCAGACATGAATTATAAAGGCTATCTCTTCTCTGCTCACCCCCACTTTTTTTTACACCTTTTATTTTCCCTAGAGTCTTTTTCTTTTTTGGTCTTTAATGCTTTTGGGTAGGGTGGAGAGTGCTGCTCGCTGCTTGTCTTCGTGCACGGCCTTTCCGTCTGTCAGCCTGTTGGCAGTGTAGGGGCTTTGTGCATTGAACGAAGCGAGGAGACGCCTTTTGGCGGGGTCCCTTGATTACTTTTGAACGCCGAGCCACCCCACAATGCTCTCCTCCTCCTCGGCCTCCTCCGCTCACTATCTACATCTTTAGGGCATCTACAAAGTGCCCTCTGCCTGGCAGGAGTGACAGAAAGTAATAAGAAAACCGCTTAAGAGGCCGGTGCTCAGACGCTTTCATCTTTGTTTATCATGCGTATGTGTGTGTGTGTCTGCATTGATGTCTCAGGTGATGTCTCAACATTGAGGTGTATGGACTTCAGTGACACCGCAGATCATTAATAATGAATTGAAGCTTGGGCTCTCACATGGACGTCCAGTCAACAATGGAGTGTGTCCCAGAAACTCTCTCAAGCACAAACATATTGGCCTAACTGGCCATCAGCTGTAACCTTACCTCAACCTGAGCCCCTTCTCTTCCTTACTCTACACATTTACTCATCTTTTAAGAAAAAAAACAGCAGTGTGATGACTTGTAATCATCAATTAAGCATGCTCTGCAACAAAACAAAGATTATTCCAAGAGAATGAAACTCCCATCGTAGCTCCCGGATTCACGGCTAATGTTTTGATGCAATATACATTCAATCTTTGTCTTTCCACTCCTTTGTTTTCTGCCTCGTGGCTAACATGATGCAAGTATTTCCACACTGATAATCATCTCTGATTTACAACCATGGCTGCAGCGATCCACTTTGATATGTGTACAACCGCTGCCAAACATTTGTCAAAAACCTTTTCATTTTGTTTACTTCAGTTCCATTCTGTTCCACCCTTTTTTTTGTCTGCAGCTGAATTGTGATCATGCAGCAGGGAAGCTTATTTTTGAAGAATAAAAATTGGCCTGCTCGGACAGAGGTGAAGCCCCGCTGTGGGACACGCTGGGCCGGGGTCAGGCTGTGTAGTCAGGGGGAAAAGTGGTGCAGTAGCATAAATTAACACCTGAGCCCTGAGAGGCTGGAATGCACCGAACCCTGCTGCATTGACGGGGAGGAGAGAAAGAAAGGGTAGCATCTGGATGCACGGTGCCCGACCATAAGCACACTGGGACGGTCTTTACGTGAATGTACCTGAGACGCCACATCTCCATCACCTCGTCTCAAAAAGGATGCATTTGAAAATAGTGAACCCGCATCACCCCATCAACCCCGCTGTGTTTGTTTGTTAGTTGTCTCTTTTTATTAGTTTCCTTTATGTGTTTCCCAGATTTTTTCTTTTTTTTTCATTACGCCCATTTTGATGCAACCGACTTGCATGATTCTCTTCTGAGTTGTTTGAATGTGGATAATGTTACTCAGGGGTTCCCTTGTATTGACGCATGCTGTTGGATAGAATTGGTGTTTGGCTAATAGACTATAGGAGTTAACATGGGGTAGGTCCTGTTGTTATCGAGTGTTTCATATTGGTAGGAGTAAAGTGCTGTAGGAAGTAATAGACTTGGTGGTTGTTATCGCTCCCTGGGGCTGCAGGAGGCAATCATCTAACTAAATGAGAGAGAGAGAGAGAGAGGAGGAAGAGAGAGAGAGACATCTCTCTGGAAAGACTATTGACGGCTGACAAATCACTGCTTTTGATGCTTTTCAAAGTGTGCCCTAACATCTTCATTCTTTAATTTATTCACATAGTTCACATAGTTATTAATTAATTATAATTTATTTGCATCATGCCATAGTTTTTACTACAAGTTTGGATTACGATCAGAGCTTGTCGAACCAAACTGAACCCCAGGCCATAATGCATAGTGTGCCCGCCTGGCCTTGTCATTAGGAAGGAATATTTAGCAAGAGCATGCTCAAGAACTAATTACCAAGCTGTCTCACTCATGCGCCCTCCCCACTCCTCCACCCCCAACCCCCACTCACTGAGGAAATGAGGGGCTTCGAGCGAAGCACGCGTGGATGGGTGAGACGGCAGGGCTAAAGAGGGACAAGAGTGAAGTCATCTTGACATGATAAACACAGAGACAGAGCTGAATTTATCAGATGCGACAGGACTGTGTTGTAAATTGCAACAGGCCTCAGCCCATTTACATCAAGTGATTGAAGAAGGTGTCCTTCCCACACACGTACTGCAGTCAATTTGATGTGTGTGTGTGTGTGTGTTGACAGGCCTTATTGACTTGACACTCTCAATGGATGTTTAAAACGGATATAGAACATCACAGACTGCTGTCATGCATTGTATGTACAAGTTCCTACAAAAAGTGATGCACCAAAGATGCACTAAAATTTGTACTTATCTTGTGATGAGACAGTAGTTTCTGCATAATCCACTTGTTTTAGAAGGCTACAGTCATGTGACCAATGCACTGACTAAATGAACAAGGAAGTGTTCCCGAGCAGTTCATGGATGCATGTAGAGAACTGGATACAGCATCTAAGGAAGGACCCTTTTCATTCCCATTAAATTTGCTTAGTGGTGCCCAAGGGAAAATAGCTCTTTTTCCATGGTATGAAATTACACGAAGGATTAACTCTACTTACCCATTATTGGGCCCATACAGCAAGCGCACTAAAGACTTTTGTTGGCCAAGTCAGCTACTTCTGGTTTCTCTGCTACCTTAAATGTGGATGAAATGATTTAGTCTTGCAGCTCTAAACTTAAGAATTGTACTGAATGGATTAAATAAAAAACAATGTGTTGAGTGAAGTTATTACGTAGTGATTGTGACACAAAGAAAACTATCTACTGATCTACAAACATCTCTTACCCGATTTAAGTCTATGGAAAAAATAATTTTGGGGCCCAATGGAACTACATTACAATCTGGAAGTTGAAATTCCGCAGTTTGGCCAAAACGAAAATTGGTTTTAAAGCCCAACTCACTTGCTGGGGGCCTGGAGTGGTCTAATGAAGAGGCACATTGGGGTGGCGGATGTATCACAAAAAACTGGACTTTTACCATGACTTCTACAATCATTCATTACTCTCTGATTTTCATCATTTTATTTTCCCTTCATGGTCAGATAGAGGAATCCATACACTCAAAGCCATTTGTGGAGATAAAGGCCTTCATGCATTCCAAAATTTAAAGCAGCTGTATGATTTACCTGGCACTTCTTTCTTGTTTTATTTGAGACTAAGGTCCTCAGTGAAAGCTTATGAAGTACCATGTTATGAAGTACTCTGTTATAGTGAAGGAAGATAAAACTAATGGCCTAGGTCAATCTTTATGTATTTTTTTTTCCTTGAGTCATCATATAGACCTCTTGTGCCCTAGACCAGTTGGCAAAAACACTTATCCTCAAAAGAACTGCCCTGCAATCACATTTTTGCTAACACAAAGCTGGCCCCAAAAAACCAAAACCACAATCTCAGCTATTTTAACTTTCTACATTAAAGTTATTTAACAAATTTAATGAACAAAATCAAACCCTCCATCACATAACTGACATGAAGGACATAATGGCATTAATGGAATGCTAATTTATAGGATATCATGCGAACCATTGTTTGAGGATAGGTTGGAAATCTAACCACAACAAAGGAGAGAAAACTGCTTGAAGTTATGCAGCATATTTGTGGGCAAATAACAAGATTTTTTTTTATATTTTAATTGTGTTTTGTCTTTTTGCATGTGATTATATAGAATAAAACAGAATAGAACAGAGGCATTTTTTTAGTTAAGAAAATTAGTTCTTTGCAATACTTTATCAAACAGCCCAACAGCGGTCTAAGTCTGGGGGGATAAGTGCTGGATGCGCATTGAACATTCCACAAGAGTAATGTGAATTGATTAAATCCCCAACGATTCCTGAACATTGTGTGTGTGTGTGTGTGTGTGTGTGTGTGTGTGTGTGTGGTGTGTGTGTGTGTGTGTGTGTGTGTGTGTGTGTGTGTGGCGTACGTGTGTGTGTGTGTGTGCGTGTGTGTGTGCGTGTGCGTGTGTTAGGCATCAGTGGTGTGAAGCGTGTACAGATGAGTGAAGTGAGTGTGTGTGTGTGTGTGTGTGGCGTACGTGTGTGTGTGTGTGTGCGTGTGTGTGTGCGTGTGCGTGTGCGTGTGCACGTGTGTGTGTTTGTGTGTGTGTGTGCAGTATCCCTGCAGGTAAACACCCTGATTCATGAGACAGTAGAGTGAGAGAGTTGGCACTTTTCAAAAAAGCGAGTGTCCTTGTGGATGAA
Organism: Plectropomus leopardus; assembly: GCF_008729295.1. NCBI lineage: Eukaryota > Metazoa > Chordata > Actinopteri > Perciformes > Serranidae > Plectropomus > Plectropomus leopardus. The sequence goes on from NC_056463.1 coordinate 35,366,154, forward strand.
GAGGCATGGCTGAATATCGCATAGCCAGATATTATTCCCCGGACCATTTATTTCCCTGTCCGCCTTCCATCTCATCTATTATTCATTACACAATCATTTAACTAAGTGCAGTGATTACTTAAATGTTTAATGCTGCCATAATCAATATTGGCCTGAGCCTTTCAGGTGGACAGAGTTTTTCTAGCATTAAAGTCCCATCACCTATTGAGTCGATCAGGTTAAATTGCACATGGTTACAGTAATCGCCCCCATTAAAAAGGTCCTTTTATCAATGGCAGCGGAGACATGCGGTATGATAATTGTTAATTTCTGCCTTTGCCACTCGGGTTATCAGAGTCAGTGTTCGCACTTTTCTATGAGGACAGAACAGCGGGATAATGGTCTATTCTGAAGTTGGCTGGCTGATATGTCCCCTCTCGACTCTATTAATGACTGCCAAGTCAGTCAAAGAAGAAAGATTCTGTTATAAGGAAAAGAAATGTTGCACTCCCACATAACGACATAATGAACATTGTGGTCGCCTTATGAAAGGGATTTTTCATTTTAACGATGACTGTGTTGAGAAGAGGTCTATCAAAAAGATGTAAAGTGAATTATCTTGATGCATCAGCCCACGTATCACCCGCTCTGTCATCCATTCTCCCTCCAAGAATTTTAGACAATCAAATCAGATAGCGATGGCAAGACACACAGCCAGAGTGTGACATTCACATTCACGCTGTGTTCACACAGATAGGGGTGCCATAAACATGCACTTCCACCTGGATTGTGTGTCAGTGTCAAAGCCTGGCTTATAGCACCTTAATCATATCATCCATATGTAAGCAGTGGTGGTATTGTATTCCCTTTGCATCACTTACACTCCCTGATAATCCGACCTCAATGAAGGAGCCTGGTATGAAATACAGCTTTATATCGTTGTCGCAGGCTTGCTGGTGGCATGGATTTATCTCACAGGATTTATATTTCTCTCCCTGTGCTCTCTGAAGGCTTTGAGACAGCAGCCGTGTGTGTTAGCCGAATGTGATGATACAAGGCAAATGATGTCATGGAGCTTGTTCTGCTGAAGGATAATAATCTGTCGAATTTTGACCTATTGAATGGTGAGTTTTCTAAAATGTAATACAAAGTTATTCAGTTTATACATGAAGCAGCATTTAATTCTGGGAATAAAAGGTAAAATGGAAGTATATGGAGTGGCACATTCATTGTTCCCTGTGTTTTCACAATAGCCTTTAAAATGGATGGCTTTTCAGTCATGGTTAATACAGCTTGTTATGGAGCAGAAAAGGTACACAAAAATAACCACATGCTAAAACCAGAGTTCACAGAATGGTTCTAGGGATGTCAGTGGTTATAACTGCTAAGAGTAATTTTGACTCATTTTTACGCACGTCAGTCTGTAGGTTGAACCTTTGAAACCTGTCCAAATGGGTTGATTTCCTTCAAAAACATGGAAAGAATGAGCAATGAACAAAGAAAAAAAATAAAATAATGAAAAAAAAGGAAGTTTAAAAAGGAAATGACCTGGGCAAAGTAGTAAAAAAATTCTAAAAAAAAAATTATTTGACCTAACTTAAAAAATGTAACTATGATAGCTAGATAACCATTAATTTCACGATTACTGCTTGTAACACAGTCAACATTTCTGCAGAGACATTGTGACCACCCTCAAGTCCCCTCTAGGTCATCCCATGTAGTAAGTGGCTTAATTTTGAGCTGCAAACTGCCTTTGGCATCACTGTTACTTCTGTTAGCAACATTAGCAATGACAGCATGGCTATTAGTGCTAACAGTGGTGGAGCTAGCATAGTTAACAACGCTAAAGGGGGTTAGCGGCTCAATATAAAGCTGCTTGCTCATAACCACCGTGTCTCAAAGTGACTTTGTCCCTTTACTGGGACAATGTTACCAGCAGCAGGCCTTTATTGGGAATGAGCAACGCTGCTAGTTAACTTAGGAGTGGTAACTATATTTTCACTTGCCAATATGGCTAGCCAACTGTCTGCCAGCCAAGCCAACAGAAAACAAAATAAATGGCAAGACATTTACATCACAAAACAGTTTCACCACCTCTATAGCACTTAAAAAGGTGGCGTTAATGCTGTCTGAGTCAATGGACGCCGGACCAAAAGAGAGGCCTCTTGCACTTTAAGTTGTTTTCCTTCAAACTCACCAGACAGATATTAGTTAAGGGGTTTTCAAGCAATCAAAAGTAAAATAGCTAAACTGACCTCCCTAAAATGTGAGAACCTACAATGAACAACAGTTAAAATAAAATTTCTTACAGCAGTAGACAGATTTGGCAAAAAAGCAGATGTTCCCTGTTCTTTTCGTTCATTTAATGTTACGTTAATAAAAGCAGTGATGAATGTTTAATGAGTGGAGAGGAGCCAAAACTAAAAAAGGCATCATACTTGAAACACTTGAAACAAAAAAAAAAAAAAAAAAACTAAAATGTACTGACAGATTTCTCTATAACCTATAACTAAAGAGGAGGGTAAGACATCTTTTCATTGGAGGTTGTTTTATGGCATAATGGAGCTTTTCAGAAATGAACTAGCACCTGTTGGGCATGATCACCCTGACGATCAGTATTTTCAAAAGCAAAAAATGGAAACTCATTTAAAAATCAGCACAACTTTCAATCGCTACAAATACGCCTCTTTCTCTTTGATTAAAGGAAGAGTGTTTTCATTCTTTGCACAAGGACTGCAGATTAATGAAAGTCATGTCCGGTGTCACTACCCTTAAAGAAACGCTCGTAAAGAAGCTCTTTGTCTGTTAAGTCAAATAGCTTGACCACAATTAACATGTCTGAAAGCAACTTCACTTGCATGAATTTTAATGATTGAATCAGACAACAAATCGCACACCAAGCTCACTTGTATGCAATTACGGGCCAGTGTGGGCTGAACAGTAGCAAACATTCAGACTGTGATGTTGAGGAAGGAACAGAGAGAAATAATGGCTGTGTGATGTAGACCCGAGCACCATTAGAAAACAGCATTAATTCCCAGTAGCATCTGCAGGCCCAGCTGTATGTGCAGACCTCTGAGAACTTCAACCCTTTATCAATATGACTACAAAATGTGAGTGTATATGTGTGTGTGTGTGTGAGCGTGTCTAGAGGAGTTTTCAGCGAGCTGGTAATGAATGTCTCTCTGGTGGATCAGCATGTAAACACTGGAGAAGAGTGAACTCTGGCAACAGCCATTCCCATTTGGCTCAATTAGGCCCGAAACTGAGACAATCAATGGTGCTGGCCTTTCTGCCGGCCCGCCTGTTGGCGACGGCGCCGCACTCAGTAAAACAAAATGGGAATAATCAAAGTCCATAATTAGTTGGCCTGAGAGGGTGCAGGAGTACGTTTTCACTCAGCTATAACCAGGCGATAGCGCGGTGACGATGGCGGCGCAGGCACAACATGGAGATGAATGCGCACAGCCTCGAGGAAAAAAGGACAAAACAAAACGCAGTGTGAGCTCTGTGCTATAGAGTTCTCCCACTGCTGCACTGAGAGAGGCCCTGCACTACACACAAGCAATGGCCCAAAACTCTACTTGGCGGCAAATGAAACACCAAGGGAGATGTTGGAATATGATGAAAAAGTAACAGTGACATTTTTTTTTTCTTTTTTTGATCATGAGGATCACTCCGTTGGGCACAGGGACATATAGAACACTCTGGGCAGGAAAAAGAGGCAGAGAGCAAGAAGGAGAGTCAAGATAAAGATGAGATGTAAAAGGGGAAAAAAAAAATGTCACTATATATATATATATATATATATATAGCAAGGTGTCCTTTTAAGTGGTGGTGGTCTGGGGATTTGACAGCTAACTGGGCAGGGAATGTGGAGGGAATGCTGGGAAAATGGCCCAGATTCTCATAGAGCATATCTAAGAGATCTGGAAGAGGGTGTGAGGCTGGTGGGTTGTGACCTGGAGAAGGATCCAGAGCTGGAGAGAAAATATAGCCGTTCTGTATACTGCTCTGCAAATAGTAACAGCTCTATGGACTGTCTTGTTTTCTTATATATATATATATATATATAATCAACAGTAAATCATTTGCTTTATATTAGTATCATGGTGCTGTGTATTTGTTCTGACCTGCTGAGGGATTGTAGATGCAAATTAGCTGTAAACCATAACCTGGTACGGTGCATCAGATGGTTACATTTATGTTTTAAACTGTATATGGTTTATTTTAAAGAATAAATGTATAAATAAATTAATAAAACAAAAGTGAACAGATCTTTATCCATTTCATGGCCCATGTCTGGTAGCTCATTCCTTGTAAAGACCCACAAAAGGTATTTATTTGGAATACTACTATGAGTAACAACAACAACAACAACAACAACAATAATAATAATAACAACAATAATAATAATACAATGATGATGAGTAAATAAATTAATAGTAAAATCAAAATAAATCAAAATAAATTCTTCAGATAATGACATCAGACCACTCCTTTTTGGACATGTGAACTCAAAACTGCCAAATGCATCACTATTATTATTATTTTTTGTTGCTTTGTTGTTGTTTGTTGGTTTTGTTTGTTTAAGTTATTTTGTATTTTGTTGATATTTATATTATTTATTTTATTTTCTAAATTTGTGGCATTATACTTGTTCTTGTTCGTAAATGCTATTTTGCTTTCCCTGTTTTGTTTTCTTCTGTTTGTTTACTTACTACTTTACATGTTTACATGTTCGGAATAAAGATTTTAATCAATCAGTCAATCAAAACCTAGCTCTTCTTCACTGTCATTAATTTGGACATCAGTATTAGTTAATCAGCTGCACTGATTGATTTTCAATATATTGCTGAATGGATGGGAAAGAAAAGAGCAAGACGAAATCAAACCGATGAAGAGTTCAACCCGTCACTAACAAAATGCCAAATGGTCCGCACTAACTTTGACAAACCTGTTTGAGTTCAGCACCAAAAACATGTTAAGTTTGCATGACTGTAATCAGAATCATTTCCATGCTATTCTGACCTAAATTTGGTCCAAACAAATAGTTTCCAAAGTTGTTCCAATCAGTTTTCACCCTGCCATAATCTTTTTTTTCTTTCTTTCTTTTTTTGTCCTCATTCAGGTTGGTGTTAAACTTGGCCACTTCCTATAAATCTCTGTCAGTAAAATGCTTGCTGGGCACATTCAGGCAGACTATGGCACTAGGTAAAACAATGACTATTGGACTGTGTAGCTGCAGAGGGAATGATGAGAGGGGGAAGGTGACGCTGGCACAGGCGGGGGTCACGCTGCCCCTGGTATTCTCACAGAAGGTGGCCGGCCTAATGATGAGGAAGATTGTCTCTGTGTAAATGGCTGCCAAGATGAAGTTGGATAGGGGTGAGGTGTGTGTGTGTGTGTGTGTGTGCGTCAGGGGGTTGTTAGATGCCTTGGTATCTGGCCCCGGATCAGAGAGATAGATTGGCAGACAATATCCGTCCAATCCATGCACTCCCACACATCCCTCTAACCCTAACCCACACAACGGGCAAGCAATTATGTGCACACATAAACACACACATACACACACACACACACACACACACACACACATATGCCATAAGGAGATTTTGTTTACAACTGACAGGTAATTGGAATGCACTGTAAAATGAACATATGGATGCATTTATATGTTTGCTCTCCATACTACAGTTGAATTCATGTGTAAGATGTTTAGATAATTTAAAGTAAATGAGTGAACGAAGTTGTTGGATCTTGTGCTGCTCCATTAGACCATTATTTCTTGCATTTCAGTGTGGGAACGTGAGAGGTGAGGAAAAACAGGGTCCAGCAACCCTGAAAGATTCATGAATTTCTTAGCATCACCTCAAGGGTAGTTGCTGACAGATAAGTCTCACAAAATTTGTAAATTGAGATCAAACTCTGAGGCAATGTGTTGTGTAGACATAAATTATGTCGAGAGGTTGAGGTGATGTATTGAAAACCCTTTGACAATGTTTAGTAGCTAAAACAGCTGTGGTTGTATCGTATTTAAATTAAATAAAATGTTACAGTCTACAGCTACAGCCACATTTGTTGTTTCTGCTGTGGTGGGATTGCTACAATGGTTGTAACCGCATTTGTGCATAACTACTGATGCCTGGGATATACATTATGATATGTCTTGTTATTGCATGTGAATAAAATATGTGTAATGTGCATGATTAATATGCAGAGGGTTAACTATTTGTGATATAATCAATATTAGAGACCATTTGGAGATGCTTAACTCTTTCAAACTCAAGCAAATTGGCTTGATTTTCTTTCAAAAGCATGAGAGGAAGAAGGCAATGAACAACTTAACAAAAAAAATGTCAAAAAATGTATCAATAAGTTTGCAAAAAGTTCCAAGAAAATAACCTTACAATAATCAACAAAAAAATGTAAAAACAACAACAAACATGAAAATGACCTCAAGAAAGTGCTACAATTTTTTTTTTTTTCAAAAATAATATAAATGTTTGTTTTGTAGAATAATTAAGTAAATGCTGATTACTGTTATAAATGAAAATTTGGGGAATTAATTTTTTAGTTTTTATAATCACCACTATATAATTTCTTATTACCTTATTATTTTTTTCCCCAATTTCAGGGACATTTCTTTTCAACTTGCTTATTGCCTTTTTTTAAAACTTAAAAACATAAAGCATACCAATTTTTCTAAGGTTTCAGAGGTTTAGACACTTGTGAAAGCAAGCACACAGAGCAATAGAGAACTGATGACAGTCCAGGTGTTAAAGGGTTAACAGCTTCTGCAAACTAGCAGAAGTTGAGCTGGTTACCCACACCTCTAAGCAAACGTGCTGGAACTAACGGCCCACTGAGGTTGCATCTTGATGCATTCAAGCTCCATTCAGTAAAAAGGGTGTTAGGCAAAGGTAAATTATAATGCTCCCATGATGTTTTCAAATGTAATCTTATAAAATGAAATATTTTGTCCAAAACCTGAATAAATACAGCAATATTAAACAGATATTAGAGAGGATATTATGAAACATATAGTATGACGCTGCTCCCAGTGTCTTGGAGGCTTTCATGGCCAGCCTCATCAGGCAGCTGGCTGACATGGGAGGGTTGTTACCTTGATTACACTCACCTGGGCCTTCCCAGGCTATAAAAGCTGGCCCAGGTGGCAGCTTGCTCTCTCCTCTCCTTTGGCAGACATCCACACAGCATTGTTGGTTTTGGTTTTGCACTTTCATCACCTCCACAGTGCATCTGACACACATCCATGCATGGCTTTCACAACTGACTTTGCTGAATGGCAAAAATAAATCTGCAATATAATTTCAAATATATAAGTATCATAATTATACATTTATTTTTCATCTTCCCCTGGCTTTTTTAAGAAAATTATTTTCTAAATCTACCCATTTCTTGCAGTTTGCAGAGCATTTCTTGCCATGTTGCTCATTGCCTTTTGTCAATGTTTTTGAAAGAAATAAAACTAATTTGCTTAAGGTTAAAAAGTTTAAATACCTGCTAAAGGAGTCTGAAAGCAGCACAAAAAAGTGATGTCTATTCAAGTTTTACAGGGTTAAAGGTTGTTTCATTAATGTGCATCATTGAATTTGTGGCTCACCCAGGGCACCAAAAGTGCTAAAAGTGCCATTGCTTAGACTGCACCCATCTTCAAAGTCAGCCTTCATTATGATCGAGACTACACACCTGTAAAATTTCATGAAGGCATCTCTCATAGTTGCAACGCTATCAAGGTGACAAAAAATCTATCCACACAGACATAGAAACAGCTGGAAAAGTAATTAAAACAGCTTCTGTGGTAAGTCCTGCCACTATAGTCCTCAGGACCACATTTTGCCATGATGACACACACACACAGACTCACAAGGTGAAAACAATACCAGCTGTTGCCATGTTGTCGCAGTGGGTAACAACAATATTTCATACAGTGGCCTATGTGTGCTCTGCACGTATATGGGCACAATGAAAGGAGAGAGTTTATGACCCGAGCCCGATCCATTATTGCTCACCACTTTATTTAGGGAGCACGCGTGCCCAACTCTTGCTCTTACTCACACAAACACATTGAAAACAGGCTCATGACCTCCTTTATGTAAATGACCACGTAAAACAGAGTGCCTACGTGTGACAACTCTGTGCCCCATTGCTGATCATTGTCTGGCGCTGGCACCGCATTAGGCTGTACTTGGGCACAGCATTGTTTGGAGCTAAATGCGAACGTCAGCACTCTAACATGCATGCATTATGTTTATATTTACGAGACACTAAACACCAAAATGGTGCATATTCAGTTTAGTGGAACTGGTCACCTGGCGCATATGCCGGAGAAGGTTTCTAGCTTCCGGTTTCTCCCTGATTTCTCTGGATAATGACTTCAGATGCAGCTCAAATATTATTCAGTTAAAAAAAAGGTATAAAGAAAAAATAATGAGAAATGACAAACTTTCTGAGTGAGAGCTGGTCTTTTGTTTCTGTATCTGCAGTAGCTTCAGTTATGAGTAAGAAAGAGGCAGATATCATAAATTCTTCTCCTTCCTGCTCCTGTTTGTTCATGGAATGTTAAAAAGTATTATGAGAAAAAGTGTGTCAGAGGTCTTTGTTATTGTTTTGGAAATTGCACACAGATGAGCCAATAAACTAAGTGAATGAATGAATGAATGAATGAATGAATGAATGAAATATACAAAGAAGTGTTTCTCCCTCTGGCCCCACCCATGGGGTCCTGCTCGGCCCATAGACTTTACATTGTAATGACGTAACAGGATTTTAAATTGCTTTTCTCTACACAAGAAAAGTTTGACAAACATAAAACCTCTATGGATTACAAATTTATAAAATAAGGTGTCATAGACCTTGTTTGCGGTTTCATGTGTTGTCTCAATTGTTTCACAGATTTCTCTTTTACGATTGTGGTATTTGGAGAACATGCTTTTTGGACTACGCAGGATTTTTTTTTTCTTTTTCAACACTGTGAGTGGCCACTGGGATTTCTTTTTTTTTGGTTCAATACTGAAAACCACATCCAGCATAACTTGACTGGAAAATGATGAGCTGAAGAAAAGGACAGTCTCAAAAGTGCATGCATAATTTCCATAAGAGCTTTTCAGGTTTCAGGTTTTGTCAGTAGCTTAGCATAGACACTTCTGACCCATCATTACAGTTGCACATGCCGTGATGGTAGCTTTGCTTTAGCCCGATGAAATGATCCATTTATAGCCAGAGTTCGATAAAACAACCAAACATATAATAATAATAATATCGAGTTAAATGTCAATACAGAGCAATTGTTATTTCTTGAGGGTCTTGTTATTGTACTCACAATATGCTTCATTATTAAAAGGGTCCTGTTTGACCTGAAATTGTGACAACTAGGCTGAGGTGTTGTTTTCATTCGTAACAGATTTTTCAATTACTTGTGTGTTCTGCAGTTTAAAACACAGCTTCTGGCTTCAGATCTCCTGGGATTTGCAGCACAGCCTGGACTTTCACTGAGAATCATTTAAGTATTAATACTATCCCACAGCTGGTCAGTTATTTATAATTTCAATTTTGATGCTTAAATGTTGAAAACAAACAAACAAAAGCCTCAAATTAACACGTTTTGTTTTTCATTATGTTTTCCTTGTGATTTCCTTTTTTTTGTTAGATTTTTAGCATTTTTTTAAATTATTGCAAAACATTATTGTTGTTTTGTCATCCTGACTGTGTTCTTTTTTTTGTTTTTGTCTGAGCTATATTTATTAATACAATTGTTTTTTCTGGCCAATTTTGAGGTCATTCACTTAAAATCAAAATGGAAGTCATTCCTCCAACAGTTAAGCAGTCAATCCCCTTTATTGCATGTGTGAGCTATGTGTAAAACTTTGCAGGCTCACAAATAGAGAGAAAAAAAAATAGTCAGCAATCAATCATTTTGCATTATCTTTATTACAGATCATCTAGTCATGTCAGGAGTCATATGTTGTTGAGTGAGAAAAAAACATTGAGAGCGGTATTTTGTTGCATTTAGCATCAGCACTGTAATTAGCAGCCGTAGAGCGCGTTGATCCTGGCGATGTCCCAGTAGGACATGCCCTGCCTCTGGCCGATCTGGACATTGGGGTCAGGGATTGGGGTGATGGAGTCTTTCCCGTACTGGATGGAGAAGGCTGTTCTTCCGTAGTGCATGATGGAGGAGTAGTCGTAGGGAGTGTTGAGGTTGTTGGTGCTCTGCTTGTAGAAGTTGTAGGCCATCTGCGGGTCGATGTTCTCCCAGTTGATCCTGACGTAGTAGTCGCGGTCGCTCCTGGTCTGTTCGTGCTGGAAGCCCAGAGCATGGTTGATCTCGTGCTGGATGATGCCGTGGTAGAGGCAGCCCTGCCTGCCTGTTGAGAGAGAGCACCTGTCTGCCTCCCGCTCTGCCCAGGGCCGAGAAACATCCGGCTCTGTTCTCGATGCTGATGTAGTCGTACTCACTCTGACGGGGGACGAAGCGGAGGCAGGTGCGGCTGTGGAAGGACTTCATGGCGTTGTCGATGAGCTGCCTCTCCCAGCTGGTGAAGTCACTGCTCACGGTGAAGGGGATCATCACCAAGCCGCTGGAGGCTTTCCTCCACAGGCAGTTCTGGGACCAGCACATCAAGGCGTTTCTGGTTGTGGGAGCCAGCAGGTCTCCTTCCTTCCAGCAGGAGAGCTCATCTGTGCCGTTGTTGGTGGTCAGAATCCTGGTGGTGATGTCCACGGTGTCTTCGCCTGCCTCCTCCTGGAGAGGAAGTGCCTGAGAGAGGCCGAGCAGCAGCAGCAGCAGGCTGGCAGAGAGAGTCATCTTCAGGGTCGCTCTGGAGGTTGTGGAGCTTCTGTGGAGAGACTCCTTCAAGTTTAATGTCTGACTCAGTTCAGTCCAGGGTCTTTATACTCTCCTCTGCAGGTGTGTCTGCAGGAGGATTATGGGTTGGGGTCCACACTGCTAGGCCTGAACAAACTTCTGAAGGGAGGACTCCACAGACAAAGATACTTTTTAAACATGGTTTGTTATCTCTGGGCATTTGATGGATAAACGCAGCTTTTCTAGGGGGGGTTTGGTTAGATTTGTTAAGCTTAACACTCATCATAGTCTTCAACAAATAAGAACTCACATTAGAATCTCTTTGTTAAACCTTAACTTAAGCAGAGTAATGCACAGCATGTGTTCTTTGAAACTACCTTTTGAGTTGTGCCATACAATGACATTTCTTGTATGTAAAATTTAGGGACGTAAACGAATACAAATATATAATTCATTAATATTCCTTGTACCTTGTGCATTCAGGTGATAATTCTTTGTAGGTTCATCACCATGAACAAACCCTTTTCACATTGTTTCACATTTTTAATTAATACATTTTTAATGTAAAAATATTGGCTTGTTCTTCTTTACCCAAGTGTATTGCTGCACAACATACTTAATGCACAAACATAGTTAAGTACACATTTTAAATGTATGCCCTGGGTTTACTGCCTGTTTGTGCCTTCTAATGCACCCCACCTAAAATAGAAAACAAACATGTGCCACCCCAAATGAAAAGACAGACATCCTTGCACACATGCGTCTACTATACTGCATTACAAAGGTGCTGAAAGGAGAGGACTGCTGAAATCAGAGTAGACTAGCCTTGCATCCCAAGCATGGATCTGTGGGGATAATAGACCCACTGAATGCAGAGCAGCTAGCAATAAGGTGCTGTGCTGCATGAATAGAAATGGAGTGTGCTTCATGGCCCAATCATAGAGAGGCCTCTGTGTGCGCGGCTGTCATTTCAGTGGGAATTGAAAAACTGATAATATGAGATAATGCTGAAACACAGAAGTACTCTCTGCCAGCTCTAGATGCTGTTAAGCTGTGAAATAATACAAACAACACAATGTAAAAAAACCACGCTGATGTGTGAATTTGCCTTGACCTCGACTCCACTACATGGGAGATGGTGCTCTCTTTATGAGGGGACCAGACAGATAAAGGATGTTGTTTTTCATGCCGTCACGTTTCCTTGTCTCCCCATTGGCATGAATAATAAAGGCCATTCACCTTGTTTATCTTTCAATTCAATATTTACTCCTTGTCAGATGCATTTGGGGGCTTTTCATCATCACTGTTCTCCAAGCGCAACGTTTTTCCTCTGTGGCATTCATCCTCACTGTTAATGTTTGATGAACACCACAATAAAGGTTTTCGGAGGGGGGGGGGGGGGGGGTTCTACCTGTGCCACACTTGTTTTTTTTCTTTACTCTCTATTGATGTTTATAGCATCTTCACGAACGTCACGCTTCCTCCTCAGGGATTCCTCCTCTTTCCGGGACTCCCTTTTCTTTCCCTTAAGGTAATTTGGACTAGATTGAATTAGGCAAGGAAAAGTAGGTCATTGGCTCTGATCAGTCTATTGCATTGTTAGTGTGAAGGTTGAACCTGACGCTGGTGCCACCAGCAGCCTCAGCCGGCCAGACAGTTACTCTCCTCCCTCTCTGCCTGTTTTTTCCTGCTCTTTACTTAGTGTAAAATGTTTTCTTCAACATGTATTTTACACACATGCACACAGACACTGGCAGACAAATATTGTTACCATGTTTACCAATGTTCTTCCCGAAGGCAGTTTTCACTTTTTTTCCTATCTCATGCGCCTTTAATTGTTCTGCTTTCCTCTGTTTGTATTCTGTATTCATATAATCTTGATTATGCTGTCAAGTTAAATTAGTCTCTCTCTCTCTCTCTCTCTATATATATATATATATATATATATATATATATATAGAGAGAGAGAGAGAGATAGATAAATATAAATAGATACATAGGTAGAAAATATAATATATATGTAATACGTACTTTAAATCGTTACTGTATGTTTGTGACATTTTTAGACATTTATGCCTTTAAGCTTTATTGTTTTGTAACACAGTAGAATCACAGTAGTCTTAATTAATGGAGAAAAAAGCCTCTGTAAAGGGTTAGTTCTGTATTTTTCAACCTAGCTGTATTTTTTTTTATTTTTTATTTTGTCTAAGTGAATGATTGGAACAACTTTTTTTTTTTTTTTTTAAATAGATCTAGTATTGAGCAAGACCTCTGCAAATACAGAAAAAAAGGCTGCATTGTGACCACCAGGGGCATGTTCTCACTGTGAATTTACATCCACTAAAAGTGTTTGGTTTTGCCTCTGACATCTTCAGATTTTTATGCGAAGAATCTCACAACATGTGAAACATCCCTGCAGAGATAGACCTTTTTGTTTAGCTTGGAGCAGCCCGGTAATCACTTTTGCCAAATCTACCAGACTCCATTTAAATAAGCAATATTTTCAAAGTTGACAGAAACAATGTAAAACAAAACAAAATTAAAAACAACCAAAAAAAAAAAAAACAATCTTTCCACCATTCCAACAATCTCCAACTCTGATGTAGTTGAAATAAACCCTTAAGTCAGCCAGTTAGATGTAAACATATGCTGACTCCACACTCTAAAAACACTTTTAATTTAAATGGAGCTTGGTGGAAATGGCAATGGCAATTTTGGGTCTTTTCTGGTTAAAAAAGATATTGCTTTTTAACAAATAGGTTGACCTCTGCAAGGATCATTTCCATACATTTTCTGTCTCTTAAAAAGAACCTGTCAGTGGTGAAAACAAGCCTTTTTAGTGGATGAACATTGACGGGGTGAACATGCCCCAAGTGGTTACTTTACAGCCTGTTTTGCTGCTGATGATGGCAGCACTAATCCTCAAAACTGGACTGACTTGTTTCCGTTAGTCATTTAGATACAAAAACATGGAAAACTAGGGTCCAGGTTGAAAAATACCAAACTTACCCTTTAATGTAAAACAGGCAGGAAGGCTATTCAAATGTATCTTTAATGCAAAAACAAAAACAAAACAAAACCACCCATTTGCTGTAAAATTATGATTTAACCAGTTCTTTCATCGCGTAAGTTGAATGGCAATTGCATGCTTCAGTAAATGGTGTTACAAGTGAATTCAGCTTAAATACCTGTGTCTGGAAGGTCAATTTCCTGAGAAAATCTACATCATGAAGACACTGAACATTCCAAACAAGTCTGCGCCATTGTACTTGGAAAAGTACCAATCAGGAGGAAGACATGAAAATGTCCAAGGCAATGAATAGAGAGCAGTAAGGTCACCCATAAAATAATCAAGGAAAAAATGGCACAGTTGTAAATCTGCCCAGAGAAGGCTATTAGAGTGAGAATTGAACTAGTGAAGAGGACTGCCAATGGGCCTGTGACATCCCTGAAGGAGCGACAGAATTAGCCACATACAAAAACTATTGTTACAGTGATTCACCAGACACAGTTATATGGCTGTTGAAAACAAACCAAGCTATTAGTTTTGAGATATGTTGTCAATGAGTGAAACTGGTGACTAAATTGGCACAAGAAGAACACCAAAATCATTAAAATGTATCCTGATGAGGACCTTGAATGTCTGTACTGTCTCTTGAGAAAATCCTCACAACAGGTGCTACACTGTTTCCGTCGATGGCTGTGTCTAAAATCACTCCCTCACCATAATGAACTTCTCACTCTACAGTAAGTCATAAATTGAGATCTCATGAGTCATAGTTGTTTAGCATCTCTGACTGAGTTTGGTGCCATTATGGGAATGTTTCAAGGCGACATATAGGAGCTGTGAAATGAACAAGCAACAGTAGATGTTTCAGTCCTCAGCTGCTGCTAATGACTTTCATGCACTGAGCCAGTTTCCTCACAGTAGCTGTTGGTGTGAACACAGAGCAGACAGCCTTGGTGAAAAGTGGTACAATGGGACCATGGGTAAAGTGGGACAGTTAAGCCTTATCATTTTTACCTGTATGTGTTCATACTTTAATCAATAAAAATACCTAAAATATAGTTTCTGTGGCTATGACATCACTTCCCTGAGTGTGGCACACTATAGTTAATGCTGCATCCATATGATGTCAGAGGGTAGTAGTTTGCGAGTTTGGAGGCCGTTCTTCCGACTTTGTTGTGTTCATGTGCTTTTAGGTCGTAAAGTGGGAACAACGTGGAAGCTACAAAGAAGATGAGTTGGATTTTTTCCTGCCTGAATAAATTCAACCCAGTACCACATATTGTTGGTGGGCGTGGGAGGTAGAGGGTAAATCTGCTGCACCTGCACACCTCCTTAAAAAATAAATGATTTTTATTGTTATTGATTGTAATATTAAATATTATGTATTTGATTTATTAGGCCTGCACTTAAATATCAACAGAATGCATTTGGAGTGTCCAAGTTTGCCAATAAAGGTGTCTCACTTTGGCTGTAGCACTTAGTAAAATGTGTTTTTTTTTCGGTCAATGTGGGTTTGAGGAAGAGTCATCCATACTGTCTTTAACTCCTTGAAACCTGAGCAAATTGGCTTGATTTCTTTCAAAGACATGGGATGAGAGCAATGAGCAACAAGAAAAGAAATCAATGAAATGATCAAAGGTACAGGAAAATTACCTGAAAACTGGTTACATAAATAAATGGAGTAAATGACCTAAAAAGGGTGATTAATTCATAACATAATTTCAGATATGTAATCATGATATACAGCTATTAATATATTTTTTTTCTTTTTCCCCTAGCTTTAAAAGTAATTCTCTAAATCACTTAGCATCTTGCAGTTATTGAAACATTTCTTACCAAACTGCTCACTACCTTTTCCCCCATGTTTTTGAAATAAATAAAGCCAATTTTCTCATGTTTCAGAGATTGAAATGCTTGTGAAAGGCATCTGAATGCAGAACAAGAAAACTATCTTTTTTTTTCTTCTCTATTGTATAGTAGAGCTCTTAAGATATTAAGAATAGTATGAGGGACCAAGACATTTGGGTCATAATTAAAAACTACACAGAAGGTAATCATCAGAAAGTGTCCCACTTTACCAGTATTTACCCCTTGTTGATATATTTTACCCTTTGAACATCAGATAAAATATGGTGGACTATTTAGAACATATGAGTGATTGTGTTATTGCAGTGTAAATTGTTGTACAATATCATAATTTCTCTGAACCTGATAGCTGAATCAAACTACTGCTAAATGGTTATTGTTATTTCTGACCATCGACCCTTTGCACACATAAGACCATGTCTCCTTTCATCCTCAGCCCAGTCATGATGGATAGGGCGGGTGTGGGGGCTTGGAGCAGCCACTCCAGAGACATGGTGCACACAATTAGCCAGCTGCAGAGGGACCGTATGGCTGTCATGTCTCCTGTTGTTCCGAGGTGAAGACGAGGCTCTTTCTGAAGGCAGAGTGCCTAGTAAACAGAGGTAACCCCCCAGCACACACGCACACACAAATCTTCATCTATACACACATATATTCTCCCTTTGAGGAGCCCCGCTCTGTTTAGCACGTTCAAAGCCAAGACTGCAGCCCTTAAAGCTAAACAGTCATTGACCAGCCGCTTTACTGTCCTGATGTCGCACCCGTGTCACATTTACAGTGTGGTGGCACTGGTTTGGAATGGCCTACCAGCTAATTGGCTCAGATAGCTTTATTTCATTTGGCCCATGGCAGCGCAATCTCTCCTTGCTTCTCTCCTCCTTGTAAAAATAACTGCAGACACTATTATAAATATAGGTATATACTAATGGGTATTGTATATTACAGCTAAACCATACAACAACTCTAGAACATATTATACCATCCTGACTGTATGAAATAGCTCCCTATTTGATATGTAGTGCTCTCTATCTGCTTTGCACTGTTTTATTGAGTATCTGGTAAGTACAAGATAAATGGATCATATGATACCATTTAAAATTCACTCAGTAGACTGAAACGTACAATTTCCATAGTATGTACTTTTCACCATAAATCTCATGAAAAGTTTATTACATTGAATTTCTGACTGACTGTTCAATAGAGTAATCTGATGAGTGTTGATTATGTTGAGTGGGAAGTGAATGCATGTAGAAAAAGAGGATGTTTTGTGCTCAAATCTAAAAACATGCAGAGGCACTTAACATCAGCGTGACTGTTCTACTACTTTAATTTGACCGTTTTAGAACATAATCAAAATCATTCGAAACAAAAAAGTATAGAGTTTGACTGATGATAACACGTGTTCAAAAGCTAACATAGCTACATTAAGAACTATAACATGTAGCTATGGGTTATTTTCGTTTTCTTTTTGTATGTAATGTTTAGTATCTTGCAATGCCATGAATGATGGCCTGAAAGTATAATGATCCTGGGTTTTGTCTGTTATCTTGAGGGCTTTGTTTGGGGGTTTTCTGTTTGTTTTTGCTTGTTTTATGCTATTTATTCATGTTTTGTTTCCTATTTTATTTTGTATAGTTACTCCTTATGTCTGTTTTTACTTTCTGTCTTTGTGTTATTTCCCACCTTAGTGTTTCACCTGTCTCTCACTAGTCCCTCAGTCCTCTCACCTGTTCTCACTTTCCCTGTGTCCTTAGTTCTTCCTGCGTTTCTCTGTTTCCTGCCTATTTTATGTCATACCTGTGTGTCTGTACTCCTCAGTATCTCCCAGCCCATCAGCTCCCTGCCTGTTCTTCTGCCTCATCACCTGATTGCC
Organism: Plectropomus leopardus; assembly: GCF_008729295.1. NCBI lineage: Eukaryota > Metazoa > Chordata > Actinopteri > Perciformes > Serranidae > Plectropomus > Plectropomus leopardus. Next base: position 35,383,716 of record NC_056463.1, read on the forward strand.
CTCAACTAAACTTCTCCTCCCTTTTTCTCCACCTGCACGTCATCCCCTCAACTAGTTTGTATTAAAGTCCTGCTTTCAGTACAATCTTAGTTGGATCCTTGTTTTGGTTGTGTGATGTTCACTGTTCTGACCTGATATAAAAAAAAAATATAGTTTAGTTGTCAGCAGTAACAGAAACCGGGCTGCTATAGCTGATATTTCAGAAACACGCAAATATTCATAGTAGAACCCACCTTTTTTTTTTGTCTGCAATAAAAGAACTAGGAAAGATAGGCGTCCTTAGATAGCTGTTTTTAGAGACTTTCTCTGTCCTATTTTGGAGTAGGTAGTCTCTCAAGCAAGCATGAGTGACATCAGTGTATGATGATTAATCCAAATACTACTGTATGTTGAAGAAAAAAATAGGGTGGGTTGCACTGGGTCAAGACATCAGGTGTTCAAAAAATCAGATGTCCTTCAATGATAGTGCGAGTGGTCACATAAAGATTAAAAAACAATGTCAGTTCAGCACAGTGTGAAAGTCAGTGCTCGGGGTTGGCAGTCTGAAAAGCACCCGAGGCATTCTGATTGTTGTAAATAAATAAAAAAATAAAAAGTCCTTAGACAAACATGTTTTGACCTAAACAGTCTTCATCATATTATAAAATGCACTGGGGACAGGTGCTCAATATAAAACGCATCAAGAATATATGTAACCTACTAGGTCACATGGCATGGTAGTAGTGCCCACTTGAAATAAATAAGTAAATAAAAAAATTAATACAAGGAATTTTTTGGAGAAAAAGAAGTAAATATATTTTATGTGACTAATTAGCATGTCTAATGACTGAAAGAATACAAAAAAACAGAAATAAGTGTAGGTTGATTCATCTAACACAGCCAATGTAGTTGCACTGCTTACCACCAACACACAAAACATAAAAAAAAGGAATAAAACATAACTTATGTCCAGGCTTTAGCATCTGTGCAAATGTAGAAATAAAATGCAAGTTTGAGTTGGCAATGCTAAATCGATGTTGCTATACCAACCACTGGCCAGCTTACACCATGTATGCACTCCTATTGAGATATGAGCTCCTATTGAGACTGTGAGATAAAAGCTCTTCTCTCCGGGAAGCTCACTAGAACTGTTTGGTCTAAAAACTCCCATTGTAATCACTGAGGTTGTACCCCTCTTAGAAGCTAAACATGAAATTATTCAAAGAAATGGTTTTCTTACCGAGCAAGCTTAACTAGATAAGGTTGCAAAAGGTCATGGCTTAGACAAAAAGGCATCAGACCACTATCATACAGATAAAGGGTTTAAAAGTAGTTCAGGTGAGAGATGTTCTTGGAAAAACTGCACTTCTTTACATCAAATTTTGTCTTTTGTAAACTAGATGTTATCAAAGACATATCAAACTGGTGGAGTTTTATCATAGATAGGGGTGGCCTAAAAAAACAGGGGGCAAAGAATGGAAACAAAGGCCATACTTGAAAAGAATCTGCCGAAAATACATTTCAGGAAACTGTCCAGTACGAGTAACCTTAATTATGCAACCAAATCTCCACTCCAATAGCATCTGACGACAAACATGAAAAGTCCTTGAGTCACCCAGCCAGAACTCAGAGTTAAATCCCTTTGAAAATCTCAAGAATAACTAAAAGAAAGATCGTCACATATGCTCCTTATCCAACTTGAGTATTAGCTTGAGCACGTCTGCATCTTGGGTATGGGAAAAAATCAAAATCTTGTGTGCAGAGCTGGAGCACATGGTGATACCCAAAAGGAGCACAAGCTGGAGATCACTGCCAACATTGCTTCAGCAAAATGTGAACCTGGGGCTTGAACACAATAATTTAAATCAAGTATTTCTGGATTTTTCTCAAGAAATAAGTTGTCAGTATGTGATTTTAAATAGAAGAAAAACTCAGTTTAATATTATCTCGCAAGATTACAGGTTATTATAGAAGTGATAAAGGATATAAAAAGTTACATATGGGCTGTATAGTCTCCACAGGCACAGATTATTCATACAATTAGAAAATCTATAATGATTTTCATCCCGGCTTAGTTAAAACTGGAACAGACATGTGAATGCCATTGTTTCCCTCTACATATGCATTTGTATGGACATGGAATTTGTAATGGTTTCCTCTAAATGCTGCCAAAGTGATTCTTATTATCTCATGAATAAATGCAGCCAAACATAAATCTCTCTTTCTCTGTCTCTCTCTCTCTCTTCCATCCCTTAGTTGAGATGTCAGTGCTATCTTCAAAGTGACTGAGGAGAAGCAGTATGTGGTGTGACAGCCAGCCCAGGTCACAGCCCCCCATTTCAGCAAATGGGCATGACTTATTTGCAGGGTTGGGGGATGCAGGGTGTGGGGTGAGGGCGATATTGACAGGATCATTTGCATGTCTGCCAAGTCGCAGGCAAGGAGTGTGGCTGAAGGGGAGCTACAAGGGAATAGATGAGATGTGATGGCTTCTATAATCTCCCTTGGCCCGATCGGTCAGAGGTGCTGTGCAAAATGATCATCCCCTGGCTGCGGCTGGACCGAGAGCGAGTGACGACTTGGATGAGCTCCGATGCGACGTCTCTGTCAATCCAGGCAGAGCTACTTTTTCCTCCTGGGTTAACTCATCAACTGTTTTTATGGAGAAATGGCAGGCTTCATCAATCATAAAACAATACACGTTTTGTCAATTTATTCCCAATTTCTGCTTTTGTTACCACACACAACCACTAAACTGATGTTTGCCAATAAAATAACAAAGGAAATGTTGCCTGCATGTAGCATACATAATTTGTTTTTTTATTTGGAGAAGAAAGAGTGAGAGCTCAAAGTGTGTGGCAGACAAGAAAACAAAGAGTTTTTTATGTGTGACATAACGTTGCATTTATAAATTGGAAGCTGTGATATTGTTTATTACCTGTAAGACTTGGATAAGATAAGTATGGGCACACATACATTTATATCATTTGTTTTTCCTATTAAATTCATGGTTGTTACACTTTTGAAGCAACTTACTCTGTTACTCAACTGTTTGTGTTGTGTTATTTTTAATCCTGCTGCACAGACTTTTCTTACTTTTCAGACATAAACCTCTCAGAGACAATGTATCATTGTGTACATGTTCAGCTGCATTTCAGAACTACATTTTATACATTTAAAACCTACAAAAAGGGATGGTTTTACAGGCAAGACACTGTCGTTGTTTTTTTTTTGTTTTATGTCTGTTTAATTTCATTTTTAAAATTACAGTTAGCTAGTCATAATATGGGCTAAAATTGACCCAACTTGTCTATAATGTCATTACCAAATATTAGGTAGATGTACAGAGGAGTTATGACTTCTATCTAGAGCACAATGCTCAGTATCTTGAACAGATGGGGCATTATCCAAAACAACCTCAAATTGTCTCATAGAGCTCTCCAAATACCACACAACTGAAAATACTCCTAAATGATGTTCATCATGAAATTTTAACTTTGTTAATAATATTTAGAGTACTGTTTTAAATAGCCCATTTGTATCACTATAATATCACTAGATTAGTCAAAAATGTGTGTGTCTTATGTGGATGGTAAGACTCATCTAAGGCTTACACATGTTGAAGACAACTATATTGGCTACAATTCCAGATTGTTTTCATGGTGTAGACTGTTACTGGATGTATCCAGCTAGCAATAAAACTTGAATAACTGCATTTTTACAATTGGACAATTAACTCGAATTGCATTTTATGTTGTAGAATTATACATATTGTTTTGTTTTTCTTCCAGGTATTTAGTAAAGTAAGAAATACTTAACATTAGGAATGAGCCAATACACCATTATCTCTAACTGTAGTTGTTTCTGTCCAACCAACTAAATTATCTGTATCAGTAAAGTACAGGAATCAATCTGCATTTTAACTGTAATAACTATTGATTTAGTGCTTCATGAGTACCACCATAAAAAACTCATATCACAGCCTATCTGAGGTGACACTGCTTACAAATGCAAGAGATAAGTATAATATTTACCAGGTGACTTTTGCTGCATCGTCATATTGGCTTGTAACTACAGGCACTTGAGTGCTGATGAAAAGGGCCGGCGTAAATAGTAAGGACACTCTGAATACTTCCAGGAAACAGAAGACGCTCCTTGAGAGCTCCCTCAGCACATGGAGAGCTAAACCCTGTCCAGTTGATAGGTCAAGTGCAACAGCAAATTCAGGGCGGAAACCTCTTTCACCATCAACACCTCCTTGTGTGCTTTGCTTCTTCACTCTCTACAGGACACACAGCCAAAGGCTTTCCAGCCTTTTAATTGTTAATCAATAGGGCCGCGAGTCCCTGGACTATGCGTCTCGATATTTGGGGGCTGAACCAAAATAATAAGCCAGCATCTATCTGCAGAGGCTGACAAGGAAAAGTCGATACTTTTGTACTTGGTTTCCAGATTGATGGCAGCTGACCAGCAGTTAGGTGGTTGGCTTTTTGGGCTGAAAAGAAAGAAACAAAAGAAAGAAAGAAAAGACAAAGAAGGGGACATAAAAACAAGGACAAAAAGGGATGTTAAGATGATCAGCTTGCCTTATAAAGAGCTCAGTCTCAACATCTGGAGTGTGATGTGTGGCAGATAGATCATATCACACTGTGAAAAACAGAGTGCTCTTTTTAAAATCCCTCCTTCTGCTCTGGTTCATGCTCCATCTTCAGTTTTTTTTCTTTCTGTAATACTGCAGGTTTATCCTCCTTATCTCTCACCTTTCTATATTTATCTGTAAAGGGCTTCCGTTCCTTTAATGGAGGTCACCTGCTTATCCACAGTGGAGCATCTTTTAAAGAGAAAGTTACAGCTTGCTGTGTCTCTTGGCTTATGGGCTTAAAATATTTGTGCGTTAGGAAATATAAAATCGCCTATAATGATACCACAGCTATTGTCCACATTTTCACATTTTTTAGAGATGCTAAAAATCTATTTTGGACATTTTGAGCAAACAGGGTCTTCGGTTCACTGAGTGGGTGTTTCCCATGGCAGAGGTTGGCTGACATGGAGAGCCGGCATTGCTGGGAGAAGTCTGTCAACTTCCTTGGCACACTGCTGATTGCAGCATGTCATAGCCTTGCATAGTCCACAAACACTAACACAAGACATTTTCTCCAACATTTACAATAAAAAGCTCACATTGTGAGAACCCCAAGTAATATTTCACGGCTGAAAAGGTGTTTTTGTAAAACTATGCATCCTAGAAACATGCAAATACTTTTGAAATTGGTGCTACATGACAGGGGGAAAAAAACAGATAAAAAGGGTTGTGGGGTTCATTTTGCTCAAGAGGCAGAAAACCCAGAACAACCAGAATGCACTGCACCATCCCAGAATTATAATCACTCCCACTGGTGGGCGTTTTCCACAGGAAACAATATAGTGGTCAGCTGATAACAAACCAGCTTGACTTAAACAGAAACTGAAACATGTTTCTGGAGACATTCGAGGAAATAAAAGATTTATCCCAGAATTATGATTCATATTTGTGATTCATATATTTTTCAGACTCTGTTTAACCAATATAGGAAAAGAAATACCACTTTTTGCTAACAATTTTTTGTATTACAACTATATATGTTTCTGCAAACATTTAAGGTGAGACATAATCAAGAGCAGAATTTTGGGTGATATTTGATCAGCACTATCTAGTTTTACTGTTTGGTCACTGATAAAGAGATAGAGAGGCCGGGGTTCTCTCTTTCTCTTGATCCACTTTTATGCTCTTTGTGTCTGCAGTAGTGGGCATAGGACAATGCAGAAGTACAATCTGTCATTCCAGCAACAGCCATAGAGCCAGCTGAAATCAGTCATCCAGTGTGCAGAAACCTTGCACACAGAATCTGATGTGATTTATTGTTCTATTTGTTGCAAAAACACCTGACAAAATGTAAAGTCACAAAATTGAGGGACACATTTCCCCTCCACAACTCTTTAGAGTTACCTCCCTGGCCATTACCAATTTCTGCCCATGTCTTGCATTTGGCTCCACAGCTACCTTAAGGAGTCATCTTCTCTCTCTGTCCCTACACTGTCGCTCTCTATTTTTGTCTGTGTGTGGTTTCCATCCTCAGTTCCATCCTCCTCATCAACATCATCCACCTGAATATTACAGTCTGTTCAAAGTCCAATATCTGAGTTATAAAATTATACTGTGCACCTCATTCCTTGCACGTGTTAACAGGATTGAAACAACACAAGGTTATGTTTCTTTTTACATGTTCAGGAATTTGGTGTGCAATAGCTTTCAATCTCAGTGTTTTGTTGCTCCCACACTACACAAAGGAGGTGGTTTAGCTAGTGTTTGCTGCCCGTCCAATCCTGTCTCATTTCCAACTTGTTAATGCTTGGTCAGTGGACCTCAGTGTCGAAAAGATGCACAGTGGCACCCCTTAGCATCAGTTTGAGACACACCTGACAGTGACATGTTTTGACCCAAAACAAACAAACTCCAGACTTTCACCTAGGAGGCTACTGTGCATTTCACATGTGAAACCAAATTTAATTGAGTTATTTAATAACAACATAGTGTGCTAGTATGTGTTGCATATTACACTACTGACATATGTCACCTGATATTAATTTATATCATAGTTAAAGCCAAACCACTCTTAACCTAACGACATACTTTTGTTGCCTAAACTTCATGACATAAACCTAAAAATTATTATTATTTTTTTTTTATCTACAGTCTAAGTTTATTTTGAAAAGAGATCGTATACAAATGGAGACTCAGAAAACGCAAGTGTATTTTGAAAAATTCATGTGACAACCATACATGTACAAGCCGTCCCTTAATGTCCAAAACTGATGCTGGAGGCATACAAGAGCGTCACAGCTTGATGTGTAGGGCCATGGAACAACATGTGTTGGCCCGTCTCTTTCTTGTGTTCAGTTCTTGTGATGTGACCAGACTGTAAAAACTCCTCAGGACTCTACACGTTACTCCATGATTTAAATCAGGACAGAGTAATAGGGTCACGAAGAAATGTAGGAAGTGCTAACAACAGCTAACAGTGTCAGCCTTCCAGCTGGTTAACTGCCTCTGTACTAAAGTGATTATAGGATACTTCTTTCAATGCTCCCCACAACATTTGCACCAATTAAATTGTCAGTATCAACAGTGTCAGTCAGTATCAAACATTCACACCACAAACATTAATGAAAAGGGCTCCTTTGTAAAAAAACAAATAAAACTCACATATCTTGTTTTCATTAGGCACAACTTTACCATTTAAGTGCAAATGTCCAAACACTAAGAATACATATATTTCTTAATATCTCAAACTGTACCCTTTAACTGACAGTTTCAGTTCCTATCACGCATAGGCTAATCAAAATGCAATGCTTGTCGCATATTCCATATTGTCTCCTCACTGTGACTTTGCTACAGTTTCTGACAGTAGAAAACACTGTTCTAGAGTTGGCAAACACCACAGAGGCAGAAAAAATTGTACACATCTTGTTTCGACCAGCTGCCATTTAGCAACTGTGTGAGGCTGCTGGCTCTTGCACACTCTTCTATTTGATCTATCCCAAGACTGTGCCTTATCTCCCTGGCTTGATGTATATCCGGACACTTGCCAACCCATTGTATGTCATCGTCATTCGGCAACAATATGGATCACATGCTCTCTGTGGAGAGCTGCTGAAGACATGTTCAAAGGCCAGGATTGTCGTTAAGAGGACTAAATAATGAACTCATTTGACTAAAGGCTTTTAATGCCCATTTATCCTAGAAAATGAGAAATAGGCTGAGGATTAGACTCATACTTAAAGAATTGCATGTTGGGGCTTTTTTTATTATTATGCCATCCTCTTTCTTTTTTCCTTTTTTCCAGCTATATGAGGGTAGCAAGGGATTTGAGGCGTGTTGTCCTCATTTTCAACAAATGATGCAGCTGCAGGAACAAAGGCTGAAGCCGAAATTATCAATGCAAAGTAACACGAGACAATGGTGCTTGCGTATCACTCAAAACACAATTGCAGCACATGTGCACCCACATAATGTCCATGTCTGTGCGTGCATGGCACACACACACACACACACGCACACACACACACACACACACACACACTGATGTACTCAACGAGATCCACACTCTGCCAATCTACACACACACACTTACCAAGGCCATTGTTTCTCATTCAGCCCAAGTTGTCCAATCAATAAGACCACGTACAACTCTTTGCAGCACATTATTAGGATTGAAAGACGCTACTATCAGCTTTTGTATGCTTCAACTGATACGTCTTTCACTTCAAAGTCCAAACAAAAAGACTTGAACGTGTCCAGGAGCCGGGTTCTCTCCCTCCGGAGTAAAAGAAACCAAGGCGGTACACTGCCATCTTGTGAGAGAAAGAAAGGCAGACTAACAGGCAGCAGCAGTAACAGGCAAATAATGGAATACTTGCCTGCCTAATGACCATCGCAAATAGCTGGTAGTGAGCAGTTGAACATTTTTGTCTTTTTTTTTTTCTTTATAGCATTGTCTCTGTCACTGCTAAGTAGCTCAAATGTAGCCTCATTTATTGGCACTGTGAAACCACCTGAGCAGTTACACACATACACTAAGAATACACACACACACACACACACACACACACTAATATCCATACACTTATGCACACAGATATGCTCACAGGTGAGTCGGAAATGTATTATCTGTCCGCTTTTCAGCAGAATAGAGGGCTTAAGCCTGGATGAAAGGACCACTCTGAACTCTTTTGATGTGCATTAGCATGCTAATAGCTCGCTCCCTTTGTTACCCCTCTCATCTGCGAGAATGTCAAGGCTAATCTGTGTGATTCCTAATGACAGCATTGGGGTGATAAACACTGCGCACCATGTTCTCCCCTAAGTCTGTGGTGATGGCAGTTGAGGCAGCAGAGCTTTGGAGGATATGTGCTTATCAGATTTCTGGATGGTCTAGAAAGAGAGAAGAGTGTTTTCGCTATGCCCTTTTGTGGATTTCATTTTCTCCCTCTGTTTGTCTTTATATTCTTATTTTTCTCTATATAGTCCATACTCTGAACCTCTCTAGCGCTTTATGGTACAGCTTTATCATTTTTACTACCACCCCCCCAACAATATTTACTTGTCTCTATCCACATCTTTGTCTCCTCTCTCTTCCTCTATCTGCTTTTGGACCAGTTCTCTCCACTTCATCCCTGAAGGTTACAAATCTCATAACCATACCAAATCAAGTATTGCATGTGTGCAATTCATAATAAGTACATTTTTTAGAGCATATACTGCAGCACTTTAACCCTTTGAAACCTGGACCAACATAACTTTTTTTGTGCTGCATTTGGAGGCTTTCAGAAAGAGTTAAAGCTTTAAACACTGAGCAAATTATTGGACTTCTTTCAAAAAATGTAGGGAAAAAAAACAAACAACAAAACAACTTGTTTGAGTTGTTCGAGTTGTTACTAAAACAAGCTAGGGAAAATAATTATATATCTATAATTTTAATAACTAATTATATTGAAATTATTTTACAGAATTATTATGATTTTTGCAGGTAATTTGTTAGTGGTTTTTTTTGTTTGTTTGTTTTCTTTCCCATCATTTGTTTATTTGTTTGTTTGGTCATTTTCTTGAACTTTTCTTTTTTATAAGTATAAATTAAACATTACCTTTAGGGAATCACCTCTCCTGATTTCCTATATAGTTAAATTAAGTGTCAATGCTATCTATTTTTTTGTTGTTGTTTTTTTAAACATATGTGCAACTTGGGAATGGTAGTTGAATATTATTAATATTATGAAGTTGCAGATCTAGAGCATTTCAGAGACAGACGCGGCTTAAGGGTACTTAAAATACCCCTGAAATTATATTCTGAGCACATCTATTACATAGCATTACCACTCCCATAGGTTTTGCTGTGTAACAGACTGATGATACGAATATGTATGTAACAATTGAAACAAAATACATTTAATTCATCACGGTCCATAAATAATTACAATTCTCCCTCTTTGGGGATCAGTGCGGGGTAAAAATGTATGAAAACAATCACCACAATTAGGAGGGTCCAGGCTCAATATTACAGGGGCACTGGCTCCACCTTGCCCTTAGAATTGTCATTGATATTATGACGTGCTGAGGGCCCTGCTACCATGTTTTTGAACACAACCTTTGCTTTTGAACGTGTGTGATTTTCAGCTGCACATTTTTTCCAATGCTTTTCTTCAATGTGGTCCATCTCTGCGCCATCCTTTTTTATCAGTTTTTTTTTCTACCTGTACAGTCCGCATTGTGTTAAGACATCTTTGTGTACTTCCAATAGCATGTGATGATAGAAGATCACACTATCAGGTTAAAAGCAGGCAGCAGGCTTACTGAGGATACCTTCCTATTCTTGTTGCCTTCCTCATTCACTCATTTTAAACATTAATACAGCCATTCACACTATACAGATGTCAAACCAGTGGTAACAGGCAATGCACCTTATTAAGATATACATAATCATGTGCCCCTGAACTCATAACTCCAGATCCTATATTTATGTTTGATTTTGACCAGATGACATTGTGATGATAAAACTAGGGATCTGATGTATGTGGAATTACTGCACTGAGACATCATAAAGCTACCTCAATGTAAACAGATAGCATATATATTTTTCCCTTGTTCTGTTGTTGACAATAGAAACAGAGAATATGTAAATGGGAACATTGTTAGTTTGGCTGTATTATAATAGAGTGATGATGGAGAGCCAGTGAAGGCTCTAAACACATTGTGATTCTCCCTCTTCTTACCAGATGTTGGCTTTGATGAAAAGTTGTGTGGTTTGCTGACTGAAAGAGAAGATGTAGAAGAGATGTAACCATGTTCCTATAGTTTAGTAAATGTTTATGTGTGAACAGAGATCTTTACAAGCACAGGTATTTTCATATGGAATAGGTGTGTATACTCCAAAACAGACAAGGATGCAAACAGAAAAGATAAAGGAATGAAGATTGAAAGATGAGGGATGAATGGATAAGGGTCAAAGGGATGAGTAAGGAAGGTGAAGGGATGAAAGGATGAGGGGTGAAGGGATGAAGGCTGAGGGATGCATGGATGAGGGATTTAGGGATGAAACAATGAGGATCAAATAATCAAAGGATGAGGGTCAAGGGATCAAAGGATGAGCATAGAAGAATCAATGGATGAGGGTATGAGAATCACAGGATCAGGGTGGAGACATCAAAGGATGAGGGTCATAGAATCAAATGTCACGGTCAAGGTCAAATTTATTTATATAGCATATTTAAAATCAACCAAGGCTGACCAAAATACTGTACAAAAGTACATTACAAAATAAATAATTAATAAAAATACATAAAATGCAGTATAAAATGTAAAAGTAAAAAAAAAACAAAAACAATCAATCAAATACAAATATGAGGGTCAAGGGATATAAAAGGCATAAACGGATTGGGGGATGGGGGGTAGGAACTTAACTGAAAAGGAAAAGAATGCAACAGGTGTGTTTAATTACTTTGGGACGTAAATTGGATGTGTTCCAGGTGTGGTCTTTTTTCCCCAAACTTAGTTATAAAACTACTTGCGTCTGGATGTATTAGTACTAACTGGGGCTTCATACCTGAGCAAATCAAACAACATTTCACATCACACAATAGCATATTTGATGACTGTCACCCAGCAGCATTGAGTGAAAAAGTTTGTGATCCATAATTGCGAAGTATTGAGTAGTCCTGTCAGCCATCAAGTCTTTGCCAAGTTGTGGCGCTAACTGTCTTTGTGCTAATGTCAGACGTACTGCTCCGCTTTGTGCTCTACTTTTCTTTTAACTGGAGCCAACAAACAATATCATTTTGATTTTGCATGCATGTCAGTTTTAATCACACCTTGCAGAGCATAGTCCAACATGACAGAGGCTCCTTTAAAAATTCGATCTAGATCTGTGAGTAAATCAATTCACTGCGTTCATTTTCCAAATGAGTGACTGATATGCGAATTGATGTGTGACTACTGTCTGCTGTCTCTGAATCTCTATTTCCTCCCTGAGCCTAGCACCCTTGCCCACAGTCTATTGGTATATTGGGCTACAGAAGCCATCAAGTTAATGCCCTCTATCAACACCTTATTATCAGACGCGGCCATGCTCCCTGCAGCAGATGAGAACTATCCCAGTTGTGCCTAATGCCTGTGAGTGGAGGCTATCTGCATGGCCAGACAGGCTTAACAGGGACAGGTAGCATTTAACACCCAGCCCACACAAACATCACATCCCTGCTCTTTATGGCTACAGTATGCTGCCACATTACGAGCCAAAGAGCAGCGATTGGATCGAAAATTAAAACCCTTTCAACCCCAGCAGATGGAGCTGGGGACAAAATGAGAGAGAGTGGGGGCTGCTGGGAAAATGGCAAACACAAGTAAGTATTGTCAGTGTGTATGTGTGTGTGTGTATGGGCTAGGGGGGTGAAGGGGGGTTGTTGCCCACTCGCCACCACCTTGATTTTAATGCCAATAAAGGCGTGGCAGGATTGAACACACACAAAGCCAAGGTTAACACAAAGATGGAGGGGGGCGATACGGTCTCTCACGCTCAGCTGAAAGGGAACCCTGATGACTTTTCATTTCCAATATTCATCTTGTTATCTGTAATTGTTGAAAGGACAGGGTGCTGTTAGTCGCATGCTGGGACTTTAGAGTGTTAGCCGCCATGCAAATTGACACTTGCGGTTGGAAGTGGATTGGGACAGAAGACGTATGTGTGTCTCCATGTGGGAGGTGGGAAGGTGTCTTTTAACACCCTGAAGGAATATATGAAGTGGGGTGGTGGTAGTGTGGGGGGTGGGATATGATTATGAATATGGCCCTTACGTCACGGTTTTTCTACAGTGTGATTGATCGGCATGCTGCTGATGAGGCGCAGGGATAGAGATGAAGATATCTACAAGATATGAAAGCACATTTCTGATACACATGTGCTTAATACGGGTGTGGGACACATGGGTGTGAACACCAGATAGGTAATGAAAAGAATATTGATTGGAGAATTTACTCAGCTCAAATATCAGCATCTCTCAGCCTGCCCATTAATACCATCATTGCAGATGGGCCATGAGGCCAAATGCTGTTAGCATTAATCTCTGGGGATTTTACCTGCCCGATCATTATTCATTATTAACAGGCTGGATTGAGTCAGTACAAGAGAGCAATATCACCGAAATAGCTTTGTTCAGCACCGCCTGTGGTTCAGTTTTTGTTCTTATTTAGCTGTCTAGGCCTTGTGTAAACCTTACTTTCCACAAAGGTGACAAGCAGCCCTTATCACAGAGGATTTAATAATTCTCTATAGGAAGAATGGCACACTCTGCTTTTCTTGTCTTATATTTCAAGGCTATGAAAGACCCAAGGAATAACTTGATGGTTTTGAAGCACCTCCAAGGGAGCATTGTCATCACTGTAACACTGGCTCAGTTTATTTAGTTTTGATGAAGCAAATTAAATTTTGTGACATACCAACTTTTCCTTTCCCTGTCTTGTCTGTGTCTTGTACCCTTACATAATGATTGCCTCCATTTCCCAGAATGTCTTGTGATAATTGCTAGGGTGTCAAGTTGGTGTATGAGTAGGATTTAAACATTTAGGACATACTTTCACTAGGCATTAAAGAGGACGCAACCGTGCTTAGCAGCTTTTCTTAGGCACAATGATGTTTTTAGTTAAAGGCTGCCATCCATGCATGTGGGAACTGGTTTTCATTGGGGGGCACGTGTTCTAATATTTGCTAATAAGGACTTAACAGAAAGTACAGCTGGGGTCAAGAAAGTGTCATTAGTTTTGACAGTATTTGTACATTAACCAAAGCACTGAACAAATACAAATGTTGACCTGATGATGGTGCCAAAGGCATCCTTTCATATCTAAGTAACTACAATGTAAACCCGTCTGTGGCAGTACTTGACACTCAGAGCAACTGACAAAGTACAAAGTACAAAGAGTGTGAAAGTCCATGAAGGACTGGAGGGAGGGGAGGTGGACAGGTCAAACAAAACTGGACTTTTTTCTAGGAGTCCACAGTTAGTGTCCAGTGTGAATTCAAAAGTATATACTTTTTTTTGCATAATGTTATGCAATATATGTACAGTCGTCATGCACTGATGTCAGTCATGTGAAATATTTATGTTGCGTCCTGTAACAAATTTACAAAGCATGATGTTATTCTAAACCTAAACAAGTGGTTTTGTACCCCTAAACCTATGCATGACTGTCGCAGAGAATTAACCACGTGTTTGACATATCTCTTACAATAGTTCCAATGATATCTTAATTAGTGCACTACAAATGACATTGCGTATTTAACATATAGATAAGGAGGTGAGGTTTATGTAAGTAAAGTTGCGGCTAGGTTAGGTACATAGGCTTTACTAAATAGTGTGCATCACTTTGAGACACTAAGGGGCATGAAAAAGCACCAGCATTTGATGACCTGTGAAAGAAAACAGGTTGAAATATTCCAATGCAGACAAAGTGATAAGACTGACCAACCAGCCGACACTGCCATCCCAAGAGCCATGCTGCTAGCATCATTAAAACACTGCGGCAGACAACGATGCAAGCTGTTATACATGACCTGAAAGCAACACAGGCTGAACTTGTTGGCAACAGAACTGTAGCCTTTGTCTGCAAATAAAAGCTTTTGCAATCAGAATTACTCTAAAAAGGTTGGAATGAAAACTCATCACGGCTTGTTTATATTGTATTCTGGTGGTATTCTAATGGGTCATAGGTAATGGATTTGTCCTTGTCCTTGTGGCTAGTGTGAGCACAATGTGATGGTACTACAAAGAAGTCTGCTCTTGAAGGCAAACAATGATATGAACCAGTGATGTTTCTACTGTATGTTTAGTCAGTTATCAAAGCAACCAAATGGAGCCAGTTTAGAAAGCCACATGTCCTACGACACATCCACATGCAAAGTTTTATGTAATAATGGCATTCTTTAATTGTCCAATTGCCACAAACCTAAGATTTATAAAGTAAGATTTCATGGTTTACTAAAAAATGTATAAGATATGTTATTATTCAAAATAATAAAAATAGACGTGTTCTCATACAATGACTCACACGAGCAGAGAAAAGGTCCAGCAGATATAACATTCTTATAGTTTGATCCACTCAATTTTTTTTTGAGGTTTACTGAAGCTACGGGTCTTTATACACGTGTCATTTGAGTGTATCGGCAGAGCGCTCTCAACAGAAGTGAGCAGAATCACCTGCCTCAGGTCTCAGGTGTGAATGTGGTAGCCAAGTGAATGGTAGGGGAAAGGTTGTTCAAAAGCAACGCACAAGCTGCAAAGGTCTCAAACTGTGATGGAAGTGGTTATGAGACAGAGTAGAAAGTCACTGTGTATGTGTGTGTGTGTGTGTGTGTGCATAGGTGTGTGTGCGTAGGTGTGTGTGTGTGTGTGAGTGTGTGTGTGTGTGTGTTTGCTCACACAGGGGACACAGATGCTGGAGCTGAGAAAAAGGGGGAGAAAATTGCCTCATAATATCAAAAAATCAAATCTGCAAGAGTAATTCAGTACCTGGAGATTCACTTTACTTTTGTGGATTAGCACAGTCTTCCACGCTCAAGTGTCGCTTTTAGTCTCTGATACATCACAGAGAAGATTTGATTTAATCTCTCCCACCCTTTGGAAATTGAGAAGAAAAGTAGGAAAGAGGCTCTTTTACTTTTAATTCAGTCTTCTAGAGATCTGGGATTTAGTTTAAAAACATTATCTGTTGTAAGAAAGGAAGTTTCCATTATTTATTTATATAAAATTAAAAGCTAAGTAAAAGGTACATAAAGCATGTGCAGGAGGATCCAAGATTATCTTTGTACAGAAATAAGTAATATTAAAAGCAATACAAGAGAAAAGAGACTTGTGGATATCAGGCCTCAGCAGCTTTTTCCTCAATGCCTTTAGTATACACTTAAACTTCATATAATCAGTAGCCTTAATACCATGACAGAGGGATTAATTATTAAATTGACTTTTTGACAATTAGTGGTAGTTGGTCTGCAAACATGTTGTCTAATTACAATTAATATTGCCAGAGCAATGGGTCAGCAGGTCCAACGTGCATTTGCTAAAATTGATCAAGGCTGATGACCAAAAGGGAAAATCTTATTTTAGTTCATTATAGGTTGCACATATTCTTTCTCTTCATTTTATTGTTCAGCCTTGTGGTAAAAGCATGTTCATATCTGTTGATTTTAAGAGAGAAATTCTTACTTTGAATGAGTTATCCACAAGACGTAATGGAGATATTTGTTTTCTTAATGCTGTGGTTTTGGGTTCACCTAAAATTTGCTTACTGATGAAATGGGGGCTCCTTTATGATGATTGGGTGGCCTTGGCCTTGAGGCTCTGAACAGGCAATTTGGTAATATGGTACCAGTGAAATCAGGCAAAACTAGCATATTCCTTTTCTTTTTTTTTTTGGCTCCATGCATATATTATGTTTTGGATTTTTTTTTAAAAAAAGATGATAACTGCGGTCTTCTGGGTGAAGGTACAGTTGATTGATCCCCTAACCTTCCTAACATCCTACCTGGACTCTTCTCACTTCTCACTCTTTATACTACCTCAGTTTGTCTCAGTGTCAACTATTGCCAAGGACAGTTTCATATTGGAGTTTTTGAGTTAGTTGAAGGTTGAAATGGTTGAAAAAGTGTTGGTATTTGATGAAGTGGGAATGACAATGGGCTGATTTCAAATCTAGCAGCATGTATGGTGGCTTTGAAAGCTCCACACACTGCAAATTAATATTAGCCTGCCAATTAAAATTATTGGGAGAAATAAAAGCATGATAAAATGCTTGGCTTAGCATGATAGATATCAAGCTTAGCACTGGTGTGTATGTTAGCATTTTGACGTTAACATTTAGCTGGTGTCTAAACAGCCTCACAGAGTGGACTGTGTGGCTATACAGCCTATCTCAAATCAAAAGTAGTTTAATGTTCTATTAATTAGTATGGGTATGATAATCGTTTCTATTGTCATGGTCTAATAACTACAAGGCATATTTTTATGCTCTTTGTTTAAGTACATAACACTTAATCATGTATTTCAGATAATGTGGAAAACTTAGTTGCAACAAATAAACTTGTAAGGACTTAAAAAAAACTTGTGTTCATAATTATGGAAATGAAATATTTGATAACCCTTCATGTGATTTTGGACGAAATACTATGCTGTAACTTTTTTTATGCGATTTTTAACTACAGCATACTGTACACACTCCTTTATTTGGCCCACTGTGGGGAAATTTGCAACATTAGAGCAGTGGAGGGATAGTGCAAACAGGAAAAATCACAAAGCAATATAATAACTATGTATCTGTAGAGAGAAAAATAAAACAAGAAGAAAAAAACAAAGAAAAAGAACCCACACATTTTTTTTTTAAGTTGACTACAAGTAAAAATTAACATTATTTATAATTTTTACATTATTTAAAATGATTTTTGAGTGTTATATACTTAATTACCATATTTATGAACACAGTTGATTCCTCATAGAATTATTTTATTGCAACTTTTTTCACATTATTTTAAAGGAATGTTAAAGTGTTTAAGGAGCATGTAATTAAATAAACAACTAAATTAATGAAACACAAGCATGTTGATAAGGAGGCAGTGACAGAGAGGTATTAATACCGTATCCACAGAGGAAATACATTTGTGGGATTGAAATAGTCTGATTTATCAATTCTGTGCATTTCTTCAGTGACAGACTTGTTCCTTGTTGAGGTTTATTGTAGTTGCTTGGGTATTTTGAGAGCTTTTACAGTGGAGTTCCTGACACCTTGTTTCGTTTTTAGAATGAAGGCAGAAAGTTATTTTCCTGCTGGAGATGGAAAGTCTATGACGGCAGCTCATGTGAGAAGACCACACCGCTCTAGGCCATGTGGAGTTACACTGTAAACTGTAGCAGCAGATGTTGGCCAGGGAAGCAGACACTTAAACTGTCATGGCCTGTCAAAAATGAATAGCCTGCAGTGATGAATGATGAGCACTCTGTACTAATAATATTATGATACTATGACATGATTATGGTTAGGTTTTTTTGTTGTCGTTTTTTAAGCCAAATGTGATTTATTGTCTGTAATTAACACATCCCTTTTGGTATTCTGTTGCACTAGAAATAAATAGATAAAAATAGAGAAATTGTAGATATGAAGTTGTTGAGACTGACTTTTTCTACATGTCAGATTCTGAAATATTGCATATAATTGCATGTCCAAATCTGCAATATCCAGAGCTGTTTTGCATACTTGCTTACTGCTGTAAAAAAAAAAAAAAAAATCACTCTACAAGTTATGGATGAAATGTTATCAAATGAATAAATATGCAGGATTTTATACTTAAACATATTTAACCCCTGGTTCTCCTCTAAAATGCAGACTGAATATTTTTCCTTCTGACACTGATTGAATACACATATTGATAAGAGGTAAGATAAATAGCATTCAGTCAGTGTTCTGAATATAATTTCACTCAATTGTGTTCTAATGTGATAAAATATAGATTGTGGAATTACAGCGATATAGTGCAATGGTAAACTGTATTCTTTTCTGTTTAAGAGGGAAAGAAAAATGAAGCTCAACATGGTTCTGGATTTGTATTTTGCAAAGTATTAATACTGACATCTTGGACTTGGAGTAAAATGTATTCACTTTTACTCAAGTATACCTTTTTACTTAAGTTAAAAAAGATGTAGAATCACTTTTTTTTTATCAAATTCTGAAGTTGCTTTTACATTCTCTCCTAAGTTAGTGGATTCTATGCGTCGACAGACAAAGAGAGCCCATACTACTGAGATATGTCCTGGAATGATTTATAAAAAAAAAAAAAAATCCAACATATTCTCATCCCAACTTGTGCAGTATTGCTGCTTGGTTGGTGGACTTTTGCAAATGCATTATGTCTTTTCTTGGAAAATGTACAGTTTCTGCTTGTTAGATGCATACAGCCTTTTTCAAAATAAACCTACACCATGTGTAAAACACCTTGTATTTACATCTATTTTCCTGTACAACACAAGGACATGGTTAGATTTAGGCAACAAAAGCATGTAGTGAGATTTAGAAAAAAAAAACATAAAGCTTTGACTCAACATTCACTACTATAACCACCACATATTATACCGATGTGAAAGGTGCCTTTTTACATTGGTGTTTGACACCGAAATCGCTTACCATCAGCAGTATATGACAAGTTTGGAAAGAAAATGGGCTGAAATATCATGGGTCATAATGGTCATAGACAGGTTTTTCTTTTTTTTTTTTTTTTCTCTTTTTTTTTACAATTATATCCTCTATATTTTAACATTTGTTAAGTGCTGGTTAAAAAATTAAGAAATTCAAATGACAATCTCATTAAAGAAACTACAATTAAAAATGTATTTACGTTAAAAATATATCACTGCTTATTTTATTTTTTCTAAGACTGAACAATGAGGCAGATGCGAGATAAATCCTTGTTTCTGACTGCATATCTCTTCCCTGATGTGGATGTGGTCATTAAGAGTTATTCTTACACTTGACTGTACATACGAGAAGTCACTTATTACATTTCAGTCAGGACCACTTAGTCAAGAAAAACACTTCTTAGCAGCTTTTAAATTTAGCTTATTGCAGTTATTAGTATTTGGCGGTATGGCTCTGTTCTGGGAACCCCCTGCCCTTCCACGTGCTTATGTGGAAAGCATTAAACAGGAACAGCACACGTGCCTGAGGCAGGGAGAGCAGCAGCAGCAAAAAGCATAGAACAAACCCCCCACAGAGCAGGCACCAATGACACAACGTCATAGATCAAGTCAGAATGGCAGAAAGGAGGCGGTGGGAAGGAGGAGGGCGCAAAAGCGGCATGTAGAGGGAACAGAGAAGAGCAGGCGGGAAAGAGCAGCTTAAATAAGGCAGCACAAGTGAGTTAAGCAAATCAGATGCTTAGAGGTGAATCAGCTGGCCATCAGCTGATGATGCTTGCATGATATCAGCTGATATCAACAGTAGCACTGCTTGACCCCAAGGCCTGCCTGAACTAACACTGTGCTCAATTTCAGTCAGGACCACTTAGTCAAGATAAACACTTCTCAGCAGCTTTGAGATTAAGCTTATTGCAGTTATTAGTATTTGGCGGTATGGCTCTGTTCTGGGGACCCCCTGCCCTTCCATGTGCTTACGTGGAAAGCTTTAAACAGGAACAGCACATGTTCCTGAGTCAGGGAGAGCAGCAGCAGTAAAAAGGAAAGAACCAAATCCCCAAAACGTCCATACCAGGCATACCTCCCTGGCCTTCCAGCACTTCTTGGAAGAGCCAGTGGAGGAGCTAGATGCAAATTGTTTTAGATCAACTAACATGATAAATTCAGGCTCACTACTAAGTAACATATCAATGAAATAAGGCCACAATTAATCAGAATATGCCTGACAGTTACTTGAAGCCAGCAGATAAAGAGCCTTAGCTTTTTCAGCTGATATCTAAGGTAGCAGTACTTGGCACCGTGGCCTGCCTGAACCAAAGCTATGCTCAAATTCAGTCAGGACCACTTCGCCACTTTTTTTTTTTTTTAGCATCTAGAATAGCTTGTGCCTCAGGTCTGAGGTGGCATTCATAGGCTGACGATGACCCGATGTCCTGAAGAGCGGGAGAGGACCCAAGAGCGCCGTCACAAAAGAAAGAAACGCCGTTCCAATTAGCGCACAGGAGGGACCAGAATTGGAGCTCAGACCCGTAGTCAGCATCCAGTGACACTACATCATTGAGGTTCGCCACTGTCGCAGCAAGGTCCAAAAGACGGGAAATAAAGGAGCAACCTTGGGGAAAAACGCACACTGCAAAATTAAAATGGCCAAGCAGAGAAGCAGGTCCCTCTTCAACGCGACATGTGCCTCACAGGCTTTGCGTGGGAGGGAGAGAGGCCTGTATCAGGTCACTGCCCAAAGTAACACCCAAGAACACAAGACGACAAAGCGGACCCACCGTTTTTTTTTTTTTTTTTTTTTGTTTGTTTGTTTGTTTTTTTCCTTTTTTCTTTTCTTTTCCCACAGCCTGAGGAACATCCTAATCCCCTGTGAAAGTCGCAAAAAGCATACCCCCCAGCGGCTTTCCCAGCAACCGAGGAAGTGCAACGGCAACGGGCAGGCTGACAGGGACACAGCCATGAGAAGGCACAGAGGAAATCACCAGAGGCACCACAAGCAACCAGAATACCATTTCCAACAAGGCCCCCAGCAGCCGGGACACCGGCCAGCCATCAATGCAGGGAGGAATAAGACTGCCACTTGCCCAACGAGAGCCCCGGCGAACGGACGCGGCGCTTTCATCAGCGATGGCCCGCACAGGCTTGGACTAAGGAGGCCGACTACCCAGGATGCAACCAACCAGCCACACACCCTTGACACGAACGGGACCGACATGGCAAGCAGCAGGGTAGCAGAAGCATGGGCATCTGCAGCAGCATCATCACGAGAGCTCACAAAAGTGGCATGAAGAGGGAGCAGGGAAGAGCAGGCGGGCTAGAGCAGCTTAAATAAGGCGGCGCAAGTGAGTTAAGCGAATCAGATGCTTAGAGGCGATGTCAGCTGATATCAACAGTAGCAGTGCTTGACACCGTGGCCTGCCTGAACTAACACTATGTTCAATGTGTCTTCATGCTCTGGGAAGAGCCTGTCTCTTTAGAGTGTAATTCTCATAAGTTTGATAAATAGTCCAGAGGCCTTGGAGAAAAAATATGTTCAGAGTCTGTCAGCTAATTTTGACAGGCCTTTTTTGTTTTTGTTATTATTATTATTATTATTATTATTATCATTATTATCATTACAGTCTTAGTGTTGTATGCAACCGTCTTTATTGTGCTATCCCCTGCAGGTGAAAAGAGGACATAGCGATTCGTTCTCCACAGCTCACCATAGTAATGCATGTTTACAATGTACAATGTACAATCCAATAAATCCCCCAAGTTTTTTTTTTTTATTTCACACATGTGACAAGATGTTCATAACTCTGGGAAGGTCTATATAAAATATCTCATACAGGCAGCAGTAGTAGTATATGACAATAGAAAGACCCACCTGTCATTTTTTTAACAAGCCTGCATCAATTCAGCTGCAGTTCCCTCCCGACTTTGGCCAGTCTCAGGCTGTTTGAATCATTGCTGCTGCATCTGAGACATAAGCTCACCATATCGATTTGAATTGGTAAATCATTACACCACTAAAAGGTACTTGGCTGAAAGAATAACCTGTGTGCTGGCCTTTAAAGCAGCTACAAGTAGTTTTTAACTGGTTATAAAAGAGTCTCAGTTTAACGCTGATGCCTCTATGTGACCTGTATAAACAAACAAGACAATCACTGAGAAGACGGGCTATTCGTAATGCCTGTCCCCTGGTTCGGCTGTGTTTACAATTCCCACTAAAAGTTAGACTTGTAAACATTGTCTTAGATCACAACTGAGTGTTTTTTTTTTTCCAGAGATTTTTTTTTTCTGTTATATTTTGTTATTTTGTGATTATGGCTGATAATTGGGCAGGATCAGTAAAGTGAAAAAGTAAAGAATTGACCAAAGAAAATGTTAAATGGGACAGTGATAGATCCGGGCAAAAGAATGCATTAACCTTGGTTGTTAATTTAATAGATGGAGAGAATTGTGGATTTATGGAATATGTGCATTTGGCTACATTACAGTGTATAAAACTAGTATGTAAAGTTTTAGAAATACAGAAATATGTATAATGCTACAATGTACAACAATATACAATTTATATGCATCAAAGAATATGCAAAATATATGCATCATATGTTAAATTTAGCATATCAGAATGCAGTAAATTCAGTGTCTGATGCTAAACATTTTCTGGCAAAGTACCCCCAAACCTCCCACGTTTCATATATGAAAACTTGGACCCGTGAATAGGGGGGACTTATAACCAAAAAGCTGTAGTATTCAGGTCAGTTATTAGTTTGAAAAGCATAAAAGGCCTTTAATTCATAGGGCTAGAAAGATTAAAAATACACCAACACATTGGTGTATTTCTAGCCCAATGAATTAAAGGGTGCTTCTGCTCATTGCAGATTTGCAGAGCTCATGTTGCTTGTGTTTATATTTATGAAGGAATCAGAATTTATTGTATACTGATAAGAAAAAAAAAAAAAAAAAATGCCCAGGTCATATTCAGTACCCCAAAAGCACAATGACGTCTGTTTCACCTGAGACGATAAGGGTTCTGTTTCATCTCTATTCACGTCCAGTTTGCCATGATACCAGACCCATTAAATCCCATTTTGCAAAGAAAGTGGCCGTTTTTTTTTTTATTTTTTGCTGCTGCTCACATCGAAGGGGAAACTACCTTCATCTTTGACCTAGTTTGTTGCTGTAATTTGCCTTCCGCAAACATCTGCCCCTCCAACTTTGGCTGAGCTTTATTTGTATATCGCAGCTTTCGACCTGGAGCACCCAGTTTGTTGTCCTATAAAACTGTATTTTCCATTTAAAACCATTACACTTGACACTTGTTAACACATCAACCATACTGCTTTCCATCTGAGCTCGCAGTACTGCTGGAAAAGGATTCCACCCATTTAAAACAGTGATTTTGTTGCCCTTTAGCATACAGCGCATTTTATAAGTCTTTTGAAATAAGTCCTCTTTAGAGCGGTGCAGCATTTATCTGGCATTAAAACAGAGCAATTTACAAGCACAACAGAGTTGTTAACACTTGACTTTTGGTGGGTTGCTCTCTTGGATGAAAATGCTATGCTGTCAGAAACATTAAGATGTACACATACAACAAGCTTCTCCAGCGGCAATCATGAATTACTTTTGGCGAGAATACAGAAAATCAAGCAAGGAGGGAATGGCAGGGCTCACTGATGTGTTTTGATGCTTGTGTGTGTGTGTGTGTGTGCGTGTGTGAGACACTATATCAGACCTCCAAATTAAGAATCGCTGAAGTCAGTAAACAGCTGTGCACTTTCTATTCTGCCCTTCACACTGGGAGTTTCTAGTTCAGTTCATGAATAGAAAACAGCTCATTTTTTATGTGGGTCTTTCTCCTAAATGGCCCTCACACCCGCGAACAACACTTCACTTTTCTCCCCAGTGAATGAGAAATCTATTTCTCTCTTTATCTGTCCTGCGTCTTCATCCCCCCTCTCTCACACTCTGATCTAGAGGTTGAAATGGAGTGTGTGTGTGGTCTGTGCCTGCATGTGTGTTACAACCTCTCTCCAACTGTGACAAAGTGGTGTGACAGGCTGTGTCACATGGTGGACAAGTGGTGGACGGGAGCTCAGCAACACACGATAAAGGCTGTCAATCTCCAAGGCGATGTTACTAGCCATCTGCCGCCTGATGTGTGGCCTCCTAAAACACACACACACACACACACACACACACACACACACACACACACACACACACACACACAAACAAGGCAGCAGACAGAAACACACAGACTAAAACCTGTCTTAACCCCACATCACCCCCACTTGTTTCCTTTAGCCTGCAGCCCTCCTAACGCTGGACTTGTTGGTTTGAGAAAGTTGTCTCCCTGAACACGCACGGCTGACACTTTCCCTGCAACATGTCCTTCCTCAGCCTCTTTTCCTTCACTTGCACAATCATTCTAACCGGCAACAAGCTACAAAAAGGCCCTCTGGACAGTAAAGTGTACAGTCTGGGAGACCTGCAGTATGAAATTCAGAAATTGGATAGGGCAAAATTGGAGGAAATATGTTCCCCGGAGGATGAATAATAAAAACCTGGATGATTCCTTAACATTCCATCAAGTGCCTCCATAGGTCAGAGCTTTTATTTGACCAACACTGAAAGTTTATGACCAAATACCTGCCAAACTAATCACATTCAGACACAGTTTTAACAAAATTAGCATGCCTTACCCGTTAAATGATTATACACATTATTATTAACTGCTTTGCATTGTCTTTGCACGTACGCACTGCTGCACCTCTTTAAAATATTGTATTTCCCTTAATTTTATGCAATTTATAGACTCTATTTTTAGCTTTATTCTTATTGATATTATCTCACTGGCTTTTATTTCCCATCTTATGTTATGATCTTACCTTTTTTTTACATGCAGGTTTTATAATGTCTTCCATGTCTTTTTATGTGAAACACTTGGTGCATATGACTTCTTAGTTGTAAAGCATGTTGGGGTGCCTTTTTTGTATGAAAGGTGCTACGAATAAAGTTTAATATTACTCATTTTTATTATTATTATTTTTTATTATTGTTATTATTATTATTATTATTGTTATTATTAGTAGTAGTAGTAGTAGTAGTAGTAGTATACCTGCTAAACATAAGCATATTAGATGGGATTAGATTTAATATGTTTTTATTAATAAATAGAGTTAAAGTGGGGCCCGGGGTATCTAATGAGTATGATAAAGTTAACAGAATCTCTCAAGGTAGTATCATAAATCCACTATTATTTAACATTGTTATCAATGATGCTTTTTATGAATGTAGATCAAAGGCTATGTTCATCACTTTATGCAGATGACACAGCAGGGGAAGAGATGACAATGTGGTGAAAATGATTAAGGAGGCTTTTCTAAAGCCTTTCTTTTTTTTTCTTTTTTATTAATGTGTACATAGATGATTTGTGACGATATTTAGGCGCTAAACACATGTAAAACAGACTGTACGGCTATCAGTCATCTTAGAATGCAGATGATTTAGTAGTATTAAATCCATATAGTGCTGGTCTACAACAGCTGATAAAGATTTGTTCCCACTATGGTCCTGATTTTAATATGAAATATAATGCCAATAAGAGCCACATTATGATTGTTAGAAGAAAAAAAGACAGAAAATGAATTTCCTGATTCCTTCTTAAAGTGTGTCATGAAATTAAATACTATGGCCATCATATTGTCGATGATTTATTTGATGATAAAGATATCCATAGAGAGTGTTGCAAGTTGTATGCTCAAGCTAATATGCTTGCTCGTAAATGCAGCATGTGCTCAGTTGCTTAATTTAGAGCATTTTGTATCCCGCTGTATACTACCAACTTGTGGCATTTCTACAGGAAAACAGTTGCCCTATGATTTCTATGAAGAAATACAAGCAAACTGAGAAGCTGAAATCCATTTATCTGATAGAAGTTTGATGTTGTCTCAGCTGTCTCAGTAAGCGCTGCCTTGCAGAACATGCAGAACTTGCACTATATCAAGTGTTTTCTTTTGTTTATAGTTTTGCATATGAATTCTCTGTGGTTATGTTAGCCAAACATGATTACATATGAATCGACATCTCTGCTCCAAAACAACCAGAATGCTTCTCTTGGTGTCGTCTTCATTGCACTTGCCCTTATCATGTAATGGCCATTGAATGTCTCTGTAGGTGACCTGCATGACCACTTGGAGTTGTCTTGATGGCTAAAATGTTAAAGGTAGCCCTGCGACCTGAAAATGAGTTTGTTTGAGTCTCTCATCAAGGTGAAACATTCAGAATTTGGGGGAAGTGAATAAATTAATGTACCTCCTTACGTATCAGCGCCACTGAAATGCCTTTAGGCAGTAGGGCTGCCAGCAGAAGCCAACTTGGGGCTCCAAGGTCTAAATATGAACATGAGTGTGAAGTGGAGGGCTGTTAGAAAAGAGCTCCCTCGGTCAGCCTCCTCTGCATAAATAAAGGTTAAAAACTGTGAGACTACTCTTTTCTCTTTCTCCCTCCTCTCCCTTTCTCTGCTTTTGCACTTTTATACCTTCCTCCCTCTGTGCTCAAAGCCAGCAGCATGCTCATTAACATTTAACTATACACAGTTAATGATGCCGTCGTCCTGTAAGTTTAATCCTCTGCTTGTTTCATTGGCATATCACCCAGCGCCTGATCTGGGGCACAACACACAGCAAGAAGGAGACACACACACACACTCAAAACACACAGTTTTGACAAGAGTCTTATTAAAGAGGCTTGTAAAATTATCTGTGAGCCCTCCCTGTCCTGCTTTCAAGCTGCTTCCATCAGGTACAAACTGCCTCCATTCAGCGAATCCTCACAACTGAGGAAATGAGGGCGGAAAGTGAGAGCGCATTTTATGTCTACACTTAGTCTTAATTCATTAAGTCTGTGAACGCACTGTGAATGTCGGTCACTGTGCTATAATTGTCTGTATAATTAGGACAAATAAAGCAATCCTGAATCTTGAACCACACACACACAAGCATAGACACGCAAAGACAGGAGTGTGGGCTCCCTGCTGACAGACACTCAGGGCCATTTAATATTCTCAGAAAACAAGGATGACAGCGAGAGACAATGGGAGAGAGACAGGAAAGTGGGAGACAAAAGACAAAAGGGAGGCAAAAACAGAAACAAAAGCTCTGTCAAGGCAGACGCATTTAAGGGTGTCCATGGCTGTGACTTTCCTGGAGCAGAAAGACCTCACCAATAAGAGACCCTCTTTCTTAGCAATCTACACATGCACACACACATACACACACAGAGGAACCCCCTGTCCTTACCTCCTACCTCATCCTTTACCCCCCGGGGGCCTTTTACAGCTCTCATGCAGAGTCAATCACAGCAGATCTTTGAAAATGCAGGAAACATTCTCCTAAACTGTCATATTGCTCAGCAAGTGAGAAGAGCTGTCCAAATGGGTAAAAAAAATTACTTGCCTTTTTCAACTGTGAATATCATAGTTTCAAAATGGGTAAAGGTTATTTTTCCACTCTCTCATGTTGTTGGTGGGAGAGAAATATGATTTTTGTCAGTTTTTTTTTTTCCCATTTTGCAAGAATTCACATTTGAATTTATCAAAATGGGGACACTTAGCAAATTCGGACGTGGAGTTTCATCTTATTTTTGTCTAAATGGTCCCATTGGCATATTGGTACAACCCAGCCAACATTTCTATGTGGGGCCCATGTGATAGTAAATTGGCTTAAAAATGGGCCTATGTGGAATTCCATAATGGGATAATCCCCGCCTGCCCACATGGGTGAGCAACGCAAATGGACCCCGGATTAGATGCCCATTTTGGGCCCTTACCCACTCGGTGCCCAGGTTGCCCCAGAATAATCCATTTAGGGCCCACTTAGGTAAACCCAACAATGTGGGCAATTGGCATGGTGCCATCATGGCTCTTCATATAGGTCTACTGCTGGATAGTTTTATTGAAACTTCCCGCCCAATGTCTGCTGGCATAGGCTTCAGTCTCCCGTGATAAGTGTGGACTAGTGGTTATGCATAATGAATAAATGAATGAATATTTTTGTATGCAGAAAATATGAATTTGCAAACTGGCCAGTCACCAGCTGTTAACTACATGTAGTAAAATAACTGACTGACTTCCACCTAGCTGAAGTATACAGTTACAACAAATGAAAGTGATGTACCTCAAAACCACACTAAATCATAATACTTGAGTACATACACTTAGTTACTGTCTATGACCAGTATTACTGAGGCTGCTGATTGCCATAGATATAATCATGTACCTATCAGGTATAAAATAAAAGTGTGTCACACTATGAAAGGAATCAATCTGCCATGTCAGTATTTTTACTTTTGACATCTAAGTCGAATTTGCTGACCATATGTGTATGAACTCTGACTTAAAGTTGGTTGATCTGTTGAATCACATGATTACTGGTGGTGGTAACAAAAAAAGCTAATTTTTTGATGAATAATGACTTTAAGTACTAACCATGGTGGCAAACACATTGCATTTCCCGTGGCTGATTCACAGTAACAGCCACCTAGACTTGTGATTACCAAACACTTTAAATGTGACACAGTAGCAGTGGGAAATGTTCAGTTTAGGTTGCAGGTGACTATGGCTGTGGAACTCTAAATAATAACCAGTGAAGCTGATATTTAGGAAAACAAAACAAAACAATAATACTAAACTTAATACATGCAACATTTCCTGTGAATTCCAACTTTAAGTACAGCTCAGGAATGGCAAACCCTGCCACTAAGGCTACTTCCACAATTATATACTTTTAACTGAAAACTATCTCCATAAACACAAGCATTTTAGTACCATTTCAGAAATAATCCCTGCAAATACAAACAAGCCTGAATATGCATATCAGCCAGAGACCCCAGATGGGAACCCACGCCGACACGGGGAGAACATGCAAACTCCGCACAGAAGGGCCTCCCTGCCCCAGGTCCGAACTTTGCCTCAACCTGAATTCAAACTGGGGATCCTCTTGCCGTGAAGCGACAGTGCTAACCACCACACCACCGAGCCACCCTGAGTTGACTGATAAGTTGTACCACATACCACAAAGAAAGACCAGTGAAGGGGGGAAGTAAGGCCAGAGATTTCTTTGCTTGAGGTGGAGCTGTTACTGAAAAGTAACACAAGTAAACAGCATTCTAGGCACTAACCCCAGCCCAAAAAAAAGGTTGGGACTTAATTGGAAGCCAGTGTGGGTATGTGCATAGATGTTTTAAAAAGTCTTTGTTTTAGGTGTTCAAAAACAGTGGAGCAGTGTGGACGTAAGATGTAAATACTGCAAAATTTACAGCAATTGCTGAAAAAAAACCTACAATTTGTGTTTTTATATAGATATGTTTATTTGTATCGGTTACTTCTAATGTAAACCAAACATTTCTTACTTCATTTGTGTTCCACTAGCAAAACACAGGGTGGCTTTTATTGTGAAGCAATGACAGGAAACACAATGTATTTGTTGAGGTTAGCACTGAACATAACCGTTCATCAAAAATATTATCTGGGCCCGAGGCACTTGCTGACTTTGCTTAATGATAAAGTCACTTCCTGCTAGCATTTGAGCAGTTTTGCATTCCATTGTGTTTTTCGAACAATACTTTTTCTGTCTTTATCCCACGGCTGTTTAAATAAGCAGACGTCTTGTGAAACAATTTTCAAAACTTTCTCCTCACCTCCCATCCTGAGTAAATTAGAGTGAGGAACTATTTCTGTCTGCACTTCAGGGTCTCTAATAGCAGCTGATATCTGCCGTCTTGTCAGCCTTTTGTCATAGCATTGTTTTCTTTGTCGCTCCCAGTAATCCACATCAAAAAAGAAAGCCCTCCAAGCATCGTGTCATTACTCTGCTTGTCACGCACTGCTTCAGAATCCGTTTTCTTCTTCAGTGTCGCTCATTTGTACCATCCGGTGCTTTTGCAGAAATTGGACACTTCAATCCATTAGGCTGTTTACAAGTATAAAGTTTTTTTGTTTTTTTTTTTCTGTTTGCTTTAGTCAAAGTGGTGCCATAAATTGAATATATTTGTCTCCTTCAAACAGAAGAGGGTGCTGACAAAATAATCAACAAAATCACTGTGAAGAGAGATCTTATAAACATACCAATCAATGCTCCTTATTGACTCTTCAAAGAGGAGGGGGCAGTGCTTGACGGGCTGGAGACAGTGAGTGTTGGCAGAAAGGGAGATTTGATGGGATAAACGTCACTTGGGTCACATTTACTTAATGATAACAAGGCAGGGACAGAATGCTTTGTAATGTGAGTATGTTCGCTCATATGTGTTTAGATGTATGTTGTTTTTGCTTACATATATGTGTGTTTCTGTTTGATTGTGTGTTCTATGCAGTTGCAATCAAAGTGTAGTTCAACCAAACAGTGTCCAATTCCTTCTCCTGCAGGTTCAGGATGTCTGTTACACCATTTCTCCCCCCGTAATCTTTGGCTCCCTTTTATTCTCTATTGCTGCTCTCATCTCCTCATCTCCTCCCCCCATGTGTTTCCTCCAGAGGGCCTGTGACAGCTGTAAAACCTTGTATCAAGGCGGTGACCTATGGTATGCCGCCCCATTCTCCCCTTTAACAATTTGCTGAAGTGTAACACCCCCCCTCCTCGGCTGCAGTGGCCCACTCTGCCACTGCAATGTAGCTATCTGCAGCTGATGCTGTGGAGCTGATAACAGTCTCTTTTATCTGTCGCTTAGCAGCACAAAGGGACCTGGGCATTGATCAAATGCCAGCAGACTGATGGCTGCTCAACAGGCTGCTTTTTACGCCTGTGACACTGCCTAGGGGACGGAGGGAGGAAAGGAGGAGGCGGAGGATTCAACTCAGAGAGTACAAGTCCTAAACTGACAGTCCTATTCCATGGTAATAGAGGGAAAATAACACAAAATTCTTGCTGTTTTTGTGAATATGAGCAGACAATGACATAAGATTGTCTGGCCGAGGCTGATGGTAACAACTGATGCCAGTAACAAAAGTGCCGGTAGCAAGGTGGAAGGTTGTTGTTCCACAGCAGGAGTATCGCTGCAAGTCAACTCAGAAACACCAGCATCAGCAGATGAAGAAGCAACCAATAAACCGTAGCCTCATTCTCATTTTTAAGTTAATATTCTTTGCTTTTTTTCTACCCTGCCAACCCCGTGGTTCTTTTGGTACAGACCAAGTGGCAAACCCCAGAGCAATAAAATTAAGCCAATGTTGAAGTGCCAAAAACTGCAGTTCCATTAATGGCCACTTGAGGCTGGTTCTAAAAGCAAGTTAATCCTCACACAGTTAATTTTACCACAGAAAAAAAAAAGAAAAAACAACAACAAAAACATGTTTACACCATGGTACAAACAATGGATTTGATCTATAAGATTTATGAAAACTGCATAGGGAGTGAATTTTTATATAACTCACCCATTTACATTTTATCAATGCCCAAGGTTATACACATTTAAGGGTGGAGCTGCTGTTAGTGACATGCTGCATGCGAGGCATCATCACTGTGGCCCATCTGTCTCATCAAAATGTCACTTCTGTCTTCAAAGAACCCAGCTGAGTGACGTCAAAGTGACAACTTCCATTATTTTTTAAAAGTCAATGCATGGATCCTGTCCTGTATATCTATTTATCTATCTATATATATATATGTGTGTGTGTTTATATGTATGTCTAATTTGTGTATGAACCTCTTGAGCAGAGCTGCCTGAGCATGCAAAATGAAATTAAGTGTAAACTGACAATAAAGTGTTAATGTTATCATATTGTATCATATTGTATCATATTGTGTCATGCCATGTTGTGTCTTGTCATGTTGCGTCATATCGTATTGTATCATATCGTATCGTATTGTATCATATCGTAAGTGGTTGAAAGCTCCAGAAAATTGTGTTAAGATTATTTTGATAACAATGTGTATATAGTTTTTTTATACTTGTAACATGAATGGTCTAAAAATAAAACTCAAATGTCCTATTGTGTTGGCTTGTATTCCAACAACAACTGAATGAGAAATAAATGCAAAAAGAAAATAAATATAAATTTAATTTTAATTTTAAAAAAACAATACACATACAATTCTACACTTTCACGTAATGATATTTAAATGTTTAAATAAATACATATTAATTAAGAATATTATTCACTTATAAGTCATAAGGGCCCACATTGTGCATATCCATCCATCAATGCTCGTCAATGTTTCTGTTTCTACAAATTAAGGGGAAATCCAATCAAGATTTTTCCTCCCAGCCAACGGAGAAACAAACACAATCTCTCTTAGCACAGCAGCTGAGAGCTGCTCTTTTTGCCCCCAACAGACCTTTGAAAGAAACTGTAATTGCATGACATTTTTAAGAAATGCTTTCATAAGTGACTGACCTGCAGAGGCATCTCTAAGTGCTAAGTGCCCATTTTGAAAAATACATAAATCATGATGAAAAGACATATAGAGTTTAGATTCAGTTGAATGTTT
The DNA here is from genome assembly GCF_008729295.1 of Plectropomus leopardus. Classification (NCBI taxonomy): domain Eukaryota; kingdom Metazoa; phylum Chordata; class Actinopteri; order Perciformes; family Serranidae; genus Plectropomus; species Plectropomus leopardus. The sequence continues at coordinate 35,416,433 of NC_056463.1, forward strand.
TTGTTTGCCCCTGCACCCTGCAATGATTCTTATTTCATCATTTCTGAAGACATTTCTGAGTGTGATTTGAATGGATTCACACTGAAGCATCATGACCGACAATGGTGCATTTCAAAACTTGAAAGACGTGTTGTTTTGTTCAAGCTGCCCACGCTCATTTGCACGGCATGGTGCAAACATTTGTTTAATAACTTACTGATGCACGTACGGACCTGGAAATGTGGAAGTCATAAAGATTTCCATTTCAATCAGCCAGTTTATTATAAAATCTCTCCATCTGTAGTCACCGGAGCATTGCAAAGTTCAACGAAAAAATCACTTTTGTGTTATTAAACCTCACACTGACATCTCGATACCTGCTCGTTATCTTGTCGAGATAATCCTTTTCATGGCTCTAACTATTATTAGAGGGAGTTGCCTGTGGATTCATGTGCTACTTTCTGTGAACACAATATTAAAATCCTGTTGGAACTGATGTCATGTTTCAGTGGCACATTAGTTCCTTTTTTTGGAGGGATTTACATGAAATTGTGAACTTTTATGAAACCATGCGCCACTCCTCTGAACAAAGCCAGACATGTGGGAGATCCCTGCAGCAGTCTCAACTAAGAATAGAGACACATAATGACATTTTAATTTTGTGCTGCTAACAAACCCGCTGCTTCTCTTCCTCTCTTTTTTTGTGTGAACTACCAAAGCCTTGACATGGCTGCTTTCAGAATTAAACAGAGGGTGTCAAACAGGCAAAACTGAGTGTGGCATTACTTTCTGGCACCACTGTGACAAGAGCCACCTCTGGATTGTTTTCAGACTGATGCTCTGGAGGACTCATGTCAGCATTTCATTATGGTGGAATGGTAGCACTTCATTTGTTTCCAAGTGTATCTTTCTGCAAATGAGACAGGAAGTAGCCTTGAATATTCTGACATGTTTTTAAAGGATCACTTCACCCAAACCTCTACAGCCATGCAGATAGTTCTGGTTTGATCTGGTTTTGAGATGTCAGTATGTGAGTTTTTCTGCCACCACCTCAACACAATGGGGGTGAAACTGAATCAAATTGAGTTTTTCAAAGCTCCAAGCATTTCAAACAAAATCCCATTCACCTCAATCAGGGTGGCAACACAAGTTTCAGACTTGGATATCTCAAAAAACCTTAGCAAACAAAAGCCCAAACTGAATGGCTGGATACTGCAATGTTTTCAGTCTATATTTGCTCAATTCCATGTGTGGTTATCTGGATGATCTGTGTCTTTAAAGCTGCTACAATCGATATTTTAATGTTGACCGTGGAGCATTTAGAAGCCAAAGACCCAAATATTTCCCTTAGGAGTTGGTGAAGACTAATGGAGGACTGATTATTGACTTTAGATTCATAAGATGACTTGACAAATCCCACAAATCCAAATGAATGTTAATGTTGCTCCGTATGTGCAAGACTGAAATAAGCAACTGTTTCATCAACTTTTAAAGATAATGATATGTCAATGTTTCATTTTCAGCCTAATGTGCTGTCCCCAAGTAGCCAAAAACATCAATTAATTAAGGCAAAATAATCTATTTTGTCTTTAGTGCTAAGCACTCTACTGGGTTTGGACACAGTACATGTGTCATGGACAAGCGGTGACCTCTGGTGCTGAAAAATGAAGCCAATACAGGAATGCAAAAAACTGCAGTTTCTCTGATGTCCACTCTGATGTCACTCTCCATGACAGAGTAAATCCCCATAGACTGTCATGTTCAAGTGCCCAACTTTACAGCAGAAATAAACATGAAAGAAGATGGATGAAAGAAGAAAAACATTACAACACTATATTTGATGTTTGTTCCTTATTCTGCCATTAGTTTGTACCTACTAGCTTAAAACTAGCTTGATAATAACCCAGTACAAGATAACATCAGTTGTTGCCAGATCTCGTGACAGTGTGTTGCTATAACAGACATGTCTCAAACACATTTGCCCTGATTCATCTCTCTGAAAAATGTCATTGTAGCGTCAGAATATTTTGAAGGGTTGGGTTTATGAAAAACTGGCAAGGATATTTACTTTAGTGACTATGGTGTAAAAGAATTAGCCATTATCTGTACTTGTCTGTCTGTCACTTTTGCCATTGGAATGAGTCGAATCAGGACTGCAGCTCGTCTCCTAAAGAGGCGGGGGAGTGGTGAAAACCATGTGTCACAAATACACGAAATGAACTTAGAGTGAGCTGTCTTAGTTACTAAAAGATCTCTGGCCAGACTCAAGGCTTCAGAATGGAAGTCCACAAACCAGTGGTAGGTGCGTCCATTATTTTTATACGGTCTGTGGTCATGGATCCAGAAACTCACCTACGTAATTATTCATTTATTCACTTACTTGCTTCTTCACTCAGAGTTTGCCTTCACTGTCCATGCGCAGCTATGTTTTTACTTTGTCACTGTCACACTGTTAGTGGTGTGACTGCTGTGCTACCCAGACATCACTTGTCAATCAAACAACTGTTGGTCAGTGCTGTGACCTCTACAGTTTGTCCTTGGGCTGTCTGTTGTCAACGAACTGGTTGCTGTTTAGTGGTGCTCTGTTTGGTTATGGTGGCAGAAAAGAAGACACTTTTTGTATGTTCAAAGATTTTTCACATAGAAGGCAAATAAGTGTGTAGTTCAATAAATGTAAAAAGCATCAACTGAATGGATACTAGGTTGTTCAGCTAAAAAAGCCTCACTTATGTGTACCACTATTGCTTGTAAATACAAAAAAACACATATATATTGTTTGTTTTTACATAAATTTTAATTAAATCTACATGAGTTGCAACTTCCTGACATTGTCGTTGCCATGGTAACATCCATCAAAAACTTTGAGAGAATGTTTCAGTCTGCCTCCTCGCTTTCTCAGTCAATATCCTCAGACTTCCATATTCCTGTTTTCCATCACAATTTCTCTCATTTATTTCTATTTTTGATTTGTATTGTTCTCACAAAGCAGCTTTCTTTTCATGCTTTTTCTTGTGCACATAGTGTGACTGCAGTGATAATTCACACATGTATGCTGACATGTTTCTGTGCACAGTTGCAGTATGTATGCAACATCGACCCTACATTATTTTCTCTGACATGAATCAAAGCATGCCAATAAGTGTTTAAGCAGAGGTCAGTAGGTTACAAAAAAGCTAAAAACAAACGCTCCGATTGACCTGCTATTGTATCAACACTCCCACCTTTTCATTCTAAATGCTCTCTCCTCCCCCCACCCTCCTTGTTCCAGCTCTAGCCATCTATCTTTTGATTTCCGTTTCCTTTTGTCTTTAAAAGTGACAATGGTCCTCATTTGTCATACCATCATTGACACCACTGTAAATCTAAGCTAAGAGAAGATTGGGGAAAAACTTGTCTCAGCTGATTTATGAAACCTCCCTAACTATTGATACAAGTGCAAAATCCAATGTGAAAGGTAGCCTGGTGACATTTGTCAGAGCCATGCGGCGGATTCAGTCTGCATGCGCTTTCCCAGTGAAAGAGAAATGGGCCATCTTTGTTGTTTGTGAGGCGAGGGCTGAGCCTCTCCTTTGAAATAGTTTAGTTAATTCACCAAAGGCTATTCTATTCAAAGGGGATATGTGCCGTGGCAGGAAAATACTACCTCAGAATACAAATGTGTAATGCTGAAGGTTGGCATGTTTCACACAAAGACAACAGAAATGGGCTTTAGTTGATATTAAGCTTCATATCTTGTATATTCAGACTTAATATAAGGTGAATGCTAGGAGTGCATGCAAAAATCAAATGATACATTTTATGGATGCCTCCTTTTCATTCTTCTCCTTGTGACTTTTTTGAAATTAAAGGTAAAAATAACATAAGGAGATGTGTACCCACTTGTATTCAGCTATCATTGCTAATTTCAGAATATTGCAGCCACTTCAGCCCGCCGCTGCTCCCATGCCACAAGTGGCTCTCATGGGCTTTTTCATGGAAATTCAAGGAGGGTTTTCTGGCTTTTTGGTATCACGCAGGTGCAGAGACAAAGAGCAATTATTCCAACCTTTTCATAAAAAGCCACATTGAGACGTGGGTTGTGGAAACAGGCTGTGTAATCTTCTGCCCTCCCAAATAAAGAATGCGTATCAAACCATCAGCCGGAGGCCCGGTGAGGACACAAGTGTAGGTTCAGTCCATGCCTTATTTTGGGATACACTGCTCTCGACTATCCATTTGAGGTTGCACAGTCAATGGAAGATACAGTGTAAAGCTATTGCTGGAATATATTACACTTTTGGATGTGTATATTTATTTCCCATTGCAGATATGAAATGAAAAGCCCATTTCAGGGTCAAATTTAATCACATATTTTTATGTATTCACTTGTAGTATTTCAAGTAATCAAGTAATACTCAAATGTTCTCATCCCAACTCGTCACATGTTGAAGCTTTGTCAGTAGACTTCCACTTTTATATATTACAAGTTTGGTATCCTTCTGCATCTGTTGTTTACATTCTTAGATGACGCTGTGATGTCAACAAATGCACATTGCGGAATGACGTGGCACGTGGTTATGTTTATGCGACAAAAACACATGGCAACCAATGCCAAAACGTCAACAAACGCACATGCTGGCACAGATGGGTAAGTTTAGGGCAAGGAGGCACATGGATAGGTTTAGAAGAAAACATCACATTCACAAAGGAAGTGTACACTGGATTTCCACATCAAAGTCCGGGTTTGTCCGACCCTCCTACCCTCCCTATAGACACCCCGGCGCTCCTTATATTACATCGTTACCAGCAGTGTTTCCACCTGACGCTGTCCTGCAGCATTTCATACTCACACAACAGGTTCTGTCCAGCTGTGTTCTCAAGTGACGCAGCCTGTGCGTGTATCATGTGGATGCAGCAGGTGCCGTCCAGTCATCCACCAGTATATAATAACGCTTCCCTTTTAAGTACTTTTTTATCGCAAAAGCACTATTTTACAGGTTTGGAATTAAATATGTTGTAATGTTTAATAACCCAACTGAAAAAGCAGTGGATAACTTGTGGTTATGTTTAGACACAAAAATCACTTAGGAGATATTCATTATTTTGGATGAAAATGCCCAGTTTTAGGGGAAAAAACCACCACTGGATGTCTTGGTAGAAAACAACTTCTTTTTGTGGCACAATCCCAGCTGAAAAAACATTAATGTCTTGGGAAAAAAAAGAAAAAAAAAACTCAAAAACTAACACCTCTTTGATGGCACAATTCCAGAGAGAAAATCAGCTTTGCCTGAAAAAAAAAAAAAAAAACTTTTTTGTGACACTTACCCTACAGTGACAGATCACTACAAAACACCCAAGTTTGGTGCCTGATAAGCGGCTGGACGCAGCAGTTACTGGCTAATGCTGTTTGTTGGTTTTAACAGTGGCCTGTAGCTTGGCAGGGTGACACGTCATCCACCATCCCATAAGTTGAGAAGTTGAGAAAAATAGAGACAGACTTTGTTTCAATATTAAATGAATAAATCAACTTCTCATCGACTCAATATCGCCTTCATTTAAAGTTTGATAACATTTTTTAAAAGTTTAATTAAAATTTGTAAAAAAGTAAGTAAAACACTGAACTATGTGGCATAATGCCACATAACTTGGCATCAAGTACAGAAGGTTATAGGCACGTAGTTATATCAGCAAATCCTCCTGTGATGCCTGCCAGGCCTGTGAGTTAGCAAATAATTTGAGTGGGTGATTGACCTATTTAACTGCAACACAACCTCCATGGATCTGCCAGCCTGTGCTGTCGAACACCCTATTTGACCTGATAACTAATCGAATGCTACGAGGAGTTTTGCGTTAAATCAAGAGGCAATTACTCAAAGGCGACACGATGCATTTTAAAAAGTATGGTTCCTAAATCAAAGTACCTTTCCAGGGCAGATGTGAGAGATGAGATGTGCACTCTTGACTGCGTCCGGTGGTTTGGCACTTCAGGCTGCAGCATGACATCCAAGCACAAGCATCTCATTTGACGTGTGCTATCAGACTCTTCAGTACCATACTGATGGTTGTGGACCAAAATGTTCTTTCAAAATTCAGAATTTAAATCCCCAGTTTGTTGGTGAAGACATCCAAGATATCCAATGGCAATAAGTCACTGGAGCTGCAAACATGTTTATCCCTAAAATTTGGGCCCTGAGCCAGAAGAGATTGGGATATATGATCTGCATTTGACAGGAGTAGCAACACCAGTACCCAAGGTCTGAAATCCTGTGAGGCTTCTTTTTAATTTTGTGCCAGGAAACAAACTGAGTACCTGTGTCTCTTTTACATTTGGGACATAATGAAGAGGAGTCTGTCTTCAGCTTAATGCATTTGTGGGTAGATGAGCCTCAAAGGTTACTTCTCCAAATCTTGTACACAAAATGATAAATGCACTAAGAATAACAAAAAGGTTAGAATAAATCAGGACAAGGCCCTCACTTCACTCTGAAGAGGAAATGTATGGAACGTATGGTATGAAATATTTAGTGAATTTCCACAGTTACAATGCATAAACCACAGACAATTGGCCCCAAACGTAGGTGGGAAGAAAATTCAACAAAAGTCTGTTAACTATCTTTTTTTTGTGCAAGCTGAGTACAAAACAAGGCCTCCAAACAAAACTTCTTTCACAGCTGTGCTGTCGACTGTTTCTGCAATAGAAAAAAGAGAAGCCTCTTCTCTCCCTTGACTTGTTCTAGGCAGCCGGATAAGACAATGAAAAAAAAAAAAAAATTGACAGTGACACTTGTAGCTCTGCGCTATTGTACCAGCTGAATAACTAATCTGCATCTGCCTGCTGATTTTAACAACGCTTGATTCCAGACACCCCCAAATAGGGCCGAGGTGGTGCTGGGTTGGGGGATGTCTTGCCTTGCAATCAGTCCCCAGCAGCACGTGGAGAGCTGCTGTAATTAAGGAGCAGCGTCCCCCATGAATCGCATCCGTGAAGCAGGACTTTAATTCCCTACTAATTGAGGCCAACACGGGGAAGGCGGAGGGAGGGGACGAGGTATTTGAGGCTCCTGCCGGGTGGACCGACCACTGAGTTAGATGATTAGCTGAGGTGTAGCAAAGGTAACTAGGAAACCGAACCTCGCCAGCACAGCCAGACACACCTGCCCACCTCTCCCTGCTTCCCTACTCGCACCCCACTGCTCTCCAAAGGAAACCCGACCGTGAATGGAAGCAAACTTTCCCGTTTTAGCTCCACTTTAAACGGCAGCTGTTTTCTCTGCTGGTGGGAGAGGAGAGAAGAGGAAGAGAAGCGGGAGGTTTGATTGATTTGCTTCATTTGAATTCAAATCTATTGCAGTTGTGATTGCTGTCGACAGAGGCTCATTGTACGATTCCAGAGAGAACAAAAGAGAGGTGGGGATATTTTTAGAGAAAACTCCAGGTGCTAAAAGGGCCTTATAAAGGGAACCATTTATTAGATAGTTTAGGTTTTTTGAAGTGGGGTTGTATGGGGTACTTATCCATAGTTAGGCAGTACCAACACATTTTCATCTCACATCTCACATACTGGCACTTTGGAGTGGACTTCCCTGTCTACATATTACACTCTAAGTATCCTACTGTGTCTGCTGTTGATGTTTGGGGATACCACTGATTTCAACACAAGTGCATGGTGGGATTACGCTGTGTGGTTATGTTTAGGCAACAAAAGCAGATAGCAAACAATGCAGGGACGTCATAAAATCTGCATGCTGGCGCTGATGGTTAGGTTTAGTCAGTGGAGTCCCACAGTAAATGCAGGAAAACAAAACATCACAGTCAGAAAGGATGTGAACACTGGATTCCAGCATGACAGTCCCAGGTTTGTTTGATCCATTTACCGCTGTGCACTACCCGCCCTATAGGGACCTTTGTGCTCCTGATATTATGTTGTTAACAACAACGTTTCGAACTAATGTAGCCCAGCGGTATATCATACGGCTGCGAAAAGTTCCGTCCAACCACGTTCTTAACTGATGCTGCCCGTACATCAAAGGGGGCTTTTTGGGGTCGGGATGTTACGCTAAAATCACTGCAAAAGCAGCTGTATTTCATGATGTTAGAATAACAGACTGGTATTACCTACAGAGGATGTCAGTCACCATGCCCCCAGTTTGAAGAAGCAGGTTGGAGTGGCTTGATTCTTTTTGGTGGGACTTTTGCATGCGATTAGGTTTAGAAAAAAATATTATGGTTTGGCTTTACATTATTCCGGGAAGAGAACACCAGGCTCTTGGTTGAAAGTCTGGGGTTAGTTGGACCCATCTACCATTCCTCCTGTCCACCCTGTAAGGACCCTCAAACTGCTTATATTACGTCGTTATGGACAACATTTCAACCTGACACCATCCAGCAGTGTGTCATACTAAAACGACAGGTTCTGTTCGGCTGTGTTATCAACTGATGCAGCCCATCCGCAAAGCAGCGGTATTTGACTATTTCAGAATGAGAATGAGCTGGTATGTAATACACTGACTATTGATAAGTACTATATACAAACCCCTCTCAAAAAGATCTGGTCTATGCCTTTAAATGGGATACAATTCATGTGCTGATTTAAAGAGATGCATAGACGTGTCTGAGAGCTTTTTTTTTGTTTTATGCTGATCATTTTTCCACCGTTTAAGTTCAGTGTAAACAAAGTAAAAGTAAGGTGAGGTAAGCCATCAAATCCGCTGACTCCTGCTTCAGGTGACAGTTGTTTTGTATCTGTAATGGTGCCGTTCACCGTTCTGGCTGCATGCGATGCCTCCTCCACTTTCATGTGTGTACTTCACCAGAGGCACTGGGTAAAAAGCACTGAGGAAGTGGCTGTAAGGCACATTGTCACTGAAATCTGTCAGACTCCTCTCCCTCACTTCGTCTGTCTGTCTCTCTTATTCTCCCTCTCTCTCTCTGTCTGTATATATATAAAAATCTTTCCATTTCACAGCACTTTCTGACAGCCGCAGACACTCCGGCGGGCTGAGATCTACCTGCAATTGTCACTATTGTCTTAGGAAAAAGTTGGGATTTATTCCTACGGAACTTTGCGCGGGCGTGAACCTGTGCATGCCTGTGCACACACATACAGCAAAGAGCAGCTCACGCACACACAGTGTTAACTGCAGTAAATTGCTTCTGCTCGTGCTTTTTGAGATGTCACAAAGCATCGCCATCAATGCTTCTTTTGCTGATTTAAAGATGCAAGCTTTACTGTACACCAGACAGCATACAGATGGACTCCTTTGGAGCCTTTTTATACCAATTTTCTGAAGCTTCCTGTAGTAGATTTTGTTTATTTGAAAGCTCCCTCAAGCCCCCATACAGAGCTGTGTTATTAAGGCAATGCGAGGCAGAGGGAGGATGAAACGCAGCACCGATCTGACTTTGTCTAAACTTGTCTCAGCTTATGGGATGACTTTGAGATTTTATCAAGTTATTCTGATCCATTAGACTGATCTGAGCTGTGTAAAGATCAACTGTGCACAGCGGCAATGGAGAATTTGTCCTTTCAGAATGATTCAGAAACATCTTTCCATTGAGTTGAAATAGCGGCAACTAAAGCGAAATCTCCCTCTGAAATGACTTCAGAGACATTTTGTTCAAGCATCGGGCCTTTCACTTTCAAAATGCAATCTGTTCAGTCTCATAAAGGCCTCAATTAGATGAAAGTCCCGTTGAAGGCAAGCCTGATGTGGAGGCACTTCATGTGCTATGTGTGCCACTCAATACAACAGAACATACCATGGGAGGTCAAGTAATGGGGAGTGCTAGCCAGCGGTGGGAAGTACAGTCATTATGTACGAGGTTGACGCCAACTTAAGTCTGAAAATAATGTAACTGTGACCACTGCTGTGTCCTTGTTTGAAGCATGGCTTTGATTTATCGAGGTTTGTAACCTTGGCCAATTACCTACAACACACTGTTTTTCCACAATGAAGGAGAATGCTCCACCCCCCTCACTTTTACACTTTTGTTGCTTACCTTGCACAAAAAAGTAATAGTTAATCGGTTATAGTTCTGACCTTGTTTCTCTCCGTCTGATGATGTCTCCCCCTGATTATTTGTAATTCAGCTCTGCCCTCGACGTGCTGGAGAGCACTTCATTTACTTAGGAAATCACTGGTGGTCTAAAAAATCAAGCCCGGCTTGTTTTTCGCCTATTCATCTTTTTATCCGCAAGGGGCGAGAATGAAGGATCGCCTCCGAGATTCAGCTGGCATTCCGGACCAGAAAAGTCTGAAAAATTGATAGGTTTGGAATTTACATATTTGTTGTGCAATTGTATTCCTCCGTGGCCGGCATGAGCGCGCAGTTCATCAATAAAATATGACTCAGAAACAAATATTGAAATCTGTCAAAATGAAGTTTGGGAATGTGCATACAGGAGTGGTGTGATTGTGTTTTAAGTGGGTGACAGAGGTCAGAGGAGTCAATGCTTTTGTTTGGTGAGACAGGGAAATCAAGGGAAATCTATTTGCATACATCTTAGGTGTTATGCTTTTGTTGTTCTTTGTTTATGTTGTTGTTTGTAATTTGCATTTGAAATGTGTTTTAAAATGTAGAAGACAGAGGTGCATCTGAGTGGAATCACTGAGTGAGCATTGCCCTCTGGTGGCTAGCTGAGGAACTCATCATTGGTGTGTGTGTGTGTGTGTGTGTGTGTGTGTGTGTGTGTGTGTGTGTGCGTGTGTGTGTGTGTGGTAGTTTAAAGCTGGTTTCATTGTCAGACACAGCAGGATATCATTTCAAAGCAAGCCTGTGTGCACATTCATATACGTGTACATGGCATATACTGTATATGGCTCTATATGAATAAATTGATGTCAAGCAAAGGAATGTGTCTCCAGGGAAGACGAGGACGAGGACGAGGAGGCGGGACAAACATCAACTCCTCTGAGAATGAAATGGATGAGCTCTCTGCTTTACATTGATTAATTCACATACATACCAAACAAACACAAGAGCAAATGTGAACAAGACAACAAGGGCAGACAGATACACAAGCAGGGGAGCACGGCCCTTTCGCAGCTACTTGGACGGCATTTCCTCAAGGTCGGAGGGTTAACAGACAGGTGGGCACGGCTGCAGCTGGTGCCTACAGGGCCCCAAGGATCCTAATCAATTCTTACATTTCAGGGGGAAAATGATGAGAAACCGGCCGCTCAAAGGAAGATAGATGAGAGAGAGCTGCAGCAAACACACAGATCAATAATATTCATAGCCTCAAGGAGAAAATACGTTAAGTAAAAGCTTTTAACTCAATGGATCTGAGTGGGGATGCTCAATGAAGCAGCTGGTATGTCCACCTTTATGCTCCAGAGAGAGAGGGGGAGGGAGAGAAAATGAGCTTGTATGAGCAAGAGAATGAAATTGTCCACTGTCAAGGTTACAAAAATGTAACTGTGTTGAAGGAGGATGAGAAAAAAAAGGCTGCGTAATGTTGGTTAGTGTATTTGTACATTTGTGTAGTCGATACAGTTTGGAAAAAACAAACAGGTGGAATATATTTTGTAAGAGTGATGCTCAAGCAGCCACAGAGAATAGTGATGCTCCAGCTGCAGAATAATAAACAAGGATGGTGCAAAAGAGTAATTAATGAAAATTCTTAATAAAGGGTCAAAGTAGAAGGATCAAACAGTCATGTTTTTTGAGATATATACTTGGGAGGTTGTTAATGCTGCAACAGTTCTTGCATGAAACTTTTGTTGTGGTTTGGTTTTTAGTTGACATGACAACTTTGGGGGCCTGAAAACGCAAACTCTTGAAATTGGGTTCCAGAGTATAATCTTTTGAAAACACCATTCTTTCTGTCGCCATGTAAACTGGCAATGCATGGATCCTGTGAGAACAGTAATGTCAAAGCTGCACTTCGGGCATGCATGTGGTATTCTTCCATGGTGTGTCATTACAAAGTTGCACCACCAACTGCTGGCCTGGCATGCATACTACAGCATTTTTAGGTTGTTTTTGTGTATCTGTGTACACGAGGATCATTCTCACAATAATATCAATGAACACGGCTCTAGAGTGCAATATCTGTGTAAAAAAAGGTTGAGTTATCTACAGGAGAAGGAGAGGCTGTTCCTTTAAAACTGAATTTGAGAACTTACATAGACACCAGCTGCAGCTGACTCCCAGATGACACCCGCTGCCGACAGAAAACACACAGCAGGTGGGGTTATAAAGTGATTTGGGTTCTCCCAGAAGCCAACACTACAAAGTTTCCAGAGTTTACAAAAGCATAAGCAAGGGTAATGAGATGAAAGGAGTGAGAGAAAGGTGACGGAGGTGGAGGAGGACGGCTGTGGTGCTGCAGCTAAGAGGAGAGGCAGAGAGATGTAAAGCAGATGAAGATGGATGGAGGAGGAGGCTAATGAGAGGCAGGCTGGGAGCTTGTGATGGGCAAGGATCGGGCGAGAGTTCAGGAGAGCCGAGGAGGTTTAGTAAGGCGCAAGCGAGATATCCACAGGTCTTTACCCGACTCTTAAATCACCCAGCGTGACAGAGGCACAAAGGCTTGGTTTGACGCAGAGCTGTCAGTCGTCCTTTGAGCTGTTAATCACGGAGATCTGCAAGGGGGCAGATCTCTTAGCGTTGGAGGAGACGCCTGGCAGCAACAAATGAGCCCCACGCTGCGACTTCCACGCAACTGCACACCTCTAAAGCCCTGCCAATGCCGTGATCCACCTGCAATCACCCTGCAGCAAATACCAGGCTCTCCCCTGTGCAACCAGCCACATTGTCTGTGTATGTGTTTGAGAGGGAGAGAGAGAGAGGAGCTGAGAGAAAGCCAGGGTGGGAAATGAAGGAAGGGCTAAGAGTGTGTGTCTGTTATCTTTTTGTATGTGTAGGCACGTGCTCTGTGAACTCTGCTTGATACAGAGGTACTGATGGGAGAGGTGGCGTTGAAATATGACGGATCTCACTTGTTCTGAAGCCTGCCCTCATAGTAAGCCCTGCAAGAAATAGAGAGATCACTCTCACTTTCTCTCAGTCCACACACACACACACACACACACACACACAAATACACACACGAAGATAGAACTCTGTTAAGATGTGATTAGGCTGACTGTCAGTTGTGAGGGGTCCTATCAAGGTTCACTGCACGCCAAGTGCACACAAACGGCCGTCTTAGCCGTGCTGTCTGACAGTCGGCTAGTGCAGGGATGTCGAAGCTGGAAATAACAGCCAGCTCTGACTTACAGCCGGACCGACTGGTGCTTTGCCAACTAGAAAAAAAAGATGGGCCTGGAGAGCATGTTGAAAACAGGAAAGAAATACCTGCATCGATCAGTCTGGGTAGGGAAGGTATTAAGAGAGACAGGCCTATTTTGGAGTTGACAGCCCAGGGCATCTACTTTGGCTCAGTGTGCACATTGTGTACCATCTTTTCAAGAAGGGTGAATTGCTGCACTTATTTTGCTTTGGACAAGCTTTTCTTATAGAAGAAGCTTGTTATATTGTTTATGAAACAAGAAGTGATGAGATAGGAATTTTGAACAAGACTGAGGGGCCATTTACACAGCAACAGTTGCCTTAAACGTTAAACTTTTGTTGCTGTCTCGTTCACATGACAACAAAGTTTTGGGGGCCTGAAAATACCAAATTCTGAAACCCAGGTTCCTGAGTGTAATCTTTGGAAAATGCAACCCCTTCTGTCGTCATGTAAACTGTTCTCACAGATCCATGCAATGCACGGATCTGTGAGATCGGTGATGTCAGGAGACCAGGGTTTGTGTCCTGTGTAAGTTAATGTTATTAGATGCAATTGTGTTATTTTTAGATCTAGCTAACTTATTATTTTCAGTTTATAGGATGTTTAAAACTTCCGAATGCTCACTGTGAACAAAAGTTTTAGCAGAATAGCTGCATGAGCCGGTTCACGTTAACATCTTATTTTGATGTTGCTGGGACGCACAGGAGGATGTCATGCTGATGGCCAGTTAACATCCCAAACATCCCCACAACTTTGATTCTGGACCAATTATTGAATCGTAGCAAGGCATTTTGATAGCACATTAATGCAATGGTCATTCAATGCATCAATGTTTGCTGTGATTCCTGGTTTACCGATGGTATCTGTGGTGTGATGAGGTTGAGGCAAAGTGAAGCATTTTAGGTCCTTGACTAAAAAAAACACTATTTTTTTATTTTAGCCATACATTTTTTACTTAAATTAAGAGAATTTTCTGAGTTTTTTCTTGTGAATTTATGATTTTATAATGTCAGAGAACATTCAGTCTTTTTCTTGAAATGTATCTTCTTTTTTTTTTTTTCAAAAAAATGTAAAATGTACCACTTTATATCCATTTTTTCCTCATAAATTTACAACTTTAATCTCAGATTTTTTTTTCTCTCTCTGAATATTATCACCATCCCCTGGCTATATTGTAGAATGCAATCAGTTTTGCAGAATTTTAAAGTGACAAAAAAAGTACAAAGTGCAATTACAACTACAATTCATGCTGAAGAGGAAATGGATGTCTGTAAGGCATTGCATGGCATTCTGTCTGATATAGCTAGTTGTCAAGACATTCTGCTAAAAAACAAAAATGTCAACCTCATTATTGTTATAGATTAACTTTCAGGGGTTCACCAAAGGGAATCTAATGGCAATTTATGCAACAATTTATCAAGCTATTTCAGTCAAATTAGTGGTGGCCCATTTCCTAGGTTCTTTTTGTGTTTGTGTGTGTGTGTGTGTGTGTGTGTTTGTGTGTGTGTGTGTGTGTGTGTGTTTGTGTGTGTGTGTGTGTGTGTGTGTGTGTGCTTCTCCAGGTGCCACCCTCTCCACACCTGCACTCAATCTGCTGATCAGGAGCATGCAGTATATAAGCACTGAAGAAGGCAGATGTTGGTTCTTGTGGGCCAGTGTGGCAGTGTGGGTGCTGTGTGTTGGCTTGAAGACTGAAACAACTGGTTGTAGTGCACCAGACTCTGATCTTTATTCCCTTTTGGAGCGAGCGTGTTAAAATTTGTGGTTGAGTCGTTTATTGTTGTTTTAGAGTCACTTGCCTTCCTTTAAAGAAAGTAGTCTTCAGTTAAAGGTTATTTAAGACTTCTCATGTGCACATTTTGCTTTTGTTTTGTAAATAACTTACAGTTTTTGTTTATACACTTCGGCTGAATTGCACTAAGGATTAACTTTTAAACCTGATTAAATCAAGTTTAAATTATGTTGCACCATAATTTTTACATGACACCTAAATTAAGTTTAATTGTGCTCCATTGTTGGTGCAACCCAGCCATACTCCGCTTGTCCTTTTCTATTTTACCCAGTGATTTATTTATCATTACTCCCTTTATTCCCTAAGCCAGATTGGGGAATTTAACAATTTTGGGGGCTTGTCTGATAGCAAAAAGGAAATTGCAAGAGGAAAAAGTCTAAAATGACCAAAATCCTGATTTTAATAAGGATTTATCTTTTCAAAGAATAAGTTAACAGTAAATAAAATCAAGCATTTGATAACAGCTTTTGGTAGTTTTCAATACAAGATGCTACACCCTTATTTCGCTGTGTACTAAAAAAAAAAAAAATAGGTTCATAACCCAGCCTTACACATGGGTACAGATTGAAATTCAGGTGAGAACACCAAATAAAAACACCTCTCAGTTTCAGTCTCTTTATTCCAGTCTTGGTCTCTTTATTTCTCGGCTACAGTAATGCTTAGGGTTGATGTAGCTCCCCCTGCTAAGATAATCAAAATATGTCATTACCAACCAATATGGACGGGGATATTGAGTCCCATCTGGAAATGAAAGCAGGATGGAGAAATAGAAATTCTCACATCGGCTCAGCAGTAAAATTGCTGCCCCACTGCGAGGTACACATCATAAGCTGGGCTGTAGAGACATGTGTATTGTACAAACACTCTCCCTTTTAAGACACACAACACACTAAATGCATGAATTCAACCATCGAACGCAGGCAAGCATCCGGGTAAGCATGCAAAATGTGCATGCACACCCAAATTGCACAAGCATGCTCTCACCCACACATTCTCAGGCACAGTAAATACACACCTTCACAGCCAGCCTGATGTTCAGTGAACACGTTATATTTGTGTATGTTAGCCGAAGCGACATATTTGTGTGTATGTGCGTGGGCCCCAGCTTGTGGTGTCTGGCTCACAGCATGCCAGTAAACAGCATGCAGCCGAGACAATGTGGGGACTCCGGGCTCTATGATTCATGCAGACGGGTTGATTAAAGAGCAATCGCTGCCCCCGCAGTGCGGGAAAGGGTGGAATAATCACCGTAAGAAAAACACTGTTTGGTAGCATAAATCTCAGCATGCTTCAAGTTATGAAAGTTTTGAGGGGGCAAAAAGTTATCAAATGTCTAAAGAGGGCAAAGATAGTGCAAACAGATACTCTTCACTGAGTGGTCTGATAAATAATGGAGTGTAACTAACTGGGCATGATTATCACAGTGATCATGGGGAGGGCAAAACATTCTAGCAAACAAGTAGAAAGTGATGCCATACAAAACTTCTCTTTCAATATTTGTATAATGCCAATAGATTAAATGAGCACATGTGATGTGAAAGCGGTCTTTTTGGGTAACCATCAGCTCTATGGAGCAGTTTATCGTATTTTTAAGTTTTGTTTTGGTTTTAAAGCGACTTTAAAGGGGAACAGTACCTATATTAAGGAGTCCAACAAGCTGTCTCCATGGCCTCAAGAAGCTGAATCAATATTTGTCAACATGATATTCTTGCCCCCAAAAATAGACACAGTGTGATAAGAAACCATTATTGTGAAAAGTTTATTTGAGTACTTTGATTTATTTATTTATTTATTTATTTATTTATTTATTTATTTATTTACCTTTTTTTAAGTTTGGCGCATGTCCCATCCACTAACTTCGAGTGGGTGGGGTTTATGGCCTATACTGCAGACAACCACAAGGGGGCAAAAGAGATATTTGGCTTCACTTATGTGAGCTGTTACACTGTTCATCTTTTATACTGTCATTACCATATACTCAGAGCAATCCCCTGGGTGCTAATATCTTTCTCAATTTGTTGCCAGAAAGAGCAGCTCTAGACTTTATACTTGATGACACAATAAATTTGAATTTTAGTGCTCTAGCCTCTGGATTTGGAGAGATCTATTCATTTTTACTAATATTGTTGGACTTTCCTAGACCATAGGAAAAACGTATGAATTTTTAAAATAGGTGTAGTTCACCTTTAATGTTTTGATTCCCTCACACTACTGTGATCAGTTTTTCAAGCCACAGCTAGCAGCTGTTCTCAGAAAAAAAAACAAAAAAAAACTGTGATGAACCAACTGTACATCAATGGCAAACAGACAGCGTTAGGGAGTAAAGCGTTTAGTGGATACAGAGCGGGATGATTCATCTCTCAGGAGGTGCAGAGCAAAAAGGAACCAAAAGGAGAGAAAATATTGGACTTATGTTCATTCAGTGACTAACTTTCTGCCATTTGGTGCTGAGCAGGTAGTGTACTGTGGGTTTATTGCTACTTCTAGGTCAGTGTGTTTATTTTGCTGCCTGCTGTGACTGAAAACACTGATGAAAGCAGTGATAATTACCAGTAGGATTGAAAAGCAACCCATTTTACATCACACACTCATTCTCTCCATCATCATTGCAAAATATCTTGGAGCTACTTAAGAGGCTAGGTTATTCATTTTGGGATTTTTTTTTAAGTAATACGGACTACACACAAAATAAGATTCACACGTGTTTTGTCTCATTTTGCTTTCTTTTATTATTATTATTTTGGACCAGGAAATTGAGGCAAGACAAAAAGTTACACATAGATTTGTAGATTCACAAATATTTTCTGTATACTAAATACAAAATAGCTGTTTTTCAAATGTATTCTAGAACTAATACATAGTGTGATGCTGTTGTTGTTGTTGGTCTGAAATTAGATATAACAGACTCATAGTAATTTTGTGAGTATGGTAATTTTTTAAGACTAGTTAGACTGGTTAAGGTGCAAAATAATACCTGGCTGCAGTTATCAGATGATGTGAAAGGAGTATTTTGTTTGTGACAAATAAAAAGTTTATCTTGCTTCAGCTCTGGCCACGATTTTTTTCTGAACACAAACATCTGTGAACAAGCAATTTCACACAAAACACAATAATGACTTTCTATTTGTGTGAGCTTTTTGTTACTTTTGCCAAGTTTTTTGAAACAAATATAGCCTCATGTCATTCGGATCTGATATTTTATTTGGTATCTTTCAGGGAATTTGAGCCGTCACAGCTCAGCTCAACCAAACTACTTTTCTTTTTCTTTTCAGCCTTTAACACAACGTCAACCTGTATACATAAAGGATGAATATAAATAGATTAAATGAATCTGCAGAGCAGGAACCACTTACTTGTTGTGTTGAAGGAAAAGGAAGTATAACATATGGATGTCAAGGTTATAATTGGAGAATAAGACAGACAAGTTTCTTTTAGACATCTAGGTGAAATAAAAAATATTTTCAACAGCATTTTATGAATAGATTATATCATAAGGAACTGCTTCACAATGAAATGCAGTTATTAAATAAATATTTGATTTTTTTGAGCTGCAAGCCACCAACTCGATGCTTTCTGGGGGAGACTACCATGGTTCAAAATGGGGATGCTTTTGGATTTGGGGAACATGAAGAATTATCTAAAATTTGTCTTGGTTTATTATTGTGACCTATGTGCAAAGGACACACATTTTTGTCGAGAGTCATGTTATTTTTTGCTGTTCTGTGTGTAAGGCCTTAATCCTTTAAAATGCAAGCAAATTGGCTTAATTTATTTAAAAAACATGAGAGGGCAATGGGCAAAAAATAGTGAAAAGTTACAAGAAAAAAATCAAGAAAGAGATATTTTTAAAATTTTTTTGTACCATAAATTAAAAGAATTATAACCTAGGTTTTCTGGACATTTTCAGCTAATTTTCAGATCAATTCCTTTTCACCTTTTGCTTTTTTTTTTTTTTTGCATTTTGAGGGACATTTCTTGTCAAGTTGCTCATAATGTTTTTTTCCCTGTGTTTTTGAAAGAAATTAAACGAATCCTCTCAGGTTTTAGAGGTTAAAATGATTGCGAAAGGCATCTGCATGAAGCACAAGAAAACTGATGTCAATCCCGGTGTTAAAGGGTTAACACCTCACTGCATGTGACAGTGTCATCACTCATCTGAAGTCCTCCAGCCAAATCTCTGCCAAATCAGAGCTGCATTCTGACCAGACTCCTGTGGAGAACACACCTACACTGTTCTCTTTTAGCAAAGCAAAACCTCATGCTATCTATACTGCACCCACGCTCACCCTTCAATCATCCTCTCCTCTCCCTCTTCACCTCCTCTCCTCTCCTCGGGGCCTGCACACAACACAGCGCATGATTCCCCTCATTGTGGCTGCAATCGATAAAGAACACAGGAAAGAAAAGACAGGTAGATGATCAAGTTGTATTACCATAACAGGAGAGCAAACCACTTACAGCGTGACTGGATAAAATGTTTTACAGACAGGCGTGTTTTTATAGCGTTAACATGAACGGAATGCACAGGAGGAAATGTGGTCCGCCTTGTTCCGAATGATTCAGCAGCAGTAAGCATAACAAGCGGAGACTGTGTGAAGGAGAAGTGCAGAAGTCATTTGACCACTGATTATTAAATGTCTCATATAAAATCTCATAATGTGGATCCAAGGGTGACTGGCACAATCCTATGGTATATCCAAACATAGAAATAACATGTCACAGATCCACTGTACACCTGACAAATTGTACAATCATATATTAAGAACCATAATAACTTAAATAAAGACGTATGAAACCAGACGTCTTTAAAAATACAACATAGAAGCAAGCTAAAACACTATTGTCCTTTCCTGTTCTCTTGATGGCTTGTAGCTTTAGAGGTTTCAAAAGGAGAACACTCAACAAATGACAACATATATATTACATCAGCGAGTTTTCAGATGCTCTGTAGTTTGTCTCTCCAGTTCCAATGTGATTGATGACATGTTTACTTGACCGCTTTGGCAGATGAGCATGAGCAGCCACACTGCCTTCTTTAACTAAAAGAGTCCGTGGTTTCTCTCTTTTACTTCTTTCATTAGTCAAGTACTCCAGGAAGAAAATACACACAAGTGTTGAGCACAGTTCTGTGTGTTGTGAATAATGGCCCCTGAATGGCCTCTGTGGTGCTGCATTCCTCAGAGGGCTAAAGCCACAGACTCAGAGGTATCACGGCTCTATTGCCTCTTGCTGGAGCAGGACTTGCAGCACTGCTGTCCATAGAACTTGTGGTTACAAACGCCGTGCTGGGGGACCAAGTGACACCAGCTGAAATGGTCCACGCAGTGTTCATCTGCAGAGAAGACAACAAATAAGGCAAATTTTGTTAGCAGCAGTGAGAACTGATACCGCTTTCCCACCAAAATTAGCATGTGCACACAGGTTTTTCAAACACAGTTAAACCCATTAAATATAGGCGACAGACTGCATTCTCAATGCTAGTGAATGCACCGCTGTGGCAGACAAGTCTGCCTTTCTGTCAGCTTATGTGTGTGTGTGTGTAAGTGGTTAAATCTAGGTTAAATAAAGATAAATAAATAAATACTATCTTGGTTTAGCATTATAAATTTGCTAATTATCACTTAAGACAAAGCCAAACCAAAACATTACTGCAATTTATTCTGAGGGGGACATGAAAGTCTGCACCAAATTTCAAGACAGTCCATCCAATTGTTGTTGAGATATGTCACTAAAAAAATGTCTGTCTCTCGGAGACAAAATTTAAGTAGGATTCATCCTCTGTGGACTATGAATTTCTTTACAAAATCTCATGGAAAGTCATCCTACATTTGAGTCTTGACCAACGTTGTGGACTGACTGACATAGCCATCCCTTGAGCCATACTGAGCTAAACATAGGGTGGCGGTTGTTAGTTGGACAGGTCAACCAATGGGCTAAACATATATGCAAACACATACCAACATACTGTCCACATAGATTGACAATTTACTGTTTAATTAGTTTGTGCAGTTTCCCATTAAAGGTAAAGAGGGAAAAAATCATCAAAAAGAGTAGAAAAACCAAAACTCCACACAGTGCTGTAATTTTTTATAGTAATAAGGAAATGACACCGGATGAATTTGTCTTTTTCCCCTTAGGGGACTTTACCTTTCAGTGTCGGTGCAACAGCTGTGACCCGGCCGGGGCGTTGTGCCGGAGCCAGGGGAGCAGCGGGGCAGAAGTGTGTGTTGCACGCCCTGGAAGTGACAGGCCTCTGGTGGGGCAGGCAGCCAGCTGCGGGGCGACCTTGCCGGAGACACTGGATGGACCGAGTCTGGACGCCTCCCCCACAGGACACAGAGCACTGGGACAGAGGAGAGGTAGTAGAGAAACAGTGGAGAGAAAGAAACAAGAGCAGCAGAATGAGAGGGAGAGATATGAGGAAAAGGTACAGTGATATAAATAGGAGACAGAGATCAAACGCTGAAGTACATGGAGGAAAAGAAAATCATCATAAAAGGAGCCGAAGACGGATGGAGGAAAAGTCTAAGCAGAGACAAAGAAGAGATGAAGAAAACAAACATCCCATCCAGCATGTACTTGCCCTCCAGCGAGCTGTCAGGAGATATCTGCTCTGGTGGAAACGTACAGGGATCACAAACTTGAGATCAAGCAGAATAAGACACAGTGCTATAAGAGGTTGCCCTTAAGACTTTTTGCATAATAGATGATATAACACGTAGCCTACACAACCTGCCCCAGCAGAAGCAGAAACAGAGTGGAGCTTTTGGATTATATCTGAGGCGCCTTCCACACAAAGACTCTGCTGTGTCTGTGAAACCACCTACACTGTGCAGTCTGCCTCTGAGTATTTTGGTGAAGCAGAGATATTGGAACACAAAAGCTACTCATGGTCATCTCGTGTTGGTTTATTATTTGGCCCAGACCTTGTGTTGCCTTCCTCATCATGGTAAGGCCTCCCAGAGAAAGGGGCCCGGGGCCTCATTACAGAAACATCCTAAATCTAAAATCTTAACTCAGTTTAGGGATTACATTAAGGATTTTTGGTATTACAGAAACATGAGACCTGGTTAAGATTTGCCTAATGTGAATCAGAAATGTAGGGCAACCTTATTGTTACTGTCTGTAGGAACCTGGAACTCAACAGTAATAATAGGAATCAATAATTCTCTCAGTGTAAAATAACAATAAATATTTGGTCTAATTGAAGTTCTCACATTTTCAATAACTGTAATATCACTTCTTATTTTACCCTTACAGATATAATCTGTTATTATGATGATATTAGTGACAAATATTTGAACTATTTTTTTTTATGGGAAAGTTATTTATCCATAAACAATTTTTTTTTCTAATTGCATACTTTTCCTCTCTTGCTCTGACAAACAACAAAAAAGCAACAGATTTTTAGAACATTACAAAAATGTATTTGGTAAATCCCCTGATGTGATATAAACATTAATTATTTTTTGTTTGGTTTTGCTTTTGTTTCTGTCCGTGTCCACTCTTTTTTTCTCTTTTTTAAAATTTGATGTATGTATTGCGATTATGATTATTTAGTGTCAGTTATCTGTGCTCTCATGTATGTTAAGGACCAACTAAAAGAAAACTGGATATGCTAACATAACCATCAACCCCACAAACTCATGTAGTAAGCTGTCAATGTATACTCATACAACAGTTCATATTTTATCTTACAAAAAAAAAGGTTCATATGATATCTAATGGATTAACACCTGACCAATGGCATCATCAGGCTATGAAAATAAATTGTGATAGACATTGGTCTCCTGGGAGAAAGTCATGTGCTTTGTGACAAATACACCACTAACCTGCCTGCTTACATGTACTTTCAGTCTTTTTACTACTTCCTTATTCCTGTCAGACCATTGCTCACATGAGGATTACACATGAATTACTGTCTTGTTGTTAAATGTGTATCATACAAATTATGGTGCATTAGTTTTCGATGGTTTATGTACAAACAGTGCACGAGAACAGCTTGTAGCTGTTGTGTATGCTGCTTGACTTAAGAAGTAACCCTCAGTTTCATCACACACAGACTCCGCCCTCTATTGGAGTATATGGATAATACTATCCTCCAATCAGGCACAAATTTGTTCACTGAAATTTGCATTATTGAGCTAGGGTTACAATAATGTAACCTCTGTTAGTACTAGGTCGTAAACTGGTTTGTTGTTTGCAGCTTATAGACACATGTTTTCTTTCATTTTTGCTCTCTCGTTTTTAGTTATGGAAAGAAAGACCCTCCACAGTAAATGCAGTATCTCTCTGAGAGTCCCATGGACTCCAATTCTGCATGTGGAGAAATGCAAAGCTTTTAAGTTCTGACTGTCTTCAGCTGTCCCCCCAAACAGAGATAGATGTCCATTTAAATGATGTGAGATCTAAGTGTCGTCATGGTTATGAAGACAAATTCTAATTTGAGCATCCAGCCACGCGTTGCATGTCCCGGGATGCAATTTAATATCCATGTAGTGCACTTCACAATTTTGCGGTGTGTGGGAGAAAAGCTCCAAATTGGAAGACTGTCAGCTGGAACGCACGCAGAGCACTAAAAGTCTCTCATGTATACAGTTTAGGATCAAAGCCTGAACAAATATACCTGTTGCCAGGGAGAGGAGTACCAGCCTAAGACCACAGCGCTGGAGCTGGTTCTGCCAGGGATTACCCGAGGGAGCTCTGGGCACGGACCTCGGTTGCAGCCCTGCTGGAGATCCACCAAAGGTTTAGCCATGTTCCTGCACCTCCGTATGGGAAACTCCACAAACCTGTGAGGGAGAGGACAGATTGTCAGCTCAAAATGACTTTTCCTACAGAGCTTCCAATTTTGAAAACATTCTGACTCTGAGGATGGTACACAGATGACTCAGCGGGGTCTTAAGTGTGTGTGCAGATCTATTAAAGTGTCTTGGTGTGCAGCTGAAGGCACATACCCTCCCTGAGAGTCTCTCTCCCCACAGCGAAGCTCTCTCTTCTGGATGCCTGAGCCACAAGACTTGGAGCACTGAAACAGAGTGCAGGCAGGAGGGACAATTCTACAAAATGAACTCTGGGATTATGTGTGTGTGTGTGATGTGGCAGGTTCCCATAGCAGCAGACACCACAAGGTCACTTTTTGTTGTAGTAATAGAGCCAAAATACTAAGTGCTCTGCTGAGTATTTTTCAGTCATTACATTTGATGAGCAGACAGTGCATATGCTTGTGTGTGAATGTGTCTGGCTCTTTTTCAAAATCCAAACCACTATTCTGGGAGCTAGGTATCTTTAATGTGTTTTATCTTGCTAGTTTTGTGCTGCAAACCTGACCTTACACTGACCTTGTTCATTCCAGATTTAACAATCTCTCTCTCTCTCTCTTAAACTACTGCACTTAGCATAAATGAGAAGAGAGATGAATTTAAACCACAAAGGCAGGAAATAGTTCACACACACACACATATATATATATATTATATACTTATATAAATTCATAAAAACATAAATTAAACATCCTATAATTCCTCAAAGAATGTATGCAACACTTCACAGTTGTTTGGAGGCCATTAATTAGCTTTGGAGAGTGAATCCTTGATGGAGTATGTTATCTCACAACATAATATGTTGGCATTGAACCTTTCTATAATCTCAGCAGAAAAGTGACAAGTGTGCTGAGCAATGCTGGTAATATATTGTGGAAATTTCATTAGATTGACCTGTATCTTCTGTAAAAGGGTCAGCTCAAGAGCTCAAAATGACATCTTACAATCGCTTTGTCCAACCAACAGTTCAAAACCAAAAGATATTTTATTGGCATTATTTTAAAGGTCAAGTGCCTAGGACTTAGGGGGATGTATTGGTGGCAGTGGAATATAATATAAGAAGTATGTTTTCTTCAGCTCATAATCACCTGAAAATAAGATTTCTAGTTTGTTGGGGTTTTTTGCTACCTTCGAATAAGCCATTTATATCTATAAAGGGAGCAAGTCCTCATTTGTTGGAGATCTACAGTATGTTTCTACAGTAGCCCAGAATGACAAACCAAACACTGGCTCTAGACCAATCTAGGGTCATTCACGTTTTCATGTCGGCCATTTTAGTTGGAAGCCCATCTGCAACAAGCAGCGTCGGAAAAATAATAATTTGTAACAGGAAACCAGTTTAACCAGTGTTTTTGCTGGTTTAAATCACCTGGTCAATTTGTTTTGGAGAGGAGGAGACCTCTGCTGATAATTCGGCTCCCAGTCAAAACCCCCTGAACAATGAACACTGTAGGAATTCTAACCAGGAGAAATTTTAGTTGGTTGCAATCTGTAATTCTCACCACTAGACAACACTAAATCTCCTGAAATCTTACATGCCTTCCCCTTTAAAAGGGGAAAAATCCTCACATTTTAAACAATCATTGATCAATTTGATCAGTTAACAAATTATTAAATTGTAACCAGTTAACCAGTTAAATTGACTACTTATCTTCGCATTAGCTGCTTTAATCTGTGTGGTACTTTTCCATCTTGCATTGGTTGTAAACAGGTTTGACACTTTGAAACAGATAGCATGAAAAGTCAGAGCTTCAATCACCTTCATTGTACAGGTTTTTTGGGTGTTTTTTTGTTGTACATAATGAGTTTTTCCTTTTTTCTTCTACTTCCAGTCCAGTTCACCCAATTCCCGAATTTACCACTTTGCCTTTCAACAACTTCAGTGAAGGGATGTGAAGTTGAGCAGAGCTAATAGTGCTGATATCCACTCCAAATTAAGTTTTGATGTTGCAAGGCATTCTGGTCTATTGAGGCTGCTGGCTGTGAAACTGCCTTTTTTCTGTTGTATGATGGATTTTTCCCCGAATGATTGTAAAATATGTTTCGAATAATGAGACCACTAGCGAGAAGCATTTGTTTTCTTAACTCTGAAGGACTGACATCAGAGCTCGATGTTTACTCCTGGCAAGCCTGTAAATCATAGCTAAGCCAGAGGTCTTTTAGTGTGAGGTGATGTCTTATAAGTTTGGAGTGAGACAGACACACCACCAAGCAACAAAATTGACCCACAAAGCAAAGTGTATCATTGTTCCTTCTAATAGATTTCAAGTGCTTTAGAGTGGATATTTCCTAAAAACTATAGGATTATGGTTAGGGTTACCAAAGGGTATGCACCATAATATCACCACGCCATGGGAATCAGCCAACATTGTTTTTCTTATTTTGCACACTGAATGAATATTAGATACATCAAAAAGCATTGTATTCCATGACTCTATCAGTTTGCATAATATGATGTTAATTCCACTTGTCTCCAAGAGAGACTTCTATGGGCAAATCTACATATGGGCAAATCAGATATCAATATAAAAAAAACTATATTGTGCATCCCCAATTACAATTTCTAAGGACATTTCACTGGTATCACTCCTGCTACTTGTGCTTCATGTCTCTTTCTTACCTCTCCCCAGGGAGTGGGGATCCACTGTAGCCTTTCGTTCTTGGGGCAGCGTCGCAGGACGCAGGTCTCTTGGGCTTTGGGTCTGTGGTGCTGTCTGCACATGCTGTCAGGCACCACCACGGCTTTGGCCCCAGGATCTGTGCTGCGGCAAAACACGCTTCGCTTCCTCAGTCCACGGCCGCAGGTCTTGGAGCACTGTGAGTGGATGAAAACGAAATAAAAGAAGTCACGAAAGTCAAAAACACCGAAGAGTGCATCCTAGGGAGATTAGTCATTCAGTAGGCAAATGTTTAATGACAATACACATATTAAATCATACACACAAACATTAACTTAGTCTTACTTTCTTACGATTGCTTTAACCTTCAGCTTTCATCTCATCTAACGGAGGTTAAATCCTTGGCTCAGACACTATAAATAAATTTGTAATTCACTACATGGTGTGCAAGCAAACAGAAGGTCAGCGGTTTGATGACAGCCCATTATGGCCTAACATTAAATACAATAAACCAATAACTCGCCGATGAATGTGACCTCAACTCATCAAAGTATCCAGTGCTGCTGTAAACTCCAGGAGGCAGACGACAGAGTCAAACAGCTCTGCTGGGACTGAACACCACAGCCATCAGGGCAGTTTATCTGACAACATCACATCAATCTATTAGACAAAAGACACACACATCTGTGTATGTACATTTACATACACATCTGTGCTCTAACACACATCCCAGTTGCCCTTTTGTCACTGAAAGGTCTGATTGATCTTTTCAGGGCGAGTGGCCTTGCCTCTGCGTGACCGCCGACTGAACTTGGATTGGTGTGACAAAATAGTCTGGGCACACAACCTGAGCATCCTAAAGAGTGATGGCTGAATGACAGCTGAGTGTCTGCACTGCGCAGGTCACAGCAGCTAATTGTCAGATCTGCTGCCAGGCTATTAATATTGTATACAGGCAAATGAGCAAATAAAAGCGCCGTGTAGTGTGTGATGCACAGAGGAAGCAGCTAAAACAGTCCAATCATACTTGGTTAATAGCCACAGGATTAAATATCCTAATCAAATACTGGCTTTGCAAAAAACAAAGCAATACAATCCTGCACATTACCAGACAATAACTTATTATGAGCATTTCTGCGTGGTTGTGTGATTCGTGGGTGTGTCTGGTTACTGTATGCAAGAGGAGTTCATTCGGATGCAAATGATCAAATTAAATTGACCTAATTCCAAAGAAGGCCAAGGGTAGAAGGGGAGGCATTTCTTAAGATAACGATGAAAATTGAAGACTTAGATGGTTTTTCAATAATGAAAGAATGCAGATTGACAGGGAAAAAAAAGTTTAACAGTCTGACAAGTATCACATTTGTATAAAAAAAAAGTGGCACACTATGGTGTAGGTTGTTTTAAATCTTCTCCACATGTCCAACAGAGGGCAGCAGAGCGTTTGTTTTAGAGTGAGTGAAACGTCTGACAGCTTCCCTAAAACCCTGTGTGTGTGTGTGTGTGTGTGTGTGTGTGTGTGTGTGTGTGTGTGTGTGTGTGCGTGTGTGTGTGTGTGTGTGTGAGCGTCTCCTCTCAGGCACATTTTTCTGCCATGCAGATGTCTAAACATGTAAGTTTGCTTTAACCTGAAGCTGGCGATGCTCTCTACATGAGATTTAGCCAACAAATTGATGCTGGCAGTGGACACACATAACCTGTAAACCCTGACAGCAAAAAAAAAAAAAAAAAAGATTTTACAGCAAACAAAGAAAAAAAAGACAGAATTTCATCATCTTATTTGAAACATGTTTTCCCTTTAAACTCCCTGTCAGCACATCTGTACTTCTCTATGCTTGAGCATCGAGAATAAAAGGCCCTTTTCACATGTTACAGTAGGAAAAGCACAGGTGTACATAATAAAATTAATGATGGCTGAATTCCATTTAGCTGCTTCAGTTTCAAGGTCCTGGTGTTGTGCCCAGAGGCTCACTGTCATGCTGTCATGGATCAGGGACACTCGAATAGAACAAAGCCATTGTTAATTCTGCACAGTCGTAGTATGCCAATATAAATGTCTGCTGAGGGGAAAAAATCTGTAACAACTAAATAAATATCATGTGTTTGTTTTGTGCATACAGTGTAGCAAAAAATAATGGTATTTTGCATCAAAGATTTATGCATGATCTATACATGGTCAGATTCACTGTGTCAAGTGCAGACTTTGGAAGGTGTGCTTATAACTTAATCAGAGTAGAGCCATGAGTTACTATAGCTTCACAGACCAAACATCATACTGATATCTGTATCGAAAAACTCTTTAAAAAGCTGCTACCCAGCAGCCAGATTGCTTTTGTCTGCAGGAAAATTATAGCAGGGCAAGAAGTCCATATCATGGGTCTACAATAGGGGGGCCGGGACCCCTGCAAGGTTGTCAGAATTACTGCAGGGCATCTGCCAAATTATAGTTTGGTAATTGAAGTTTTAATTACAGTCCACCTCCCAAACTAACATGATGTACAGGCTATAAATATATGGATCTACATATAATTATTAATTTAATAGCTTAGTATGGTACGCACCTTAAAAGAGTATGTTTATAGGGGGCACATTAGGCCGCTCTACACATTACTGTTTTATATGAAACTCAATCAATTAAAATGTATGTAGTAACAGTCCCTGCTACATCCCTCTTTCAGCTAAGGGACCCCTGATCTTTAGCAATGTTAGCAGCCCTGTGAGGCTTAAGCACAGCAGCATATTAACCCTTTTAAATCTGAATTGACATCTCTTTTCTTGTGCTGCTCCCGGAAATCTTTCACAAGTATTTAAACCTTTGAAACCTTTTGGTTTGAGTTCTTTCAAAAACACAGGGGAAAAAGGCAACTTGGAAAGAAATACCCAGCAAATTACAAGAAATTAGTAGATTTAGAAAAAAATATTAAAAATAAGCCAGAGAAAAAATCTATTTGAAATAATCATATTTTTATGAAAAGTATTATTATCTTTTAATCACTTTCAAAAAGTATTTTCTTTTTTTTTTTTAGGCTATTTTCGTTTTTTTCTTCTTTTCTTGCTAGTTCGGGGGTTATTTCTTCATAAACTGCTCAATGCATTCATCCCATGTTTTTGAAAGAATTCAAGAAAATGTTTTTCAGATTTCAAAGGGTTACATGCTTGATGCTTTGCCAGTAATGTTGACCACATTAATTAAATGTTTTAGCATGCTAACATTTCTGAAATGACACAAAATACAACGATGGTTGACTGTCATTAGTTTTGCAGCTTTTTTTTTTAACTAAACTGAATTAAAACATATTGAAAGTTTGACCTGGCATGATAGATAAAAAGTGGCAAGGTCACCAGTGTTTTTACAATCCATTACTGTCTGACACATAAATGATCAGACAGTAATTCCCTCGAAAGTTGTATAGACATTTCACTGATAATCTCAAATGTCAATCTCTTGATGGGACAAAAGGAAAAGTCAGGGTATCACCAAAGTCATAGCATTAATCATCTAACGGCCATGATGTTGTGGCATCAAATTTTGTGCCAATCCATCCAGAGAATATAGATATATTTCACATGATAAGTTCTAGGTGTGTTGCTAGCGTGGATGAAAAAGTTTTCACAAAGTTTTTTAACAACCCACCTGTGACCAGGATCCAGTGCTCCACTCGGGCGGGCAGGCCTGGGTGTGGCAGGGCTGGACCTGTGCCGGAGAGATGACGGGGCAGAGGGAGTGCACTACCACCTCCTCCCTCTGATAGGTCACCTTCCTGAGGCAGCGCAGGGGCCTGGTCTGCTGACCTCCTCCACACGAGCGACTGCAGGGACCCCAGTCTCCTGTTGCCCAGCTGTGGTGGAACACCAAGACGAAATATGTAAGTGGTGATTTGGTATATGCTAAATTATACATACATACATTTGCTCATGTATTTGCACATTATACAGAGCTGCTGTAGAATAAATTCAGCCTCTGTCATCAGGACACCAACCACATTACTGAGCTCCTAATCAGGACAGCCAACCACAGGTTCAAACTCTAATCTGTGGCACTTATTTTGGGCTCAAACACACACACACACACACACACACACACACAGAAAAAAAATATTTCACTCTAAATTACTACTGAGTACTAACACACCAAAAACTTCTGAAAACCACTTATTATTAGGCGGTTAAATCTGGTGAACTAGCAGGGTTGTTCTTGTTTTTCTTAAAAGTTATGATTCATGAAAACCTTAACCCGCTGCTTTTTGGACACTCATAATATTTTCACACATTGATCTATGTCATTGCACAAAGTGGTAGTTGAGGACAAAGAAAATACACAGGCCAAAAATATATATCCATATCCATCCATCTCTCTCTGTGCTATTCTGATCTGAAACTAAACATGATGACCATATCATATATACAACTCTCCGTAACAGGTTTCCAAGGCCAACCGCAATATACAACATACAATAAGGCCAGATGGGGACTACAGTCCCTCAATTTTTTTCTTTTGTGTTGTCCTGTTTGTAATTCTTCTTTCTGTCTTTTTGTGTGTCTTCTCACCTGTCCTCTCTCCTGCTGTCATTTTATCTCCAATCTCCTTTCTTTTTGCTTTTTGGCCTCTCCTGTCCTCTCTCTTCTTTTGAAATCCTGTTTCGCCACTGATGAAAGCCTACTGCTGCTTCTAAAATAGCTTCTGTCTTGGCATTGGGGCTGAAGGGGGAGATTACAGCAAATGAGTGGTCTGACAACCGCAGGCTTAGAAGAGGGAGATGGAGAGATGGGCAGATGGCTCAGTCTGGTTCTGAGACGACATGCTACCGCAAAGACCATTCCTCCACGCCGCTGACCTGCTTCAGGGGGAAGAAAAATGCTTTCATTCTCTTTCAAACGCCACAGACAAATGAAGCAGCAGGACTAAACTGCAATTTGGAAATGGGACAGATGTGAACCTTTGGGACCCGAAAGCATTGGTTTGGGATTTCTGGGGACCGTTTGCTTTTTTTTTTTTTTCCTGTGTTTTGCCTGGCTTATAAATAACAATATATCATTGGGTAAAAGTGGCTTAAGTGCCACTCCGCTTCGCTGCAAACCACCACTGACCTAGCTGTAATTTGTATCTCTGAAATGTTTCAATAACTGACTTTTTTTGTGAGGTAGAGGAGTGCAATACTGCAGGGGAGGTTCTGAGAACCTCACACATGCATTTTTAGTTCCAGTATGGCTGCACACCAGCTACCACCTAATACTGAGTCTGAGGTAACTTAATCATATAGAAAATCTATGCCAAGCAGATTGCTATATTAACCAAGACTTTTAACAAAGTATTTCTTAAAAACACAGCTTTATACATTTTTACTTTTATGTGGTTTGGTGTACTTGACATTTCCAGTCTGCTCATTTTGCTTGTCTAAACATCTTCTCCATCTCTCTCTTTCTATATATTATTTTCTCTGCATTTTAACTCCAATTTGGTCCTACAGTTGTCCCATTAGGTTCTACTATCGGCATTCCTCTCGCTAAGTTCTTTGCCATGTTGGTATTTGGTAATGTTGCTGTAGTGCTCATTGAAGGTTTTTCTGGGTACAGGCAAGGTCCAACAGGCCCATTTGAAATCCTCACAATTGAGAAGCTGAAATTTGAGAATATTTGGTGTTTTTGTTTAAGTATGTCCACATGAATCTTAACCCTTTTAAATAGTTGTAGCAGTAGTAATTGCAATCAGTCACTGAAATAAAGATGAATGCTTGGACTTTGAAAAAAAAGAGAAACATGAAAAAAAGAGGAACAAATATACCTTAATAACCTTAACCTTAATAAATTAGAATGAGGTTAATTTCATGTTAGTTGGAGATATTATTTTGATAAATAAAGTGAACTTTAAAAAAAAGTTACTTGTAGTTTTTAAGATAATTTATAATGTATGTCCAGTGTAATGTAAAGTAAATGTTAAGTTTGATAAATACAGGTCCTGTTCAGTATCAACATATTTTGTCCCCATTTTTTCTGCACATCTCCTCCGGCACAGAAAAATGTCTCACTTTGATCTGTCTACATATGCTGCTGTGTGATGCACAGAGAAATCCCCAACCTGTGGTAAGTGACTCTACAGATGGCCTCTGCCAAGAGAGAGAGAGCGAAAAAAAACTTCAAACAGCAGAGGTGGAACTACAGAGGAAGAGAAAATGGAAAGGTAGACAGAGGTGGGGATGGGGCTCTGCTGTGGAGAAAGCAGGAAAAAAGACACTGACTTTTAAGAAAATCTATGAAATATGAGCATATCTCTTCCCAACTGCAGGCTGGGCTAGAAGATTGAACTGACTTTTTAAAATTCTCCCTGCGTCCCTTTTTTCATGTTCAGAAACTGCTGCTACACCACAGTTGAAAATCCCAGTTTTCCCTGACAGCAATATGGGGAGTGAAGTAGAAGGGGAGTAGAAGCAAAAAAGGGGGCTAGATGTGGGAGGAGGGTGTGTGTGTGTGTGTTGGTGGGAGGGAGTTGGCTCTGCATGGCTAGACTGGCCGGGCCCCGTGGGAATCTTGCCGTCTCTGCACAATAAAACATGGATAGGCCTGTCAGCACCCGAGATCCACGCTGCCGAGATAAGCAGGCACTTTTACATTCCCCCTCCTGTCAGACGCACACACTCGCACACACAGCGCACATGCATCCCTCCTCATTGTCAATTTTTCTTTTCTCCGCCGGGCTCTTGAATGCGTGCCCATACATCCTGGAGGTCTTAATGCAGTCATTAAAGCTTTCATGCTGCTCACTCAACTCAACTCTCTTCCTGTGCAAGCGCCCATAAATTGGCCCGTACACACAACCAGCTGAGAAATGGTGTCAGCTACTGTATAATAAGATCCATGGATGTCAAACTCTGCTTTTTATTCCCGAATGGACAACCACACCAATTTTATTTTTCTGGACTATACGATTTTCTTCGTTCAAACAAAAAAAAAAAAGGGGGGGTGGGGGGCAAACAAGGCTGTTTAATACCTTTCGCCAAGATAAGAGATATGGTATGCCCGAGATTAGGTGCAGGAAATGCCCTCTCGGGTGGTGGGAAACTTAGCGAGAAACAGAGGCTGTATGTCGGAGGTGTAATCGATAGCTGTCTGGCTTGTTCAACCCCTGACACAGGAGAAAGTTCAGTCTGGACTTGTTGTGGCATGGCTAATGGTGGACAAAATGACAGCATCACACAGACGCAGCTTGTTTTTATATTTTTACCCTTGAAGCCCAAATACATTATTTTGGCGTTGTATATCTGGAAAATGTGTGCATATGACGGTAACTGTGCATGCTGCCCTGTGTGTGTGTGTGTATGTATATATATATATGTGTGTGTGTGTCTGTGTGTGTGTGTGTGTGTACTCTCTCTGAACCCAAGACACGGTTCCCTGCCTGTTCTTTGGAGCAGCGCTGTAAATCAAGCTAGCTCCAGTTCCTGCAGCCAAAGGCCTACATAGGAGCAAAGCCATTTATTCAGTGCTGTTTCGACTTGTTACTCTGCTGCATTATAGCCTGGTTTCCTCCTTTTGCTTGCTGCACCAGTCCCCGAATGCACAGTCTCCTTTAAAAATGCATGCCATTAAGCACGACGTCTAGACAACTGAGATAAAACACAGGCATGATTTTGCTATCGAGTCAGAATTTTTGAGGGGGATGATGTGCGCTGAAAGCAACGATCACTCCGAGTTGGCTTTGATGTCTCCCTCCCTCTCTTTAGCCTTGTCTCTCTTAATTTGCCTCTGTCTTTCTTATTCTCAAGTGTTCGCTAAAGGGAAAGGTCCAGTCCAGACCACGAAACATCATGCCATATTTACTTCAAGAAAAAACCAGTCAGCCAAATTGGTTGAACATTGTGTCAAGGGGTTATGTTGGAATATGATGCTTCTGACAGGGCTGTAGCCAAGATTTTAGAAATGCCAAATTCTAAAAACTGTTTGACTAGCCACCGATCAAAAGTTCTCAGGCACTGCAGTGCTTTGAGATACATGCTAGTATGCCAAAATGCTCCCAGTGTGGATGTTAACAAGCTAGTTCTTAGCCTATAAAATGTTTACCATGTTTACATATTTGCTTGTTAGAAGGCTAACATTTGACAGTTTGTATTAAACTTACAGCTGAGGCTGATGGGAATGACTGGTGTTATCAAATAACTAATCAATTTTATCGTCGGTTCATTTTTTCTTCCTACATTACTGTTTCAAAGTTGTTTTAAAGCCTTTTCTACACTGCTAATTATACATAAAATATTAAGATGCTCACATTACCACCTCACAGTTGTGTGCTTCCACCAACAAGTCAAGTTGCAGTTCACACCCATGTTTGTCTCATGTTTGACTTATGTGTAGCCATGACAGTTGACAATTTATCAAACATGGACTCTTGATTTTGACCTTTGACCACCAAATTCTAATCAGTTCATTGTTGAGTCCAAGTTAACGTTTGTGCCAAATTTGAAGAAATTCCCTCATGGTGTTTTTGAGATAAAATGTTCATGTCGGATGGACTGATTGATGGGCAGACAAACAACCAAAAAACACAATGCCTCTGTCCAAGGTTGTTGCCAGCACAGAGGCATAAAAAAGTCAGAACCCGCCTTAAAAACCAACATTCTGTGATCGCGTCCAGCATGTCCTCATGTCATTTAACCACCCAGAAGCCCAGAAATTTTACAGTGGGCATGACCTTGATGACCTCAATGGTTCTGCTGCAGCCCTATTTACTGACCTCAGCTGAAGCCACAGCTGGGAGCACAGAGTTCAGTTTACTTTGAACAAGTGAAGTGCACTTAAAATAATGCATGCTTAAATCAAGTGTCCTTGACAGTAGTGACAAAAAAATAAAAGTTTTCTTGTATAATATAAAACATTCATTTAGGTTTATTTCTGGTTAAGACTTTCCAGGTTTAGGTTAAACCAAATGGTCTGCTTCTCATCCACCATACCCGAGAGGCAGAACAAAGCTCAAAATCATAGACACGAAGACAAAAAAAAACAGGTGTTACAACATTCTGTCAATTCAGAGTGATTCAAATCCACTTGACACACAGGTGGACATACAGCTGGAGAAAACATTGTAATGGAATAAGTAAAGACTGATGCACAGAGACAGTAGATAGGGAGGACTTTCATGTAGGAAAATGGGGAAAAAAATGAAAAATTAGAGAGCAGGCACAGAAGGGAGGAAGGAGAGAAAGGAAGAACACAGGCTGAGCAGAGTGGTGGCCAGCCACAGCAAATGGACCACAGGCAACCTCTAGACTGCTCAGCCACAGAGTATGTGTGTGTGTGTGTGTGTGTTCCTTCAATAAAAACAGCGCCTAAGGTTGCTGAAAATTTGGCAACATAAAGACACATACCACAGATCCCACAGCCAAATGTACATGAAGAGATGCCATGACCCACACATACACACGCACACACACACAGCAGTAGCACTTACTATGCAGGGCAGGGCTGTGTGTTGCAGAGATGGGAGCCCAGTGTCGGTTTGGTGTGATGATTACACATAGTGGAGTTGACCTGAACCTTCTGGTCCTGCAGACAAATGGCCTTAGTTGAAATCCGACCTGATGGAAAAAAACATGGAGTGAGAGATGGTTGTTGTATCTCTTGCATACAATTTGAAAACATCAGCATTCATGCCCACAACATGGAAATCTATAAAGGTCAAAATTGTAACTGTAATGGATTAAAATCTCTGTTAAATCAGTCTGTTGTCATGTGAGCTGCTGCGGCTTCTTGAGAGAGTAGAGCAACACACACACACACACACATACGCATGTATACTCACACACACACATACGCTTGCACGCTCACACGATCCTCTACTGACAAGTGAGCAGGGGGTTGCTGTGAATCTTTAGGGACCAACAGAGGCTGAACTTCTCAGTTGACAAAGGTGCTTTTCATTAGCCTTAACACACTTCCTGGACCACTCTCTACTACAGGAGCTGTATACAATACAAAAACACACTCATACACACAAAGAGGCAGATACAACATACACAAACATACAGATAAAATCTGACACACGTGTACATAGAGTACACACATGACCACACACATATGTCAACCTCTTTTTTATCAGGGCGTCTACAGGTATGACCAAGTTAAATTTAAGACATTTCAAGACCATTTAAACACAATTTTCTGTGAAATTTTCGGCGGACTTTTCATTGTGTTGCAGGATAAAGCTAGTGTTATAATTATTACAAAGAAAAAAAATAAAGATAAGACCTGTGTCATTCTATGAAACCCTATTTGACCACTGCTTATCAGCATGTTTGTAGTTTTAAACAATATGTTCTCTCATTTATCCCTCATTTATCCATTTCTTACAATTCTGCTCTTTTGTTTTTGGTTTTAGAAATGGTACCAAAAAAAGCACCCACCATACTCTTTATATACCAAGTGTTGCTCTCACTACAGCCCCGTGCACTTTGCTTCAACATGTAGAGAATTCCAAAGCTTCACCAGCCTGCTGTGCTTGGTAACTGTTGCTGAGCAATGATTGGAAAACTGCTGGTCAAGGGTGGGGTTTAGTAAATGGTAAATTTACACGCAGAGTTTTTATAGTTTTTTTACAGTCTCACCTCCAGCACATGGAGCAGAGCAGTCAGAGCGCACCACACCCCAGCTGTAGTCAGGTTTCCTCTCAGTGCGAGGCAGTGTGTACTCCCACACCACACCTGGGTTCTTCCCCTGCAGGAGGATCTATCACACAAGAACACAGAAAGTCAGTGAAGTGTCACATGTGTGTATGTAGTTTGTCTTAACCATTTTTCATCCAGAAAAAAAGGAAAAAAAATCATATCGAGCATCACCCTGTTTCACATCATTATCAGGTTTCATCCACTACAACAAGTTTTTCCCTGGTTCTTGTCGGAGCTCGAACCAGCAACATTCCTCCTGCAAATCTCTAGGCTACCAGAGCATCACATCATGTGATATCGATCCAGTCAAAGCTGATCAGATTGACGGTTGTGAGGAGCAGCTGCAAAAAGCATACCTTCACACAGAGAGTAAGGAGTGATTAAGTTTCACTCTCATTGCACCTGGTGGTCTGCTGCTCCATCTGTGCCCAGAGTACGATCTGCGCTCCAAGAGTGTGGTGAAATCAGTTCTTAAACAGTGTATATATTCTAACAACGCTCCTATTTAACAGTCAAGTTTCAAAAGTAGAAATAAATATGCGCCAATAGATGTATTAATCATAGCAAGCTGACATGAATAAATTAATATGACATACACCCTGTTTCTGAGCCAAACTGTAATGAATATATCAACGTGTTTTCTTCTGTATTGGTCGAAGTCCAAGAATCTATACAGTGAGTCCTACACTGTACAAAGAAAAAGGTCCATGTGCAGTGAAAGGAGAGCAGAAACAAATGGCCCATCTGTTATGGATTCTAGTGCAAGAGAGTAAAGGTAAGACCACTGACAACGTGGCAGCCTAATTTAGCCATTAAGGTCCCACTGAGCTGTTAGATCTACTACCCACTAACCAGGAGGTTCCAGAAACATTAAGGAGAGCTTTGTTCCCTCTCTAGTCCAAACTGGCTGACCACACTTTTATAAGGTCAGTTTATTTGGACAGTGCAAAGCACATATGAGGGACAATTTCCATTTCCTACCGAGAGTTAGCTTTTTTTTTTTTGCCACATCCTTTATTCTGGCTGGTGATTCTGAGTTACCTTTTGAGTACAGGAGATTTATTTGGACACTCAAGTCAAGCAGAGACTAACAAAGGAATGAAAGCAGACATTTCAGGAGAAGCATCAGGCTATCATTAAAGAAACCTCATGAGAATTCACTGCGATGGTGAAGAGTTTAGTTTGAGGCACATTTACATAGTCAGCTAAAAGTGTGTCATTTCAAACCATTTCAAAACACTGCCCTGGACTGTTTTCAGTATGCTTCTTTAACAGTCCACCTTGGTTTAGTTCAGGTTGGGTGGGTATTAATCTTTAATCCATTTGGTAAATTGTATTAAGTCCAAACTGTCAACAGGCATTCCAGTGCCTGAAAAACATATCAAGTCTATCAATATATGTAATAACGAGTTTTGACAAGTGTATTTTCTTTGGGGTATATCCTAAAGCACGAGGAATCTACCATCAACCATCCAACTCAGAAAGCCAAACACCTCCTGGGTTCAGTCCACATTCAACAGTCCTGGGGCGCATCCACTGACTGGACCAATCACCTTCTGCTGCATGTTAACTGTTCCATGTGTACACTCGGCTTAGCTCCAGACAGGAGGCAAAAAGAGTTTATGTTTATGTGGAGAGAAGCAAGGAGCTCTCTAACGTCAGACAAACATGTAGGGTATATAGACTCATGACCAGCTGAGGGACAGCCAGGCACATTCACATGCAGACTATAATACATTTAAACAGAGTGGTGTGGAAACAAAGATGTGAAGTAAAGATAATGTATGAGGAGAAATGGACATGTGTATAAAAGTGTTTTAAAATCCACAGAAAGTTAGTCATTGTAGTTCGACCATTACAGCAATTTGAGTCAAAAATCCAGGCTGTTCTCATACACTGTTCATACATTTACCTATGAAAAGTAATGCACCGAAATTCATATACACCACATGTAATCATGAGTCAGTAATTTGTGTATAACGATCCTATTTGGAAAAGCTGTGCTCACGTGACCAATGTACCGAAGGGTGTCTAGAAAAAAGTGGTCCGTGTGAAGTGGCAGATTGGGGTTTTGGATGGGTCACAACAGGAGATCAGTGTTTGGAAACTTCATGTCATATTTAAGTATGTAAAGTTATTTTTTTCTTGTCTAAACCTAAAAACACCCAATCATGTTTTTTTCTTTTTCAGAATCCAAACCAGAGTGTCTTTACTTGCCTAAACCTAACCTTCTTAACTTTAGGTTTTGTATGTAACTTAATGTCAATGACTTTATTAAATTATTCGTTTGCTGCTAATTTCTAGGATGTCACACGAGCCTATGTTTTTTACTGACAAAACCAAGTATCCCTTGTGGACAAGTAAAGGTCTTGAATCTTGAATCCATGGGCATTGCCAACAGGAACTGCTAATAGCTAATTTGACATACTTTTAATGTTGCTAATTTGTCATCAAAAACAGACTCAAAACACAAAGCTCAAGTTGAAGGCAATTCACTGAATCCATGGGATTAATATACTTCTTATTTGTGTCCCCCAAATCGTTACAGGAACTGTATTTTTGGATGTTTTGGGGTGAGATGAGAGGAGCACTTCTGATTTTTGACTGAAGAAGTGCCTACATGTCAGACTTTAAAAAAAACCCTCACGTTTATGTTATCTGTTTTCTTCACAGTTGTCATTTAAAACTCAGCCAAAGCTTCAGTTTAATCACACTGAATTAGGGCTGCATGCTAAAACCTGCTGTGCATATTATTCTGCCCTCATAAGAGAATCATGTAACTGAAATTAAGTGCATCCAAGTGCAGACACAGATTTCATTTTGGTAACACAACCAAGAAATGATAATAGACTGGAGCCGAAGGTCTGCTTAATTTTACATCAGGTAAATAAGACAAGCTGTGTCATGGGTGAGAATGGTTCAGCTCAAAACATGACTCATCCACATATACTGTAGAAGTTTTGTCCTCCTCCTGCCAGGGAGTGATTGAGCACACCTGCGCTCAATATGCTGATCAGGGACATGCAGTATACAAGGACTGGAGAAACCAAGTGTTGATGCCAGTGAGCCAGTTTGGCAGTATGGGTGCTGTGTGTTGAAATGAAGACTGAAGCAACTCAAATTAAAGTGCACCGGAGTAGGTGACCCTCTTACCCATTTTGGGGCTGCAGTGTGAAAGATTCCTTTTTTGTTAAATAGTTATTTTTACTGGACATCACTGACACCATTAAATCAATTAATCTTACTTTACTTTCTTAGTTCTTTTAGGGAAGTCCTTTTTTGTTAGCCTTTTTGAATACTTTTTGTATACATTTACCGCTTTGCTTTTGTGTTAAATGAATCACAGTTTGTGTCTACACGCTCACTCCGTTTGTCCATCACTTACCGCTAGCCACTAAAGTCCGGATTTTTTTTATAGTCGGTTTGTTTACCCACTGTCTAATAAACAAACCAATTCATAAACCTACCTTAAGTTTTAAAAAGTTTTGTCTGTCTTAAGGTTAAATGCAAAAATCCAGAAAGCCTTATTAGAGTGCTACCTCTCAAACCCCCACCCACACTATCAACATGTTCTTGGCCATCAGCCACAAGTCAATCTGAAGTTTAACATTTGGGTACATGTACTCTATTGCGAACTCTAAACTTGAGGACTTCTAGTCTAACACATTGAATGTGTGGGACTGGCTTCGTCTAAACTGTGGAAGAACCGTAGACACTTTGACACCTACACTCCCTTTGCTGATGCTAACCACTCAAACCAAACCCAAATCAAAACCCACTGCCATGAAGCAACTACCAGTACTACCCACACCATGACTTCATGCTTATTCAAGCAAACCAACTCTCACCAACATTCATGCTCGTTCACCAAACAACCACCAATAATGTGAACCAGCTGCTATAAAAACAACATGCAGGAGGATTTTTTTTATAATCCATTTAATAGAGGACCCACACATGAGTGACGCCTTAAAGCTTTCGAAACAACTGATCTCTCTTTCCTAAGCCATCCGCAATGCTGATTACACCAAACCAACCACAGCGTTAACATTGTCTAGCAGGAGAGACACGAACTTTCAAATAATAGTTTCAGACACATCCAAACCTGTCTCCTCTCCAGTTCTTTAGTCTGGGACATCTGCCGCCAAAGCTCATCCCCTGACTGACAACTAAACACCCGAACCAATAAGAAAAATTTAAATAAATACAACCAAAATCCCACAACCTCCTGCAAATCAGTCACAGTAGCAACAATGACTTCACGCTTGTTCCCACTTCATGGACAGAACACACACTGCCCCTGTGAACTCTTTGGTAGTCAAAGCAAACTAACAGCAGCAGCAAAATACTCTCTTGATATTAGTCAAAACACATAAATCCACCAAGGCTGTACAGCCAGAAAATAAATGAGCCGTATCCGATCTGACAGCACAAACTACTATCAGTAGGAACTGCATGTAGAGAACGAGTGAAACAGTAACCTCTGTCACTCAGAATTTATGTGCAATTTAATAATTCGACTAAACAGAATCATTGGTACCAATCTACCAAAACATGAGTGATGTTGGTGAGGTGAGGTGTCTGCACAGAGCCCAAAGGTTATTAAAAGGCAATATCCACCCAGAGACAGCATGTTCAGCCTGCTTTACCTTAAACTTAATGTAGTAATCTCAAAGGTTTTTATAAAACGTCTGTTAAGTCACAATCTATTGCTAAATAAGGTAACACAGTAATGTTTGAGCCCATGGCCCACTGATGAAAG
Organism: Plectropomus leopardus; assembly: GCF_008729295.1. Classification (NCBI taxonomy): domain Eukaryota; kingdom Metazoa; phylum Chordata; class Actinopteri; order Perciformes; family Serranidae; genus Plectropomus; species Plectropomus leopardus. The sequence goes on from NC_056463.1 coordinate 35,458,274, forward strand.
ACCCTGCATTTGCATTTTTATAAACTGGGTGTCTTTGGCAACATTCCTGGGAAAAAGGAGGCTCTCTTTCCACCTCCATGTATTCTGGTGACTTTAAATTCTTAGGAAGACATGCCCCAAGTGCAAACTGGCAACTAACATTACACAGGCAACACCATTTGGATCTCTAAATGCCTTAACATCAAAGGTGCCACCAAAAAGGAAAAAAGGAACCTTTGAGATTATAAATTAAAATATGCTTTAAAATTTGTCAAAACAGTATCAAGATACATGAATAAATGCATTAGAAGGCAAATGTGTTTCTTGATTGAAGTGTGCCATATGAAAAACAAAATAAAGAGCAAATTTAGGCATTAAAGTTTCTTTTTCAACATGTGGCAGTGAAACAGTTGTACACAGTGCTCACTTGACCTGAGTTATCCTCATTTCTTTGGAGAAGTGTTCATTAATGGCAAATGTTTGCTCGCCATTAAAGACTTTTATTTTCTAATATCGCTGCATTAATATTGCTACATGTTGAAAGAAACATACATTTCCTAGAGAAAAAATCAGAAAAATGTGCCTGCCAAGTTCATGTTGCGTAATTGATGGGAGTCTATCTTCCCACATCAGACCACAGAGTGTTTTCACAGCCTGACCGCCACACAAATCATCAAGTCGGGTGAGATGATAATGAATTAGAATGCAGCAGACACAGATATCAATCTCACATGTAAACCCATAACGTTTTGCCCTGGACTGGCATGATCTCACTTCACCATACCACAAAAATGTCAATTCAGAGGAAATGATCCTTTTTGGTATCCACTGAGACTTCAGCCATATGTTCTTCCTCCTCTTGTTAGCTACTTCTCTCCACCAGCTGAGCAGCTGTACAGATGTGAACACCTTGTCACAGTTTGCGTTCACACTCCTCAGATGTTTTTTTTCCTTGAGTGTTTCAAGCAGAGTGAGGGGTCTCTGAGTGATCGGCATGTATACCCTCCCCTGTGTACACTCTCACTTTTTCTGTGACAGCGCCAGTTAGGTAGCATGTGTGAAACAGATGAAGATCAGCAGTAAAAAAAAAAAACTCCACTCACTTTCCTTCATTTGGCTCTTTTCATTTGCAGTTAAAGTCCCTGTGCCCTGACCTTAACTTCTCACATTCAAAGAGTTCAATTGCAGAATTCTTTTCATCTTTACACCCCACCCCCAGCCCCCCCCCCCCCCCCCCCCCTCTATCCTTCTCTCTCTATCAACCTCTTTCTCCTTTTTGTAATTACAGGACATACTTATAGAGATTATGCTCGTGTCATCTGCAGATCCGCAGCATGCTACCGCTGAGTGCTCTGCTGGACAGATGTATGACTGGGACAAACAGACAAGCAGGAGGAGCACTGTCAGACTTAGTAAAGTCTCTTCTTTGAAGAATATTTAGGGCTATTACAACTTGGGTCTGGGGTCATTCTTCCTATCCGAACACTGTACTCCACAAACTAAGTGGTGGGAATGTGATGACCACAAGCTAAATGGTGGGAATGTGGTGACTTTGCTACCATAAAGTATGACAGGGCAAAACATACAAATGGTCTGACTATCTGGTAGGTTGTGAGCAAACCCACAGTTTGGCCCGATCATCTAAACCACTTGATTTTGTAAGTCAAACCAAAAGTGAGTGAAACCGTAATTGTCCCTAATGATCTCTCATTGCACAAGAAACCTGTGTGCATGTACAACCAAGTCCTGCAGGTCAAACTTGACAGAGAAATTGGCCTCCAAACTTGGTATTTGGAACACACAATTATACTGTTTGCTTTGGATTTCTCTTTCACATAAGTAAGACTAACCTCTTAGTTCCAAAAAAAAAAAAAACAACCCACTGCTTGTGTTTTGTGCCCCATTTGAGTGTCTTGCTCCGTCATCATGTTCCCAGAATTACTTTGGTGACAACAGTCTTATTACCAGTATGAACAAAGGCCAAATGTACAAGTGAGTCGAGTGAGGTTGTACTTAGGCATGGTGGTTCTTTGAGATAAATACTTACTCACCATGTTGTCCATCTTTGACGTGTTAGCATGCTATCGCTCAGTAATCTGCATTACCCATAAAGTGCAGTCAAGGCTGACGGGAATGTCATTCATTTGGCACTTATTACATCATAAACCAAGAGTTCTGGGAAGCATAAATGTTTGTCCAAACTTTCATTCCATCCAGTAGATGTTAAGATATTGGTCAGCATCAATGAAAAGCCGGTGGATCTCCAAAATCATGAGGATTCATCCTCTGAGCACCATGATTATCTGTGCCAAATTGTATGGCAATCAAGATAAGAGTTGTTGAGTTATTGCAGTCGACCAAACATCCAACATACTGACATTTCGAGTCAAGTCAATTCAATTTTTCCATATTTTCATCCCTAAAGCCACATTACTAGAATTCTAAAAAAATATTTTTTAGTTAAAAAACAATCAGAATTATCCATAAATATAACCATGCTAAATGAATAATCATAATCATGATCATGCTAAGAAATAATCATAAAATCTGAGGCAACTTCCTCTGACAATGACAATATTGGATTGTTGGTAAATCTGCATCTCTGTAGGCATTCATCTTGCAGAGGGAAATAACAATGGGGTGTCCAAATGTCAAATACAGTAGCTATTCTAAACTGCCCACAAACAAACCTCTCTTTTCTAAAATAGCTACGAAAACACTCAGACATTTCCTGACAGCCAAACAAGTGACCAGTCAAGCACTTTGGAAATTTCACCCTGGTATTCCTCTTGGATTTACAGGCAAGTCATTCCTGCTTTAACCACAGGATTTCAGTAGCCCAAGGGACTGAGGAGAGACTTGACTACCACTTCACCCATGCTGCAAGGGGGGGAAAAGTCTGCTCTTCACCTGGTTTCCACTTTTGTTTCCACGCCTAGGGTTCAGAGTTCAAGAGAAAATAAATGCTTTCACTGACAAAGTTATGTGAGAAGAACATCCCACACATCCCACCACCATTCACTTAAGCCTACAGAGTCATATGGATAATGACTCGGCCACTTGTGGAATATTAGTTTTGCTCTTAGGAGGATATGCCTGTCCAACATCACATTCTGCTGCATCAGGACGGGTAAAGACTCGCCCTCCCCTTGCAGCTCTGGTTTCTGACACACCACTGATTACAAACGTGAGGCAGAAAAAAGAACCACCAGCTAATAAATCACCTACTCTACTATGCAGAACATCTCACTTCAAGCAACCATCTGATTTTTTACTTTTTATCCCTGCCTGCCTCAAACAGGCAGTTGACTTAGGGATTTTACTCGCTCTATTAGCCGCGAATCACATGGCTGCAACAAAGCACTTTTGAGATCAGTGGCCATGGGGGCCACATCCATGGCTTTGAGTATGTGTATGGGGACAAACACGTGACTGTGTGACACTGGAGCCAGCAGTACCAAGAAACTGTACTGCATATAAACAAGGGGCAGGCTTCTGCCATGTGAGACTGAGCTGAATAGTGAAAGTGGCACAAAGGCTGATTTAGACTAATTGCACCACATCCCCCTTTTTCAGATGTCTGCATTATTGTCTGTGTCACTCTATTGATAGTGTAAGGATTGGTTCAACAAAATAACAAAAAAAAACATTTTCTCACTTACCCTAACCCTTAATCCTTCACCCTAACCCATATTATGATCTGATCGTGCAGGTTTATGTTTTTTATTTAATTTGTCCAGGCTTCAGGCCATCAGTTTCTAAAATTCCGCTACCATTACAATACAATGGAGAACAGCATCAAAATATTCAGACATAATAAGTTCTTCAATTTCATATAATGGTCAGTTGCAAGTTGACCCAGAGTGACACAGATGAACTGTTGGCTTTGATTTGAATTAAGATTCTTCTGATTAAAGCCTTCAATGCCACCCACCTATCCCCAGATCATCCCTGGCGTAACCAATCACCCAACACAATTAATTCCCCACAGAAGCATTACAGACTGTTACAACCACTCTGCTCTCCCTACCACGCAAACCTCTTTTTTTCCCATCTAAGCCTATTCATATCCAGACGTAAAGAAAAAAAAGAGGTGCGGCAGCTTTGCGAGGGACCCTGTCACTGTCAATTGCCACAAACGGACATCAACTGGCAGCGGCGGCTTACTTCAAACACCAGTGTCTCATTAGTAGGTCCAGCGGCATAAAGGCTCTCCGGCTTGTTGAAAGGGCGCTGGTAGTCGAACACAGTCCCACCAAAGTGGAACTTTCCCGGCCAGTCCACAGTCCAGTCCCCAGTCAGGTAGTACTTCCTCTTCAAAGAGCGGGCAGCCAGGTAGCTGGTAGAAACCTCCATTTCCTGAATGCGAATGCTGCGTGCCCCAGCTGGGACTATTACCATGGAGTAATACTCTGGGGGGAAAATGACAAGAAGGGAAAGTCAAGGCTGAATCATGACTAGATATGACATGACTGTCCTCTTATTCATTTGTCATATTTCATCATATAATCCAGCTACCCACGCATGCATACACCATCATCCCTGCTTTACCTCATCATCAGCTTTATCTTTGGTCCATGTGTATTACTGCACATGGATGAAGTGAATCAGTCCATTATGAAGTGGGATTAGATGGTTTTTCAGGGTCCCTTTTTGTCCACTTAAGTCTCCTTTTGTCTTGTAGAGGGACTAAGTTTATTCTAGCTAACATGCGCAGACAGACTGCAAACAAAGACAAGCTTACCGTTAGCCCTGTGTTGAAGTGTATATTGGCCCTTGAAGAACTTGCAAGTAGAGTTGTCTCCTTTACATATCCCGCAGGCGTCCAGAGAGGCCTTGGAGCCCAGCATCTGGTCACAACCTACTGCCTGCACATACACACAAAAACACATATGGCATCAATGTGCACAGAATTACAATTATGAGGAATAAACTAATGTGTTTCGAAAATCCAGGGGTTATTTCCACTGGTGTTAACACAGTGTTTTAGTTGCTGTAGTTTTATGTAACTACTGCATCTGACATTTGGTGAATAAGGACAGTACATGGTGGGTGATGTAGCACTGCTTCAAAGATTAGATGAAATGTGGGGAAAAGACAACAATATGCAATTAAATGGAGGCATTAAAGTTGTTAGATATACAAAAAAAAAATAATAATACTGTAACAAAGTGGGGAAGATGCGGCATCTCTCATAACACATCATTAGCCAATGTTTTACCACCTGCTCGCGTGCATTTCACTGCAACATTTAACATGATGCGGTAAATACATGCTGGAAAAATAAACAAAACTTTTTGATTAAAATGCCTTTGTGCATACTATATGCCATTACAGGACATATTGGCAAGGATTACTCCTCAAAGGGCTGCGAGTAAGGAAAGCAACATGACTGCTTTTGACAACTGGACAGGTTTTAAACAAATCCCCACTTTAACCCAATCCAAATCTCTGCAGTGAAACTGAAAGTAAACACACCCGAAATGTCCATTGTAATCATGTTTTGCACTGCAGCAGGTCAAAGAGTTGGCTCCATAAGATTTCATAAACATTTGGACTTTTTCCAACATTTGCTCTCTTTTTGTGGCAGGTGTTGCAACTACAAGTCCTGGTCATTGACACATGATATAACAGTTACGGACAATAAAAAGAAATAGGAGTCACGGGATACCAAGAATTAAGGTCAATATATCCTGGATTACACAGAGACAAAAAACATAGTCCAAGCATCTACAACCTGATGCTCCTTCCAACTACTTTTGAAAACACTTAGAGAGACCAACTCCCCAAGACCCAAGTGAGTCTGCAAAATATTCCAAGCTGCAGGGGTAGCATACCTAAAAGCCCCTTTTTTGACCAATTTAAGATGAACTTTAAGGACAGATAGCAAAAGTAGATCTTGAGAATAAGTCACAAACTGTAGACGGCTGCTTACAGCATTTTTTCGGATGGATAAATTTATATATAAAAGAGGAAAGGAATTTAAGAATTGCCTTTTAAATAAGGACATGCGTGTAATAAAGTATACGAATTGAATATGCAGGCCGGCCAATCTTAACATACAGGGAGCGATGGTGAGTGAGTGCCTTACGATTTGTAATAAACCTTAATGCTCCATGTTATACAGTATAGAAGGAGTGAAGGCATTGAGAAGATGCATGCAAATATAAAACACCACCATTTTCTATGCACTCTCATGTCATAAACAATCTCATATTACATTTTTCTACCAGTGCCACCAGGAGATAAATCTCAAAGAGGAAAGTTTTACTGTGCAGCACAGTGAATCTCGACAGACAACGTACCTCACACACTCCATCAATGCAGACATCTCCTTTGTGGTCAGAGCAGGAGGTTCCATCTTTGACCTTGCTGGACATGGCGAAGAAGAAGTCAAAGTCTTCTGCAATGCAGTACAGCTTACAGATGTCTTCATCTGCAGACAGAACATACAAATACATACAGCAATTATATTATCTCTATAACATCTGTAAAAAATTGGACTTGTTGGAAGGACTACACTTTAATCTACTGGAAACCTCTACACAGCCTATAAAACCCTATCAATGTTATTTCTTATGAACTTCTGTTCATAAAATGTCATCTTTAGGCTTACCAAATGAGATTAAGCATGGATGCTAAGAGCTGCATGTTGGGCAATTTTAGTAATTAGCATAATACGCTATTTAATTACTAAAATGGCCATAACTTTGCTTCTGGTTAACTTAAAAAGACTCTAAGAGTCCAAGTCCATGTTTGTGATGTCCAGAAACCCATCTAATACCATGATGAAGTCATGTAACCTTTCCTTACTGGCATAATTAGCATAAGTTACATAGCAAAGTGGGTCAAAATAAGGAAATGACTATTTTGACTTTTAGTCAACTTCGAAAGGTGATCATGGAATCTTAATGTATTATTTGATACCCAGATATCCTAGTCTTGTAAGAAAATACTGATGAGGTGAGCTAAATGTCACCCCAAATACTTTCCAGAGCTTGCAGTCCATTTGAGCCAATCAGGGATCCCCACTGTAGCTGCAAATGTAAGCAGCCAATCAGAGACTGCATTATAGTTGATGATATAGCATCCAGGCCGCTGCTTGCAGAACAAAAAAAGGCAGCTCCCACAGCAACAAGTGCTGAGTGAACCAGCCATAAGTGAAGTTAATTAAGTAACAGAGTCAATAACAACAATTAAACAAGAGCAAGAAGATGCACTCATGGAGTTTCTCCCAGGAAAAGACTTTTTGGCTGTTTTTCTATATTAATTTGGCAAAAGCTTGATTTGCAAACTGACTCTGTTGGTGACGGAGATGTTTACCGGTACAAATATAACGTTCATTATTGTTTCTTCACTGTTTTGGCTAATGGAGAACCAGATATGATAGGCTTCAAAGCTGGGGATCATGGCCATGCAGATCGGCGTTCACAATACTTCAGACAGACAACAAGGATGCTGACAGCTGGTATTCTGCTGTTTAGGACAGCTGGTTGCTGAATTAGAAATGCTGAAATATGCTGGCAACGCCATTGTATCGCAAAAAAAAAAAAAAAACATGCTGTTGTCAACAAGGAACATGTCACAATCAAATAGTTAACATAAATAAATTATATTTTTTAGACCTTTACTGTCTAACTGATAGTGTATTCGTGTAGTAGAAGCTAATGCTAACATCAGGATTGCAGGAGTTTGTCTGTCAAAGTGAGTACTCCCATCCACTGAAAGTGTTTGGGCTGGCAGACAATCCAGACTGATACAGAGAGAGAAACACAGTGTTAAGCTCATATCATCAGAACTGTCTTACCAGGCTACAGAAATCTATCTTTTGTAGTAACTAAATCTTGCAACCTCTCCTCGTTGGCATATTTATTAAGCGTGTAATGGTACACAAAGACAGTGACATGAGACTGTGGATGTTTGTGTCAAGGTCTCAGTTTCAGAACTGTTACACCCATGCACTCCTTATACATGGGTGTAACATAAGCCGATATATAATAGCCGATAAGCCGATAATGCAAATTGTATTGGCTCAGAATAAATGTTTGCACATTTATGTGAATATTTTGTGAAGAAATTGTGGTTATGTTTGTGGAGGCTTGTGACACTGTGGTGGGGATCCAGGAAGTATGTAGGTTAACCATAAGCTGTAAAAATAATGGACGTAGCTACCATGATTGCACCCAGTGGTTACTAATTCTAGTGATCCGCCAAATTTCCTCCATGACCTGGTACATTTAAAGTTACAGTGGCTACTGTACTGAAACCTATTACACACACACACACACACACACACACACACACACACACACACACACAGTATGTACAGCTCGTTCTAAAGCTGAATTGGAAAAGACAGGAACTGACTATGAATGCACCCAGGGGCTTTCGTGTGGGGCTACAGGTTTACTTTGTGGTTCAGATCAGTTATCACAGACAAGTCTCTACAGCCGTCTTTGATTAAAATAAATGATGGTGAAGGTGACTTGGCCCAAGGTCCCAGAAGGCAGTTCAGAATCTGTTCCTCTCTACATCTCCTCCCATTCATCAACAGCTTAACCAGGTCCGGGACGATGGCCAAACGCACTGCTCTCCTTCACTGCACTCTCTCTCTCTTTCTCTCTCTCACTTTGTGTAACAAAGCTGGCCCGTAGGCTCCCTTTTTAAATCTATCTCCACTGTGTCAGAGGGTGCAGGTGGCTACATGTCTCCCATGCACATTACACAGAGTGATCGTTTCCTCCAGGTTTTTGGCCCTAATCATTACAGCAGTAAATAGAGGTTGGCATTACAGAAACACTTTATAGAAAAGATTAGGATGAGCAGAGTACCGAATGAATAGATCTACAGAATTAAGGCAAGAAAAAGCTTGCCCAGAGCAATCTGCGATTTTCTGTGTATTTAGCAGCGTTGTATTCTTTGAACAATGAAATCTTTTTTCATGTGCATTACGTGCCAAGAATACAGCAATGATGTCTTCAAAATTCTTAGAAAGTACAGTGTATTTTTCAATTCATAGTTTACAAAGAAAGACAAAAAATCTCTCAATAACGGATGCAAGAAAAAATCATATCTAAAACATCCTCAAAGCAAATTATGCATTGAACATAAATGAGCCACGGGATTGAACAGACTTTCTACTTGTTGGGTCTTACATGAAAAGATCACCTTACCGTCTACTTTGGTGTAGGGCTTCCACTTGTAGTACCAGCCCCTGAAGGGCTTGCTGTTGTACTCAGCACACTGCTGGGCCCGGAAGTCCACAGCGTGTAGAGGGCATGGCCGAGTGTTACACAGCTGGTTAAGACGGCTGGAGCCTGCGCAAAATTTACCATTGTTCTGTGGCCTGGATGAAGACAAGACAAGACAAGACAGAAAGGAAGAGGAAGAAGAGAGAAAAATAAAAAAAAGGTTTACAGATCCAAAATATCCTGTTTATTTCATACAGCACACTTCTACCAATGTATCAATAAGGTGTCACAACAAGGTACAAAAAAGACCAAGTCATGAGCAAGACCAGAGTCTATCAAGGCCAAGACAAGTCTGTTCAGAATTTGAGGTGTTTACTGTATGTGTGTGTGTGTGTGTAATTTTCTGTGTGGTATTTTACCTTGTTCTTTATGAGCAAAAAACACGAATGGCTAAGGAGCTGATATCATTTTTTTTGACAATCCCCCATTTGTGGTAATAAAAGGACAGAGACAAGACCGAGAAAAAATGTGGTCACATGCAAGATGAGAGAAAGACCTTCATGATGTTGTCTTTACACCAGTCTCAAAACCAGGTACAATCTTAAACAGTACAACACTGTTAATAAGCAATCAAAATGAATTACATCTACAGCACTAAACCGAGTTCCCTAATGTGATACTACAATACAGATATGATAAGGCCAGCTGATCAGGGAGGACGACCCACAATGCACATGGGGCATTGTACTTGTGCCAGTTCTAGACATAAGGTACTTCAACATCACACACTACTGCCAGTTTCACACTATTCATCTAATCAACAATTAGTGGTGGCAACATGCAAGGCAGTCAACAAGAAGACTGCAAGTCATAAACATAAATGTAACAAGGAATCAGTTCCAATGTCCCTCATTAGCCCTGGGCCACATTAATATGTTGACATTTTCTAACAATGTTTTAAAGCATCCACACTTGTATATCAGTGTAAACAAGAAGCAGATTATCTACTCTGCGGTTCCATTACAGAAAATACTACACTGATCGATGAACGTAATCAGAGATTTCTTTGCGTGGACCAACAGAAAGGTGGAACTGTTACTGAAGGTAACACATGAGAATGAGGTGGTCAATGTGGCAGAAAACAGATTGGGAGTCACTGCAAAGCAAATACGGCAACATATCAGAGTGGTACCACTGTGAGTGTTATCCACATATCCTTTGTAATTTCAAACAAGAGGGGTGAAATTACAAAGGATATCTCGACCTAGCTAACATATTTTTTAGCTAGACACATTATGACTGATAAGACCCAGCAGGGAACAAACATGAGTGTCTCTATCATTGTTTTCAAAAGTTTCAATTTCTGCCTGTCCAGAACAAAATGCAACCCCAAAGTTTTCAAACTAAAACAGGATGAGCAGCATTTTCAAAGGTCTCAGTTTGTACGTGTTTTAATATAAAAACTTATTAGTGTGGATGCAGTGCTAGGCAATGTGCCCTAAAAGACTTTGAACAATGTCACCTGTGACATAATTGTGTAGAACCAAATCAAAATATTTTTAAGTCACCATCATGAAAAAAAGTAAGTTCAAATGTGCACATAGTGCAAGTTACTAATGTGTGTGTACAGTTTAAAGTAAATATCTTCTTCCTTACTGCCTCCCCGTTTAGTTTTCCAGTGCTCAATTTCATTGTCATTTTGCAGACTTATAAAAGTGTGCATTCACAAATTGCAAGTGTTTGACGAGAAAGAGCATGCATTGACTTGTTTTTAGAAAACTTGTAGAATGCAGGGCAGCTTTAAAGCTTCACTAGGCAACTTTGCACATCTCCCAATCAGTGTGACTGATGAGCCAAGACAAAGTCTTTCAGAGCATAATAAAATCCAAGATATCATCAGCTTGAGTCTCTTACATTTTCCATCATCCATGACAAATGTTCTGGCTTAATTCATCAAAATGACAGCATCTTATCAGTCAGTGTGGTTTCAGCCCTGATCTATGTGTAAATTAGACTTTTAAGCTGGATTAAAGATCACGTTGATTTAAAATAGGACTGTCAAAGAGACATTTGCATGCCACGTCAGATATTTCAATAGCAAATCAAATCAGCTCTTCCTTAACCACACAGGGATAGCTGGTACAGAACATAAACATCTCATGAGCTTTAATATGACATTAAAAAGATAAAAGCAATCGACACCTGTTAGCAAAAGAAGAGCAGAGTCTTGACATTTAGTAAACATTCGGATACCATGTCAGACTTCTCAGGTTTTCTCGACTCGTGCCAGGCATTCCAACACAACCACCAGCAGAGAAAATTGAGTTTAGCTATTTACCAAAGTGGCCTGCTCACACACAGGGAGACTGGGGACCCATGCTGATCAAACAACTCTAATAAAAACAATTCCCTAAGTGTTACAATGTAATGAAACACTTTGGGGAAAAAAGTGTCTAACAGAAAACAGTAAACACCAGGAGGATAATACAACAAGAGGCATATTTCTTTTGAATTTCCCTCACCAACTGAACAATATTGAAAATGTCTGCAATGAATGAATGCCAGCAACAATCAGAAGCACAACTGCATGTTGCTTCACAGCATTTTTATTTAACTCCAAGCGTTCGTCCCCTCCATTCAGACCTGGACTCAATCAAACTGTGACTTAGCTGCCAAGAGTGATGGAGCTCTATTCAAGGTGGGTGTGTATGTGTGTAAATCTGCTCTGTGCCGATCTCGCTTCCCTTGGTGAGGGTGGGGGGGTTGGCCCAGGTTTCGTAGGCCTGATCCTATTAAGACTTAGCGGCAGACAAATGCAGCCCATATGGTAATGTGCTTATGGCAGGCCAGTGGGGGACTCCACTGCATACTCCGTCAGTCAAGGCCCTCTGATCAGAGGCGAGCGTAGATGGGGGACAGTTAACTCGAGAAAGTTGAATGCACTTCATAGATTATAGACAGTCTGGCCCTGAGTTTCACAACACTGCTGGGGCCGTATTCATAAAGCCTCCTAGAACAAGGAGTTGCTCCTTGTGACAAAATTCTAAAAAGGTTCTTGGAAAAATTATATTTTCTGAGAATTTCCCCTTGCAGTTATGACTAGATCATAGTGAAGAAAAAAGTTATTCACAATGTATCTTAGCCCTTAAGAGGGCTCCTGAGGTGAAAAACTATTGAGAAGTACCTTAAAGAGGCTTGAGAATTTCTTGACAAAGAAAATAATGACAGAAAAACTAAGAGCTGGATAAAATCATCAAATACTGAATAACAGTGAGTTTCTAAATCACTACAGATTAGATCGCGTAGGGATACTGTTTGTGGTAAATGTGCTTACCTCTACCATTCAATGCCATAATTACAGAAATAAAAATTATCACAACAATAAGATAATTGGCAACTGGAAAAATGTAACAGTGCAGCAGTGATGACTTGGGGTCTGTCAAAAACTTCCATCAGCAGAGTCATCACAATCACAATCACAGCACTTTCTCGGTCTCATATTGTGATGAATTTCATTTCACTTTACACTGGGTACACTTTGCCAACTCAACCAGTCATACCTTTTTAAAAAAAATGTCATACCTAAGAACAATATCAACCACACTTCCACACTGCAATCCTTAACTTATCTTGACATCACACTGAGGAGATGTATGTGAGAATATGAATGTCTGAATCAGTGGGATCTGATATTGAATTATCCTGCCAGTGCATGTGATGTGCAAATGAGTCCATGTGAGAAAGGAGCAGGTAACTGTCCAGAAAATACATAGCGTGCAAGTGGGCATGTTGATGATGTTTCTATCACGTCGCTTGGAGAAACCAGTAGAAAACAAGCATCAAGGGGTAAAGCAGAAGTGTCATTTGCACAAGATGGCGATGAAAATGTCTAACTGGAGAGACGACAAGATTCAGGAACTTTTGTCAAAGTCGAAGCCAAAATTGTGTTGTTTACCAAATTACGATCCAACTACATGACCATGTCGTAACCTGCACCTTGCTCAGAGTTTCTCTGAGAATTTTCTTAAATCGGTCCTAAGCTTATAGAATTTTTTAGGCCTGCTATATTTTCCAAGGAGCTGGGGCAGCATAATGGTGCAGTGGTTAGCACTGTTGCTTCACTGCATGAGGGTTCTGGGTTTGAACTTGCTGGTCATCTGGTTCTCCTTGTGTCATCATGGCTTTTCTCCAGGTTTCCCTGCTTCCTCCGGCATGCAGGTTCAGTTAATTGGTGATTAATTGCCTTGGGGTGCGAATGTGAGTGTTAATGATTGTCTCTGTATTAGCCCTGTAATAGTGTAGTGACCTGTCGTAGGTGTATCCCGCCTCTCGCCTAATGTCAGCTTGGATAGGCTCCAGCCCCCCCGCCACCACCACCCCACCCCCCCACCCCACAGCAAACCTGAATAGGATAAGCTGTTATTGACAGTCAATAAATGAATGTTTCTCTCAGAATGTTTGCAAGTACAGTCCTTGGTTTCCCTCCCTGATATCTTCCTTGTTTTCTCCGCTCCTCTCCTACCCCTATATCATCCAATATCACTGCAACCGTAAATCTTTTTCCAACAGAAAAGACAGAAAACAGATATTGCAAGTTTTCAGTTTGGGTTTCAGTCATTCCTTTTCTGTCTCTACACCTCAACTCCAACACAGCCCTCAGGACCCTTAAGTATGCTTAAATGTCCCGGGAGTCCGCTCAATCTGCCCAGTGACAGAAGCTGGGACTAAACTCCTGTAGGTCAAAGGTCACAACGTCTAGTCTTGTCTTCTTCTTGAGTCACCTGCTCCCCCCCTGCCCCTCTATAAAGATCCACAATCTGCTGCTCAGCTACGGGCCTAACCCCTGCAAAACTCCTTTACAAGTCTAACGGGAGCCTACACCAAACAAGTTCCATCTAAGCACCATGGCCCCCTCATCGTAGACCCTTCACTCCCTTTAAATCGAGTGTGTGACAAAATGTGCTCCCTACAAAACCAGGTCAAGATTGTGAACCTAATCTCCTTGTTGGTGAGGATTAGGTTGACTGTGTTTGATCTGGCAGGTGGTCTACAGGGAGTGGAGGAGTGAGGAGAGAGGTGGAGGGAGGGCCGCGGAGAAGATTCATTTTCCGTCTCGGAGCAACTACTAGATGGGATGGATTTAATCGGCTGATCCAATAGAACTCTTTTTACAAGACTCAGCAAAAGATACATGCTGGCCTCATTAAATGGATGAGTTTGTTCAGAATTAGATGAAGGATTTTAAAGACTTCTCCCGCTGAGTGAAGATGTTGTACTAGGGCAGAGGTGAAAATGTACAAGATGTTTTGTGGTCAGCTTCCAAACAATGAAGATAGGTTTTCCCTAAAATTTCGAGGTCTGGATTCCCATCCTGTCTTTCATGCATATATTTGCACATACTGCAAGTCTGACAAGAATCTACACATTTCGAAAGTGTCCCGGATATTTGAGGACAGACTGTCCAGACAGTTCAGTTTGGGGGTGAAGATGACATTAGAGACAAGCAGTCAGATTCAGGCTAATCCTTCTTGTTCTGCTCAGATTAAGAGCAGAGGGGCCCTGCCAAAATAATCGCAGATTACTGGGGACAAACACACTCTGAGTCAGGGACTAAAACGTGACTCAGGGGTACATGCTGCAGCCGGGATCTGAGGTCTGACTGTGTTTGTGCAGCTGAATTCTTTTGGTGAAGATGTATGTTGTGGTGGTGGGGTTGAGGATTTTGCCAAAGAGGAAGAGAAGCCATATTAAGACATAGACCAGCCTCATTGTCTTCACATGATAATTCTAAGCAATCTGACAACTAGTTGGCCCTTTGTATGTTTTTGAAAATGGTATTATGACTTGGAGTTAATGTTTATCCCTCCCCATCTTTCCATCCCCTCTTTGTCCCACTGACCCCTTAACTCGCCATTTAGCAGCAACAACCCATTTTTTTCAGTGGCTGCTGCTACAAAGCACTCTTTAGTGCCACAAGAATGATAAATGAACTTGACAGCTAACCTGCTTTAAAGAGCGCTGTGGCCCTTTTTGGTCTGCCAGTTCTGGTGTATAATGTGTATCATATGAGGACCAGTCTGCCTCTGAAACCTTTTGGTCTTTGATCCCTTACGGGGATTAAGAGACGAGTCAACTGTGACGGACAAAATAGTCACATCGGTGTCTGCCTGCTAAGTAAGTAAGCAGTGATGAAACCAGTGGAGTAAAGAGAACGATATACAGTAGTGTAAGTGTCTAAATATTTGAAAGGACCCCTTAACAGAGTGGATATGATTAAACAAAAGAAAGTAAAAATCTAAAAGGCTACATTTTTCTCAAGAAAATGTATATGTGCTCAAGCTAAACCAACTGTGTTGAACATTCGAAGTAGCTGAAATATGTCATAGCTAAAGTGGAAATCAATATGAATTATTTAAAGAAGTTGAAGTAAAAGTTAAAATGGAAGTTCTGAAAGACGTTGAACATTCAGTTTCGTTTGGGGTGAAAGTACTGAAAGGATGAAGATTCAAAGGAAGAGAAAGAAAAGAAACATTGACAAAAGTTGAAAGTGTAGGTGATATATTGACCTGGAAGTGATAGTCGAAGTCAAAGTCCTGAAAGAAATTAGTGCAAGATCAAGCGTATCATGTGAAAGATGATGTCAGTTAAAGTGTCAACTGAAATGTTAACACTGAAAGCAGTTTGAGTAAATTGTGCATAAATGTTGTAGTTACAACAGTTGTTGTAGTTAGAGTTACAAGGGCTATAGAAGTTTTTTTTTTTTTTTTTTAACGGCTGGGGCCTTTGCAAAATTTAAAATTTTAGTTTTAGGGGTCAAGAAGGCAAACAGGGCTCAACACGAACTCTAACAGCCGTTGGTAGGCTGACAGCAAGGCACCTTTGCCAACAATTTCAAATATGATTGCCATTTTTATGTTCTTAAAAGATTAAATTTCAAATTTTCCAACAACAAAAACATGAAATAGAAAAAGAAACAGGGCAAACAAGATTTAGACAGTTTTTTTTTTTTTTTGCTAAAAAAACATTATAGTTCTGTAACCTATTTCAAAATATGTAATTATGACAATTATAAATAGTGTTTTCACTAGTCTCTAGCTTTTAAAAAAATAATAATAATGCACTTAATCTGCATTTTCTTTTTTTTTTTTTTTTTTGCAATTTGTGGAGCATTTCTTTCCAAGTTGCTCTTTGCCTGTATCTATGTTTTTGAAAGAAATTGCACCGTTTTTTTTCCAAAGGTTTATTTACATGAAAAAGGCTTCTGAAAGCAGAATGAGGAAAGTGATGTGGCTTTAGGTTTCAAGGGGTTAAACACTGAAAGCAGCTGAAGTGTCAGTAAAGGAGCAAGAGATATACAACTGAAGTCTCTGATTTCTTTAGACTGTCTGTTGTCGTGCTTCTTTGTCAGGCCATGAGTTTTTTCTCTTCATTTTGTCAATTTCTTGTTTTGCTTTTATTTTGTTAGTCTCTGTCTTGTGTCATTTCAGGTCCCCACGTCCTGTCAAGTTTCCCTCCTGTGTTTTTACCCGCCTCTAATGTGTTTCACCTGTGTCTGATTGCCACACCTGTGTCTTGTTATCCCCCCCTCATGTATATAAGCTGTGTGTTCCCGTCCCTCTGTGCCAGTTTGTCTTTTTGTCTCATAGCTTGCATTTCAGTGGTATTTTCTTGATAGCTTTCTGGTGCCTGTTTGGGCTTTTTCCTTTTTTGACTCTGCATTAGCCTAGCCCTTTTCAGATTTGTTTGCCTCACTGAGTGATCACTCGTGTACCAGACCTGTTTTCTTTGATTAAAGACTTTAATTATCACTTACCCTGATCTGCCTCAGAGAACAGCATGTGGGTCTATTCCCTGTGAGCCTGACATCTGTTAAATAGCATGATATTGTTCAGGTGTGCCTGTTATTTTGTCCTATGCTGAAGTTAGACTCCTACATAATTGACTGACAACCATGCGGACTGTGTAAATAACTATGTTAGATGAAAAGACGGTGTTTATGAATACATTCTGATATTCAAGTTGCATATGAAGACATAGCAGCAGTAATTAAGAGCACATCTGTGTCCTTACTATCCTTGTCATCTCACCTACACTTAAACACATGGAAACACACTAGTCTGTGTGCAGACATGTGGGATTGGATGTGACATGCCACTATGATCTAACCTGCTATGACTAATTCTTGAAACGATGGCAATCACTGACAGTACAACCCAAACAGTAGATTCTCTGTAATGAAGTCCACCAATCAACTTAGTGCAGTGGCCTTGGATGTTAGCCATTAGTCAGAATCCTTATTATTGTGGTATGAGAGTCTGCTGTATGTGCGGATGTGTGTGCTCATGCATGAATATGAGTTGTGCATATGTGGCAATGCTGTTTCCTTTAATAGTTGTAGAGCCACGGGTTGATCCGTTAGTGAGACATTTGGCTTCAAACAGCATGAACTATGCAAAAGCCGGACAGACATCTCGATGGAAATCAATTCCTCCTCATTTTTTCAAATATTAAATATCAAGAGCGCTTAAAATTCTCTTGACAGCTGGCTCGGAAAGCAACTAGGAAAAACATTAGAGGTGCTGTCTAGGAATTTGTGTTGACTTTGTTTCTTGGTGATTGGCCATGGATCCCACAGGCGAAAATAAAAACACACTTAATTGGTTCCACCATCCCCATCATGACTGTTCCTGAGTTACAGTATGGAGGAAATTGCTAGTGTAAACATAAGTTATTCAAGGAGAACACTTTAAACCCTTAACAACAACAAAACGTGCTCAAACATTGCGTATAATTGCAACATAATGTCAGTGTTTAACACGAACTCTGTGGTCTATGGATTACGCATACTACAGTAGAGGCAGAAGGGGGCTGAAATTGCATGAATGATCAGTAAATTAATCCTTTCTCTAAATATCCCTTTGCAGGCATCCTGCTTGTCCTGTATTACATTTAAAGGGTCAGTGTTTTGGGGGTTTGCTAATTAACTGCAGGTCGAGACAATCAATTAATTGCATCAGAACAACAATAAATCTACTGTATAACAGTGAAATAAAAGCTGGAAAACATCTAATAAATCTCTTGAGTGTTCTGGGGAATAACAATAAGGAATTGTACGTTTCTTATGAAACATTAAATCTAAGGATCTCTCACATGCCTGTAATGACATGCACAGAGCCCTTTGCGAACACAGAGATATGCACTGTGGGATCTGGTTCTGCAGAATTATGTTTGTGTGAGTGAGCAGCAAAAGGGGACGTTTGCTGACTGTCTTGGCAGCTTTCAGAGAAAAAAGCATGCTATTAGGAGGTTTTCCTCGTCTGGAGCATGGGGAGATATTGTCTGTCTGTCTGGACTGTCAGCCTGACTGATGAGGGCCGTTATCAGGAGCATGTGTGTGTGCGGACAGTATGCGTGTGCATGTCTGTGCTGACAGCTACCTGGCAGACAGAGCTTTCAGGTGTTCAGAAAGGAAGGATTTTGGGGACACAAGGCTTTCAAGAATTGCTTTCTGGCCCAAACTGCGCTTCGGATTTTCATTGTAGAAGCAGTCACATGACAACAAGAATCACTCTGTCATCTGTTTGGCTTTTTAATAGCATTAAAAAGGAGGTGATGAATTAGGAGATTATGCGAGTGTGTGCATACCTCGGGCTGGTGCAGGAGCGCTCTCTGTACATGACGCCTCCTCCGCAGGTTCTGGAGCAGTCAGACCACTGTGACCAGGCTGACCACTGGCCATGGACAGCCCTAGGACCATGCTCTCCATATTTAACACACTGACCCCTCCGACACCACTGGAGAAAAGAGAGAAAGGGAAGGAAATGAATGAAGAGAATGTAGAAATAGCTCTCTTATCAGAATTTGAGCGTTGGCCTGAGCTTCTTGCCTGAGTTTCCTGGTTTGGACAAATGCCCAGCACCACACCTGGACACCCACACTCAAACTACAGCCAAAACACACACACACACACACACACACACGCACATGCAACACACCTGGGCTGATCCAAGCCAAACCGTGCACTCACACACACATCACCACCTCTCTCTCTAAATACTAAATATCATCTTTCAATCTGTGAAGAGGTATGGCCGCTCTGTGTCCAGCTGGGAAAAGCAAAAATGTTTCTGTGGGGACATGCACGTGTGAGCAGGAAGAATTAATTCAGAACTGAGTTTTGATTAATAAAAGTAATTGACTTTTGATAAAAAATAAAAAATAAAAAAAAGATCTAATTTGAGCTGTTTTTAAGCAAGAATTTATTTTGGCACAGGAAAGTGGGAATACTTTAACCATCAAGATGATCACAGCTTGGCTCTTATATTCATAGGCAATATTTCTATAAGTTATTACAAGGTTGCACTGACTAAAATAATTACTGGGATCTGAGAACACTATCATATCACAACAACAAAGCCTGATTTATCTAAACTACCTGAGATGTCACTTATAATATATCATTACAAGAGAAATATGTGTGCACTCAAGCATGTCTGATAAGCATTGAATCAGGAAGTCAGTTAGTAAACTATGATGACAAATTTTGAAAAGTCAGTCTGGTAGCAAATTTAAGGTATTCCCCTTATTTCCTCTTTAATAAGTAGGACTGATCATGAAATATGTTTAGATCACTAGATCTTGCTAGTAGATCACTTGCTCAGAGTTTGATGAGGGGATTAACACCACTCTCTAAAACAGGGTTTCCCACACATTCATTTAATTCTAGTGGCCTGCCACGTTTGACAACGTGCCACAGTTGTTAGATTTTCTATTTCTGGAGTTGGACCATTCATTAGGAGCACTTTGAAATGTATTCTCCATTTGGTTATGCTTTGCACCTGTCGGAGCACAGAGCGTACTCTTGCCACAGACAGAGCAGTAGAAAAGCTGGCGCATTGAAAGTGATACTTAACCATTCCTTCTGCTGGGTCTAAAAAATAGCATTCACTAGCAGCTGCTGATCATCTCATTCATTGATCAGATCAGACCAGCTCTGAACAGATCAACAGATCAGTTAACCAACCTGCGACTGACAAACTGCTTAAAAGAACTCATGCAGAGCTCCACCTGCGCTGCATTGACAGACCTTCAAAATCCTCCAAATTTAGAAAAGGGACATCAACTGATACAAAGGAACACCCATGCAGTTTACACTTTCATTCTGTGGAAAACACTGTGGATGAGTGGTATCAATATCTTCATCTAACCTTCTGCAAATGGGTGCTTTTCTCAAAATGTTACTTAAAAACTTGGTGAGTACAATGCAATCATTACTAGTAGGCTGTGTTGAGGGTGACACGTTAGAGGTAAAGGTTGTACCGGGTAATGGAGCGTCCTAGTTTTGTAATGCCAGGTCATCAGTGATTTAGTAACTTTTTCAAACAATAAAATAATATTGAATTTCCCTGTTTCTTTTGTTGCCATTAATTGCATGTTTGTTAAGACGTGATGTACTGTGGCTGCCTCAGAAGAACGAGCAGGAGCCACTGCTCAGCAGGCAGCTGAGAGGCAGACAGAGACAGCCGGGAAAGACCGCAGGAATAAACAGCATGTACATTGAGCATATCTTCACATCTGACTAGCTGAATAAAGGATTTTTTTCGACCAAACTAGAGTTGGTGCTTGCTGGAAAATTGTAAAAAAATAAGGTCAACTGAGTTAAGTTTTTGACAATCTGTTACAAGGAAATTAAACTTGTCTTACTTTGATAAAAGAATCTTAGAGTGGTGTATGGTAGTATTTCACGAAAGAAAGGAGCAGGAATAATAACTTTCCTTTTATGAGTATATTCAGTTTATTTTTGAGATATACATGAAGGTAAGCTCACCCCCCCCAAATTCATCTCCCAGATAGCTAACACTGTAACATAACAAAAGTTACAATATTGTCACCCTAGTTCTATTAACACAAGCAAAGCCATCTGCTAGACTCTATGGGTAATATCACTCCTCCAATCAAGAGCACGAGTTCACACACTGCATCTCAATAAACGTAGCTTACCAATCAGAATGTGCCAGTCGGTTTTGTAATGTTTTTTTTGTAATGTTAAAGTTTTTGTTTTTTGTTTTTTTTTTAAAGTCAACCAACACTGCATGGAGGAATAATATCCCTTCATATGTGCATCCACATGACACACTTTTAGGCACATATTTCTCTCTTTATCACTAATGTGCAATGTGCGCATGTCTAATTTGTATCATGAGTAAAACTGTCAGGCAGCTGAATAAGTGACTGGCTGTTGCGATCCTCCACAGAAAGAAGAAGACACTTCCTCACCATGTCAGGACCACAGCTGGTGCCTTCTGCAGCAGGCATGAACTTGGTCTCGCACCGGTGCCCTGTGCGATGACACCACAGCGACTTGCAGATGTCCTGTCAAACAAATCAAACACACACAAACACACACAGGATGAGGTTTTTTTTTTTTTTTTTTTTTTGCCATCCTCGGTTTTCTTATGACTGCAGACTGACGGCCTTTTGGCATCGCATTCCTCCCTTCTCTCTTCTCTTCTCTCCCTTGACCCGACAGCACCTGCTCCCTGCCAGGACCACCATCATGCTGGTCAATAAGCCCCCACCGCACCGATAACCGGGGATAAGCTTCTCCACAAAGCCATGGTGTCAAATCTAATCACTGTACTTCTTTAATGAAACGGGATATAATTGTATGTGTCATCTGACCCAACAATACAGAGACTGAGCGAACGAGTGAGCACAGAGGGAGAGCTGGGGTCGAAAGACAGGCGGCAGAGTCTGGCAACCGGCCCAACTGCAACTGGCAACGAGAGGGAAAAACCAGAAAGGAGGGAGGGTAAGAGCAGGAGACACCGCTCCTGTGTGTGAGTGTGTCTGTGTGTGTGTGTGTGTGTGTGGGGGGGGGGGGGGGCATGACTTAGGCTACCTCTGGTTACACATTTCAGACTAAAGACCAGTTAATTGGGGATGGCTTGTCTAATTGGGGACAAAAGCTGTGTCTCCATTTGGAAAAAATCTGATTGTTTTGGTGGTTAAGGTTAGTTGGGGTTAGGTCAAGGTTATGGTTAGGCAAGTCGTGGTTAGGGTTAGAAATAAACGTCACAGTAAGTATATGTAATTTCCCACAAAGTGACCTAAGTAAACATGAGTCTTTGTCCCTATTCAGTGACACTGAGCATGTGATTGACAGCTAGACCAGCATGCTGAAAATCATTCTACATGACCCCTTTAAGGACCAATAAAAAAAAAAAAGGGGGGGGGGGGGGGGGGGGGGGGGTTGAAAGGCAGCGCTAAATCCACTGTTAATCAGCGTGTAGGTTAATTTCACCACCCACGAACTTGCACACAAGTCTAAGAAATGCAGATGTAGTATTTGATCTTCTATTAGAAAAACATAGCCGGGATTTAGAGGCGTGAATAGCCAAAGCGATGCCATGTGTGCTAATCCGTCATATATACGATTTGGCAAAGTCGATTTCCCAGCAATTACTGCCCTGGAGAGGATACCCCATAGTATTTTAAACAGAATTTACATTTGAATCAACATCACTGAATGCACCCAACATAAAGGCTTATACCAACCACAAGGCATTGTGAGGGGGGCATTGGGATTCCCATTCAATTTATGGAATGCATTTAAATGGTGGGTCAAATGTGGGGGGTTTGAGGTTGTTGTGCAAAGATCACACTAATTAATAAAGTGCCAATTTAGTACTGCATCATTAGCGCTGCAGAGCAGACAATTGCCACCCCTGTATGATCTAGGTACTACATCTCATTACTGGAGGCTTATCAAGTGAGTCTCGATTTAGGCAAAGGGACTCATGAATAATACTTGATTCAGCAATGTTGGGGTCCATGTGAAAGCCTCATGCTATAGATTTGCATCTGCGTAACTACAAAACACAGGATTGGTTTAATCAATGATCTATTCTAGGAATGATTCTCCTTAGTCTTGCTTGGGTATATTATGTCTTTATTGGTTCATATAAAGTGCTGCCAGTAAAGAAACTTATAATAGACACTGTCAAGAGAACTGGTTTAACCTGAATTCACTTTTTTTTTTTAACCAGGACATGGATATATCATCACCTTTTATGTTGATATTATTTTTATGATATTTTATTGTTTATAAAGTGCTGCCAACATGTATGTTATATGTCACACTAGAAGCTGACACTGTCATGCCCATTCGCCTCTCCCCACGATTCCACAATGTTACATTTGTTTGGTTCTCTCTAACAATGCAAAGGTTGCACAAATAAGGGACTTTGTGTCAGCCCTATAACATACTCTATGTATAAAAAGGGCTTATGTCTCTTTAATTTGGGGCTTTGAAAGTAGAGTATAATAGGTTTTTGAGCATATTTGCAGAAAATAGGTGCCTGCTGCAGCTAGAAACAACAGTAATGGGCGCAGTTAGACCAAATTAAAACAAGCTGTAAAACCAAAACAATGCACTTAAAGATAAAAGAAAGCTCTGTGGAGATTTAGGGTTTCACAGAGTCAGATGATAACTCTGTTGGTTTGTCAAGACTGAACCCTTTCACATACAATTAATCATATCATCCATTGTTTAATCATATCATATCATTAATCATATCATCCATTATTTAACCCATGCTAACTTTATATAAAGTAAATATCTCACCTTGACAAAATCGAGGCTGCACAGTTTGGCCTTGGAGCCAAATTGCCACTTGCACTGCGTGTCTGCATCATACAGCTGACCAGGAAGCTGTTCAGGGTACTTGTACTGACCGATCTGCTTGGGCTCGTCCACCAGACAGGATGCCTGGGCTGTTCTGGTGAACATAGCAAACCATGACTGTGTCAATCAGAAGGAGAGCAACAGCAACTGAGTGGCAGTGTTTGTGCACTTGCATGAGGCGTTGAGGCCTACCCAAGGAAGCGGCTGAGATACTGTCGACTGCAGGTGGACCAGAAGAAGACTCCATTGTTTCCAGCCAGAGTGGGGGACATAATGTTGCCTTCTGTCTTACGACAAGGATTCCCCTCACCATCATGGATCATCCCGAAACTGGAGACACAAATGAAAAGAATTAGGTGACTTCAAAGTTTACATATAACAAGGGACAAAGACATGTAGTGCATGTTCCTCGTGAGTAAGAGTGGGGTTTTTAAAGGTTTTCTATGTGACATTCAGAGCATTAATGGTCCAGGTGGCATGGGTCAGCAGGCTGAGCAAAGTACTCCAGACATCCTTTTCCTCATCTCCTATTCAGCTCTTCTGATAGACCCTGAGATGTTCCCAGGCCAGATGAGATATATAATCCCTCCAGCATGGTCTGGGTCTACCCCAGGGCCTCCTACCAGTTAGACTTGTTCAGGCATCTTATAACAGGAGGTGCCCATGAGTCATCCTAATCAGATGCTTGAACCACCTCAATTGGTACTTGAACAAGACCCTGAGAGACTCAAACTCCTTCGCTTGGGGCAGTTATTCAATCCAAACAAAGAGGGGGGAATTAATAGAGCAGCAAACTAAAAAAATATATATACAAAATATTATGGTTTCACAATATCATGTTGTCACGGTATTACAGAATTATTAATATTATCAGTCAGAATAGCCCTTAAAGGAATAGAAACAGAAGAGTTATTTTTCATTGAAAAAAACATGTATTACTATAATTCAAACTGAAAAATGTGTAAAAGTTTCAACAAAAGTGAGATTCTCAATCCAGTTGCATTTTTTTCCATTATCATAGATAAGCAAATCTATGCAGAATGATAACCATAAATGTTCATATCATGGTATGCATTGAAACCGGTATACTGTTAAGAACTGTATTCAAACAACTCATACCCTTTGAATTTTGCATAGAGCGCCTGTGAGAAAAAGAGCATTACACTTGTCCTTTGGATGATCAAGCTGATGTTATTGTTTACCAACCATTTTTATGTGACACTATGTGAAAATGAATGCTTGTGGAGTTGTCAGAAAATCACACATGCTTGCTGTTGTAGCTATGATTTTCTTTCTTACTTATTCATCAGTGCAACACGTGTTTCGCAATTACAGCTTTGTTAATTTGTCAGTGATTAACAGTTTTAGGCTTTGAGTCAACATGTTTCTGGCCTTGCTTTCCATGTAACTGGCAACATTAATTCTAGGCAACTGTGGCTTATAGATATTCTGACATATTACCACCTGCATGAAATAAAAACAGCCCCTTTCCTAGTTTGTGCTGAGGACATGCCAGACACACATTAGAGTTTCACTGCAACATGAAATCTAAAAAGAAAAATATCAAAAATAAATGTCCTCCTATCTCAGTGGAAACATATCAGCACAAACGCAGAGCCATGTGGCCCGAGGCACTTTCCGTTATTCTATCATAAAGTGTCATGAGATGGATGAGGTAGTGCTCTAACGTAATGCTCTTATTTCAGAGTATATTTGTTTCCTTAAATCAGACTACATTTATTTCATTTAATATAGATTCATTACATCCACTCACAGTGCAAAGCCAATATAATGACTGGCGGAGTGTAGTGCTCTAAAATGACACTCAAGTCGGATAAAGTTTCATCTGTTAAAGTCTGTGTGGTCTGTCGGGAAGTCCAGGAACTGTGTGACTTGTTCAACTTGCCGTGATGCAGTTTTTGTTAAACATACTTGTGTCCAGACTCGTGAGCGATGGTGAAGGCCAAGCCCAGTCCTGTATCCTCATTGATGGTACAACTCCTATACTTGCTGCACATTCCACTGATGGGGGCAAAACCTGCATAGAAAAACAGAAGAGCGAGAGAGATGAGGTGTTAGAAATATTCACCTCAAATGTGTAACATAAAATCATTTTTTCTTCCTCTGTGGTGCAACATTCTTTTGTTGAAATCTGTGACAGATTTGGCAGGCAACAAATGTCTTTGCATATTGCGTACATACATGCATGAAGGGGGATTTCCCGACAGCTGCAAAGTGTAACCTCACAAGCCCTGGCCTATTTAACTTCAGTTTATTCCTCTACTTTGATAGCCAATTGTTTTGGGGAGGACTACTGCTGATGGTGGACCTGACAGCATTATGAAATAGATAAGTGATCCTAGATGTGGGATTTACTGCACAAATTGATGAAAATGTCCTGTGGTCAGTGTTTTTTCTCACCATCCTTACTGGCAGTAGTTTCTCTCAATGGACCCAAAAAATACAAGAACATGCACAGTAGAAACATCGGTATTGGGTTGATGAATGAGCCTAAAGAGCCAGATGTTACGTTTCAACAACACTGTAAGAACATGCGTACATACAGAAGTTAGATACAGTCAATAAATAATTCAAAATGTGAGTCACCCTTTTTATTCATACAGTGAATGAGATGAAATGCCGCCCTGAGATTACAATTGTGAAAGCAATATGATTATGGTATTAGTCAAGCTTAGTTGGCTATGTTGATGTTGTTCCAGCTGCCTTTTGTTCCTACAAGCGTACAAAATGTATACGCAAACTGAAAAGAAGCTCAGCCTAAAGTGCATCAACAGTCACTTCAGCCATGGCAAAGCATAATTCCTGGTCAACATTTGTTAATTTTTCCACTCCAAATTTTGGGCCTTAACACTGAAGCCAAAAAGAAAAAGAAGAAACAAAACGAAGAAGGAATATCTTCCAACACTGCAATTCTGCGTGTTTTGTATCGATGTATGCTCCAATACACTCTGTCTCGTCTTTTAATGATGATGATTTTACCAAAACATCATTTATAATCTGAGAAGAGTACTTATCAAGATCCAGGTGTTTTGCATGTTTGTTGTTTTTCACACATGTTTGATAGACTACCATGGAGATGGAGTGTAATGTGTCTATGCAAACCAGAGGGAAAACAATTGGCCCTACAATATGCAACCAAGGGATGACACACGAATAAAATGCCTGTGAAAAAATCAACTTCAGCACATCAAAGGATTAAATTAGTATCTGTTTACAAGGGATGGAAGATAGGAAAGGTATTTTGACATGTACATGTGTCATGTACGAGAGCTCACACATGCCTTAGTTTACAGTAAAAAGCAGCACGGAGGCCAGTGAAAATGTTATGGTTACTTGAGCGCTGCTTGGATGAAGAAAGATGACATTTTTTGCCTGCATGTCTTTTCATCATGCCGGAAAATGGGCAACAATAGGCACGTGTCCACTAAGATAGCTTATTTTTAGCACTGCTGATCGAAGCTGGCATAAATCGATCAGAGCTGAAGCCCATAAATACCCCTGATTACTGCAAAGTTACTTGTCTCTTAAATGCTGATTGTAACCTTTCCCATTAAATACAAAAGCAACATGTGAGTGGGTTATTTGTCTAGAGGGAAAGGGGCTTTGGAGAAATAATCCTAATGAATGGCCAAAAGTGAAATACTTATTTATTTATTTTATGTGTTTTTTGGTATCTCATACTTGGGTTCTTCACTCTGTTGTTACATCATCCCACCACACAGCAATGTTTAGGCTTTTTTTTGTTGTTTGCTATCAGACATAACAGTCAATGAGGCACCTTCATGCAATATTATGTCAATAAAGAGCAATGAATTGTTTTACCCTCCAGTGTGGGCAGAACTTTATTGCGCGCTGTCTCTGTGGTAGGATACTTTTTCAGTTCCCTGTTTGCATCAACAGCGTCACTTTCAGGGGAAGGCAAAATGCCAAAAAAGTCACACATGCTTGACTTTCTGACATTGTTAAAATGCTCTGATAAAATGTAGCTTTTCACAGTCACAAATGAGTGCCATTTTTCACTTAGAATCTCTCCTGCTTGCACCTGTCAAACTCCCTTCACTCCTTGTTGTAGTGTCTGCACCCACTGTATCACCTCTACACCTGTCTACATTCCCAAAATTACAACAGTTATGTCATGCAAGGGATTCTAAGGTGGCACCACTGAAAACAGCTTGCACATCTCACAAAACTTTTGTTATACTTTATACTATCAACTGCTACTTCCAACCAAAAAATAGGAGATTTGGCTTATTAACCCTTGAAAACCTCCAACATTTTTGTGCTGTATTCCCACGCCTTTCCCAAGCTGTTTAGCTCTTTAAAACCTGAGCAAATTGATTTGATTTTTTTTCAAAAACATGGTGAAAAAGGCAGTGAGAAACTTGGCAAGCAATTCTCACAAATTTTAAGAAATTTGTAAAAGGTGACAAAACAGACCTGAAAAATGTCCTACGTTTTTTAAGGGGGAAATTATAATGGAAAAGAAAAAAGTACTAGAAAACTATAGTCATAATTATTAGGATTTTATAAGAGTAATTATGTTCCCTTCAGCACTTTTTGGGTCATCATCTTGTTTAAATTTTTAACTTAATTTATCAATTTATTAATTTTTTTATTTACAGGTAATTTTCTTACCAATTTCTAGTTATTTCCTGGGCCATGTCTTGCAAAACAAAATTTGCTCAAAATAATTTATTCAGATTTCAAAGGGTTAACGGTAGCTGGGCACAGTCTTACCCAGAGTGTCACAAGGCTCATTCTTCCAAGAACAGATGTCCAGTCCGGTGAGGAGAACAGCGTGGTCATGCCGTTTACCGCCTTTCCCCACAAGGCCTGACTGCCACTGACAGAAACTGTTGAGGGACTGGTCAGCATGATGATTGATGGTCAAGCCCAACTGGAAATGCAAGGAGAGAGGTAAAGATACAGAGCCACCAGTCACCAGTGCCAAGTGCAAAACAACTTGTAGTCTGAATTCACTCACCGGATCCTGTTCCAGTAGCAGCAAGCTAACCACCACAATGTTAATGTCCGATCCAATGGTGCCATCTTTAAAAAGACTGGAAACCTGCAAAAGAGTAGAAGAGTTTAAAAAGTCATGAAAATGAAAAGTCATGAAAATTTCTTGCGCACAAAAAATTGGAGGGTAAAGGTTAAACTCTTTATGCCTATATGCTGAAAACACACCAAGCAGCGACCAAGTGCTGCTTTCAGAAAACTGTCACACAACATCTATGAAAAGCCGCAGCCATTTGATTCTGCCGCCAAACTAAAAAGTTGGGGAAAGTTAAACTTTGGCCAGAGAATACCCGCAGCCGATCAATAAACAAAGTCTTGTGACTCATGTCTTCCCGCCTGAAACACATTAGCACACCTCTAGGACACAGCAAAAAGTAATTGCAGCAAGCCTCACTTTGCTCCTTCTTTGTGTGTTTTCAGAGTTGCAACAATTTTTAGGACAGAACAAGCAAATCCGTAGGCTTCTTTTTGCAAAATTGTTTGCTTGTTTACTGTAGACAATGGTTAAGGGTGAAGAAGTGATTAGCACAAAATGTATCAAAACTCTGTACAGCAAAATGGAAATTGCAGTAAAGCTTGCTTGAACATTGTACGTTCTTCTGTGCATTTTCACAAATGGCTATTTAAACAACGCAATTTTTCAAAAACAAAAAAAGGATGCTGATCTCCCTCCATGGTTTGACACTATATTTATTATCATTATCATTATTCTATATTCATTTGAAATATGTATCTAGACTTAACTTCTACTCAATTACATTTTAAAACCACATTTAATGCTAGCCTTTGCAATTTTTGCTGATTTGCCTCTTTATTAGCAAGTGGCAGTTAGAATTTGTTGCTAAAATACCATAACAGTCGGTCATGGAGGGTTACAAAGTCAGCACACTGACTCAGTAGTGTATAACATAACCCTCTTCTACCAAAATTAGCACACGAACACGGGTATTTCAAACACCGGTAAACCCACTACATATAGGTAACAGACTGCCAGTGAACTCACCGCTGCAGCACACAAGTCTGCCTTTCTGTCAGCTAGTGCATGTGTGTGTGTGGATTGTTTTGTTCATGCAACATCACAGACAGGCCAGTGAACAGGGAAACAGTAGACAGCAGTATGAACAGAAGTGTCTGAAATCGTCTCTGTGGTTTCTTATCTTTCTATATATCTTACTTATTATGTGTCTCTTTCAAACTCTGTGCAGACCAACTTGGAATAATGTTCGAGCACAGCTTGGGAAATGACAGGCGGTAATTAGTGATGTCATGTCATTGCATCTCACTGGTGAAGGAGCTGAAATTACTGTATTCACCCAGGTGTTGTGTTCACATCAATGCTGATCAAAGGCGGGGGCGATCAAAACCTATGTCTACTGCAGAGTCATTTGACCCAGGTGTGACTGCCCATTGTATGCATTCCTATTGCGTTAAAAAGTCAGATGTTAGCGGGTGTTAGCTGGGTTTTTGTGCAATGGGAATGAGGCTTCATTCAGTAAAATCTATTATAGTTTGCTAACATTTGCTGCACTGGCAGCTATTGTTAATACCAGACCGAGTAATAGTCGCAAAACTCCTACGTGTATTGAATGTAAGCCTTCTGAATGTGTAAGATGGTGAACATGCTATTCTTTTAAAAGTAACAAGGCAAGACCCGGGAGAAACATAACAATGTAACAGATTCATGTTATGTGCCACATAATCCCTTCTCCCACCCTCACCATATTCATGACAGTGAGGACGTAGGTGGTGACATTTTCCCTGCCGTGTTTCTCCAACATCTTCCTGTCTGCCACCACCAGGGTCTCCACGTTCAAGGCCCCCACCCTGTTGGAGTTAATGGGCGATCTCTTTGCCCTTCCCGCCCCTTCTGCCTCAGGTACTGCAAACTCATCTGGCATGATGAAGCGCTCCTCAGCGGGTGGCTTGGGAGCGTCTAGGAGGGCAAAAAGGGAAGGACGGAAGGGAGGAGAGACAGAGGGAGTATGAGGGAGAGAGATAAAGAAAGAGCAAGCAACAGAGAGAACTTGGCAGTGAGGGTCAAATGAATGAACTGTCTTTTTCCTGGCTCGTGCCGGGTGATAAGAGCACAGGCTCTGGTGTTGAAAGGACAGGAAATTCACTCCCCATGCTGCTTCCTACGTCTCACCACTAGAAAGAAAGATAAACCTGTGAACTGGCCTGAGGGCTAAGTAGCCTCAGGCTGATTACAGTGGACACAATGCACTCTAAAACATTTATTACAGATATTAATCTTCTAAATGAATGTAGACATCTCCTGAGACTGCAGTGATTTAGGGTTAACTGATCCATGAAGATAAATTAACACTTTCATGTAATAAAGTAGGGATTATGCCTTAACAATGATTAGTGTTTTTATGAAAACTAAACTAAGGCTAATATTTAGTGTCTTCTGGTGGTTTAATTTACTTTTCTATACTTTTTGGGTATAGGGAGGCCAAATAATGTTTAGTTAAAAATGAATACTGAGACAAAAAAACAAAAAACAAACAAAAAAAAAACAAACAAACATCAATTTCCACTCAAAAAACATTTGGTTTCAGTACAGCAGATATCAGTAGGACACTGTATATACTCCTACACTGTATACTTTTGTGCAGATGTGGGACCAAGTCATTGTTTTCAGACAGTCAAATGTCAAGTCTTTGCACTCCACTTCCAAGTCAAGACATAATTATCTGAATTATTCATATTGCAATTGCATGCATGTTTGCCACGTGTTGATGTAATTTATATGAGGTACTATGCCAAAATTGTTATTGCATGCTGTGTGCTTTAGTGAAACTTCATCAGACCAAATTAAATTTTAAGTTAAAGAGAAAATATTTTTTTGGTGCAGCTTTTTGGTGCAATGTGGTTGAAGATTGCATGTAATAAACTGACAACTCAATATACAGTTCCTTCACTTCCTCTACATAAAAAATATCAGATAATAAAGTGTGAGGAATATAAGGTTCCCTTACATACATTGCTTGCGGCGTCCACAGAAGTGTTGCCTCTGCAGCTTCCCATGCTGGTAGTCATGGTGATGCTGCTGCTGCTGCTGATGGTTTTGAAGGTACGGGTTGTCAGGTGTGGAAGAAGTGGTGCCAGATTGGCTGCTAGGTCTTCGGTGGACGATGTGTTCTGCTGAGCGTTTGTAGACAACATGCGGGTGGTGACCATCAGGGGCGCTGTAGTTGTGTTGTTGAGCCAGATGTTGGGGTAGCGGGGCAATTAAATACTCCTCCTGAGACACACGGATCAACCCTGACTAAAAGACACACACAAAAAACACATGGACAATCGGTAAATCAGTTTGAGTAATTTTTGAAGAAAAAACGTCAAAACTCCTGGACTCCAGCTTCTTAAATGTGTTTTTTTTTTTCCGGATCTTTACTCCTCTGTGACAGTCAACTCAATATCTTTGGAATGTGGACAAAACAAGACACTTGAGCATGTCATCTCAGGCTTTAGGAAACACTGATCAACATTTCTTCACCATTTCCTACCATTTATAGACCAAACAAGTAATCAATTAATTGAAAAAAATATCGACATATCGACATCCAATTTGACCTCACTGTGGCAGAAAAAAAGGTACATTTTACATGGATCATGCCTTTATTTATAGGTTTTGCCCATAGAAAATGTAAAGAGCAAATTAGCTTACTACAATACAGTCATAGCACACGCTAGCTCAGTATTTTGGGTCCTTGTTTTAGTCGGGTTGCCTAAACTGCCCTCTGAACTGAGACACTGAGCTACTGAACCTTAAACATTCCGTCTGACCACGGAATTCTACCTAATTCCCTCCACGACCCACCAAATGCACACAAAATAGATGTGCCATCAGACACACACACACACACACACACACACACACACACACGCTTCATATATCCATAAGAGCAGATGCTTACTGACTTTATCATAAACATAAACATAAACCCACTGACCCAATGCTCTCTGACCTTTTTGTGTACATGTGTCATGCACTTCCCCGGCAACCTACTGATGTGTGTTTGTGTGTGTATGTGTGTGTGTATGACAGGACCCTGCTCCTGTTGAGCTGACCCCATTCCCCCCAGAGTATAGCAGGTGGCAAAATAAACAGAGGCAAGACAAAAGGGAAGCCATGGCGAGGCTCTTGTTGTCAAAACAGTGCCTGGATACATGGCAGGCTGCCATCATCAGCCCTGTCCATCCCTCTAACTAACCATCCATCCATCCCTCCATCCTTCCATCCCTCTATCCTTCCATCACGCTCACCGTCCAGCTGCCAGCACATCTTTCATCTGTTCATAAATCATCTCCTCCATCCGTCAATCCTCCATGGTACGATGAGAAGTTTTACAGGAAGTTAACTGTCAGACTTCATTATTTCGACTACATGTAAAGGTCCACATGGTCCAGTGGTTGGAAGTTTTGTTCTGCAGTGTCAACGGCTTGAACTTCAGCACATCAATACCTGCCAAAACAACCTTGAGCTAGATACTTCACAGCTACCTGCTCCCGAGGCATCGTGCTGAAAGGCTCAACCTGCGAGCACAAGGTTGGAGAGAAAATGTATCCCAAGGGCCATGAATAAAATATATCGAATCAAAGACTAGAATTAAGAAAGAGAAGGTCCTTGGCAAAAATGACTGCCGCTTCCCAAAATAGATTGGAATTCAAAACAGAGCTCGAGGAGGTCAAAGGAGGCGTCTCCCATCAGCACACACTGCTGTCGCCTCTGATTTGCCCATCTTTTCATCTGTCTTTCTGTCTGGCATTTGCGACGGACCTGATCTGGAAAAATATACACCTCATCAAGTATTCCTCCTTTTAAAGATGAAACACTTTTAATTTGGGATTTTTTTGACAACTCTTCTGTCAAACAATATCAGTGTAATCATTCTGCAACACTGCAAGATAATTTCTTTTCTTTTTTTTTTCTCCCTTTAAAAAAGGCCTGTAAAATATCACACTGAGCTTATTAATAAAACATGAAACAAAGATTTTTTATTTCTTTTAACCTTAACATAGGATTATATTGTACGGTAGAAACCACTTATATATATCATGGTTACAGTTATCAACTGCTTATGAGGATCAAAAAGCTTGGGACAGAATCATACATAAATACTGTTTTAATAAATAACTTAAAAAATACAGTAAGTCTTTTCATACATATATTTTACTCCCATGCAACTTTGCCTTGCTGTGACGCATCTGCTTTCAGCTGGCTACCTGAGGCCGGTGTTGCATAAATATTGATATTTTGATAGGAAAAGATGTAGTCTCCTCAAAGATTTTAACTGATAGTCATGGTTACTAGTGATGGAGAAAGAAAACAAATGCACACAGGGAAAGCAACTGTGGTTGAAGCCGCACACCATGTGGATTGATAATGCCTGATCATGTGATAAAAAAGCTCCACTGTAATTTGAAAGTCAATAAAATTCCATAAATAGCAAAGCTACCGTTTTCATGTAATGAATATGCAAAAATCTATTTGATAGTATTCTGCATGAGAAATAAGAAACATTAGTTATAATAATATGCTAATCAATTTGACCTGGACAGACATGTTTACTTTAAGTGGTTTCTACTGTTTATTGTTTTGCAGTACATATTGGAGTTAGGCCAGTGTTAACACTTTAAAACCGGTTTGATAATAAGCCAACTACCAGACCAGTATCAGACCTTACCACTAGGTGTCTCACTTAGCAGCTGATCTCCCATTGAACTTGATAAGACTCATCTTTGTTTCCTGGCGAAACAACAATACCGCCCAATTATTTGCCTTTTATACAAAAAAGCGAGGCAGAATAAAGCCGCACACTCACCAGAGAGACGAGATGTGAGAGTCCACTTGTCTTATGTCGTCTCCCCAAAAAACACATGAACTTCATAATAATCCAACACATTGTGTGCCGTGCACATCTTCCCTGCTTCCACTACTGAAAACTGTTCTCCATCATGTTGCCGGCATAGACTGTATAATAAATGGATGTAATATGTAAATGGGGATGTTTAAGTAAAATACACTGTCTGTACAGTTGTTCTTGGTGTTGAAATTAGCTATAGAGACTAAAATTGTTTTATTGTTTTGTTGTTTATTTGTGCTATAAAGTTGGACATTTAAATATGAAAGTCTATGGGAACTGACTTGTTCGTGGAGCAAGCCTCAAGTGGCCATTTGATGAACTACAGTTTATAGCACTTTGGCATTGTCAGACACATAATTGTCAGACACAAGTGGCTCCATTCATCTGCTAAAAGACAAACACAATATTACGTTAATCTCGTTGTCATAATGCTTATTACTAATGCAATACAAGATGGATTTAGTATTGTGATGCTGTCGGCACATGTTGCTATTGCAGGCATAGCAACACTGCCTCACTTGCTCGACAGAACTGCAGACAGCTGGTCTGGCTACCATGGCACCTAGAGGCAAGATGTTAGCCAGCCATTCGGCAATAGGAGTGTTCGCTCAAACACGCTGCAGGAACTATGGTGGTAGGAACACAGTGAATCATCTTTTCCTCTTTGCCCTTCATCCCTGCGTTCCATTAATTCTCCACTTTGCAGCATTAGCACAGGTTACTGCTGTAGGCTAATTTTTATTTCACCAAAACATATAATAATGACAAATGCCAGTTCAGCCAGTTTGCCTGAAACCAAACAAGTTTCAGCTCATACAGCAAAACCAGAAATCAGCCCAACACACAGCTCATATCGTCTCATTCACAATCGTACAAAGGTGATGTAATTAGTGACTAATACCCAACCTGCCCGGCAGCTGCTGCATTCCAAGAATAACACAATGAAAGGCCCAACTGTCTGAAGTTACTTCATTAATTTGACTCACATCCATTACTCTCTCTCTCTCTCTGTTTCTCTTTTTGCTGTATCACATCTGCCAGCTCTTTACTTTCTTTTCCAGCAGTTAGCAGATGGAAGTGTCTGTGATGATAATGACAGGAAATTCATTCCATCTGCAGGGATGGTAATAATGGTGCAGTATGTGTGCATGTGTGTGTGTGTGGATTCAATTTTCTTTCGTCAGCATGTACTGTATGTTTTTGTGAATATCAAAGACAAAACAGCTAATAAAACATAACACTTACCTGCCTTTTAGACCCAACAAAGTAAAACACCACCTGCTACAGCTCTAAGCTGAACTTTATCAATGCATCGACACCTCAGTTCGAACCTTAAAGGGATAGTTGACATTGTTTTAAGTCGGGCTGTAAGGGGTACTTATCCATAGTCAGTGTATTATCTACAATATATGTCAGTCGACACACCCCAATTTGAGGGAGACGGCAGGAGTTCTTCATGGTGTGACGGCCTCATTCCAGGGCAGCAGACTTGATAAGCCCGATCAGTGTCATGGACAAAGAGATCGCTCTACAGGGCTGCAACCAAGTCCTCCCTTTATACCTGCCCTGCATTTTTACACAGAACCAAACAATGATGGCATCATTCTGATCCAGTGTGTGATTATACACCCCATCGCAGCATCCCGTGATCAAAAGAGGTATGACAGGTTTGGAGTTTAACAAACAAGCATCCGCCTCTAGCACAACATAATCGCAATCATTTACCCTCTCTGTTATATGGTGGCTGATCTCAGCCTCTGCTTGGAGGTAAAAGAACCCCCCAAATTTCATTGTTTTCCCAGTTTGTGGACATCTACCGGCACAGTTCTTCTTCTTTGAATTAGCTGGCTATGCTAAAAGCTGCTTTTAAAATATTCCACAGTGAGGTGCACATATAAACATGCCTTCAAAATGTCACACCCGTGTCGCCTATGGTTGAATCGTTCATGCTGTGCATTTTACACAGACCTCGTCACAGTGCTGTTACTACCTCCGTTCTCCGCTCAGAATTGAAACCACTTTGTCCTCTTTCCTCAATCAGACCTTATACACAGAACAACGTGGTGGCAAAACAGCATGATATTCCCGCCTTGAACAAGGAGTGTAAATGCAGCCTTTGGTTGGCAGACCTACTCAGCATACCTTTGCTCCTTTGTTTTTACAGCACAACACCCCTATAGCTCATTTTCACTCATCCACTCCCTACACTACTGACTCTACAGATTTTTCCAACTGATTTGCACAGTTTGTTTGTAGGCGTGACCCTGTTTTCACAAATTTTGTCACTTTTTTTTTTCATTCATGTTTTTAGAGTAGTAAGAATCTAGCAGATAATGCATGTAAAATCATGTTCCCTATAGTAGTTTAATGATGTGAAAAAAGATAGATGAGCTGTATCGAGTTTCACAAAGTTTACAGGCACCCTCCACACACCAGAGAAAGGCCAGCTGTAGCGTTGATACAGCAGACCTCTAGTTATCTCCATACATTAACACTTGTAAGATTAAAGGGATGAGCACTGTCTGCTAAACACCACGTTACTTTCTTCCCACGTTAACATGCAGACTCAAACATGACTCTCACACAGATTCACACAGTCAGATTACAAAGTGAACAGGGCCACCTCCAATCACTGACACTATTTCCTACACGAGAAAAACAAGGGTTAAAAAAGAAGTTTTCTCTCAAAGTCACCCCAGCAAACAGCTCTTTCTTTTTGGCATCATAACGGTGTGTGACAGCGGAGACAGCATCTTTAGCTCGCCTCTGTATAATGCAGTCTCTTTTAAGGTTTCCTACCATGATATTATAAGGCAAATGAGTAAGTGCTTACATGCTGTTAAAGACTAGTGCCGAGCGGCGAGAAGCCCCAAGCCGGTGATTACTGAGCTCTAAAGCACATCTGCACTCCAGCTCAGCCAGAGAGTCACGTGAATGGTGTGTGGTGAGGGGGAAAAATCATACAGGAGCAGAGAGGCCCCTCAGGCATCAAACTTATTCAATAGAATCACAATCTGAGTAATTACAGTTTGCGCAAGAGAATTATGTGTCTTTAAAATCGGGTAAGAGCTGGGTAGAGAAGAGATGGTTATTTTGGATCTTGGATCAGAGGAAGGTGGCACAGCAGACAAGAGCCAAGCAGCAATGACAGGGTTATGCCCTGTCATTGCATCCTTGAATTTTTCCTCTTTTGACTTCAAATGAGTGTATTTTGGAGCGCAGGGTAGCGTTCATGGAAATTCAACAGGATTGGGGAACTGTAGCTGTTTGCAGCCACTCCATTAGTGATAGTGTGTCTCCAAAGCCTCATTCGCACTGCACAAAAAAACCTACTATCACCCACTAACATCTGGCTTTTTAATGAAATGGGAATGCATACAATCTGCATTCACTCCTTGGTCAAATGACTCTACAATAGGCGCAGGTTTTCATCGCCTCTGGCTCCGATTGGCATTGATGGGAACAATGCCAATGTGTGACGTCACATGACAACACACACACACACACCAGCTGACAGAGAGGCAGACCTGCTTGTTCAGTGGCAGTGGGAATAGAGACAAATGCTCAAATTTAGTGGATTTACCCTTTAAAAAACCTGCGTGAACACAATAATTTTGGTGGGAAAGAAGTAAAACCCTCGTCATGAACAACTGATGAGGATCACAATGTGCCAGTA
Organism: Plectropomus leopardus; assembly: GCF_008729295.1. Taxonomy (NCBI): domain Eukaryota; kingdom Metazoa; phylum Chordata; class Actinopteri; order Perciformes; family Serranidae; genus Plectropomus; species Plectropomus leopardus. The sequence goes on from NC_056463.1 coordinate 35,496,716, forward strand.
GCCTGGGGTCTTGTTTGAGTTCACTAATTGTCTTTGAAGAACCTACTGACACCCTCTAATGATGTCTCGGGAACAAAGCTTAGGTGGGCACACACAAAGAGAGAAACTGATGGTGTTGGACGAGTCTTTTGTCATTTGGAGCCTTTGGGCACAGCCCCACTCACTATCCCATGTAGACACAGTAGGAAACAGGGGGACTACTCCCACACCAACCCATACAAATGGAAATGTCCTCCCTCAAAGTGTTGTTAACTGCTCTTTAACTAGGCTATAGCGCAGCCCTAACACTTTTACTTACTAAAAAAAATACAGTGTTGTTGTGATGCAAATGATGTGAAAGTGTAATTTAAATTAACTCGAAGGTTCTCAGCTCAGGTGGAATGTACATAAATGCAATGTGATTCTCATGATAGGAACTTTTTCCAGCAATAGCACCTGTGGCTGGAAAGGTGGAGGTTGCTGAGACTGGAAGTCGGCTATCTCTACATATCTGTCTGCCACACCCTAACACCCAGAGGAGCTGAATGAACTGAATTAGGTTGTAAAGGAAATGGAAAAGAATGTATTGTTTCTACAGATGGATATCATGACCGGTGGTGATATGTAGTATATCCAAATGCATGAAATCATTCAGTCAAGGATTTTACCTCTCATTTTCCACAAAATTCCAGGATCGAAAAAAATAGATCGAATATACACAAAGAGAAAAATAGCAACTCAATACTTAAAGATAAACAACCCTTACAACATTTTTTTTGTAAACCTGTTTTAGAATGTAGGCTGTTTCAAATAATGGATGATGCAGTCAACCTGAAATCACCAATTGGTTTGCGATTCTGGATTTTTGGAGCCAGAAGTGACCATATTCGTATGAGAGCACAGAGCTATGGAGGCTGCACTTAATTGTGCAAAACTTTTAGCCGTAATGAAATTCAAACGTTGAGTTACAGAAATATTCACCCCCTGTACAGTTGTCATGAATGTTGAAATTAGCTTTGGACATTAGGATTTGTTTTTGTACCAGGCTGTAAACATGTTTTTATCTGCTGTAAAATTGAGAAATTTTAGCATGAACATTTGTTATCTTTCCTCTCTGTAATGAAGGCAGAGGGTTAAATATTAAGTTTTATTCCAGGAGGCAAATTTCTGTGTTTTAGGTACAATCAGAGAGTGTTGTAAGTGTTTGAAATTATTCATTAAAAAATTAAGTTAATTTGGAAAGCTTTAGGATACTAGCTCTGCTTGTCCTGATATTTATTGTTTTGTCCATTCTTCTCCAATTTCTACAACTGAGATGGCAAATGAAAAATTTGCATGACACAAATTAAGATTAAAAATAATTATGACTATAAGACCCAGGTTGAAAAATACCTGAATTTCCCCCTTAAACTGGCTGAGTTCTTCTTCCAAAGCACTGCAGTTGGATAGGTGTGATTCAGGTGAAAATCCCCTTTTCAGAAGGTCAGACGAGGGGGTCTCATCAGAGATTCAAATTCTCTGTAAACTGTTTCCTCCACATTTCACATGTTCTTCTTTGGCTACTCTTCATGGTTTCTTCTTACTGCACTATTCCCCTAAGTGTCTGCACTGATGGAGGCAATGTAATTTCCAAAAAGAGATGTGATGAGTGTGACCAGAATCTGGATCGAGTTCTAAACAACAAATGCAACACAATGATAGACGATCTCTTCCTGCATATCATTTCCATGCTTTCAAATAAAACTTTGACTGTTGCTATGTATCACACACCAGAAAACATTTACTGTTCTGTAGCCTGTTTACTGACCTCTGATACCAACGATTAATAATGCTTTATGATGACTGACATTTCCCAGCACCTGCAGAGCTAGACACTCACAAAAATGATGTACAACTTTGCTTTTTTTTTTTTTACCACGTGGACGCATCATCCAAGCTTGACTTGAAAGGCAATATATCCACATTTACAGAGAACAACCTTTCATTTTCCCTGCAACCCACAAGCCAATCAATCAATCATTTATTTGTCATGTGGAAATACACAAGGTACAATGCAATCCCATCAGCTGCTTAAACTTGTTTATGTCTCCTTACACTGTTGTCTGCTGCTTTTTTAATGGTCCATGTTTTCAGATGCTTCTGGTAATCCACCATGTCTGACTGTGGAATGATTTAACTGTACACACATTCCGACCTCAACAAGACAGCCGTATGGTCGCTTCCCCCAAACATGGGAAGTGCCAGTCTGCAGCCCCTGAACAGCATATACCATTGGACCACAGCAGGAACAGGACAGCACCTCATATTCCCACTGACACACAAGTCCTTACACACTGTAAAGCACATTCTCTCTCTCACAAGAATCCTGCTTCGTTACATTGGCCTATAAAAAAGGAGCTAACTGATTGAATGGCCCTGTCTAGGATTAAGCCAAACTTTGATTTATCAAAAGATATTGCAGTTCCCAATATCCTGTTGGAAACTGATATGGCAAGGTTTTCCAGTTTATTTTCCAATGCTTGTACAATGGCTTGCAGGATGCTATTTTGGCTGGTGCCTATTATTTTCAATCTTGTCTGGATATTTACTGATATTCACTACTCAAATAAGCAACAACAATAGTTAAGAGATTCTGGAAGAGAACAAAGCCCATGTAGGCAATTGTTGCAATCACAACCTCAACATATCCAAGTTAAGCACACATAACGTGACATAAGGGTGCTATGTCTATAACATTAACATTAACAATAACATTGTTTATTCAAAACCAAGCAGCATTCAAGGCAAAAAAATGTAGCTCATGCTGAAGTGCCACAAACTGCAGTTCATTGCCCAGCCACCTGAGGCTGGTTCCAAAAACAGAGTCCATCCCCAAAGACCCCCATGTTAAAATGCCCAACTTTACAACAGAAATACACATTTACAGACATGTGCAAAAAACTGTTTTGGTCTCTCTAGCTAATCTCATCATTCATGACAACTGTATATTGGGTTGATTTTTTTTGGTAACTGACCAATTTACATTTTAAGTTACACATATTTAAGGGTGGGGTCGCTTGAGTGACATCCTGTCTGTGAAGCGTCGCTACAGTCTATGAGTCAGATTCACCCCTCAATTCTCCACAATTCAAAAAAACACACATACCCTGAATTTAACTTTCATCCCAGCCAACAAAGACAAAAAAAAAAAAACAAAAAACAACATTGACACTCCTCATGAGCCCTGCAGTACTTGCGTGCTTTACCATAGGTCTAGGCTGGTAAACCACAGCACCAGTGAATGTAGTGCAGTGCAGTGCTGACAATAGTAGGTCAGATTTGATGTATGGGCTCTCTTTGTAGAAGTTGCAGCATCCACTTGAGGACCTCAACACCAGCCATTAGTCTTGTGTGAGAAAAACCTTGCACAGACTAGAAAGGACGTACACACATATTCATACACGCACTGTTTTTGCTCCTTTTTTCACACACACAACATCCCACACCCATGCTGAGAGCCTGACCCCCCTCTCCTGCTGGCATCTAACAGTGGGCACTACATCACTGTCAGCATCCAGACCACCAGGGAACGGCTCCGGGCCACTCTCCTCTTGTAGCGCCAAGCTCTGAGCTCCTCTGTGGCCCAGCCCAGTCACTGAATTATGGCCAAGCCAGAAAGGCATATTGTAACGGGGAGACGTTCCAATTTGTTGGCCTTTACAGAAAACAGACAGGTACAAATGGCCTGACTGCTGGCTGGAAATCGGTCATTCAAGTGTCACTTTAACTCTGCAAAGGCCTAAGGGATTTGGAGCGCACTGACAAACACACACACACACACACATCATATGTTGTCTCGGTTCCCAGGCCTACGGATGAGTAATCATATATTGTCTCAGCTCTACGAGGAGTCTAATGGGATTACAACATCTACACATGTTAAATATTCAAACAGAACGAGTGAGTGTTTAACTGTATGCCTTTTGGCCAAACGTTTTCATTTTCCAGATGTAGTGCACGGACGCTTTTTCAGACTTTTGAATGTCATTTCATAATCCCATACAGCAGTTTTGGAGTCAAACTGACTTTTAAATCATCAATTGTTCCTGTCATACATATTCAATTTTACCAAACAACCAACAGACTTAAGAAGCTTTGATGCCAGCAACAGTTTTGCAAGACAGGATGTCACATTTTCCCAACAAGTGCTGGAGCTCAACCTCTCATATATTCACATGGTGATGTGTTTGACAACCACAGGCCCTCTGGAGGCCACAGTCCATGCAGCATCAATAACAAGACCCCGGGAAAAGAGCAAACGCATTTTTCACACCACAGGGAGCCTCGTGCCTGGGAGGTCGTAGGTCGAGCTCCCCTCTAACAACAGTCACTGGTGGTTGCCACAACACGCGGCACCGTGTCAACGATGGCCATCAGACAGGTTTGATCTGAGCTGGCTCGGAGGATGAAGGGGAGAAAAGAGGAGGTGTCTTGACACTTTCTCTAGTGTTTTCTCTCTCACACATGGGTGTGCAAACACACATTTGAGCTGTAAACCGTGATACTTGTGAGGGGTTGCTGGGTCATCAAGATAACTGCCAGTTTACATCAAAGAAGTCTCCCAAGCTTATCTGAAACCAAACCATGGTACAAAAAAGCATGTCAAGTTTTTTTTAAGTGCTTGCACTCAGAAGCTTACAAGATGAGCTACTACAGTAATGCAAACATGGGCATCTGACCGAGAAAAAAGGAAAAGGAAAACCGAAAAACTTTGTCCCTAAGTGAAAACATACAATGGATCAAACAAATTTCAAACTTACAATGTGATTAATCAGTCAAAGTTCGCCTGCTGAGCCAAATCAGTTGTATCAGACAGATCATGACGCATCTCATCTTTTGATCAATTTAGTTTGAGATGATATTCGAAACAAAACCCAAACCCTTATGACCCCAGAAGATGTTTGATCCTCCGCTCTATCGATTGTTTCCTTAAAAGGTGCAACATCTGGTGTCAAACCTAAAGGACAGGATGGGTCATATATGACCATTAACTGACCCAGGTTATCTGCTGGCTACAAAGGATCTTCCAAAATATTGGCTGTTGACCCTAGAGGTTTTACCATCATGAGACCATAGCCAATGGGTTCTTAGATTTTACCAAAACTAGATTTCACCAAAACTACTTGGTGAGGTTTAGGAAAAAAGGAATGGTTTAGGTTCAAACAAATGTATTTGTTACTAATGTACCATTACATAAATGTTGTGACTTACAGCTGAGTCAATATTGTCAATATTGAATTCTGGTTTAAAATGGGACACGAACAAAAGCCAAAGTCCTGTATTTTTAGACATATCCACACCAATATCCTTCCTATATGGACTTTGTCGTTTTTCAAACTACATCAACTGACTTCCTCAATTTAACATGGCCTCTGCTTTGTAAATTAGAGCCTCTGCTCATTTACCCTGACACTAAATATATTTCATGAAGTTGCAATAATTTCCTTTTTTTTTTACTCAATTTCATGCTATGCACTGAAAATTAATTAAATGGCTACAGCACAGTGTATCACCCTGAGGACTTTGAAAGTGCTGCAGGAAGAAGAAAATGATCCCTTCAAGTGCACTTTTTGGTCACTCTGAACCAAGGAGCTCAGTTTCCATAGAGCCTAACCTGACTCTGACCTGGCCTGCAGGGGCTTGGGAAAGGTCACAGTAAAGGTCATGGTCAGCTCAGCCACAACCCTAATAGCCAGCCTGGCGTGTGGTGTGTCCAACACTCAAATGTTTCAGTAATGAAGACGTGTCATGTGAGTAATGACCTATGGAGTTATTTAAAGCAGTCAAACAACAGCAAGTGTATTTCTCACCACATGTATGTCTTGTATGTGCAAATTATAAACATTTTCATTATCAGTATATATCACTCCAACACTGACATCATCATGAGTCTGAGATGTGGCTGCATAGCTAACTGACAACAAAACGAAAACCCCAAATTCAGTTGCTTACAAATGTCTTCAAGACATTGCATCTTAAAAGAATACTTAGAATAAACAGTAAAACTTAATCAAAACATCTGTTCATAAATTTTCACACAACCCCTGCAGAATAATCCAAGTCTCATTTATCCAGTCCTATGTTCAGTACTTCCCAAACACATGCACTTTTTCTTTAGCAACTTACAATACAAAACACTTACACCAAAAGTAGAATGCCCTGAGCGTGCCTGAGTATGCACATGTGTATGAGGGCCACGTATGTGAAGGCTACTCAGGCGTACATGAGACTGACGTCTTTGAAATTGTAATGTTTTAGACAAACATATTACTTTGAGAAGCACTGCGCATATGACTTGTCTGTCTTACAGTACTGAAAATCTATATTCAACATGTTCAGGTTACAGACCGTTGGTTGTACAAACCTTGTAGTTTGAAGATGCCATCTTCATGTCTTGAAAATTATGATGGGTTGTTTTTGTTTTTTTTGCCATTTTTGGTAGTCCAAAGAATGATCCGATCAATATATATATATATAAACTGATCGATTCATTTTTTTTCTTCTATTCTCAAAAGTGTATTTTCACTATTTTAATTGTTTGCTTGCTTTTCTGCACTTATGTCATTTATCATTTGTCATTTATTCAAAAGCCACATACAACTGTCAAAATTCTGATTACAATCTCAGGATACATAGTTTGACTATTTTTCTCACGGGCACCAGCAGACGCCCGACAGCGCAGGTCTCCAATTTGCCCTCATCACCCCAGAGAGAAGAATCCTATCCTGGGAAGGGGCTGGAAGGACAAAGGGGAGCAGTAAATTATTTCTCTGCATTCACAGAGCAGCTCTGAACCTTCACTACACACTGAGAACCTGCGAGAGTACAGGTTGACACCCCTTCAGCTGCATACCCACCCAGCCCCATACACACGAGCAGAGAGGATTGGGGTCAACCAGCAAAGCGACCTCTGATGAACAACCCTCAAAAGAAGAAAGAGAGAAGACCCCATCCCCTCACTCCCCCACCCCTTCCACTTCTCTTTCAAATCAGAGAGCATTACATCTGAAACGACTTTCATCTCTCATGCAAAAGAGACAACTTCATTGCACTCGATAGCACGGGCGTGGTGCCTCATAAGGACACAGAGAGAGTAATTAAAGCAACAAATAACACCATGTTCAATTAATGGGGATTTACAGTAGAAAATCCCTCTTTGCCAGTCATCCATCCATCCGGCCCCTGCTCTTAATACCAACTCGCCCTGGTCTTCATTTAAACAACTGAATCCTACTTCCATCTGCTAGGCCTGGGCCAGAGTGAACACTTCAAAAAAAAAAAAAAAAAGGTTTGGCCCAGTAGCTGGTGCTGACATCTCTGCTGCTATTAACAAGCAGGGTCACGTCCAAAAAACCCTATTTCAGACACTTTCTTTTCCCTGTCCTCCTCTTTCCTCTGTTGAAAGGAGACAATGACATGAAGTACGAGGAAGTTCTTTTTCTTTCTCTCTTGCTCTCACCCCATTTCTCCTCCAAAGCCCTTTGATATAAACAGTCCATCTCTCCAACTCTCTATAAAGAGACCATCCAACCTCCCTGGGAGCTTCCAACCCAGACAATGAATTCACATTATTCTTGCACAACACTTGCTCTCTGTAGCACTGCGCTCCCAGCCGAGTCGGCTCACTTCTCATTCATTATTTCAGCCTCTTTGCTTTTCTGTCTGTCATGCATTTTCCTGGATTTCCCTGTCTCCTTCTTTTGTTTTTTTTTTTTTTTTCCTGACTCCTTACTCTTTTGCATTGTTTTTAATCCCACCTTAATCTCTTTCTCGAGTGCATCAGTGCATCAAGCAAGCTTGGATGGCTCTTTCCTCATTTGTACTTAATCCAAAAATTCTGGGTAGAGGCCCAGATGAAAAGCAAGGGTCAACTGCTTTCATTGTTTTAAGCCTCACAGCAGTCCAACAAAGACACGTGCACTAAGAGAAAGAGACAGAGACAGGAGGCCCAGAATTCACTTTTGACGCACTTGTCATTTTGTCTCACTTTTTACGTCTTTCATTTTTCTATCAATGTCCCTTATCTGCCAGACTTACAACAACACAAGTCCATTTAATAGGCAGAGTGAACATCCAATCAACGATGGCCCTGGGGTGGCACTTGGGACAGGAAGAAGAGAAAAAAAAGGCAAAAGCTTGCAAGGAGTAAAAAATAGATCAAAGTGTCCGTCCCGGCCCATTCAAATGCAATCATGACCCAATCACATTGTGTTCTCGCAGCGCTTTTAAGTGAACGGGTCAGTGGTGTTTTATTGTGAGTCGGAGCTAGCCTAATGAAAGGGACAATGTGAAGATTAGCAGTGCCAGCGAGGCGGCTCAAACTTCACCCTGGCTTTAATTGCTGCAAACAAGAGGAGATGTAGAGGCAGGGCAAACAGGGGACAAAAGAGCAGGGCGGGCGCACAAGGAGGAGGTATGAAGACTGGATGATAAATGGAGGTATGGCTTTTATGGAGGTGTAGTGTGTCCATCTGGTCCAGGCTGGTGTGGGATGTGTCAAGGAATGTGTGAGTGCTGATGGGCCAGAGGGTTCAGGCACCTCATAAACCACAAATGAAAGCATATTGTAGGCTTAATTACAGAGTCTGTGTGGTGGAAAATATCTGTTCCTTGAATGTTTGGAGTTTGCACAAATCATTTAAGTTAAAGTAAAGCCTAAACATAGAGTCAATGATATCTCCAATTATGTGATTTGGGCAGCTCAGAGTTAAGTCAAGTCAGCACATTGTAAGAAATTTTGCAATTGTTCTCATTTTTTCTAATTGTTATATTGTCACAGAACTTCAATATCACTCTTATGCCCATATGTACAACACGGAGCTGGAGTCACAACATGTTTAGCTTGGATAGCATAAAGACTGGGGGCAAAGGAAAACATGTAGCCAGGTATGGCTAAAGCTGGACCGAAACGTCAAAATAACTATTGCTGGTTTTAGTATGAGTTAAAATGCTGCAATCCTTAACAAATAGCAGTTCTTGAATTCACACAGTAGACTACTTCTATGCAGCATTTTTAGCTTTGCTTAGCTTTACTAGTTGCACTACATAGCCTATGACCCGAAAACACAAAATGTTGCTTTTACATTTCTGTTCAAGCATGGGTTGAACAAACTGGGCACAATACATTAATGATTGAGTTTGGTGTTGCGTTTTCAGACTTTGAAAGGCTAGCTGTTCCCCTTGCTTCTAGACTTTAAGGTAGGTTAACTGGAACACTAGCTAACATACACTAGTTTCAATAGCAATGCCTCTGTGCAAAGCATAATGGAAATATCTAAACACTTTTTCTACCTGTGATACAGGTTCAAGATAGTTTCCTAATCCCACGGATGTCTTTTATCTGAAAAAAACATAAATTGATATCTAATATTTTCTCAGACTGAGCCAGTTACTGTCACGACCTTAGTGGTAGACTGTCCGTTTGAAAAAGGGGATTCCTGAGGTTTCTACCATTTTCTTCTCCATTATACAAACGTAGGTTTCAGCTCAAAATGCATACATCTGTGAGATCACAGGAATGCCTTTAAGGATGTAGCTTGTTTCTTCATAACAGGTAGCCTAAAAAACTATATTTCAACTTTCTCTTAAGGGCCAGGGAACATAACGAGCCTGAATCAAAAAGTAGGCTACTTAGGTTTGTGCTTAGGTCACTAATAGGGCTATAGCTAGGCGAAACCAGGCCCCCAGTTAGTGCACCAGGCTTTGAAGCCAGTTTTTATAGTGGCCAAACAGTGGAATTACAACTCATGGATGCCACTCGGCCCAAAAAGACTTTTTCCCATTGACTTATATTGGGAAAGCGACAACTGAAAACCAGTGGATAAATCTTTTTGAGTGTCACAATGCCCATGACATGACTAATTTCCCTCACAGAGTGCTTAACCAGAAGTAGCTGATTCAGTTGGCAGAAGTCTCTATTGCACCTTCTCTATGAGTCCAATGCAGCGGAAGCAGTACTGATCATCTAGCTTATTTCATACAGTGGAAAAAGAGCTTTTTTGGCTCAATGCACCACTGAGCAATTTTTATATGACTGAACAGGGTCCTGCAACAAATGCTGTATCCAGGTGTCTTAATACATTAATGGACCAAACCCTTACTGATTACAGCTCAGTAATGAACACATGAGCCCAAAGTTACTGATATTTCGTTCTCATTCTCTGAAGGAATGAAAATTTCCCAAAATGTTATTTTCTAATAATTATTGACACAACACGCCAATGGGTGTGGTGACTGAGCAAAACTGGAGATAGCAGTGACCAAAACTAAAACACAAAGAAACAAAGGCAACAACATGGAAAATGTGATGAAGAAACTTCTCCTCAAGGCCACACAACCAGTTCCCCACTTGCAAACAATCATACAATTAGTGATGTTGTGAACAGCTGGACTTGTGGCCCATCTAGACCTTTTCAAGACTTCAAAGACTTTCTCTCCATAGATTCACTGTCCACAACAAGATAACAAAATTAGCTCCTGACAGGAATTACAAATGGCTAGAGAATGAGTTGATCTAGTCTTCGTAAGACTGTCCTCTCAGTTCAGTATGATGGGTGTGTTTGTCATGTGTGCTGTTGGCACTACAATAAACACTTCAGCTGAATTATGGCCTGTTTTCATGTGCTGTACCATCAGCAGTGTAACATTTCTCTCCTCTCCTGCTCTCCTCCTTTCAGCCTTCCATTCTCTTTTTTCCACTCCTCCCAACGTTCAAAGAAGTGCCTCACAAAGCATAAGAAACCGATGCTTACACTCATGGGTAATGATGTCATGTTGCAGTTCACCCATATAACCAAGGTCTGCATTGTGCAGACAACGAAGCATCAAAACAATCGGGTCAAAGGAGGACGGAGGGCTTTAAGGGCATAAAGGGATGGAGCTTGAGGTAGGGGTGGAGCAGAAAATCTGTTTTCAAAATGTCCTATCAACTTTTCAGACGATGAAAATGTTTGAGATAATTTACACTAGTTTTGGAATGTTTCACCAACCCAAGGGATGATTTTCTCAACCCATGCAGAAACCATGTAATCCACTTAAGGAGAGAGCCATGTCATCAATTTAAAGTAAAACAACAACATGACAAACCAATAAATTACTGGCAGACACTTACCAGTCCAGAGCACGTTGATATGGCTGCAGAGGAGGCCGACATGTTACGGATAAATCCCTGATACAGGCAGTTGTGAAACCCTACATCGCCCATCACCGTGGAGATGCCATCCGAGCCGAGCGTCTGCACGGTGAACCCCGGGCCGACCACAGGGGACGGACGCAAGTCCAGGTGCATGTCCTGCCCGAAGGCCGAGAGCCGGTAGTGCAGAGAAGAAGAGAGCGACCTCCTGCTGCGATGGCTTCGCCTGGTCACATCGTGGGTCAGGTATCCTCCCTCAGAGTCCACCTCCACAGGGGTTACAAACACGTAGTCTGAAGGGAAGATGGTTAAAGGGAAGTCACATGAGAGTGTGAAAATCAGAGTTATTTAGTGACTATGAATGGCATAAACACTTTCAAACATCCTGCTAAAACTCATTTTGCTTCAGTTAGTTATTTCCAACATTTTTCAGAATGTATTTGTGGAAGGAGGACTGCAAACATTTGCATTTAGCCATAACTTATATGTGGAGAGAGTGAATGACAGGGTTTCCCAAACATTCATTTATTTGTGGCAGCCCGCCATGGTTAAAACATTGGCTGCCACTTATTGATTTATATTTTTGGAGCCCCAACAAAGAGATTTACTTTAACTTTTACATTGTTTGTTCAGGGTGGAAATATCGCACAGTTATTCCACCTTGCTATTCTGTACATAAGGTAAGGTAGCGGAATGGGGAGACAGAGTTGTCCTGCCTTTAAGCTGCCACAGGAGGTAGAAACATTGCTGAACGGGCGTCTGTATAAACTGGAAAGCTGGCTGGACGGGGTCATGATGTTTGATTGGGTGTGACGTTTTGATGATGTGTTGTGTGCGCGACGCAGCACAGGAGATTTATAAAGTCGCTATGAACAGTCAGCGGCTAACTCAAAGAAGAAGAAAAGCGGGCATAAATTTTCGCAAATTAGGAAAACAATCAAATTCATTAGCTCCGTACCCTCCAAACAGAGGACAGGATCAGCCACCATTTAACAGAGATGGTAAATAATTGTTATTCACGTTATTGTTTATAAAGCGCTGGCAAGGCGTATGCCATACATCACACTAGAGGCTGACACTGTAGTATTACACGTCATGCCCATTAGGTCTCTTTTAATTCTACAATGCTACATGCAGTCACATAATTGAGCTGAATGAATCCACCGTTGTTTGGTTCTGTGTCAAAATGCAAAGGAGGCATAAAGAGTGTTGAGTCATGGGACAGATAATGAAAATGATAATGATCTGTCGATCTGGTCAGAGCTGATCAGATCAGATCAATGGATGAGAGGAGCAGCTGCTGCAGAGGCAAGTAAAAGCAAACTTTTAGGGATTTTGTTTAACTGTAACTGTGCCTGGCATTCTACTTCTCCATCTGTGCCCAGAGTACACTCTGTGCTCTGAGAGTGTGGTGCATTGCATAACCAAATGGTACATATATTCAAGTAGTGCCCTTAATGAACAGTCCTTCTTCAAAATTAGAAAACCAATTTGCGATGGAAGATGTTTAAATCATGGCAGGCTGCCATTAATTAATTAATATGTTGATATACCTGGCTTATACATGTCATTGGAGAAGGTAAATGACACCATACTAAATGGCTTTGCATTAAAGTTTTATTGCTGTGAAACTAATGTTGGCAGATACTGTTTTACCCCTTTACAAGAAAGCTATGCTTCTTGCACTAACATCTACAAAGAATTTGCTGTTGACATTATGGATTACTGAAAAAAAGTCTGCCAGCAAACATCAGATGTGATCAAAACCATCCAATCCAGATTTAGCCTGTTATACCAAGAAATGCACCCAGAAACACAACATACATCACCAACATCTAAACAGAACTGTCAATGGGAAAAACAACCTGTCACCGAGATGAGAGGCTGGTGTTGGAGTGAAAGGTTCAGTGCTCAGCTGTTTCTCAGAGTGAAGCATTTCATATGGATCACAGATGGCTTTTAACAGAAGCCATAACACCAACACCATACATCATATGGTATAATACTTCAGAACCAGAGGTTGTGAATATAAGATGCTCTGATTTCACACAGTTGTCATGGTGTTCCAGTCAGATAAAATGCTAAAATGATTTATTTAGAAACCATTTCCACTATAAATGTGGGGACTACAACAACTTTTTAAAAATATTTTATTGTTTCTCTCTCAGTTGATAATTTGACAAAAGTCCTGCTGTATGTTCTTTGCCTAAAGCCATCAGTAGTGTGACTATGGGGAGAATCAGGATGCTTTCTTCACAACCAGAGGGAAAAAAAAGTCCACCTCCCTTTTCCCTCAGTAAATCAAAGTATGTAAATCATCCAAACTTCTTGGTTTCTCTGGGTCAAAGCAGCAGAGAGGGAATCCCTGCACTCACTGGCTGTGCTTCCAGCCAGTGCAACAGTGCTTCCTTAACTTTTGTTTTTTTAAAGTCATGAAATAAAATGCAGACATATCACCCCATATGACAAAAATATAGTAAAACTGCAATATTCAAGACCACCTAAGGGGGGGCATAGCTCCCAAAACTGAGCCTATTACTGCCACAAATCTCATTCTGTTAACATTCTCTCTACAAACGTGGAGTCGTGCCAGCTGGAAGAAACATCCAGAGATGTCAAAAGACAAGCACTCACCATGATTTAATCCGTGGCTGTCGCTGGAAGAATAGCTGGCCGTAACAGTGTGGGAGGTGTGTGAGCAGTAAATGTGCAGCGTCTGCAAAAAAAAAAAAAAAAAAAAAAGAATCATAAATGAACAGGTAGCAACAGGTTACAAGAACTGGAAGCCAAAAGATGATAAATGGAGCTCCTCTGTTGAAACATGAGCTGTACAGGAGTTTAATTTGGGATGACAATCACTTGTCTTACTTTTCACCACAATCAGTGACCCCAACAGTGCAGACACCACTTGACATCAATCATACAGAAAAGAGACAGATGTTTGTTTGTTTTGGTCCCAAGATAGTCTGGTGCATGTGTTGGATTTAATAGTGTGTATGTTTTACGTGCCTTGATGATATTCCAGGACAAGAAGGTGGACAGGATCTGGATTGAGGTGCAGCCGACCAGCTGGATGGGTAAAGTCCATATCAGAAGAAAAAGGCAATCCATGGTGATGGCATGCAAGCGTACACCTCCCCCGTTACCTCCTCAAAGAGCGCAAAAGTAGTAATACCCTGCGGTATCGCATAATGCAATATGCACGCATTGTTAAGTTGTTCTGGTCTCCGCTTTGCTGGTTCAGGTGAAGTCGGCAGCTTGCAGCAGCCGGTGGAGCGCACAGACGCAGCGCGCACTCATGAGTGTGTCAGTGAGTGTATTGGTGTGTGAGTGCGCGGTGGGTAGCGGTGTCGGGGATCACCGGGAGGAGCGCTGACTGAGCACTGAGCACTCTGTGAGAGGGTCGGCCTGCGGGATGTAGCACAAGTCAGCGGCCACCAGCCAATCAGCGCGCAGCATCATTTACCACGCGGAGATAAAAGAGAAGAAAAAGAGAATCTCCTCTTGGCAGCAGCGCGACTGTTGCTGCCTTTAGGTGCCGCTCGTAAATTTCTACTTTGAATGCTTTGGGGGGAGACTGTGACTCACTGGTTTTAAAATTGGTTCTGTAAACCTGAATATAAGAAAAAAAAATACACAGCAGGCTCGTGACTGTTTAGGTTCTTTTTTTGTTTTGTTTTGTTTTGTTCTGTTTTGTTTTGTTTTGTTTTAAAGATAAAGAACAAAGAAATATATAGACAATACACAATCTTTTCGTCTTCATCATAAAAAGCAGGGTATCAGTGATATGAACATGGACATTGTAACAAAAGAAGAAGAAGAATTTTGGTTTTGTTTGCATTTTTTATTATTTAGTATTAATTTGCTGAAAAACTGAACTTCTTATAAAGATAGTTGAAGTTCTCTAAGGCCCCTGTCACTAATTACAGGCACAACAATGGTTTAGTCTGCCCCTTGACTAGCATTCCTCTCAAAAACAAAGCTTGAGCAGAGTGAGTTACTACTTATGCAGTAGATTTGCTTATTCTTATGCAGAAAGAAAGAAAGAAAAAAGAACGAAAGAAAGAAAGAAATTTTAAAAGGTGTGTGAGAGTGACATGGTTCGAGAGAGGAAGGACAGGGGACCCACAAAGGCCGCTCCTGTGTGGGGCACAGAATTTGGTGCTATGCCCCTGGATGTGAAACAGCTTAGTTGAAACACAATTCCGGGGTACTTTTTTAAGTCACTTGAATGCACCACCTGACCTGCGCTTAATTAATCAAACAAGGAAGACGCCACAGGCGATACTGTCTTCTATCGCCGTGTGTTTGGTTAAATCTCAGTTTTATTCTTTGATAAATTCGCCCCATTAGTGTGCACTTTCTTTTCTTAAAGGGCTGTTTATTTTAGTGCAATGTTTGTTAGTGTTTGTTGTTTTTAAATATATATATTTCGTTTTTACGCGACAATCAGGCACATCAGTTTGGCCTCATCAAGCAGCTCTCATACATCCTGTAAATCATTTAACACCTGCAGCACCCTGGATCTTCAGACAAACAGTGAGTACAAACAAAGACAGCCAGTGGGTCAATTCTACAGTGTGTGGGCAGCTCTTTCGACCCCCTTTAAATGCGGCGAGAGTTACTGGTGACTGTAAGATTAGCCTAAGATTTTACATTACACATTATTTTTCCTTACACAAAAGCCTGCAATGCTCTCTTAAAGATGAGAAGGGGAGCCTTTTCTCTTGTGACCAAGCAGTGTCCACTTTGTATTGTTTGTAATTTAACTTGAATAAAGGGACTTAACATTTCTACCATAAAGACAAGTTTGTCAGTAAAATCTGTATAGGTTATATATAATCCCAGATTTCTGTGCAACATAAATTTACAGGTTTGTCCAAAGGTACACAATCACAAGCTCTTGAATCAGCATTTGTATTACTTACATTTTACCCTTGAGGCAAATGTATGATTTGTGATATTGGGCTTAATAATTTAAATTGACTTCCATTCCTTAGCTCATTGCACATTCAAAGTTTTTTGTCTTCGATTGTTTTCTAACATTTGCAAATTTCATCTGGTTTTGAATTCTGGACAAAAAATAAAAATAAAAACACAGCGCATTGTATTATGCTAAAGTACTATAGAGCTACTTACACATCATAGTTAAAGGTAGGATTTAAATTAAAGTAAAAATTATAGCATAATTTTAAATGGGTTATACTATACATTTTAGTGCTTAGTTAATTTTGGGACTTTTTTTTAATTTTAGCTGCAGCAGACTAAAAGAAGTTCAGAGAAACTGCTCTAATCACTAGACATCATATTGCCACATTACAAATACAAATAGGGTTGGGTAATTAATTGATTTGATGTTGTGATTTGAGACTGAAAATCAAGACTTTGTTGTTATTGTGATACTGTGTATGTTGGGTTTTCCTGGTTTAAACGGCTTGTTCTAGCTGTTCTGTCATTTCCCTTCACCCACCTGATCATTAAAGCCACACTATTGATGATTATTTCTAAAAAAAATCTCATTGCGTAAATATTTTGTGAAAGCACCAGTAGTCAGCCCTACAATATAATCACAATACAGATTTAGTGTGGTCATGAAAAACCTAAAAAGAAAGTCATGAAATTTGAAAATGGCTATTTCCAGGCCTGGAATTTTTTGAAAAAGTTAGAAAAATTGTCTTAAATAATTGTATAACACAGCTGTTTATGTTCAGGCAGATCAATTTTGTCAATTTTTGCAGCTCCTAGTTGAGATGCAAATTCATGTGATGCCAGGAAAATGCAAATGTATTCTGGCCTCACTTGGATAAGTTTAAGGCACGGCATGAATCAAGGTTTGAACCCTGACAATATCTGTATTGAGGTATTAGGTCAAAGATATTGTGATATTTGATTTTCTTCATATGTCCCTGCCCTAAATACAAATAACTGTATCTGCATAAATATCAGCAAACATGGAGTATATTCACTGCGCCAAAAAAAAATCATCTACAAATGTGGAACTGTCAGTAGAAATGTTTCATCTCGGTATTACAAGTAACATTCATCACATTGGATCAATATAGCAACAGAAACAATAAGACAGTGCATGTGTGTAAAACGTGCTGAAACATGAACAAATGAGGACAAATGCACAGGATGGAAAGCAAATACAGATCTTAGCTTAATAAAAACGAGGATAAAAGCTCTTTTATGTGGGGCTTGTGAAATGCAGTCTGTTTGTATTTTCTAAAATGTACACTCACCGGTCACTTTATTAGGTACACATTGCTAGTACCCCCTTTTGCCTTCAATACTGCCTCAATTCTTTGTGGCATAGATTCAACAAGGTGCTGGAAACATCGCTCAGAGATTTTGGTCCATATTGACATGACAGCATGATGCAGTTGCTGCAGATTTATTAGCTGTACATCCGAGATGTGTATCTCTCATTACACCACATCCTAAAGGTGCTCTGTTGGATTGAAATCTGATGATTATGGAGGCCGTTTGAGTTGAGAAAACTCATTGTCATGCCTAAGAAACCGATTTGAGATGATCTGAGCTTTGTAAAGTGGTGCGTTATCCTGCTGGAAGTAGCCATCAGAAGATGGGCACACTGTGGCCATAAAGGGACTGACATGTTCAGCAGCAATACTCGGGTAGGATGTGGCATTTCAAGGATGCTCAGTTGGTTCTAAGAGATCCAAAATGTGCCAGGAAAATATCCACAACACATATTACATGACTACTAGCGGCCTGAACCATTGATACAAGGCAGGATGGATCCATGCTTTGATGTTTTTTACCATGATCATGTCTACATGCCTAAATGCATTGAGTTACTGCCATGTGATTAGCTGATTGGATGTTTGCATTAACACACAGTTGAACTGGTGTGTATGTGAGGTTTAAAATTTGGTCTGATATACAGAGACTAATGTTTCCTGCAAGCAGGGACTTTCCTGGGTCACTCCCCGTAACATATCATTGACATTTTAATTAATTCCTACCACTTGCAGCAGCGTTAAAGTCATAAAGTTAAATCTGTCATGTTAAAGAGAGAGGTTGCACACACTTCACGAGCTTGTATTGTTGAAGCCTGTGTGTAGGCCTAATTGTTGTGAACAGGTGGTCCTGCAGTGGCCTTTTCCATCCCTGTGGCTGGCAAACACCTGGATAGGTTGCTGGAATGCAGCGACAGACACACAGCTGAAGAGTACAGCCAGCTCAACACACACATATTTACACTTCACCGAGCATAATAAGGCTTCTCACAGCTCTTGCCAGCTTTTTTGGCAGAGCACAAAGCGCAGCCTGAATACAACATCACCTTAATAACCCTGTGATATTCTCATGGGGCTTATAGACGTCTGTGCTGCTTAAATGAGACTTTAGAGGTTACTTTTTGTATTATTTGTGGCATTACTCCTGCAATATTAGAATGGGTAAATTAAGACTTCTTGCTAAAATGCAATAGTATTGCAGTGTAAATCATATGCAATTATTGATTCTGATAAGGATTTTTCTCAATGCAAACCCCATTAAAGCTTAGTGAGAAGATCACCCAACACATGCCTCTCTCAAACATAAGTCCCTTTTACGGTGCCTTTTCAAGTCGAAATATCATGCCATTATGCTGTTCTGTATGTTGGGTACGATTGCAGAAAAGGGAAATAAAGTTGTCTTACCTTTAAGCTGCCACAGGAAGTGGTAACAACGCCGAAATGGTGTCTGTACAAACAGGACAGCCAGTAGGATGGGACCATGGACGGGATAGGTGTAACATTTCGACAAGGTGTTATGTGTGCGACCCACCTGTCTGTTTCATTCTGAAGTCATCAAATACTTATGTTTTGTCAGTACTTTCAAAGAAGTTTGCAACACTAAAAGGCACATTGCACATCCATGTAAAAAGCCACACAGCCAGATAGAACCAGCTGTGTTGTTATTATATGCCAACGGACGGCTAGACGGCACTAGGCACGTCCACATGATATGGGCCTGATAATGCGGCCGGACGGAAGCAGATGCTTGTGTGTGATATGTGGCAGGACAGCATCAGGTTGAAGCGCTGCCGGTAATGATGTATTATAAGGAGCATGAGTACACTGAGAGGTCGGATAGGTCCCACAAACAACTGACTTTCAAGCAGGAGACCAGTGTGCCTCTTATGCCATTACCTAACCATTTGTGGCATTGTTTCCTAATCCTAACTATCATTCCCAGCATGTGCATTTATTGATCTTGTCTAAACATAACCAAGTGCTGCTTCATCCCACCATGAGCATTTGTTGACATCACAGTAGCGGCATCCTGGACCATAAACAGCTGGCGCAAAAGAATACCTAAAACGTCATAAGTAGAGCAGTTGACCAAATAGCACTATGTGACCAGCTGGGATGTGAATGTGTTGGACCTGCCGTTGAAGATTTAAAGATCAGCAATCAGCAGTTGGTGGTAGAGGCAGGCACTTCTGTGTCACGCCCATCGTGTCTCTTTTTGTTTCTGCGATGCTGGCATGCTGTCTAAAACCACATGCTGGAGCACCATGATGCCACTGTTGTTTGATTCCGCATACAAATGCAAAGGTGGTGTAAAGAAAGGACTTTGTAGCAGCCCTGTAGTGTGATCTCTGTGTAATCTACCCAATCTATAGATATGAACCCTGGTGGGGATAGTGACACCATACACAGCCCAGACTTTGACAGCACACTGGAACAGCAGCTCTGCCAGGAAAGAGAATGATCATGTCAGACAGCCAATCCAGGAATATTCTACTGGTACCATACTGGGGCCGGTAATTTGGCCAAGCAGTGTTTAGTCTTGTTTTGGGCTGGGATGTCAGGCAAGAGTGCAAACACTTGTGCACTGTCAGTGTCACCATTGGTTAAACACTTACACAAGTTACATTACAACCAGGTGTGTGGACCACCATACACACTGACTAATTTTACATTAGTGCACACAAGCCGTTGAGCAAAAGGTAATACAAAATGGCAGGGACAATATGTATTAAAAATATTGACAGATATACATATTTACGGACTGTGATGCCATCAACTCTTGTCTCTCAATAATGAGTTAAAATGTTATACAATGTCTGTTTAATATATGTGGCATATTTCTGGGCTGTGCTAAACATTTAAAACGGGGCGGAACATGGCGAAGATCGTGTCACAAATGTCCCACTGCACTGAAAAGACTTTAGTTGACTTTAGCTTGTGAAAAATCTTTTTTGTATTAAAAGAATAATAATACAGTGGAAATTCATGTTTAATCAGGCTCTGGCTACAAACAGCTGCCATGCTTCAAGCTTGGATCAGCCTGGGACAAAAACCATATGGGTTCATGTAGGGTCAGGTCTGACTTTTGGGCCCAGTCATAGATCTAGTCAGATTAGAGGCTTTATTAGAGCCTCAGCAACCTTTTCTCAATTTAGGTGAGCCACACTCCCGAACTGAAAGTGGGACCCTCTCTTCCCCTGAATGAACCTGCTATACATCTTGTTGTAGTAACAGGCATACAGTTGCTGTAAGCGTCTCAAAAAAGCTTTGCATTCCTCACAGCATGCCAAAGCATGCAATAGACATAATCCAAGGGAAAATTTTGGCAGCAGTGTTGGATGAGGTGCTTGAGAAATACATCAATAATACATTACTTTTTACTGACTGGAAAACCATCAGCAAAAGACATTTCTTACATTACTTGATGTTATTAAGTCCAGCCTTTTCAAAGGTGCCTTCCAACAACTCCAAAGTCATTAGAGCTTTTTACACAGAGATCGTTCCAGGGGGCTTCTGCTTAGTCTCATCTTTGTGCTGCCTTTGTATTTTCACACAACCAAACAACAGCAGCATCATGCTACTTCATTGTGTGATTTTAGGTAGCATGCTGGTATTGCGGTGCAAAAGAGGCGTGACAGGGGTAATGTTAAACACAACAGCGTTATCTTCTAGTGCGACAAATACCATACACATCAGCAGCAGTTTGTAACCAATAACAATGGCACAACATGGAAATAATCATTTACCTCCTGTGTTGCGACTGGACGCGTCCTTTTGCACAGGGGGAAAAGGAACTCCCCAGAGTTAGCCACTAAAAAGGTCACACCCATGTGAAAAGGTCACACCTGTCCAACTGATGATCCCATCCTGCCGGCTGTCCAGTTTATACAAATACTGTTTTGGCACTGTTACCATCTCCCATGGCAGCCTAAAGGTGAGTCAACTATGCCCCCTCCTTTCCACTATCATACCTTATACACAGATCAGGTAGTGTCGACGGAGCTAAAGTCTCAATGTGGTGTTGCTCTCTGTCATTTTATAAAACACAAAGGCTGGTTTGGTTTTCAGGGGTAGTTTTTACAACCTAGATTGGTGTGTTCCTCCATCCTGAAAAACTAGTGAAACTGGAACTTAGTGAGGCTGTAAAAATGGTACTTTCTCTTGAGTTTAGTGTTAAACTCGTGGGTAGTAGTGGATATAATGGAGCCCATGAATAGAAGAAGGCAGTGTGTGAAAGTACTCCTTCATGATGTAAAATTAGTTTTCACAATATTATGCTTTCAACAACTTTAAATTAGATTCATCCTATTCTGACAGATGATGACTCACAATGGAACCAATCTCTTTATGGCAATAGACCTCTTTATGATTATATCATACCTCATTACAGCATCTACTTTTCATTAAGATGTAAGGTGCAATTTTGGTGGCCCTGTACTTGGCCTAAGTGTGAGCATCAGTGATTTGAGGTTGCTGGGAAATTTCCCGCACTGTACTTTGGAGGGTAATTGCACTGTCATCTGCACAGTGAGATGTAGAGTTAGAGTGAGGAAACACAACCGCACTGTTTCCGCAAGTCTTCGGTGAAGGTCCCTGAGTTGTTGTATATAAAGCTGCTCGTGTTTAACACTCAGGCTGACTACCTGATTACTCCGCTCAGGCCCACCTATTTGTTTCCATGTGCAGAGCAGAGAACACAGCGTTAATACTGGAAAGTGGAAAGACTTGTGGGCTAAGAGTTTTTTTCTAATGTGGCTGATGTGGCTCTGGTCCTTTTTTCTTTTGGTTCTCTTCCTTTCTTCCTTTGTTGATGTGTTTCTCTCAGCATGGATACTTTTCTGAATATGTAGTTTGCATTGTTGGTGGTGGCTACAGATGTTTTTAAATCTGAACAGTGTTACACCCCAGCAGACCACAGCCCGTCGCACCATGCCACTGTGTTGACAGACGATGTGCTTATTTACGGCATGCTAAACCAACTGTCTGAAGCCCTTAGCACTCTCTCCCTCCCTCTCTCCCTTCTCATAATGTCTCTCCCCCAGATGGTTTGTTGAGTTACCAGGGCCTGTCAGGCCAGTCTGTTGTTTGTTTCCCCAAAAGCAATACAACATATCTGGTTGCAGGGGGGAATATAAGCAGTTGGGTTTTCTGGCCATGGGATGGAAATAGCTTGTTAGATTTAGAGACCACACTAAAACGAGATCAATCCCCCGAGCCTTCTGTCCTGGGAACACGGCGTGAGAGGAGTAAAGATCCCCTTTGACAAGTTTATGGTACCAAAGTAGTAGACCACAAAAATATACTCACACTGACATATTTTAATTCAGTAACATGGCACAAATACTTATTTTCAAGGTGGCTCAAAGAGCGCTTTGATGGTGGACATCTGCAAGATGTGATAAGTTACTCACTGTTCTGATCTAGCGTTTAGCGTCAAAGTACCGCAAACTCTGTTGTCTATCACAAAACAATTTTCGTGTGCAAACATAGGCCTTTTGACAGAGGTATGGGTCACTGATCATTCTTATCGTTCTTGATCATGACCGGCTGCAACACGGCCTGGTAAGGTAGTTGCATTGCTATCAACCAGAAGGCCTTACAGAGGGTGGTAAATACTGCATAGTATATCACCAGGATAAAGCTGGTATCCATGGAAGACCTGTACTCCCAGCACCATGGTGCAGGAAAAAGGCAAACAGGATCACAGACTCCAACAACCCAAGCCCCAGAGCTCAAATTATGCTTTCACGGTCTGAGTTAGGCAAATCAACTGGGGACCTTTAGTCATAGCAGTCACCATTCGATATAGTTTCACTGTTTTGTCACTAGTTGTGAAATACAACTACTAGGAAGGATCCTTTCACCTTGGCTCAGCAAGGAATCACAATCTGGGGAAACACAAAGAGGGAGACTGTAACTTTGAAACATGAATGTGGCATTTTGAGTAATGACATGAAAAATATCAAAACCTACCCTTTAAGGTTGTTGATCCCAACTTATTTTACAGACCATAGATCTTCCTTTCAACTGCGCAGACTCATACTTAATAACCCTAGCAATAATGAAAAGTAGGACCAGACAGTAATCAGTATACATACAATGAAATAATGGGAATCTTAGGTTCGACATGTAGGTTTAAATATTAATATCATCTTTTTTTCTTGTGATGGTTGAAGTGATATTTGACGTGATGTGATGTATCCCAACCTGAAGACTGAGCTACTCTCCAAATTCCCATTTCTGAAAAGACTTTGATTTTTTTTTAACTTTATTTGATTACTCATGGCAAACTGCTAAATGCAGCACCTTTAGTTTTTCTATTTTGCTGGGGACCCTCTGAAGTCATCTCAGAGTGCTCTAGGTTGACCCCAGAGCCCACCTGATGAGTCTTTGGTTTAGAGCATGGGCAGGACTGCACTTGTTCAAACACACTGGCATTACTCATCACCACTTACATGTTTCTTAATACACTGTGGCACCAAGTTACCAAAGAGACACCCTATTCTTTCAAGGTTGGGTGTTGCGCCAGCTGAGAAAGTGGATGTACTCTGTTTCTAATCAGATGTTGTGCCTATTTACTGAACAGTCAAACACTTCAGTGAAGCCTTAAGAGGAGCAAGCTGTTACCTCAGGGACATGTCAGTTTTTCCCCTGATGTCTCTCCCTCTCACTTTGCTTTTGTTTGTTTGTTTTGCCTGTCATGTGGCACTGCTTTTTCCAGCATGGCCTCCAGTATGCACATCTCCCGCTCGAGACATTGCTCCTTTTGCTGTCCCGTGCCCTCGTCCTGTATCTGGTCCTCATTTCAGACCTTATAATTTCCCTGCCGCTTGTATCTGTGGAACTTTTTGAGGTGAATTTCTGTCTCTTCGACCAGGATTATTTTTGGTTGTGTCAGCGGTTGCCACAGTGGCAGGAATCTGTTCGCCTGTCACTCATGTATCGTCCTTTGCGGCTCCTGTGTGATCTCCTTCTGCATGCAAACAGAAATATATTGAGTGTGGGCCAACCACAATGTGATACTTTGAAATTGCAATATAAAATTCCATCAAATAGGTCGAATTACTCAGATTCTGAAAATGTCTATAGGGAAGGGATGGGAAAACAATTTTATTTTTACATATTAGTTTTAGAGAGCCAAGCTCCTGATGAATGTGTGTGTCTGTTGGTACTGTGCGTCTCTGTGAGTGTGTGTCTCCAGTATTAGTCAGTGTCACTGATAGCCTCATCTTTTTCTGAGTAGCTCCTCTGCAGTCAGACCTTCTGGCATTTCTCTCTACCCCCCACCAGCATCAAAGACGTGAAATACTATAGTTCAGCTCACAGATGGTCCATCTAGATCTCTGAAACAGCATCTGTGATATCAGTCATCTACGGAGTTTAAGAGAGCACTACAGTTAAGGTTCTGTGGCTTTACAGTGAATGTCTGACCTCAGGGTCATGAAAAGGATCTGAGACTTGTACGTCCTTTTCAAGAGGAACATGGCAACTCTCCTGAAGTATATCTGTGAGAGGTAAATCATGCCAACTGACCATTTGCTAAATCCCTCTCCCAAACAGATACTGACCAATCATAGCTCAGTAATGCACATCAGGCCTGTCAAGATGTGGATTTCTCCACAAACAAAGCAATTCAGTGGTGCCAGTGATCATCTGTATTCAGAAGAGTTTGGAATTTTTTAATTTTTTTTTTTTTAATTTTTATATTTTTAGCCTTTTAAAAACCCAAAACACTGGAGCAAAAGTTTAAGGACTGGATGTAACACAGTGTTTATCTGCTAAGCTGCTATGCTTAATATGCTATCTAACATATTAGGCTACCTACAGTAGGGCTGGAACCAAACAGTCAGCTATTTGAGTATTTGTTGATTGGGTAGGTATTTTGCGTTCAATTTAGGCATTAGATATTCTTTGTCTTTTTTTATTTTTTGCAGAGGATGAATGGCATTTCAGTGTTTGTGATACTGCTGCTGTGCCTGTCACACACACAGTGACGGGAATGATCATTTAACCCGACGGTTATTAATGGGTTTCCCTCACCTCCCTCATCCTCCCTCAATCCTGAAGCGCATGGTCCCTCCCTAGCTGGCGGTAATGCCTTGATTCGCATGGTCTCGCCTGCACTCACCTGATGGTGAAGTTCTGGGGTGCAAGGTGTCAACATGGTGTCTGTCCGCCAACTGAAGCTCAGATTATTCAGTGATGATCATTGGCGAAGCTCCTAAGCCTAGAAAATGGTATTTGGGACAGCCTTAACCTACAGTAGTCAGATCTGGGAAGCCCATTATTAGCTACCTCTAAAAAGGGCTGTTCACAACTGGTGAATACACTGTAGTATCCGTAACCATCATGTTGCTTTACCTCAGTCTTTTAGCATGATATGACATATAGCTATTGAGGATAAAGTACATATTAAAACTGGTAAATTAACCCAACTTATTTTGTATCAGTAAATGTATTCATTTGTGTGCTGGTTTGTTGTTAAATGTCTCCGGTTTCAGTGACCATTATGACACAAGACACACCTTTCTTGAAAGCCTGTATTTGAGTTTGACATCTAAAGAATATATACTTTAAGGAAATGACAGCTATAATCATCTCACACCCTACCAGCGGGAAGAAAAATGAGATGAATGCCTGTCCTTATGCTTTGTGTATGTGTGTGTTAGTGTATGCTTGTAAGGTGGGATTCCCCTACTTTCACTTTGAAGTCAAAGGGATCATTACATGAAAAGGGAGATGTCATCAGTTGTCAGCCAGGTGCCGGGACTCGGGGGAGAGCCAGAGAGACCATTTCCTATCCCATCAGCACCTGGGATTTCTGTCTTTGATGACATCACATGGGCCCATGCCAGTGAAGGTGCTAACTGCCCGGTCAGTGTGTTTGATGTGTCTAGTGTTTGTTGTTGGTAGAATAAAAACCTGCTGCTCCTGTGGAACCGGGCCAGACTATTTTCAGATTAACGTCTGAACTTTAAATTAATTTTGGAATTTGTGTGAAGTTTCTGTCAGTCACACATATTTAC
Source organism: Plectropomus leopardus (assembly GCF_008729295.1). Taxonomy (NCBI): domain Eukaryota; kingdom Metazoa; phylum Chordata; class Actinopteri; order Perciformes; family Serranidae; genus Plectropomus; species Plectropomus leopardus. The sequence goes on from NC_056463.1 coordinate 35,523,154, forward strand.
ACACACATAGGTACACATAACACTTTTCCTTGCCCAGTGCATAGAATATGAAATAACCACCTTTTGTGAAGCAGTAATCCATAATAAAAAATGAATTTGCAGCATTTATTCACACAGCATTGATTTGACCTATCCAGTGACCTTATCCAGTTGCTCTTTTTGCCTTGGAGGCCTTTTCTTGGGGGAAATCTGAGCTTGCACACAGGAAGAGATGCATTTTATGTTTGTGGTTTGTTTGGAGTAAACACAAGAAGAACTGGGTTGTTAGAACAAGCCACCATAGCTGCAAGGAAAGAATCAAAATGAAAGAAAGAAAAGAAGGAAAAAGAAACTAACTTTGCCTTGAAACTACAACTTTATCAACAAAAAATCCACGGGATGAGCCTCTGTTTGATTGCTGGTTTCTGAAAATTAAAGTGTAAAAATGTACCAAATGACTGAAGATCAGGCCCATGGGAGATCAAGAACAAAATAAATACCTATTCTCTCTCTTTTTTTTTTTTTTTTTTTTTTAAGGCTCTGCTGCTCCAGTATCGATCCAGCCAGTTTTTATTAGCCAGATAATGAGGAAAGTTGGTGGAGCACATATTTCTGACCCTCCCACCTGGCTCTGTCCTTTTATTTGTCTTGTAAAGCACTTTGTAATAATGTTTTGACAAGTGCTCAATAAATAAAGGAAAATGTAATAAAAGTAAGAAGAGTAAATCAATGTCCCCATTGATGTAGACAATGACTGTTAACTGTTAACTCCATTCTCATTCAGGTAGGTCCATTTATTATCCTAGAAACCTGAGAATAACAGTGTTTTGTTTTTTTAAACAAATCCTAATAGAGGACCTCTTTATTCGGCCACTTCTATATTAAAGATATGTTTAGTAGACTTCACTCCATCCGTTGGTAACAATATTCTATATTAGACTGTATTTAAAGTAAGAATCTGTAAATATCAAACCAGTATGAACACTGTCATTCAGCATGTCAAATTCACTCCACTGAGAACATATATATTCCAGTTTTATTTTTATTTTTTTCAATAGTCATGGTGCCTGGATGTCAAATTCAAAGAAGATGCAGGTTTTAAGTGTATATGAAAACATGTTCTCACTCCCAATTCAACAAATACCTCAGACTGGTCAGTGGCCCTGTGATTCAAACCATAACACTCACATGATCTCAAGTGTCAGTTTTGGTCTTGTCAGTTTCTGTGTCAATTTCCACTTCTTATTTGCTACAGTTTCTTTTAAAAAATAACTTCCATCTTCACAGAAAACACTTTTGGGGAACAAAAGTACTTGTTTAATCTTTTTAAAAAAAGACCTAAGTTAGGTTCAAGTAACTATGGAAAAGCCCTGACATTTCAAGCTGACAGTTGGGTCATTGGTGGTGTGTCCCGCAGCGTTTGCCCTCGTGCAACTTTTTGGCCGGGACATGGGCAATGTGCTGCGACACATCAGGGGCACCTGTGGTTCAGGAGATAGAGTGGGTTGTCTACTAATTGGAAGGTTGGCTTTTCGATCCCCGGCTCCTCTACCTCGAATGTTGAAGTATCATTGGACAACATCTGAACCCCAGATTGCCCCTGATGGCCGTTCCATCTTTGTGTTTATGTATATAAATGTTTAAAATATGAGTAGCAGGTGGCACCTTGTACGGTAGCCTCAGCCAGCCGTGTATGAATGTGTGTGAATGGATGAATGTGACTTAGAATGTAAAAGCGCTTGGATGGGTCAGACGAAAAGCGCTATACTGGTGCAAGTCTATTTAGCATGCCAGTTCATTCTACTCTGCTAGATCTTTGATGTCACATGTATCTGCTTAGCCTCTGTACAGATACCTTAGGGTGCCTTGTGTGCAAAGGGCCACTGACCATTTGATGCTTTGGCAATGAGAACAGGTTGTGTATACAGTCGGGCAATATTCAGTCAAAAAGATCTGCTGAGGTTGTCATATTTTACTCCATCAATATTTTTTTTTAACTGAATTTAACTAAATGATCTGCTTTAGCTGCACTAAATGATCAAAATACAACAAATATCATACTGTTTACCAGTCTGAGTTTGGTGCTGACACTCACTACCTGCTAAAAGAAAAGTATGCATTAAATTTAACAATACAGCACTGTCTTAGAAGATGGCTTTTTTTCATATTATTAATATCATTTAATTTAAATAGCCTGCACTGCTCAAAATGTATACTTCTCCATCCCTGGCTTAGATGTAGCTTGATCTTGTCCAGTGGCCAAGCATAGGAAGTTTCCAAGCGTTGTGATGAGGGCTGGGCAGAAAGATGACTGGGCGATGTTTTAATACGCTGTTTAATTCCCATTAGATACGGTCTGGTGCTGCCCTGGGGTTTCACTGTATGTGGCAGGCTTCCCACACACACACACACACCACAAAACACACAAAAGTCCACACTCCTTTTACAGATCTGATGCTATGTTATTGCGAGAAATCTCCCTGATCTGTATCAAAGGGGTTTCTTCTTGTAGAGTTGTTGTGATGAGGCTGCAGCTCAGTAAATCAGCCACAGCAAACAAACCACATCAAAGACCAGAGACGTGTTTCATTTACAGAGTGAGAAAAAGCAGTCACAGTACACTAAATCACATATTTGCTAATATTTTGTGCATGTTAATGTGTGTTGATGGACCCTATTGTCCTGCAATGCAATGCACAACAATAATAGAGGAATTACTCACAGCTGAAAAAAATCAAAATACATTTTTGAAAGTGCTGAGAGTGCCAGCAACATACTTTTACATGAAAAATAAAGCATTAAATCTTGGAGGAAGCATTTGTCTTTGCTTGCTTAAATCACCAGTATATTCTTTGTCACAATTTGTCTTCTCTGTAAACACCAAAGTACGTTCCTTCAAATACAAGATGCAAAAATTGTTTAATATAAAAATTAGTAGACAATACATACAGCATAGTATTTAAATGTACAGAGACATATTTGGTGTGCACATAAGAATCGGGGGTTTTGTGGTTATTTGACAACTGTCTCATGCTGGTTGCACTAATTGTAGATCTGCAGACCTGCCATACATTATTGTGGCTCTCTCTCAGTGCACAGCATCACTTCAATTATAGACTGCAGATAGAACAGATACCTGCTGTCTTCAGATGGCTTTAAAGGCCCAGACACACCAAGCCGACAGTCGACTAGTGGTCAATTTAGTGCAGTCAGTGAGCATTTGTGATCCTAGTCTTTGTTGTGTGTCCCACAATGTTGGCTCTTTTTCTTGTGTGTGTTTGTTTTTTTGTTTTGTTTTTTGCTGATTCGGCATATTAAACCTGCGTTGGAGATGACAGAGCCCGTTGCTGAATAAAGTTGCTCCTGATATTTTGTGTTGTTCCTCACGGGCGCATGGTAAATATTGCTTTACAGTCAGCTTCCGTCGCCCCCAGTTCTTTGATATTGGTTTGGGTGTCTTAGCCTTATGAGACTCAAGAAAGTATATGTTTTAGATTCAATATATATATTACCTCTAGAAAACATCAGTGTTGATATTTTAGTCCTGTCTTTTAGAAATTAAATTTATAAAACTCATTTGACACGGAAAATACATTTTGAGGGACACATAATGCCAAGTGAATGACATTTTCTATTAAAGTTAGTAGGAAATGCTGCTGCTTTTTAACATACCCAGCAAGTCACAAAAACGATAAGTCTCTTCACAACATGATGTCATTTGATTTTACCTTTTTTTGCGTCCCCAATGTTAAACGCGAGTCAGTGCCTGTGGTCTCCTAGTGGCAGGGAGTGAGGCGGAGGAACTGTAGAGTGCGCTGTGCTAGCTCTCTGAAAATGCACATCCCGTGCGCAGGAATGAAGCAAAACGTGGTAGTGATTTAATGAAACTGAAGTAACAAATTGAACCACTTTGTTACACACATATAACAGTGCATTGCCTCCATATTTGTTTATCTCTGTATGGCCACTCTCGGGCTCAATATTTGTGTGTAGAACTGTGTGGAAAAAAAGAAGGAGGTTTTTGGACAAGAGTCAATCCAGAGGTGTGCGTCATTATCTTTTTTAGTGATCATGTTAAGTCTGGATTGGGGATGCAAAGAGAAGAACTACTTACGAACTACTTTGGCTTAGGCATACTGAGCTCCTACACAGTCAACAGAGCAATGTAGTAGAAGTATGGAAGTACATTAATGACATCATTTCTGCACAGCAGTGATGTGGACTTCTTTTTAAACTTGACTTTAAAGATTTCCTGTTGAACTCTTTCAGGCTTACCCAGGATTAAAATCTGTTGTTTCAGAAATACCCTCTTGCACACCATGTTTTTTTTATCCATTCTCCAGTTACACTCCGGTGTCATCAATACAGTATTCAGTACACAATGTATATATCAACTTTAAAAGGTTTGTGAGATTGTGCTCAACCACAAAAACCACTGACTGACTCACTGTTTTCCTCTGGAGAGAAAAGCATCCCAGGACTTGTAAAATTATTTGATGTGTACTGTGCTGATATTTGACGTGAGGATTTGATCCACAGTGTCATGGGCACAGATTTTGCAGTTTGTTATTTTTGGATGACAAAAACTGCAGAATGCTTACCATCTCAAAACATTTCATGCTAAACAAGGTGTTCCTGGCAGCAAACCCCAAGCTCTGATTTTTGCCTCTATTAGATCACATAGAGATAAACATCTACTCAAAGATGAAGCTGGCACAGGTGGATACTCTGTCAAGAGACGACTCAGTAGTGAATTTGGCCAAGTATTATGTCAGTGATGAATAGGGTGACAGTGAAGCTGAAAGATATAAACTGTGCCAATGAAAGAAAACCTAAGTATCTGTCAACGGCTCCCCTCATACACTTTCCAGTGAAAATAGGAAGCCCTTAATAAGCCCTTATTGGAGCAAAATATTTACAAGGCTGACTATGGGGGTAATCTTTTGATATCTTAATGATCCTCAAGAAGAGGGCAAGCCTGAGCTGGAGGTAAGAGGAGGCAGATTTGGTGGAAGAAGCTGCTCAGAATCAGAGTTTGTCCCAGAAAGAAAAATGTTGAAATTGGACAGTCGACTCACTCTGTTTATCCATCAGACAATACAGGATTAAGACCTGTGTGTGCACGCTTGTATTCATGTAAAGAAACTCTTAGATGCCTGCGTGTGTGTGTGTGTCTGTTTGCGTGCGTGTGTGTGTGTGTAAGACAGAAAGTGGTTATCTGCATGTGCACATATTGTGTGAGTCGAGCAGCATTACCTCACTCCATTTCCCCCAGGAACTGCAGGTAGAGAATAACAGAGGGCGTTTGTTTTGTGTCACCCGGCGCCCAGGCGGCCTCAGATACCTGCTTAATGGCTTTACACAGACAGAGTTACAGGCTTCAGGTGACAGGTGATAAAAAGAGCCAATGTTTGGGAAAACCTCCCAGTCAGCACTATTCCATTCATATATAGGACCTTTTCAGAAGACAGCTTTCTTTTTTTTGTGTTTTTTTTTTTTTTTTTACCTGCCTCCTGTTAATGGCAGCGGGGACAGCTGACAGGAGAAGCCTTCCGGTCACAGTGCAACACAGTAACTACCTGAGCATCGCTTACAACAACTCAGCTTGTGAGAAGCATGCTGACATCCACCAAAGAGGAAATGAAATCAAACCTCTTGCCTTGAGTCAGGAAAGTGTGGTATTAGTCTTTCAATCTGGAACGTTTTTGCTCCAACACTTTTCAGGTGTCTTTTGAACAGTGAGCGTTCATCTAGCATTGATACTCTATCCAAATAATGTTTGGAACATAGTGATTATGAAAAAACGGTTAGGTTGGAGGCTTGTACAGTTTCCAGACTTCAAGCTGATCAGGGTGTTATCAGTGGTGGAGAGATTTACCAAATTTTAACAGCCATCTTACAATCTTACATTAATGCTAAATAGACTAAAGAGAAGATTTGGGGTAAACGACTTTTATAGACAAAATTACTCTCTCAGTTTGCAGGCATGAGAGCAAGTTTGAGAGGGGGGATGACACGCAGCAAAGGGTTGAGGTCGAAATCAAACCTGCAGCTGCTGGGGCGAGGACACAGCCTGTGTACGTGGAGCACTGGCTCTAACCACCAAGCCACGAGGAGCTCCGGCCTGATGACATTCTGTAGTCTCTTTCAGCCACTTGTTAGCAACTGCTTTTTTTAGGGCACATTAAGTCTCCATAATTTACAAGTCAGGCATCTACTGATGCATTTTATGTCACTGAACAAAACATGAAAGTCTCCTCAGCTTGTGTTAACCATAGACCTCATTTCAGACATCTAATCAAAAACCCACTTAAAAAACTCACTGACTTCAAGATGACGGAACTGTGAGTGCTGAAATGCGAACTCATCTGCCTGTTTTAGGTCTTATTCCTGCACAACTCTATATGAAACACTATAATGGGGGCATCGACTAGCCAATAAATGCAAGAGACAGAATGTTTTTATGACAGCTCATTACTTGTTAAACAGATAGAATTCCAATCAGTTGCAGCTTTACTTTGTATTAAGTGCTAATTAGCAATTAGCAAACTCACTAAAAGAAGACAGCAAACATGGTAAAAATTGTACCTGCTAAAACTCAATGTTATCATTATAAATGTGAGGCTTTTAGTGTGCTGATGTTCAAAGCAAAACTAGCACAGTACATTTCTTTAATTAAAAAACTTTGCAGTCAGTTTAGTGTAGACCATGTTCCAGTTGTTTTCTGGCCTGATATCCACATTGCTAATCACATAGACTGTAACTAGATAGAATGAAATAGATTCCGTGTCTACGTCTCTTTCCTTTCATCATTATTGTAATTCAGTTGTTGTTTATGACATCGATTGCACGTCTGTCCTTCCTGGAAGAGGGATTCCTCATCATCCTCTGCGGCTCATCCTGAGGTTTCTTCCATTTTTTTCCCCCCTGTTTCAGGAGTCCTTTTTCCTTTGGCGATGTGAGGGTCTAAGGGCAGAGGGATGTTGTACCTCTGAGGCAGACCGTGTTTTGTGTTAATGGGCTTGATAAATAAAATTGACTTGACTTGACTACTTAAAGATCCCATAAAGCAGTGTTGTAACAGACACATTCTTATATTGTTTCTTTGCAATGATGATTACAAATATGGTAATGGCATAATGCAAAGTTTTGCCTGCTGCAGTGGGTCATACCTTCCAAGTCTCGTGTGCATACAACACTTGTTTCAGTATCCTTTGTAGAAATCTCATAGCTGTGAAATGAAAATTTTTGGGATTAATTACAGTGTGAAAGAAAATACAGACATGTTTGTTATTTTCCCGCGGATCCTTATCCTGAATTTATATTGTGCGCTCCTGACAGCGTTGTTTGCGGAATGCATTGATTGATGGTAGGCAAAACAGCAGCAGAATATTTTCCATTGTTTGGACTGGAGGTGTTGAGTTGCACAGTAGTTTAGAGTGGTAGAGTAGCTCCCGTTGTGGCAAAACAAAAAACCGAGACCAAAACTTCGTAAATAATGGTGAGGCTCTTCCTCAGTAGACAAGGCCAAAGAGAGATTTTGTAACAACATAGATGGACTTGTTAGTTAAATCTATCTCCAATGAATTTACATATTTGTGTAGTATGTTATAGAAAGTTACAGTGTATCCTATATTTTTATATTTCAAAAAGGGTCTCAATTAAGACCACAGAAGGAGACAAACCAATGCAGAATGTAAACAATGCAGGTATTATAATGTTTTATGCGGTTGGAAATGTAAACAACATTTTTGGTAGACCTTCAGGACACACACAAAGTATTTTTGTATTAGTTTTGGAGAAGCATAGTCTTCAAACAAAACTGTGTTTGTTTACAGTTCTAAAGGCTACTTTTAAATATTTTAAATATTGTAAGATCCAACAAGAAACACAGAAATCAACATAGCATCGAAATGATCTGAATTCTAGTATGTCACACACCAATGTATGAGAAGGTGGCAAGTGTTGCCTTGATTAGGGAAATGTAATAGGAAATGTGAGAGTCACGCACATGCAGTTTAATGTCTGGTGTAATCCAGGTGCAACCATCTGTACCTCACTTACCCTCCTTTGTATTATCTCACTTAAAAGTGGCTATTGCAGTACACAGCCCGGTCCTGTAGGAATAAATGACTAAATCTGAAGACGAACATTAGATCAGTAACTCCTCCATTTCACCTCATGTGGTATTAGGGTTAGGTATAGTGAAGCATCAGACGCACAGTTGTGCTTTGATTAGAGTGATTAGGTAGAGGGAGAATATGTGATGGAGATTAAAAGACGACCTTGGACTTTGTCTGTATAAGAGAAAATGAAAAGCATTTGCAGAAACTGTCATATATTTGAATGCAGAGTCTTAAACCACACACAAGAAAATGTTGGCATTGTACACTTCTGCAAACCACAGATATGTTAAATTTGTACATTTCATATGTATTGCATTAGTGTTTCCAAAGAGACATAGTTCTGATTACATGTTATTAGTTGGCTTTGTCATCTGTTGGTGGAGAGAACAATGAATGGTGTGATACCAAGGTGCAACAGCTGCTGAGCTTCAGACCACTCATTAGCGAGACATTGTGACATTTCCAGTGGCATATGTGCCACCAAACTGGGTTTTTTTTTAGTGACGCATCCAGATGTTTCCAGCGTCATTTTTGCCAACACCGAACCTGAGTGTAGCGAGACATCACAGTGTCTTCAGTGGCATTTGCGCCACAAATGTATTTGTTTTTAGTGATACGTGGCTGTTTCTAATTGTGTTTGTTCCACCAAACTATGGTGCTTTTTTAGCAACACATTACTGTGTTCCAATGGCGTTTGTACCACTAAATCTAGATGTTTCACAGTGACACATCGTAGTGTTTCCAGTGCCAGTTGTGCCAGCAAACCTGGATAATTTTTAGTTAAACGTAGCAGCTTTTCCAGCGACATTTGTGCCATCAAAGCCTGGGTGTTTTAAGCAAAATATCACAGCATTTCCACTGACATTTGTTCCAACAAATATTAATGTTTTTTGTGACACATTGCTGTGTTTACAGTAGTGTTTGTGCCATCAAACCTGGACTTTTTTTCCATTGTTTTTTCTCCAATTGTGCAAGTATGTTCCGCTGCAGCATTTTTTTCTAACCATAACAAAGTGCTTTTTTGTGCCTAAACATGTCATGTTACCCACAGTGTTGTTGGAATGTATAGTTTTAATATATTTGCTACATAAGTTTTATCAGTGGTTTGCAGAAATTTGCACTATGTCTTTCATCAGCTTTAGGTGTCAAATGGACACACTAACACAATCTAATATGTTAGCTTAAAACAATGTAAAAACTTTTGGGGAAATCACATGCAATATATGGTTTGCCTGGAGTTCTCCTTCCCACAGTGCAGCACTTCTACAGTACACTACTTATAGTACACTAAAGCTGCTTCTTGGCTGTTAATCTGTCACAACAACAAATTTGCGATGCCGTGTAGTGCTCCTATATATTCTGTAAAGAATTATTGGCTTGCCACCTTTGCAAACAAACAAACTGTGTTAGTGCCCTAATACAGGACACTCACATCACACATGATCACAGGACGAAGCGGCAGCAGCTAAAACACAGAGCAGGCACAGAGAGCGAGAGCGAGGCCGGCGGTGACAGCAGCAAAACAGAGACCTGCCTCAGTGAGTCACTTCAGAGCTGATGGGATAATGAGGTCCGGCCAGGAGCCCCAGACTTGCGGTTCCTCTGTTTTCCACCATGCTACAAACACAACGTGACAACTGGCAGCACTCATCTCTCTCCATCTGGGATGAGCTGCCTGCCAATGTCCCTCCTGTCTGCCCTCCCCACTCCAAATCCACCTCCAACCCAGAACCCATCTCAGTCAACACATGGCCCACTGTCTCTTGGCTCGCCATCAGTGCAGGACCATTTGCTTGGCTGTGCACACTGGGATTTCCCATAGTCAGCCCTGGTGTCCCCCTTACCCCCAATACCCCCTTTACCCCACCCTCCTCCTACAGGCCAAGTCAGGCCCACTGGCTTCCTGGGGGGACGTGACAGAGCGCAGGTCTGGGGCTGTGCTGTCATGACACAATAAAATGGGCTAATTGCTGCTTTTTGCACAATGGACACTGATTGATATGATTGCTGCTGAGACCTTGGCTCAAAAGAAGACCTGATTTGATTTGTGGGTTTTGATAAGCATTGTCCAAATGCTTCATGATCCCTTATATAATGGGGCAATAGACCCTGTAGCTAGCTCCAGTTTTCAAATCCGTTTTTTTTTTCTTTTTTATTTGGACAGACAAAGGCAGCATATGTCACCAGTTCCCTTTGTAGAATCTGGAGAACATTTTGAAATCTGTTTTCTGCAAATGTGCACTGCAATCTGTTGCAGAGCATCAAAAGAATCGCTGAGTTGGATCTCCGAGATGGATTTGAAAGTCCTGTGAAGTTGTGTGCAAGATTATTTGTAATCATCAGAATGCTGACAAAAAGGAAACTGGACCACCCAAAAGGAGACACATAGGGAAACTCTACAACCCAAGTGCCAACCACTGGGTCACACAGACATGGAATTTAGTGGAATTAGAAACTATAAAATTGCAATAAATGTGTTTATCTTTACCTGCAGTGTGTGTTAGCCCCATGATAGACACTGTCCAGGGTGTACTCATATCTCGCCCAGTCCATTCTGGGATAGGTTCCAGCCCCCCTACAACTCTGAATGGAATAGGCGGTTTAGAAAATGATTTGATGGATGGACTGATAGATTAGTGATACTAATGAACTGAAATTGGTGTTCCCATGTGAGCTATGTAGGTCATCTTTCCGTCCATTCTGAGGGAGAACAATTAAGCATGTTTTTCTTCTTTTTTTTTTTATCCAAAAAACTTTTGTGCAACAACAACAAAACAGTGACATTACAAATCTGCTGCCTCAAAAAGAATAGGGAGTGTCAAATGGACTGATTGGGGACAAACACTTAAAAATGCAGCAAAAGTCATCAAAAGAAAATGTTGGCACTGTTCGTTCCTGCAAACCATAAATATGTGGCATTTCCACATTTCATCCGTGTCAAATCAACATTTCTAAAGCGACTGTCATCTGGAGGTGGAGCGTTAGGTGGATGCTGTCTTACCTAAGCAAGACACCTGCTGCAGACCACTCCACAGGACCAACAAACAACAAAACCGGTTCTTTGTGAGAAATTGGCAGCAACAGTTAACAAAGCTACCAAAGCTGGGCATTTTAAAGTTATGTACCGCAGCATTTCCTGTGGTATTGTAAATTTTTCAGCGACACATCTCAGTGTTTCTGCTGTCTATGTTAACAAACCTGGGTGTGTTTTATTGACTCATGGCAGTGTTTCCAGGGGCGTTTGTGCCATCAATCTTGTGTTTTTAAGCAACACATCTCAGTGCTTCCTGTGGCATTTGCACCTACAATCCTGGTTTTATTTTTAGTAAAACAATTTGGTATTTTCAGCGTTTGCGCCAACAAACCTGGGTGTCTTTTAATGAGTCATCGCAGCATTTCCAATGGCATTTGCAGCAATAAACATTGCTGTTTTTAAGCGACACATCTCAGTGTTTCCAGTGTTTTTTTAACATCACATCGCAGCATTTCTAGTAGCAATTGTGGCACGAATCCCAAATACTTTTTAAACTCCAAACATGGGTTTTCTGTAGGGACCCATCACTGTGTTTCCAGTGGGGATAGTGTCATGAAAAGTGGTTGCTTTTCCGAGGAATCACTGCTTTCCTGCCAGGACTACACTCCCAAAACGTGGTCTTTTTTTGTAACCATAACCAAGAGATTTTTGTGCCTCAACCTAACCAGACATTAACCACAGCATTGTTTAAACGTTCCCATCTATTTACTACATAATGACATGCAAACACAACATACCACTGATGTGCAGAAATGTAAAATGCCAGTGTTTTCTTTTCTTCTGGTGATTGGTTTGGTAATAAGGCCTGCTTCTAAGGCACAGCAGTAGTCTGCGCTGCAAAAATATCATATAAAAAGTTAATAATATTGCCCTAAAAGGATCAATATGTGCTGAAATTAAATCTAATTTTGTTATTTATTTTGTCTGTAGTCACTATAGTTATTAATTGAGCATAATTCCGCTGGACTTCAAAGTTGTTTGAAGACAGGTGACTCATGCTCCATGAGTCATTGGGAAACTATATGCTTTTTGACTGAAATTCATATTTTTTTTTTTAATTGCAGCCTTCAACGCATAATTTCAAATGAAACATTAATAAGATGTAGTTGTTCTTCAGTAGCCAGCGAACAGAGGCAGTGTTTGAACCAGGTCAGAGGTGCATGTTGCAGGGGTGTTACTGTTTTAACCGGAGGAGAAGCTGTACAAGCAGCTCGGCCCCAGTCTGTACTAGTGGTCAGCAGCCACAAACTCTTTCCTCCCCCAGAGAGCAACAGACAGACACAGAGACGGATGAACTACCCAAAATTACAGCTCAAGCTGCATTTTGAGGATAAACATCTCTTGTAAAAATACACCAAGTGGCCAGGAGCAGCAAAACCAGCAGGTTCACCAGGGCGCGACGGGGGAAAGGCACATTGGCCTGCTGTATTTAGAACTTGTCTTTCTGGGGATAATCTCATCCTCTGACTTCTGCGCATGGATCTCAATTTGTGGCTTCTGTGACGGGCCGAGGGTGGAAAGGCCACCCTTTGATGTATTTATAAATATGTATTGCTTGTTTGTAAAATGTGCCACAAAGTAGAAAGAAGGCCGAGAGCATAAGAGAACTTTGAACCACAAGGAGGTCATTTATTTTATGTTAAATGGTGTCTCTCTGGCAAGACGAGCACAATTTGAGAATTGAGAAAGTGCTGTATTAAGCAAAACCCTTTGCTAGTCTAAACAAGTTATACTGGGGCACTGTGGAGAGACAACTTCAGACTGGATTCCATGAAAAGTGATCATGTTCTGACAGCCAAAACCAAAAGTCAAACAAATCGAGGTGTGAAGTTAAATGACCCCTCTGACCCCATCTATCTGAACCCAGGCTCTTGTTGTACTTTGTCAGTCCTGGCCCCCTCCAAGGGCCCCATTGTCTGGGGGCAGAAGCTGGAAAGCCTCCCCTGTCTCTGGCCTCCACGGCCGGACAATGGGCAAAGACAAACCCCTGACACCCCGTCCTCCAAGGGGACAGCACTGGATTATTGCCGGCGATGTTGACTTTTCTATCTCCTCTCTTCTCACTGTGCGTGTGTGTGTGCATTTGGTGTGTGTGTGTGTGTGTTAGGGGAAAAGCCAATTTGCTTTTTCAATGAAAGGAAAACACAGAAGGAAATACAGCGAGAGAGAAGAGAGGACAAAAGATGGAGGGCCTCAATGATGAAGTGACCTGAAGAGAGGTGAGATCATTTCAAATGGGATTGTACACACACACACACACACACACACACACACACACACACACACACACACGCACACACACCAGCTTCATTGTCCCTGACCCTACTCAACCTACACAATACAGAGCAGGATATTGCTGCACCATGCAGTCTTTTCACTATGTGGTCTCAAGCCTGCTGAGTTAACAAAAGCTAAAGCTCAAGGTTTTTTAGGGTCGGCAACCTCAGAGAGGTCTCTTAAAGTCAGTGATGAAGCAAAGTGAATCAAGAGGAGTATTTTTTGTGCAATTATGACATAAAAGCAAAACTAAACTATCAACAGGTGCACGTGAGGTTGCTGCAATGTCATTTGCAGACAGATTCTAGAACAAAAAATGCAATACACACAGATCCTCCATGATCTGCATGTAACCCCGGGGTTAGCAAAATGAATCTAGCAGCAGACCAAAAAGCTTGAGCAGCAACAGGCAACAAGTGTTATTCATCTTCATCTCTCTGGTCGCAGGGAAACACCCTGTTTTGTGGGCAAAGTCAATCCTGAGGCCATAAATCTGAAGAGCTTGTTTTTGTGTCAATGAAACAATGGAACGAGATGCTGTGCTCCAACATATATGAAGAAAACAAGATCAAAATCAATCATGGGACTCTTACATGATATATTGTTTTTGCATCCAAAATAAATGCTTTTCTTGGTTGTGCTAGTAACATGATTGTGTGATGCATCATTTGTCGTGTGCAGCATCACGTGACATGATGGGCGAAGTTGGCAGGCACTGACACTTTAGCTCCTGTTCTAGGACAGGTCGCTGATGGAGCTTGGCGTTGACACTGAGAAAGACTTCAAACGCGAAAGCGGTACAGAGCTGTCTTGTGCAGGATGGACATGGTGTTCACAAATTACCAACCTGAATTGAAGGCTTGTGCGGCAAGAAAACAAAGCGCCAACTGTTAGCTTACCAACGGTACGGTAAACAATGAGAACTGGTATATTTTCCATTTGGCTCCGCATGGCTGGGTCCAAATGGAAAGATTACTGTGCTGACTTTGCCATTTAGAAGTGGCGGTGAGCGACTTCTTATGTAGCCGCTGTTTCTCGCGCACCTTTGTTCAAGTCATCCTGAGCAGGCTGTGTTCCCACAGCTCAAGCCACATTACCTGCCGCTCTTTGATCATAGGCTCATAGAGATTCAGCACTTTTCCACTCTTGCTGATACATGTGGCGTGCCAGCAAGACCAAATGGAGCGCGGCCAGAGAAAACACCTAGAGGTGCTCAAAACACCGTAATAAACTGCTGTCAGATCAAGCCTTTGCCCTATTGATAAAGTCTTTGCAAAAGATGGCAGCGGATTTTTACTTCCTGAGGATATTAATGATGAAAGAATTCTAAGGTTCAGAATAAATGATAATCTATCTCCCCATAAATAACACACCTCCTTTTTGAATTTTAATTATAGTGGCTATGTGTTTGGTGCATGAAAAATACAATAATTACATGAAGTTGATATTCTCAGAACTATTTTACCATTAAGCTGGTATTGTGTGTGCAGAAGCCTCCAAACTTGTCCATGGACAACTCAGCTTCATATCTACACCAATGTCAACACATTTGAAAACAGTTTTTCTGTTCCATTCCAGTGCCTTATTCAAAATGTAGATGTTGTGTATAGGGTAGCCCAGCACAGTGTATACAGTGGCATTAAATGACTTATGTAAAGTCAATGCCATAAGGATTAGGAATAGGTCTTGTGGAGAAAGTCCTGTGTTTTGTGTCCCATCCACAACCTGAACCTTCCACCTTACACAAAGGCTTTCTTTTTATTCTCCACTCCTGTTAATGCATTTGATCACATGCTGTCCATAAAATGTAGATCACACAAAAATTGAAGGATATGTACGAATTTTGGTATGTCACTTTTGGTAGGAAGATGTACAAGCGGGTGCATGAGAACATCATGTTCAGCAAAATCATTTTTCCTGCATTTGTTCCGTCAACACGATGTGACGTTTTTTTCTCCAATCAAATGTACACAAGCACAGATTACTGGTAGAAAATTTTGTGACATCCCATTACCTCACGATCCAACATGTTCTCATCCCAACTCGTCATGTCGCTGCTTTGTCATTGGACTTCTGTGTATGTTAAGTTAGGTATTATTCTGTATCTGCTATTTACGTTCCGGGAGGCCTCCACTACGATGTCAACAAATGCACGTGGTGGCACGTATGGTTAGGTTTAGGGGAAAAAGTCACATGGAAAGGTGTAGAAGAAAAAAACTGTTTTCTCAAGTGACGTCGCCTGTGCATGTATCGAGCAGACATGGCAGGTGCCTTCTGGCCATTTGCTGACGTTTAGTATCATAGCAGCCAGCTCTGACCAGCAGCGTTCCATGAGCATGTGAGAGATGCTTAACACTGCCAGGGCCATGACATTTTATGAGTTCAGAATGAGAAATGGCTATGGATAAATATTTCTGAGTCTCACAACCCCCTTGCATGTTTGCCGTGTAATCCTAAAAATTTTGAGATGTAGAAAACCACTCTGCAGTGTTATAGCACCTGAAAAGCCTTTGAACTGCATAAAATCACTGCTTGACAGAGGAAGAAGAAAAACTGAGTCATGCGTTTATCATTGTATTTAGAGCACATTATTTTAAATTGGTGGTTTTCACAGTTAGGGAAGATATTTGTCTCATATGATATAAGCTGTTTGCGTCTCAGCTGGAGAGCACATCTAAAAGTCATGTTGTGAGCAAGAGAATTGTGTCTTTTTTTCATCTGTAAATCACTGTAACACTCTGAGCCAAGGCAACTGTAAAGGCCCACTTAACAGATGAGTTCTCACTTAAGATTCCAATAGCCAATTCACTCCCAGTTTAATACCAGCACCGAGACACCAAAAGACTCATGAACATTTAAATACTGTGTTAAACATGACATTGACCCTTTTTCATCCAGTCATTACTTTGCCTTTCGCCCTTGTCGGTGTAAAGTACATGGACATAAAATCTGACACATTTTAATAGAGATTTAAGGGGAATTCAGAGGATGTTCAATGAGTTATCGTTGAAGAAAAACATTGAGGATTTAAAGGTTTCCTACATTGTGGGAGGTTTCATCCCTCGGGTGGTTTGGGCTGAAAGTGATTTAATATCAACGTCAAAGACACAGAGAACTGAGGCTCATTCATACACACTACAGCCAAGCCAACAGAAAGCAGAGGTCTCCTCATCATAATCTTTCATGAGTGAATAATGGAGGTAATATAGCCATCGCTCTAACAATCGCTCATTATTACTGTTGCTTTAAGAGCCCTGTGACCAGAGAAAGAGCAAGAATAGCTGCAAGCTACTGTATCTATGGCATAAAGACAAAACAGTGATTTTATATTTTTTATCACCATATCAAGCATCTAAAGTCATCTATGAAGAAGCCAGAAGCTATCTTTATCACTCTCACCTTTCAGTAGTCACAGGCTACCATTGTTTTCAACACAAACAGCTCACAGAGGACAGCTGTTGCTTTGACAAGATTATTTATCATATACTGTATATTGTTCCTTTTGACTTATTAATGCATGAATCACTGCATCTGCATCCATATCAAAAGCAGTTACAGTGAATTCCTTCATTCATTCATTTAGGCATTATTTCATGACAGGGTGCGCTGTAACGTCATTTGAACACAACAGTGATGCGGTTAGGACCGAGGTGCTTGCAAAGAAAATATTCTGCTTTATTCTGCTTCTTGATGGCATTTAGCCTTTCGATCCCAATAACTTTTATATTCCCATCATGCCTAGATCTAGACCAAGCAGTTTTTAGTTTGCAGAGAAAGTTTGCTGTTATGTGTTCATACTTGCAAATGTAGGTTTTTGTCAGTGTTTCTAATGTGTCTGCTCAGAACTTTGTGATTTATGCTGGTTAATGTTATCTTTGTGTTGGGTTTTGCTGTTACTTTTCATTTGGGTAGCTGTATTTTAATCTGTAAAGTTTCCACTCTTCGATGTAGTGGAATTGATGTTCAATGATACTGTTCTAAAATGCCCCTTGTCCCCCTGCTTGAAATGGTACAATAATCATTTGATTTCTGCAAGAGCAGTGATTAAAAAAATGGCAGAGTAATTCTTTTAGTGATGAGGAAGGTGTGCTTTCATGCATGTTTGACCACATGCTAAATGTCTTGTGGACCAATCAAATTTCTTGGTCGGAACTACTTTTTGTATAATCATTTATTCATTCAAACACTTATTATCTGTAGCTGCTTAACCTGGTGCAGGGTTGCAGGGCCTGGAGCTTATCCCAGCTGGCACTGGTGAGGGCGAAAAGCCACTAGACGGTGTCAGGTAAGAATGCAGGTGGATAGAACCAGTCGCAGTGTTATTATACACCCTTGGATGGATGGACAGCACCTGCTGTGTCTGCAACGATATGTGCATGGCAGTGTCAGTTGAGAACGTGGCTGGACAAAACCTATTGCGTGAACATGAAATGTGGAGGGACGGCATCGGGTTGAAATGCTACCAGTAATGACGTTATATAAGGAGTGCAAGGGCACAGATAGGGTGGGCGGGAGCGGAGGTGGATGAGTCGAGGGTTGCCTACTGTGTAAATGTGATGATTTTATCTACACCTTACAATGTACCTCCTCCGTGTTGATGTCTCAGCATTGGTGGCCATGCGCTTTTGTTGTCAAAACATAACCATGTGCTGTATCACAGTAGCAGCATCCCGGAACGTAAAGATACGATAAAGGATACCAAAGACATAATATTCAGACGCGGGATTCCACTAACAAAGCTGCAATATGTGATGATGTGGATAAAAATGTGATGCCATTGTTAGTGTGGACAACTTAAGGTGATGTATAGTATACTATAGTAAGTTATCGTAAGTGTGACTCCAACCCTTGTTTGGAGGCACTGCAACAACTGCAAACATAACATTTACATTGCATCACCTTATAAGGTTTTATGTTGTGAATGTGTAAGGAAAAGTTACACATTGAAATGACAAGCAAAATAATACTGTCATTAATTTGCAACCAGTGCATGTCAGATACTCATTGTCTTGCTGCTGATTTAGTCTCTACCAACTACTGAGGAAAATATATTTTACACTTTCCTGAAAATGTTCACCGGCTCTTCCTCAACCTTCTCTGTCAGGTGTATGGTGCTGGGCAGGTAGTGTGCAGTGGGTTAATCGGAGCATGTTTCAGTGTTAACAGCTGCCTGGATCTAGAAACAGCTAGAAAAAGTGAAAACTTTTTAAAGAGCTGAGGGAGAACTGCAACTGAATGGTAACACTTGGTGTGCTCTTCTCTTTGAGCCCCACTTTTTACATTATATGGCACTTATCCATTGTTACTACAAGAATATCCAATATAACAGCTTTTGAGTTTTGTTAATTTGGCAGTTACTGGACTCATGGAGTAGACATAAATTGTATATCTAGTCATTTCATGCACAGCAAAGTTGGTTTTCAATTTTTCTGGAAGTGACAGACATACTTGGAGCTGGAAACTGCCTTAGCTCAACATAAAGTATTTCATTAGTTGAGGCGGCAGTATGTATCTCTGAGCTGAGAACAACAGCAGCCTCTGAGTTCTAAAGGATGAGGCAATCTTGACAGTAATAGCTCCTGACTGTGACAGATACATCGGTGGCTTTACAGACGTTTCATGGTTTCTGATCTGTACTGCTGTCCACAAAGAAGCTGCATGTCAGCGCAACCAAACACCAGCAGTAAATAACAAGAGCAACCACCACGCACATGAGCTCATCCTCTGACAAGCCCCGCCCATCCTTCAGCGGAGTGGCGGGGAGCTTCATAGTGGTGACATGGCTCTTCTAGTCATCTGTTACAATAGAAGCCCCGACTCGTTTCGTCTGATCCCACCGACCACTTTCAACTGCTGCCAGGGCCACAGGAAGCCAGTCATACTCAGTGTGCAAGTGTGTGTTTGTGTGTGTGTGTGTATGTGTGTAAGGGTGGACATTCGTGCATGTGTGTGTGTCCAGCAGGGAAGGGGTCTCTTGTCTCTCGATTTTCCGCCCTGATTGAAGTGAATGAGTGGCCATTCTGTTGCCCAGCTGAATCTCCCCATCTCTCGTTTTGTTTGAGTTCACAGTGTGGAGGCAAAATGACACACTCTTACAGCTCTAGACGTGACATCATCCCAGGCCTGATGCTTGTTTACATGCCAAGGATGCACACCACTACAGACTGTTAGCCTTAAAAATATTTTACATTTTATACATTTAATGTAGGTGAGTAGCAAAGATTACAAAGAGACGAGAATACTATCTTCTGCTTTTCCACCTAATCAGTTTTAATGGATTTTTGATGCCAACGGGCATTAGGCCAATAGGCTTTTTCAAGGCACAGTAGTAATTAATAATATTAATGATGGAAGCTGTTAGTTTCAGTCATTATTTACACTGTCTGCTGTAGAAAAAAAGGTCTACGAGAACCATAACATTTTTACGCCTCCGCACCAGCAACAGCAGTGGCTGGAGGCATTCGGTTTTCAGGATGTTTGACCATCTGTGTGGATGTACGGCCATCCCATTCTGATGAATGTGATATCTCAGGAACACTTGAGGGAATTTCCTTGAATTTGGAACGAACATCCACTTGGACTCAGTGATGAAGTGATTAGATTTTGGTGGTCAAAGGTCAAGGTCACTGTGAACTCTCGTCTTTCCCATTCTCATGAACACGATATCTCAGGGTTTTTTTTTACATGTTTTTTCAAATCCACTTGGACTCATGGATAAACTGATTCGATTTTGGTGGTCAAAGGTCAAGGTCACTATTACTTACAGTGTTGGGGGTAACGAGTTACAAAGTAACGAATTACTGTAACGATATTACTTTTTGGGGTAACGAAGTAAAGTAACGCATTACTCTAAAAATATCGGTAACTACACTACTTTACTAGACTACAGGAACGCGCTTTCCTGCGTTACCTAGGCCGTGTTTGCCTGTGCTGTGTCTGTCTGTTTAAGTGGCGCAGGAATTATGTGCGTGCTGCGGCTGCTGTCTGTGTGCGTGCGCGACGCGTGCTGCATAGAGAGGGGCGAGTGACGTTGCTGCCGGTACGAACAGGAGAGAGGGAAATGGAGACGGAGACGGAGACTGGGGGGTTCGGCCAGTGGCGATATTCCCACTACTTTCAGTTTATAGCTCGAAAGGACAAAAATATTCGAGTGAAATGCACTCTATGCCCAGGCGACAGGCTCCTTTCAACTGCTGTCCTGTATCTACTTGGTAAATTAAGAAATGGGAAAGTAAAGTAATAAGTAGTGAAGTTACTTTTCAAATGCAGTAACTAGTAAAGTAATTTCATTACAATTTACAGAAGTAACTAGTAATAAGTAACTAATTACTTTTTTTGAGTAACTTCCCCAACACTGATTACTTAACACCTTGAAGGACTACTGAACTCTTTTTAAACACTGTCCTATTTCAGTCCATGTCTCCCAGACTACATACAGGTCACCCTATTGGTAAAGGTTGTTGGGACTGTTTGCATCCTGAAAGGAATACCTGGAGACACTACTTATATATTTTTATTCATATTTTTTTTATCTGGAATTTGGAGACCCCATACAGTCCTATTAAAAAGTTTATGCATATGCAAAGGTTTACATAGTATTTCTATTTTATTTTTTTTAACCACCACAATAATGATTTTATATCACAGTTATATTTAATGATATGATATATCATAATATTCTATTTCTAAACAATTCTATAAATATTTCATTCATTTTCTATTATTATACATGAAAAAAATATAATAATTCAGTAATTACATCTGTTTGTGTACAAATACTGCTGTTTTTTTTAACATTGTGAAAGTCTTTGACTGCTGGTAAATCACACTAATAATGGTGTGTAAAGCTTTTAATAGCTGATAGGAAAACGGTTTTTAGTATAATTTGTGTAAAAAGTTTATTGTTGATGTCATGATAGATTACTGTTTTGTTTCTTTGTTTTTTTCGTGTAGCAGCAGTGATGTGTTCAGCCCGATCCTTTATGCCTAATCTTTAACTTCACAGTCTTTATCGTGAGGAAGTAAAGACGCTGAGCTCAGCCTTTGACTCCCTCTCAAAAATCAGCCCGTGTTTGTGTAATTTATAAGATCAAGTTTCAAGTTTACCATGTAGCTCGCGATGCTCATAACATCTCAACAGGATGGGGACTTTTCTTTCAAATCAGCGCTCTTCCTTTCAACTAAGCTGCCGCCTGCAGCAACCCATATTAAATTACTGTATACATCAGGACATGCAGGGTCTTGATGGTGAACACTTTGTAGTGTGTGCATTTGTGTGTGTGCACAGCACAGAGTTTACAAATTTTTACAGATTTGTTTTCACTGTAACCAGGGATTGACTCTAAATATGCCAGACTTCCACCTAATATCTCTTCAAATCCCTGTGAATATTATGACTCAATCATCGCCTGAGGTAATGACTGTTTACACTCTGTTTTACAGCCTGGTTTTTTAACGATCAATCTGTTCAGTGGGAGTGCTTACGCCCAGACTCGTATCCCTTGCCCCGGGTCTTTCACTAATTTTCTTTACCGGAGAGCGGATACGATAATGAGCCTTTGCAAAGTCCTTGGCTGGAGAGCGTAGAGCAGATACTCGATGTAAAAGTTCTGCTGAAGGTGGAGGGCCAACAGTGAGAGGTTACATGGATTGAGGGTGCTCTGGCAAGCGTGTCCGCTCACATCCTCCCACACACCAGCGCCAAGCATCAAACCATACAGTTTACATCATCTCAGACACTGAAACACATACAGTCTCCAACATTTACCCTGCTGCAGTCTGATCTGTGCTGCGTATTTTTGGCACACACACATGCATGTAAACATCCCAATACACATTCATACACATAGCCAGTATTCACGTTGTGTAGAAATGAAAACATCAGAGCAAAAGCTGGAGCGATGTTACTTCAGTTTGGGCGTTTTTGTACAATATAAGGTACGCTCAGTCTGTATCGTGCCTAAATATGATTTCCCGCTCTGTTTCACTCCCCTGCCGCTCAGCTTTCACATTAGTTATGTTGTTCCGTACCCAAGTTGTCACGACAGTGTAGAAACTATGCCAGTCGAAAGATCTCAAACCCATGTAATAGAGTCGACCTTTGCATCATGGCTGCTGTTGTTTTATTTTGGTTTTGGTTCACACATGATGCAAACCATTCCTGAGTACGCATGAAATAAAACGTTTTGAGCATCAAACAGGTCCAGTCCCACTGAGCAATATCAATCATTTAAACATCAACCCCAAGCTTTAGCCCATTTATGGTTAGAATATTACTTAAATATATATATTTAAAAAAAACCAAAAACATTAAAACCTTTAAATAGATAACAAAAGTACTTACGTACTTACTTACGTACCTTAACTTACCGAAATCTAGACGTCCCCTCTAAAGACAAAAAGACATATAATAGACATGTTAAGATAAACAGATTTAGCTATTACATCTGCAGTCTTTACCTGTATTTTTATCCTAGTAGCTCTGTCATGTGCACAGCTGATGAATGATGCCAGTAGATGGCAAAAACGTTCAATAACCCAAAAGCAAGGTAAAGTCCAAAAGTAAATGTATGAAAAAAAAGAGAGACATCATTTTCACAAGTCACAACGTATTGTCCTTTAAAAAACAACATTTTCACTGTCGTTCCAATCACTTTCACAATTTCCCATCGTGCCTAGATCTGGATTGAGTAGTTTTTAGTTTGTAGTTCAGTTTGCTGTTATATGTTCAAACACGCAAATGTCACTTTCTGTCAGTGTTTATAATGTGTCATGATGGTTTATGCCGGTTAATGTCATCTTTGTGTAAGTTTAGAGTTTACACCATTAGTGAGTTGGCTGTTACTTTTCATTTGGTCAGCTGGAGTTTCCTTTGTGAAGTTCACGCTCCTTGATGTAGTGAAATAGAAGATCTTTGATAAGAACTGTTGTGTTTTCCATGCTCTACAGTAGCCTAGAACGGACAAATACGTTGACTCCATATACAGCCATTCGCATTTCATATTTTTGGATTGCTCACAGAAGTAAGAAGCACAACTGCCAAGAGAAGTGCCCGCATTACACTGCTTTGTAGTGTGAAACCGCTTCGTTCAGTGTTTCTATCACTTTGAATCACCTCGTCCATTTGTTTTTTAAAAATTCAGCTCAGGTGAAACCCCCCTGAATGTCTAAACGCATATTAACATGTGTTGGACGAGCAGCCAGTAGTGACATGTTAAAGTGTATAGGAAATACATGATTTGTAACATGAAACTGATTTATTATGTGTTTTTTACCAGTTAAAATCGCACGTTTGTTTTGGAGAGAAAGAGACCTTTGTGGATAATAAGGCTCCTGATAAAGACCTGAACAGTGAAGACCGAAGGAATTCTAAAGTTTCAACTGGATCCGATCTACAGTTCACAGCTAAATCTTACACACACCTTAAATTTCCTGGATTCTGGTCATTTTTTGTATGCACCAATGTGTACCTTTTCTGCTTGATTTATAGTGTAAATGTGTAATTTCCAGTTTAATTTTATCAAAATAAAAGTCCTCTCCTACTTTAATGTAATGGGGAGACAAATACATGCGTTCTAAAATTGGGGAATGTGTGGTTTTATTACAAATCAGAGAAGGTGCCAGAACCTCAACAGAACAAAACCCATGCAACTCTTTTCTGTGCTCTGACTGACTAGGAAACATAAAAAAAAAAACATGAGTGAGAAGAAACACATTAAATTCTGTAACTTGTACAGATCCTGTGAGATTTTCCACCAGCCTCTCAGTTTGTGACAATATGTGTGAGTCTTTTCCAAGACCCTGGGATGAGCACTGGATTGTGTGGTAATTGTGCGTAATGGCTAAAGTCAAAGTTGCACCTCACGTCATGGCCAGAAAGAAGAACAAAGCATTACATACACATTCGAAATTATTCTTCAAGTGATAACAATTTGAGCCATTAGGTCATTATTTAGCGTCTGAAAAGAAGTATTTTACTGCACCATGTAGATTCAAGACTTGCGCCTCTGACCGCACCCAACAGCAAAAACATCATCTGTGAAGTTGCTCATTAAAGCTGCATTTGGAAACTTTTATAAAAATATGTTTTTATCATATTGAATGAAACTGTCACTACATCCTGACAGCATATGAGACAGATAATATGTGAAGAAAATCATGTTTTTCTGACTCCTCCTGCACTGTAAAATCTGTCAAGTTGATTTTACTTAAAATTTATCTTGGAAATCGTTTGCCTTGAAAAAGGAAAGTTAATATAACTATTAATGTTAATTTATGCTTACTTTTTTAAAAATCTAATTATTAAATTTACTCAAAATTCAGAAATTATTTCAGTAAACCAAGTTAGTCTGACTTAACTTGATCATCACAAAGGATTTTGCCAATGATTAAGTTAGGAGATCTGGAAGTTCCTTTTTGTTAACGCGTTCAAGATAATGTAAATATTTCGGCCGTTCTTACTTCCAACTCGTCAAATAGCTCTGTTCTGTCAGTGCATTCAGTGTATAAGCGTGGCGCCAAAATCAGATGAGAACGTTCTCGGACAGAACCGGTGCTGTTGTTATTATACGCTGGTGGGTGTCCGGAGTTTTCTACACCATGTGCCTCTTTTGCCTAAGCCTAACCATCCGTGACTTTGTTGCCTAATCCTAACCATCATGACGGTCTGCGTTGGTTACCATTTGCTGTTGTGTAGACATAAAGACTCTGCTGTGTCATCCTACCATGTGCATTTGTTGACATTACCATAACGGTTTCCTGGAGTGTAAACAGCTGAGACATAAGGATCCCTAAAACTTCATAAATAGACAAAGAGGGTCACTTGTTTGCAACCAGCAGTATTCAGATATATACCACAGTGGACTTTACTGAAGTTGCTAAACTTGATTTAATTGAACTTGTCATACTTAAGTTGCAACATCTTCACAAATTAGGGAAATGTAACTAAATTTAAAACATTTCTGCAATAACACAATCTGATTCTCATTAAATCAGAACTGCCTAGTTTGAGAGCTGACAGTTGCATTAGAGACTTCTCAGCTCTAATTGGTTGTTTTTGTTCAGGCGTGGTGGATTCTTGCAAATACCATTTGGAGCACTCTAAGGAAGAGGTGGGCCTTTTCTTTTTTTTTTTTTTTTTGCATATTATCTATCTCATTTACAGCTGTCAGGATATATTTACAGTTTCAGCACATATGACAACAAGTTTAGAAAGGTTGCCAACTCTGGCTTTTAAAGAAAGAAAGAGTCATGATTTCTTGGCACCCATGTGTGCAGGCAAATGGCTGCGTGAGGACACTCTACATCTTACTACCATTTCTGTTGCTATTTTCATCACTGTTCATGCATAATGTTAGTGGGCTACATCTTGTTTCAAGTATGTAAACTGCCAGCTGATGAACTGAGATTCCTGTAAGCTGTATGTGTTTGATATTTCCTGCTTGGTATGCTGATCATTCACAAAAACTAAGTGTAGACTTACAGAAGTGAGTCATGCTGAACCTTTTATCAATGTATGCATGAGCAAGTACTCAAAACAAACACCCTTGCAGGGCTTGACAACTATGTTTTCATCAAACTTAAGTCACAGAGAAAGCACAACTCATTATTTAACAATGTACCTTGGTAACTTTAAAGATGTTTTTTCCCCCTTAAAACCAAACAAGCAACCAAACAAGCAACAAAACCAAATGTATGGCCCTAATGTCACAGGATTCTTTGTATGGACCAAATAAAACAACCTTCTCAATAAACAGTCCATTAGATCAAATAAATTCTAATTGGCAGAGAAGGATAGCACCAAATTAAAATCCTCCCACATGGTATTGACATTTTTGTACTTTTGTTTCATTCAAAAGCTGCACATTGTTGGCAATGTACGGGCAGCTGTACAACCTGAGTGTAAACATGGCTCTTTAATCAGTTATTCATAGCATTCCTGCTGCCTCAAGGCCACCCTTGTTGGCAAACAGTGCTTTGTAAACCAACAAAAGTGCACTGCAAAGAACGAGGGTATAATGAAGCTGTTATTAGAGCATGCATACAGCAGCTAGGCTTTTGATACACACTAAAGAACCAATTAGCAGCAGACAATTCTCAGGGTGCACAGGACCAGGAAATTAAAGCACTTAAAACGTTCAGGCAAGCAAGAGATGCAAATGTGGTTTATTTTCTCATTCCTCTGTATTCACCAAGGAGAGAGGAGCATCGGTTTATTAGTCACTTATCACACATTTTAATGAAGAAAACATCAGTTTGGTTTGACTGTGGAGTTTATTTCTCAACTCTACACATACTGCATTCACTGCCAGAAAAAAGGATATCATGTAACATAATTCCTTAGTTGACAAAATGATATCTGGAACCATGTTTAAGACGTCAGAACATTTAGTAAGTATTACTGCCTCTCTGTATTGCCCTCATACAACGGTTACTGCTGATATCTTGATGGTGGTGTCTTGAAAGCACAGCACCCATCCTCCGATTCCCCCATTTAACACGTTAGCTTTATCGGCAATGTTGCCATTGTTCAGCACTGTCCACAGTGTTAGCACTATTAGCTGCTAGCACCATTGACTCAGCTACCTCCATGTTGAGTGCCGTATGCAGACAACCTCTGAATCATAGGCACTTTTTAAACAGCAATAGTGCTATAGGACTGCCAAGAAGTCCCTTCTTCATGCCATCTTTGTATTTTTACACTCAACCAAACAATAGCGGGATCATGCTGCTTATGTGTGAGTTTAGACAGTATGCCAGTATCACAGAATCGAAAAAGGCTTGACGTGCGTGATGTTTAACACAACAGTGTCAGCCTCTTGTATGACATAGTGCTAAATAAACATTAACAATGGCATAACGTGGAAATAATTGTAATATATTGTCTCTCTTATATTGTCTCACTTATATATTGTCTCTCTTATAGTGTTGTCATCAAGGTAAGGGGCTCCCTGGTGTCATTATTTTCCCAATTTGCAGACATCTTTTAGTTAGCTGCTTTCTGCTAACAGCCACTTTTTGAATCTCCTACTTTGGTGGTTGCACGCATAGCATGTCGACAAAATGTTACACCAGTGCCGCTCATGGTCTTATCCTGCTGGTTGTCAAAGCAAACCACTCTGTCCACCCATTACACAATTTTACTATATTAACAGAATGGCGAGGCGGTGTAACAGAGTGAAATTCCTGCCTTGAAGAGGCAGTATAAAAAGGATTGTAGATACACTCTGAATATAGTATAAAGGAATTCATTAAAGGGCTGGCAGAGCAGCCAACGGTGTCCTGCACTAGGTTTCACCCTCTCTACACTATGTCGAGCTCACACCTCCTGTGATTTTGTTTATTTGTATTTTTTTTTATTTTTTTTACTATAAGTAGGCTAATCAACTACTTGGTAAAACTCTTCTATGCAGTACTGAAAAAAAAAAAAATGTGTTCTTTTGTTCACCATTTTAAACATTTGTTGTTACCCAGGTCTGGCAGACTTTAGCCTTGTGAATGTCAGGATATTGGGGCTTAACTTGGTATTGCATGTAAGAGAAGATGGGGCGGAGAGGCTTCTGCCAAACATTTACAGACCAGAGCAATTAATTATTAGTCATTGCCTATAATCCATGGCTTGCCATTTGCCTGTCCACAAAAAATGTCACAGTGGCCACACATGGACATAAAACACACACACGCACTTGGGGGACTTGCTGTAACTAATTAAACAACAGATTAGAAAGTGAACAGTACGATCTGAACAAAGAGTATCTGAAGGAACATTAAAAAGCTGTGATCCTCTCAGTCTGCTAAGGCCTTTTATCTGATGAACAGAAACAGTACTGTGTTTTACTAATTTCAAACATTTTATTTACATTTTAAAGGAAGAGAAAAGACTTCTGATTTTTGAAAACTGCTTGTGCACTCCTTATAATCCTCCTTGCAGCAATTTGAGGTACTAATTCCGGTGCAATTATAGTTTCCCAGAGAGCCAGCGAGGGCTTACTAGCAGTGACAATGACTAGTTATTAATAAATGTTAGCTTTGAAGCATTGTCAACAGAAAAAAATGTCTGATGATAGAATACTCTTTATTTCTAATTTGAAAAATATAATGGATATAGAAATAACTTTAAGAAAAAATAAGAAGTTATCTTTGATCTGTCTTGACTATTGCAAAGTCTTATCATTTAGATAGTTTTTTTGGCCATCCATGTGTTGATGCCAGATTTACAGTTTATATTTACATTTAATCTGAAAGTTAGATATTATATGTATAACACTGGAAGCTTACAATTGCCATAACTGAGCATGATTATACTAAAGTGGAAGCATTTACAAACTTAAATAGCAGGAGGCCAAGGAGTGAGCCCTGGGACACACCACCTGTAATGTTGGTACTCTCAAAGTTGAAGTCATTTTGATTTATACAAAATAATCTTGTCAGTTGGATCCTTGCTAGAGAGTCCACCATTTTTTCCCTATTGTATATAATCAATGATGTACATACAACACTTTCAAACATCATTACAAAGAATAAAAGTGTATTGTAAAATATGTCAGGGAAAATACTCATGTTTAAATATTGGTTAATTGTGTTATTAATTTTATTATTTGAATATTTGTAGAAAAGAAATGATAGATTATCTCTAAATATAGGGTAAAGGGGAAACATCTTCACAAACAGCTTCATAAAGAAATGTGAAATGAGCAGATATTTCCCCATAGCTTTATAAGGCATCGCTCCCCTTGCACAAAAAAAAACCCTGCCAACACCCACTAACATCTGGCTTTTTAATACATTGGGAAAGTATATAATCAGCATCCACTCCCGGGTCAAATGACTCTGCAGTAGTCGCGGGTATTTATCACCTCTGGCTTCGATCGGCATTTATCAGAACACAACACCCGGGTGAACGTGCTAATTTCAACTCTTTCACCAGCAGATTCAGTGGTGTGTCAACACTAATTACCCTCCATCTCTACCTAAGCAGCACTCAAACATAGATTTATATTAGTCTATATTGAGTTTGAAAGAGAGACTGAATAAGTAAGACATCACCATTAAGTTTTCACAGACCTCTGTCCATGCTGCTTTCTACTGTCTACCTGTTCCCTAACCTGTCTGACATCGAATGAACACACCAATACAACCCACACGCAGACAAAGGCACACTCACCTGCTGCAGTAGCATGTACACAGTTCTGCTCTACTGGCAATGGAAAAGCAATTTATAGCCTATTTTTAGCAGGTTTGCTATTGTTTGAAAAGCTTGCATGCATGCGTTAATTTTAGTGGCAAAGGGGTATGGCGTGCCCATGTTAGTGAGTGGGTCTATCTTAGTCTTGTTTTCATGCAAGTTGAAATCAACTTTAACTGTGTATTGAGCATAAATGGTTGATAGATATATTTAAAAAGACAAAGTTTTTTTTTTTTTTTTCATGTGTTTAATAATATTATTTGTGTATATGTTGACAAATTGTGGTATTGATGAGAAAAGTTTGCAGCAGAAGAAAGGAGATCCTTTACTTGGAGGTGGAGGCCTCGGTGTACAGCAAGTATTTGCCAGGTGTCTTTATGAATGTGATGTCCAGTTTATTTTCTTGTATTCACAGGAGAGGTCTTAACTTAATTTTGACCATGAACTTGTGCGTTTATTGGAACAGAGCCTCAGCAATATTCAAATGTTCAGCCTTAGTTAAACGATTTCTTACAACATACATTTTGTGTCTTTGTCTGCCTTTCTTTATGTCTATGATATTGAACCTATCAAAATTTGCTTTTTGTGGTATAATTGTATGAGAACATGCAATATTCAGTACAATGAACTAGTGCAGTTATTACATCTGTGTCTGTTCAATTTGTTGCTGTCTATCCCCATCCTGTGGCGTGACTTGGTAGTGCTGTGAAGTAAACCATAAATAAAAAGAAGACATTTATGTGGTATTTTATTGATCACTTTGATGTTTTTTATCTGCCTTTGTGTGCAGTATTAGAGGTCAGGTGTGCTGCAGAAAAGCACACGCAACACATTTATGTCTCAGGCATTTGTTTGATGGTCTCATTGACGCTTAAGTACTGTGAAAACACATTTTAAATCCAATATCAACAAATCAGTCACAAAAGGACTTCAGCGGTCAGAGCCTAAGTGCCTGTATAATATTCATGTGATCAAGGAATGGTTGTGTATGAGAGCATAATAACTGGCAGCTGATTATTTCTCTTAGAAATGTTTGCTTTTTTGTCTCCCGCTGTTATTTTTGCCACAGCTTGACTAAATTTCTCCATAGGGATTCATACAATGTTATCTCATCTTATTTTAAATATAAATATACATATGGCAGAGAAGGAGCCAGGCAGAGAGGCAGAGAGACAGATGATCAGTCAGGTCCAGACAGATGGATGAACTGACAGACAGAGATAAGGATGACGTGGATAAGAAAGGAAGTGAAGGTAAAAGAGCTATGATCAGCTGACGGTGTTGGTCAAGCATCAACATGACACCAGCAGATGTGACGCCGTTTGAAGCAGCACGTTGCCCTCCTAGTGGGTGTTGTGGAAGACAGATAGCTCAGCAGACAGCCTGTCCTGCCCCAGGGTGAGACTGATTTATAGGGTGGACTTGCTGCATGGTCAGGGCGGGGTGGTAAACAAGGTCCCTTGTTTCAGCACCACTCACACTGTATGCAGGTTTACCTGGACTACAGACACAACTGTATAAAATATCAGTTTTGCCCATCTTTAAATCTTGTCCAAAAAGTAATAATTTCCTGCTTTGTTGTCTACTCTTAACTAAACTTCAACATTAGTGAGTATGTTTCAGAGTGGGACTTTGTGCACATTCTTAAAACAAATCTGTAAGGTATAGTGGAATATTGCCATATGTGATATAAATATATATATATATATCAGAATTTCTCACTTCTTTTAGAAAAAAGACTTTTGAATAAAGACATTGCAATGTGTAAGGCTTGTTGCTGTGTTGTTTTCTCGTACTATTTCTCTAAAGGCATAATATATGTGTACTCTGTGTTTTAAGCTGTTTGTCACAGCATGTGAAACTGCTGCTTTGTCGGTTTTGCTGTAAGGATGGTAAGTAGCACAGCACGAAGGAGGAAAGGCAAATCCTGTGTTAAAGAGAAATAATGATATCTTTCAACCTGGGCCCTATTTTCCTACAATTTTGTGTCTAAGTGATTAATGGAAGCAACAATTTTAGAAATTGATTCAGTGTTTAGCGAGGGAGCAACAGCCAACAACTGCAAAAGTAGCTTCAATGTAACCATTAGGTATTCATTTTTATAGCCACAGACACACAACATTGACAGACTATACACTCACCTTTTAAAGTTGAAATGTTGCCGATTTAGACATCCAGCAGACATTGAGCAACAAAGACTTTGTTTGGGCACTGAAGCCCTGATACTCACTCTCAATTTAGCCCCATTCTGGTGTCCACCAATTGCAAAATGCTCCACTTTGTGTTATTTGGTGCTCATATAAACACTGTAAATAATTTTCCTGTAAAATAACAGTAAAGAGCTGGCAGCAGAGACGCCAGCTCTTTACTGTTATTTTTACGGTATTCATCCGTAAATTGATTTTACAGTAGTAGACCGTAAAACAAAAAAACGGTATATTTCTGTATTTCTATGATTTACAGTAAAGAGCTGGCAGCAGAGATGCCAGCAATATACCGTTATTTTTACAGTATTCATCCATGAATTGACTTTACAGTAGTAGTCTGTAAACCAGATATGCAGTGTATTTCTGTATTCACACTGTTAAATGATTTTACAGTCTAATACACCAAAAATAAATGCAACATATTTCTTAGTTTCTTATTTAGAAATTACAATAATATTGTGTTTAAGTTTACTTTAGACAGGCATAGTAGATAATACAACAATTTAGCTTAGCAGTTTCCTAAAATATCAATCTTGAATGCATGCAATCAATATTAGAACTTCAATATTCTACAGACAGTTGCTTAAGCATTATTGTGAATATTGTGCAAAATAAGCAATAAAAACTTAGAGAGATTCAAAATGATTTATTTCAAAAGGAAATATAATACTGAATACTGCTAGTTTCAACAAATTGAGGGGGAAAAAAAGAGAAAATAAACTCGAGTAGCAGTAGATTTCGAGTAGCAAATAGAGTTTCACACTATGGTGATAAACTTAAATTTTTAAATTGCTTGTCAGAGCATAACCTGCTTGTCAGGACATA
Source organism: Plectropomus leopardus (assembly GCF_008729295.1). Taxonomy (NCBI): domain Eukaryota; kingdom Metazoa; phylum Chordata; class Actinopteri; order Perciformes; family Serranidae; genus Plectropomus; species Plectropomus leopardus. The sequence goes on from NC_056463.1 coordinate 35,555,785, forward strand.
ACCTATAGCTGACTTTTTGAGTCAATGCCAATATTATTCAACATTGTCTTTAACACATAAGTTTGAACATTTGTTCAATAACACACTGGGTCTAAGAAAAAGACCAACGCAACAAATACAGAGGAAATAAGTGTTTAAACATTATTAAGACTATTTTCAAGGTAGGAACATTAAGACCTTTTTGATTATATGAGTAAAAACATTCAGCAAACCAGCATGTGTTTTTCCTCTTAAAATAGTCCTGTGAGATAGATTAAAATTTCCTCTAAACTCCACTTAAAAGATTTACATTATGTACTGTACTCTGCAATGTATTTTATGCTGTCTGTGAAAATGCAGAACTGTATGCAGAACTGACAACATTTGGAAAACAAAGGTAAGAACATTTTGAAAAAGTACCTCAAGGCAATTCCAAAACTTTTACAGTACAGTTTGAACATTTTGACATTATGCATCATTACAGTAATGTGGATAAAGAGAACATTTAGGGAAGAAACTGTAATAGACTCCTCTGCCAGTGCAAGCTTGCGACTTGCAGCTTACTTATTAAAATAGTCCTGTGAGGTAGGTTTGGGTTTTTCCGTCTTACTGTAGTTCCGGGAGTCTGGGTGGGTGTGAACTGCCCTGATTCAAATCCTGAGAGATGAACATCAGTTTGTACTGCACTGTTCCCCTGCAGCATTATTCCGGTGGAGCCACTGTGAAACAATAAAAAACATATATTATACAATCTGGAATGAACAATATAATCTACAAGTTAATGTTTATAAAGCTAATAATACCACTCCTTTGTCTTAATGGCAATGCCAGACTGTCAAAACAACACATGGACAGCAAGATTAAGAACTCACTGAGCTACACGAAGTCCCATTCAAAGTCAAGGAGTTTCTTCAGGAGCATGGAGACGTGTGTGTTGACTGTAGGAGACTTCTTCTGGACAATCACACCTTTCTTCTTGGAGACAACCTTGCCCCTTTTGGCCTTTGTCCCTCTCTCTGGATTTATACCAATGAAGCGCCTAAAATCAAAATAGATCAAAGTGAAGTAAAGTGACATCAAATGCAATTATAATAAAGCCTTAGTCCAATATCCTGTGTGTGTGTGTGTGTGTGTGTGTGTGAGTGAGTGAGTGAGTGAGTGAGTGAGTGAGTGAGTGAGTGAGTGTGTCTGTGTGTGTGTGTGTGTGTGTCTGTGTGTGTGTGTCTGTGTGTGTGTGATGTGGTTTCAAAATACTAAAACACCACTGTATCAGCCTTAACACTGAATTTTTTTTTTTTACCTTAAATGAGGTACAATGATAAGATTATGAAAGAAAAGCTACAGCTGATGCAAAACGGTTTGACAAATCACAGTGCTGGGAGAACTTATGTTAGAATATGTAAAGCACACAGTGACAAAGAAATAAAAAAAATGTATAAAGAGTCTAGAGAGTCACTATTTTCACAACAATTTTTTAAATGGAAAATCAACCCTACAAGCCAAGAGGATTCAAGTTTCTTTTTTAAACTGAACTATCTTCCATTAACTCATTGTAAAATACACTTCATTAAGAGTTGACACAAACAAAATAAAATTCACCAAAACTATACCTCTAGGTGATCCTGACTTGGACAAAGTAAATCCTTAACCGCCGGACAACATATAATTATTCCATTGACTTCATGTAATGCTATTTTCCTGCTTGCTCCACCGGCCGATGGGGACCTCTCGTTAAGAAGTGCTGCTCCTAGGATGAAGATTCAGCTTTGTATATTATTGTTAACCAAGATTAAACAACAACAACTACAACAAGACAAAGAAATATCCCATAGTAGAATATTGTTCCGGCTACCCTATTCAAATAGATAGAAAGCACTGATAGCTTACATACAGCTAGACAAACTCCTGAGTGTTATATCAAACTTTCTTGGCAGTAGGCCTATAAATAAGATAGCTCCCCCAGAGGCAAAGAAAAAAGATTTTGACTTACCATTTAATTTTGTAGATGCAAGATCAGAATTGTTGTGATGAAGACAGATGATATGTAGCACATGGTGCGTTCTGCAGTCCTCTTCCGGAAAATTTCCCCAAAATACTGTAGTATACCGTTATTTAAAACAGCAGCATACCGTTTACGGCCTCTGTCCTGTTGCTCCATATTAAGAAGCCCACAATGCATTGCATATTACAGTACTAAACTGTTAAACATCAAAACAGTATTTTACTGTTGAAAATTGGCTGTAAATTTACAGCAATTGCTTACAGACAGAAGGCAGCTAATAGGCTGATATTTTCTTGGCTATAATTACATTAACGGTATCAATAATCACTGCCAAAAGCATCTCAAGCACAGTGATTTCAGAAGCACGACATTTACTGTAAATATTCCAGAAGACATGAGCTGTTTAAGTGACTTGACTTTTATTTAGAGGAATACGGAAAAGACGAATTCATTCTGTGAAAAAAGTAGGCAATTAAATAATCCTCCAACAAAGCAATAGCACATAGCCTGGCAATAATTTTTGTTACACTCTGCTATAATATTAACCCTTTAAAACCTGGATTGACATCACTTTTCTTGTGCTGTGTTCAGATGCCTTTCACAATTTACCTTTGAACTAATTGAGGAAATTGGTTTGATAGTCTTTCAAAAACATTTCATGCTGATTTTGGATCTATTTTGTTAAGGTGATCATTGCCTTCATTCTTTGTTTTTGAAAGAAATGAAGCCCATTTGCCCAGGGTTCAAAGAGTTAAACAACCTCCTTGTCTCATGCCTTCTTTCACTTCTCTTAATTGTAAATTTACTGTGTTAAAACCACATCCTCCCTGATCGGACCAGGTTTCTTTCCAGATTCTGTCTGCCTTGAATTCGCTCCTGTCCCACACCCCCAATTCCTCTCTGTCAACCTCCCGCTATGAGGGGTTTCTCTCTGACAAGGTCAGGGGCTGTGGTACTTCCCCCAGTCTCCTTGCAGATTTCCCATCGTCTCTAGTCTGGACCCACTGCTGCTGCTGTGCTATATACACCGTAGGAGGTTGGACATGGATGTCCTTCACATCCTCCTCCTCTTTCTTTTCTCATTTCCTGCTCCTACTCCTTCAAATGTTCTGTCAGCTTGCATCATCTTTCTGTCATACTGCACTTCTGCCACCTTCTCGCACATTTCCTCCTTCTACATCTCATCTTCCATGTCCTCCTCCAAATCTTTCTCCACCTTTTTTTCTTCATCTCCTCCTGTCCTCCTTTGTCAATGTGCAGAAAGCATTAACCCTTCCTGGGGTCCTGCCCTGGGTGGTGAAGAAGATTAAATTACCTCAGGAAGACAACAGTTGCCTGGGAAGTGTCTAGCCGTGTTTGGATATTCATATTAATCTCTCCTAAATCTGCCTACAGTTTTTCCTTAGACACAGGCAGAGGAGTGTGTGACTGGAGGGATCTGTTCACCCTGTTGTTAATCTCAAACATTCCCATGTACATGCATTACATATTAATAAATGATTCCATACTATGATTTCACATGTAAAGCTTGTTTAAGGGAAAATAGTTCCAAATCCCAGGATATAGCAAAAAACAGCTTCAATTCTTGAAAACTGTATTGGGTGCACAGTTATGGCAAGGATGAAAATAACACATACAAAGTCTAGTTTTATTTTGGATAATATGACCATGTCAGACATTTATATATCATCATCATGACCTAAAAGTATGCATGTGTTACTGCGCATAAAACATCCATAATAAGCTGCTTAGTGACAGTAAAGCCTGATGTAACTGTAGGACTACAATCAATGGGAGCTAAAATTAAAATGTATTAGACTGAGCTGTTATTCATGAGTTGGGGTGAGTGGGTGGGTTGGGGGGGTGCAGCTTGAAAGTGGAACCAAGCTTTTTTTTTTTTCATTTAGTTAAGCAATGATTGGTGCCCAAAAGTGCTACAAAATGTATTTGTTATGTTATAAAAGGAGATATGCATCAGTTATTGATAAACTTGAAACTTGTTTGTATTATTGTGATGTTTAATTTTTTGTGGATGCATGCATATGTATGTGTAAGTACGTGTATGTCTGGATATGTGTATTTTGTATGTATTTATGCATGTTAGTAATGCTTATGTTTATGTACATGTCACAAGGTGATGGAGTATGTCTGTGCATGAGGGAATGATTGGTCATGGTGGTGGCACTGTCTGATTGTGGGAACTTCCTGTGCTTTTGAAGGATTTATTATTTGAACTGAAAGGACTTGATGCACATGCACGCCACCACAGCAGGCCGCTAACAAGGAGAGGGACAGTTAAGTCCATCTTTTATGTTTTTATGCTGGTGAATGTGAAAGCATGAGGAGATTGCCCAGAGTCCTGACAGTGATACTGACAGCATCAGAGACTGACAAAAACTAAATAACCTTATAAATAAGTAAAGAGTCATTTGTGTGTGTGTGTTTTGATTCTTTGTTTTACATTGGTTTGGCATTGATTTATCTGCATGATTATTCGACTCGTTTGGTTGTCGTGTTTAGTTGCCTTTTTTCTTTGCTTTATTGGTGTGAATATGTGGTTTTTTTTTTTGAATGAAGTAATTAAATTATTTTGGCTCACCTTTTTTAGCTAAAACTAAAGTAATGCTATATTAACACCTGAATGTAAAGAGGAGGGCAGAGACAGATGAGTGCTGATTAGTGTTTTATTCTGTTTTTACCAGTTGAGGACACCACATGCTTGAGGGACTGAGGACCATCTGTGTGCTAAAGCTACAGGCTGATAGGACTGCCCTCCGCTGGGAGAACACTGGACTTTTGATACTGGGACATTTTACATAGTCTAAGTACCTGGACTCATTTTAAGTTGTTTTCATTTGTTTAACTTTGCTTTAAACCTTCCATTTCATCAGTCGTGAGGAAATTTGTTGTAAAACATATCGATTTTCTGCATGTTGTTTTGAGTCAGCAGAACTCCCCTGTAGATTTCACCAGTTCTTATCACATTTAAAATGTCTTAGTCACACTACACACTTGACATGTGCATGCTTATGTGCATGTGTACACATGGGAAGCTATGTGTCTTCTGATGTTGTATGGTGAATCTTCATTCATATGTGCATTTGTGTCAGGTGAAACCCTCTCTCAAGGCGATCTGCAACAGTGTTACCAGATGTATAATAGATATTGTATTTGCATGATAATTTTGCCCTCTGTACTATGTACGATCAATAATTCCAACATTGCTGTAATGTGCGATAATTTGACCATTGCGACACTTACAATAAGCACTTAATTTTGTTTATGCGTCTCATTTGAACTAATTCCCTGGCTCCTACATCTGTGTTTATGCATCACTTCTCACACGACCTCCTTACATGCTCCCTTTCACTTGTATACTATATCAGCATGCTGAAGAAAAAAAAAAAAGAAAGAAACTGACGTCAGCTGTGGGCTGAGACGTGTGGACTAAGAAATTGCTTCTCTGGCAGTAGGTATGGGTAGATTTGTAGATGTGTCAGAGACTCATTTAAATACTTGTTTACTAAAGTTATAAATTAAACCTATTGGTTCTGGTGATTGTGACAGGCATACGATAATTTCACTCAAAATATGATAATTTTAAGCCTCTGGAATGACAGTTTAACATTTCCAGTTTGGCCACACTGTTCTGCAATATTAACTGACTGTTCATTGTTTTCAATGGCAGTTAAGGAAAAAGAAAACAACAACTTAAGAGTTAAAACTTAAAAAAAAAAACTCTTTAAACACACCATCAAAAATACTCCAGTTTTTGTTTCATAAGCTGAAATAGTAAATGCACCTGCCATGTATCCCACCATGTTGCCATAACATTTGAATTTTTCCTCCGTAAGGTATTGTGTCAATTTATTCAAATTACAAGGCTCAATAAAACTCTTCTGTGCTACATGTACCTCTACAAAGTGATCTGCTTTTATTATCTTATGTTGTACATTTATTTAGCCATGATTAAAGAAAGAGACAATATGGCTTAACAGTCAAGGTCTCTCTCTTTGTGTGTGTGTGTGTGTGTGTGTGTGTGTGTGTGTGTGTGTGTGTGTGTGTGTGTGTGTGTTGATAGATGTGTGTCACCTTGGCTGTCCTGATGACAGATGCTGAGTTACAAAACCACCAGTGTATCATGTATCGTGTTTGTGCAAATGAATATTAATTGTAAAAATATATCAGTTTTCCTCAAAGTGGCCACATACTGTATTATGACACTTTGCAGTATTTTGGATGTAATACTATACTATGACTATTTTTTGGACAGTGTACTATATTATGACTCTCATGTTATTTTGAATGAAATAATGAAGTATACAATTTTATTCTATTTTGGACAACATACAATACTTTGACTATTTTACAATATTTTGGATGGCATATTTGATGACTTGTTAATGCTACTTTGTACATAATACACTATGACTCTTTCATGTTGTTTTGGATGATATACTATAAAATGAAGGTTTTTCTGCTATTTTGGATGACATGCTATGCTTCAATTTTTTTATGCTATTTTTCAATAACATATTATATAATTTTTTTTCATGTTATTTTAGACAACATACTGTACAATGACATTTTTATTTTATTTTTTTTGGATGACTCACTGTACTACATTATGCTTTTTGTGATGAAAAATTATACTATGAATTAATGCTAATTTGGATAAGGTATTGTACTATGACTGTTGTATTCTGTTTTGGAGGACAAGTAATATTAGGAATGTTTTGATGTTATTTTGGACAGTACACTATACTATTACTTTTTTATGATATTTTAAATGACATACTTTACTATGCCAATTTCATGCTACTTTGGACAACATACTATGATGTTATAATATGATTTTTATGATTTTTTATGCTGTTTTGGACAACATACTGCACTATGATGTGTTTATATTATTTGGACAAAATTATTTACTGTGAAGGATTTATGCTGTTTTGGATGATATACTATACTTTAACTTTTTTTGTACTTTTTTATACTTCATGCTGTACTCAGACACTTTTATGCTATTTTGAATGGCATATTATACATTTTGATAGTATTTTGGAAGACAAACAATTATATTACATCCATATTACATCCTGCTTTTTTGGGTGACATACCCTATTAAAAATATTTTTTAATGCTTTTTTGGACGACATATAAAACTCTTATTAGACTATTTTTGACATACTATTGTATGACAATTTTTAATATTTTTGAAGACATTCTGTAGCATACTATAGTACTATTACTATAGTATGGCATTTTCAGTCATTTTTTTACATGATATATTGTGATATGACATGTCTCAGCAGGCTGTTTTATGTGGTTTTCAGCTGGTTTTGGACAGGTCATACTATATGACTTTTTTTTGTCGTTTTTCAACATGCTATAATATTACTTTTTACCCTTTTTTGGGCCTTTTTTCAATATGCTATGCAATGGCACATCTCTATGAGCTATAATCAGTGGTTTTCAGTCATTTTTGGGACATTACAAAAATTAAGATTTTTCGCCATTTTTTCAACATGCTATATAATGAGTTTATGGCCTTCTTTTGGAACTTTTTTTCAACATGCTATCCTATTGCACATCTCTATGAGCTATAATAAGTAGTTTGCAGTCAATTTGAAAATTTTCACCTTACTATAGTAAGCGGTTTTTGGCCATTTTTTCAACATGCTATATGATGACTTTTTGGCCCTTTTTTGGCTATATATACAGTGCCTTGCGAAAGTATTCGGCCCCCTTGAACCTTTCAACCTTTCACCACATTTCAGGCTTCAAACATAAAGAAATAAAATTTTAATTTTTTGTCAAGAATCAACAACAAGTGGGACACAATCGTGAAGTGGAACGAAATTTATTGGATAATTTAAACTTTTTTAACAAATAAAAAAACTGAAAAGTGGGGCGTGCAATATTATTCGGCCCCTTTACTTTCAATGCAGCAAACTCACTCCAGAAGTTCAGTGAGGATCTCTGAATGATCCAATGTTGTCCTAAATGACTGATGATGATAAATAGAATCCACCTGTGTGTAATCAAGTCTCCGTATAAATGCACCTGCTCTGTGATAGTCTCAGGGTTCTGTTTAAAGCGCAGAGAGCATCATGAAGACCAAGGAACACACCAGGCAGGTCCGAGATACTGTTGTGGAGAAGTTTAAAGCCGGATTTGGATACAAAAAGATTTCCCAAGCTTTAAACATCTCAAGGAGCACTGTGCAAGCAATCATTTTGAAATGGAAGGAGTATCAGACCACTGCAAATCTACCAAGACCCGGCCGTCCCTCCAAACTTTCATCTCAAACAAGGAGAAAACTGATCAGAGATGCAGCCAAGAGGCCCATGATCACTCTGGATGAACTGCAGAGATCTACAGCTGAGGTAGGAGAGTCTGTCCATTGGACAACAATCAGTCGTACACTGCACAAATCTGGCCTTTATGGAAGAGTGGCAAGAAGAAAGCCATTTCTCAAAGATATCCATAAAAAGTCTCGTTTAAAGTTTGCCACAAGCCACCTGGGAGACACACCAAACATGTGGAAGAAGGTGCTCTGGTCAGATGAAACCAAAATCGAACTTTTTGGCCACAATGCAAAACGATATGTTTGGCGTAAAAGCAATACAGCTCATCACCCTGAACACACCATCCCCACTGTCAAACATGGTGGTGGCAGCATCATGGTTTGGGCCTGCTTTTCTTCAGCAGGGACAGGGAAGATGGTTAAAATTGACGGGAAGATGGATGGAGCCAAATACAGGACCATTCTGGAAGAAAACCTGTTGGAGTCTGCACAAGACCTGAGACTGGGACGGAGATTTATCTTCCAACAGGACAATGATCCAAAACATAAAGCCAAATCTACAATGGAATGGTTCACAAATAAACGTATCCAGGTGTTAGAATGGCCAAGTCAAAGTCCAGACCTGAATCCAATCGAGAATCTGTGGAAAGAGCTGAAGACTGCTGTTCACAAACGCTCTCCATCCAACCTCACTGAGCTCGAGCTGTTTTGCAAGGAAGAATGGGCAAGAATTTCAGTCTCTCGATGTGCAAAACTGATAGAAACATACCCCAAGCGACTTGCAGCTGTAATTGGAGCAAAAGGTGGCGCTACAAAGTATTAACGCAAGGGGGCCAAATAATATTGCACGCCCCACTTTTCAGTTTTTTTATTTGTTACAAAAGTTTAAATTACTCAATAAATTTCATTCCACTTCACGATTGTGTCCCACTTGTTGTTGTTTCTTGACAAAAAATTTAAATTTGATATCTTTATGTTTGAAGCCTGAAATGTGGCGAAAGGTTGCAAGTTCAAGGGGGCCGAATACTTTCGCAAGGCACTGTATAGTGTGTCTCTAAGAGCTATAATAAGCAGTTTTCAGCCATTTTCTGGAAAAAAACTGAGAATTTTTGCCATACTATCATGTAATAATTTTTGACCATGTTTTCAGCATGCTATATATAATGAGTTTTTGGTCTTCTTTTGGCCCTTTTTTTTTCAAAATGCTATGCTATGGCACGTCTCTACGAGCTACAATAAGCCACTTACAGCCATTTTTGGGACATGTCAAACTTTCAGATTTGTCATATTAACATAGTATGTGGTTTTTGCCATTTTATCAAAATGCTATATAATGAGTTTTTGGCCTTCTTTTGGCCATTTTTTCAACATGCCATGCTATGGCACATCCGCATGAGCTATAATAAGTAGTTTTCAGTCTTTGTTGGGACATCTCAAAATTAAAATATTTCGCCATTCTATCTGTTTTTTGGCCATTTGTTCAACATGCTATATGATGAATTTCTGGCCCTTTTTTGAACATGCTATGCCATGACCCATCTCTACGAATTGTAACAAGTGGTTTTCAGCCATTTTTGGGACATGTCAAAATTTTAATTTTTCGCCCTGCGATAGTGTACGCTTTTTGGCCATTTTTTCCTCATGCTATATTATTGTGTTTTTTTTTAAACATTTTTGTCTGTTTTAATGCTATGGCTTGTCTCAGCATGCTATTTTATGCTATTTTGACGTGTTTTCAGCTGTTTTGAGGACATGTCAAATTTTGACATTTTTTGCCATACTATAGCCTTGCTTTTTTTGGTCATTTTTTTGAATTGCTATATTTATATTATTTGCTATATTATGGCATATTACGGTGACTTCTTGGCCTTTTTTGCCCTTTTTTCAAAATATTATGCTATGGTGCATCACCATGAGCTATAAGAAGCTGTTTTCAGCCATTTTTTGGGACATGTCAAAATTTGACATTTTTTTCATAATATAATATGTAGTTTAAGGCATTTTTAACCTTTTTTGGCTGTTTTTTTTCTAATGTGCTATGCTATGGCGCATCCCAATGACCTATAATAAGAGGTTTTATGCCACTTTTGGGGCATGTCTAAATTTGAGATTTTTCGCCAAACTATAGTATGCAGTTTTGGCCATTTTTTTAACACGCTATATCATGACTTTTTGACCTGGTTTTGGCCCTTTTTTCAACGTGCTATACTGTGGTGCGTCTCTATGAGCTATAATAAGTAGTTTTCAGTAATTTTTGGGACATCTCAAAATTAGAATTTTTTCACCATTCTATAGTATGCATTTTTTTGCAATTTTTTCAACATGCTATATAATGAGTTTTTTGGCCTTTCTTTTGGCCCTGTTTTCAACATGTTATGCTATGGCCAGTCTCTGCAAACTGTAATAAGTTGTTATATGTTATATGGCAAAAATGTCAAAATATGACATTTTACATGTTATATTATCGTGTTTTTCACCATTTTTTTGCACGTTTTAATGCTATGGCGTGCCACAGCACGCTATTTTATGCCGTTTTGAGGTGTTTTTAGCTGTTTTTTGGGACATGTAAAAGACATTTTTGCCATACTATATTCTTGCTGTTTTGTTAATTTTTTCAACATGGTGTTTTTGGCCGTTTTTAAAACAAACTATGCTATGGCGTGCCTTAATACACTCTTTTATGCTGTTTAGAGGGTTTTCATTTCTTTTTGGGACATGTCATATTTTGACATTTTTGCCATACAATAGCCTTGCCTTTTCGCTCATTTTTTTCAACATGCTTTTTTAAGGTGTTTTTAACCTTTTTAAAACAAACTATATGATGGCGTGTCTCAGCAGGCTCTTTTATGCTGTTTTTGAGGTGTTTTCAGCTGTTTTTGTTACATGTCATATTTTGACATTTTTGCCATACTATAGCCTTGCTTTTTCGCTTATTTTTTCAACATGCTATATTTTGGTGTTTATGGCCGTTTTTTAAAACAAACTATGCTATGGCGTGTCTCAATACACTATTTTATGCTGTTTTGAGGTGTTTTCATCCGTTTTTGTTAGATGTCATATTTTGACATTTTTGCCATACTATAGCCTTGCCTTTTCGCTCAATTTTTTCAACATCCTTTTTTTATGGTTAGTTTGACCATTTTTTATACAAACTATGCTATGGCGTGTCTTAATACGCTCTTTTATGCTGTTTTGAAGTGTTTTCACCTTTTTTGGGACACCTCATATTTTGACATTTTTGCCATACTATAGCCTTGCCTTTTCGCTCATTTTTTCAACATGCTTTTTTATGGTGTTTTTGGCCGTTTTTAAACAAACTATGCTATGGCGTGTCTCAGCAGGCTCTTTTATGCTGTTTTGAGGTGTTTTCATCCGTTTTTGGGACATGTCATATTTTTGACATTTTTGCCATACTATAGCCTTGCCTTTTCGCTCATTTTTTCAACATGCTATTTTTGGTGTTTTTGGCCGTTTTTGCAACAAACTTTGCTATGGCGAGTCTCAATACGCTCTTTTATGCTGTTTTGAGGTGTTTTCATCCGTTTTTGGGACATGTCATATTTTGACATTTTTTGACATACTATAGCCTTGCCTTTTCGCTCATTTTTTCAACATGCTTTTTTATGGTTTTTTGTCCATTTTTAATACAAACTATGCTATGGCGTGTCTCAGCAGACTCTATTTATGCTGTTTTGAGGTGTTTTCAGCTGTTTTTGGGACATGTCATATTTTGACATTTTTGCCATACTATAGCCTTGCCTTTTCGCTCATTTTTTCAACATGCTTTTTTATGGTGTTTTTGTCCGTTTTTAAAACAAACTATCTTTGGCTGGCGAGTCAGCAGGCTCTTTTATGCTGTTTTGAGGTGTTTTAAGCTGTTTTTTTTGGACATGTCATATTTTGACATTTTTGCCATACTATAGCCTTGCTTTTTCGCTCATTTTTTCAACATGCTATTTTTTGGTGTTTTTTATGTCCGTTTTTAAAACAAACTATGCTATGGCATGTCTCAATACGCTCTTTTATGCTGTTTTGAGGTGTTTTCAGCTTTTTTAGACATGTCATATTTTGACATTTTTTGCCATACTATAGCCTTGCCTTTTCGCTCATTTTTTCAACATGCTTTTTTATGGTTAGTTTGTCCATTTTTTATACAAACTATTTGCTATGGCGTGTCTTAATACGCTCTTTTATGCTGTTTTGAGGTGTTTTCAGCTGTTTTTGGGACATGTCATATTTTGACATTTTTGCCATACTATAGCCTTGCCTTTTCGCTCATTTTTTCAACATGCTATTTCATGGTTAGGTTTTTTTGGCCGTTTTTTTTGCAAACTATGCTATGGCGAGTCTCAATACGCTCTTTTTATGCTGTTTTGAGGTGTTTTCAGCTGTTTTTGGGACATGTCATATTTTGACATTTTTCCATACTATAGCCTTGCCTTTTCGCTCATTTTTTCAACATGCTTTTTTATGGTGTTTTTTGTCCGTTTTTGCAAACTTTCTTTGCTATGGCGATGTCTTAATAGGCTCTTTTATGCTGTTTTGAGGTTTTTTCAGCTGTTTTTGGGACATGTCATATTTTGACATTTTTGCCATACTATAGCCTTGCCTTTTCGCTCATTTTTTCAACATGCTATTTTGGTGTTTTTGGCCGTTTTTTAACTTTCAAACTTGCTATGGCGTGTCTTAATACGCTCTTTTATGCTGTTTTGAGGTGTTTTCAACTGTTTTTGGGACATGTCATTTTTGACATTTTTGCCATACTATAGCCTTGCCTTTTCACATCATTTTTCAACATGCTTTTTTATGGTGTTTTTGGCCCGTTTTTGCAAAACTATGCTATGGCGTGTCTAAAAAGGCTCTTTTATGCTGTTTTGAGGTGTTTTCAAGCTGTTTTTGGGACATGTCATATTTTGACATTTTTGACATACTATAGCCTTGCCTTTTCGCTCATTTTTTCAACATGCTTTTTTATGGTGTTTTTGGTCCGTTTTTAAAACAAACTTTGCTATGGCGTGTCTCGGCACGCTATTTTATGCTGTTTTGAGGTGTTTTTCAGCTGTTTTTGGGACATGTCATATTTTGACATTTTTGCCATACTATAGCCTTGCCTTTTCGCTCATTTTTTCAACATGCTTTTTTTTTATGGTGTTTTTGTCCATTTTTTTTACAAACTTGCTATGGCGTGTCTCGGCACGCTCTTTTATGCTGTTTTGAGTGTTTTCAGCTGTTTTTGGGACATGTCATATTTTGACATTTTTGCCATACTATAGCCTTGCCTTTTCGCTCATTTTTTTTCAACATGCTTTTTTCATGGTGTTTTTGTCCGTTTTTAAAACAAAACATGCTATGGCGTGTCTCAGCAGGCTCTTTTATGCTGTTTTGAGGTGTTTTTCAGCTGTTTTTTTGGACATGCATATTTTGACATTTTTCCATACTATAGCCTTGCCTTTTCGCTCATTTTTTCAACATGCTATTTTTTGGTGTTTTTGTCCGTTTTTTTTTAAACAAACTATCTTTGCTATGGCGATGTCTCAATACACTCTATTTTATGCTGTTTTGAGGTGTTTTTTCAGCTGTTTTTGGGACATGTCATATTTTGACATTTTTGCCATACTATAGCCTTGCCTTTTCGCTCATTTTTTCAACATGCTATTTTATGGTGTTTTTGTCCGTTTTTGCAACAAACTTTGCTATGGCGTGTCTCAGCACGCTATTTATGCTGTTTTGAGGTGTTTTCAAGCTGTTTTTGGGACATGTCATATTTTGACATTTTTTCCATACTATAGCCTTGCCTTTTCGCTCATTTTTTCAACATGCTATTTTTGGTGTTTTTGGCCGTTTTTGCAAACAAACTTTGCTATGGCGTCTCAGTCTCGGCACGCTATTTATGCTGTTTTGAGGTGTTTTTAGCTGTTTTTGGGACATGTCATATTTTGACATTTTTGCCATACTATAGCCTTGCCTTTTCGCTCATTTTTTCAACATGCTTTTTTCATGGTGTTTTTGGCCGTTTTTAAACTTTCTTTTTTGCTATGGCGTGTCTCAGCAGGCTCTTTTATGCTGTTTTTTTTGGTGTTTTAAGCTGTTTTTGGGACATGTCATATTTTGACATTTTTTTGCCATACTATAGCCTTGCCTTTTTCGCTCATTTTTTCAACATGCTATTTTTGGTGTTTTTGTCCGTTTTTGCAACAAACTTTGCTATGGCGAGTCTCAATATGCACGCTATTTTATGCTGTTTTGAGGTGTTTTCATCTGTTTTTGGGACATGTCATATTTTGACATTTTTCCATACTATAGCCTTGCCTTTTCGCTCATTTTTTCAACATGCTTTTTTATGGTTTTTTGGACCGTTTTTGCAACTTTCTTTGCTATGGCGTGTCTCGGCAGACTCTATTTATGCTGTTTTGAGGTGTTTTCAGCTGTTTTTGGGACATGTCATATTTTTGACATTTTTGCCATACTATAGCCTTGCCTTTTCGCTCATTTTTTCAACATGCTATTTTTATGGTGTTTTTGGCCGTTTTTTAAAAACTTTCTATGCTATGGCGTGTCTCGGCACGCTATTTATGCTGTTTTGAGGTGTTTTCAGCTGTTTTTGGGACATGTCATATTTTGACATTTTTGCCATACTATAGCCTTGCCTTTTCGCTCATTTTTTCAACATGCTTTTTTATGGTGTTTTTCCCTTTTTAAAACAAACTATGCTATGGCGTGTCTCAGCACGCTATTTTATGCTGTTTTGAGGTGTTTTAGCTGTTTTTTTGACATGTCATATTTTGACATTTTTGCCATACTATAGCCTTGCCTTTTCGCTCATTTTTTCAACATGCTATATTTGGTGTTTTTTGGCCGTTTTTGCAACTTTCTTTGCTATGGCGATGTCTCAATACGCTCTTTTATGCTGTTTTGAGGTGTTTTCAGCTGTTTTTGGGACATGTCATATTTTGACATTTTTTTGCCATACTATAGCCTTGCCTTTTCGCTCATTTTTTCAACATGCTTTTTTATGGTTTTTTTGTCCATTTTTTATACAAACTTTCTTTGCTATGGCGTGTCTCGGCACGCTTTTTATGCTGTTTTGAGGTGTTTTCAGCTGTTTTTGGGACATGTCATATTTTGACATTTTTGCCATACTATAGCCTTGCCTTTTCGCTCATTTTTTCAACATGCTTTTTTATGGTGTTTTTGGCCGTTTTTTAAAACTTTCTTTGCTATGGCGTGTCTCGGCACGCTATTTATGCTGTTTTGAGGTGTTTTCAGCTGTTTTTGGGACATGTCATATTTTGACATTTTTGCCATACTATAGCCTTGCCTTTTCGCTCATTTTTTCAACATGCTTTTTTATGGTGTTTTTGTCCGTTTTTGCAACTTTCTTATGCTATGGCGTGTCTCAGCACGCTCTTTTATGCTGTTTTTAGGTGTTTTAAGCTGTTTTTGGGACATGTCATATTTTGACATTTTTTGCCATACTATAGCCTTGCTTTTTCGCTCATTTTTTCAACATGCTATTTTTGGTGTTTTGGCCGTTTTTTTGCAAAACTTTCTTTGCTATGGCGAGTCTCAGCACGCTATTTTATGCTGTTTTGAGGTGTTTTCAGCTGTTTTTGGGGACATGTCATATTTTGACATTTTTGCCATACTATAGCCTTGCCTTTTCGCTCATTTTTTCAACATGCTTTTTTATGGTGTTTTTGTCCATTTTTTTTGTCAACTTTCTTTGCTATGGCGTGTCTCGGCACGCTATTTATGCTGTTTTGAGGTGTTTTTCAGCTGTTTTTGGGACATGTATTTTTGACATTTTTGCCCATACTATAGCCTTGCCTTTTCGCTCATTTTTTCAACATGCTTTTTTCATGGTGTTTTTGTCCGTTTTTGCAACTTTCTATGCTATGGCGAGTCTCGCACGCTCTTTTATGCTGTTTTGAGGTGTTTTCAGCTGTTTTTGGGACATGTCATATTTTGACATTTTTGCCATACTATAGCCTTGCCTTTTCGCTCATTTTTTCAACATGCTATTTTTGGTGTTTTTGTCCGTTTTTTTAACAAACTATTTGCTATGGCGAGTCTCGGCACGCTATTTTAATGCTGTTTTGAGGTGTTTTTTCAAGCTGTTTTTGGGACATGTCATATTTTGACATTTTTGCCATACTATAGCCTTGCCTTTTCGCTCATTTTTTCAACATGCTTTTTTTATGGTGTTTTTGCCGTTTTTTGCAACTTTCTTTGCTATGGCGTGTCTCAGCACGCTATTTTATGCTGTTTTGAGGTGTTTTCAGCTGTTTTTGGGACATGTCATATTTTGACATTTTTGCCATACTATAGCCTTGCCTTTTCGCTCATTTTTTCAACATGCTTTTTTTATGGTGTTTTTGTCCGTTTTTGCAACTTTCTTTGCTATGGCGTGTCTCAATACGCTATTTTATGCTGTTTTGAGGTGTTTTAAGCTGTTTTTGGGACATGTCATATTTTGACATTTTTGCCATACTATAGCCTTGCCTTTTCGCTCATTTTTTCAACATGCTTTTTTATGGTGTTTTTGACCATTTTTTTAACTTTCTTTGCTATGGCGTGTCTTAATACGCTATTTTATGCTGTTTTGAGGTGTTTTCAAGCTGTTTTTGGGACATGTCATATTTTGACATTTTTGCCATACTATAGCCTTGCCTTTTCACTCATTTTTTCAACATGCTTTTTTATGGTGTTTTTGGCCGTTTTTAAAACAAACTTTCTTTGCTATGGCGTGTCTCAGCAGGCTATTTATGCTGTTTTGAGGTGTTTTCAGCTGTTTTTGGGACATGTCATATTTTGACATTTTTGCCATACTATAGCCCTTGCCTTTTCGCTCATTTTTTCAACATGCTATTTTTTGGTGTTTTTGGCCGTTTTTTGCAACTTTCTTGCTATGGCATGTCTCAATCTCGGCACTCTTTTATGCTGTTTTGAGGTGTTTTTCAAGCTGTTTTTGGGATGTCATATTTTGACATTTTTTTCCATACTATAGCCTTGCCTTTTCGCTCATTTTTTCAACATGCTTTTTCATGGTTTGTTTTTGTCCGTTTTTAATACAACTTTCTTTGCTATGGCGTGTCTCAGCACTCTATTTATGCTGTTTTGAGGTGTTTTCAGCTGTTTTTGGGACATGTCATATTTTGACATTTTTCCATACTATAGCCTTGCCTTTTCGCTCATTTTTTCAACATGCTATTTTATGGTGTTTTTGTCCGTTTTTGCAACTTTCTTTGCTATGGCGTGTCTCAGCACGCTATTTTATGCTGTTTTGAGGTGTTTTTCATACTGTTTTTTGGGACATGTCATATTTTGACATTTTTGCCATACTATAGCCTTGCCTTTTCGCTCATTTTTTTCAACATGCTTTTTTTCATGGTGTTTTTGGCCATTTTTTACAAACTTTGCTATGGCGAGTCTTAATACGCTATTTTATGCTGTTTTGAGGTGTTTTAACTTTTTTGGGACATGTCATATTTTGACATTTTTGCCATACTATAGCCTTGCCTTTTCGCTCATTTTTTCAACATGCTATTTCATTTGTTTTTTGTCCGTTTTTGCAAACTATGCTATGGCGAGTGTCTTAATACACTCTTTTAATGCTGTTTTGAGGTGTTTTCAGCTGTTTTTGGGACATGTCATATTTTGACATTTTTCCATACTATAGCCTTGCCTTTTCGCTCATTTTTTCAACATGCTTTTTTTATGGTGTTTTTGGCCGTTTTTTTAAACAACTTTCTTTGCTATGGCGTGTCTCAGCAGGCTATTTTATGCTGTTTTTTTGAGGTGTTTTTTTTTTTTGGGACATGTCATATTTTGACATTTTTGCCATACTATAGCCTTGCCTTTTCGCTCATTTTTTCAACATGCTTTTTTATGGTGTTTTTGTCCGTTTTTAAAACTTTATGCTATGGCGTGTCTCAATACGCTATTTTGCTGTTTTGAGGTGTTTTCAGCTGTTTTTGGGACATGTCATATTTTGACATTTTTCCATACTATAGCCTTGCCTTTTCGCTCATTTTTTCAACATGCTTTTTTATGGTGTTTTTGTCCGTTTTTAAAACTTTTTCTATGCTATGGCGTGTCTCAGCACGCTATTTTATGCTGTTTTGAGGTGTTTTAGCTGTTTTTTTTGACATGTCATATTTTGACATTTTTTGCCACTATAGCCTTGCCTTTTTCGCTCATTTTTTCAACATGCTATTTTGGTGTTTTTGGCCCGTTTTTGCAACTTTCTTTGCTATGGCGAGTCTCTCGGCACGCTATTTATGCTGTTTTGAGAGGTGTTTTCAGCTGTTTTTGGGACATGTCATATTTTGACATTTTTGCCATACTATAGCCTTGCCTTTTCGCTCATTTTTTTCAACATGCTTTTTTATGGTTTTTTGTCCGTTTTTGCAAACTTTCTTTGCTATGGCGTGTCTCAGCACGCTACTTTTTATGCTGTTTTGAGGTGTTTTCAGCTGTTTTTGGGGACATGTCATATTTTGACATTTTTGCCATACTATAGCCTTGCCTTTTCGCTCATTTTTTTCAACATGCTTTTTCATGGTGTTTTTGGCCGTTTTTTTTGCAAAACTTTCTTTGCTATGGCGTGTCTCGGCTCTTTTTTATGCTGTTTTGAGGTGTTTTCAGCTGTTTTTGGACATGTCATATTTTGACATTTTTCCATACTATAGCCTTGCCTTTTTCGCTCATTTTTTCAACATGCTTTTTTATGGTGTTTTTGTCCGTTTTTTGCAACTTTCTTTGCTATGGCGTGTCTCAGCAGGCTCTTTTATGCTGTTTTGAGGTGTTTTTTTTGCTGTTTTTGGGACATGTCATATTTTGACATTTTTCCATACTATAGCCTTGCCTTTTCGCTCATTTTTTCAACATGCTATTTTTTGGTGTTTTTGTCCGTTTTTAAAACTTTCTATGCTATGGCGAGTCTCAATACGCTATTTTATGCTGTTTTGAGGTGTTTTCAAGCTTTTTTGGACATGTCATATTTTGACATTTTTGCCATACTATAGCCTTGCCTTTTCGCTCATTTTTTCAACATGCTTTTTTATGGTGTTTTTTGTCCATTTTTTTTACAAACTATGCTATGGCGTGTCTCGGCACGCTATTTTATGCTGTTTTGAGGTGTTTTCAGCTGTTTTTTTTGGGACATGTCATATTTTGACATTTTTGCCATACTATAGCCTTGCCTTTTCGCTCATTTTTTCAACATGCTTTTTTATGGTGTTTTTGGCCGTTTTTGCAAACAAACTTTGCTATGGCGTGTCTCAATACGCTCTTTTTATGCTGTTTTGAGGTGTTTTCAGCTGTTGTTTTGGGACATGTCATATTTTGACATTTTTGCCATACTATAGCCTTGCCTTTTCGCTCATTTTTTTTCAACATGCTTTTTTATGGTGTTTTTGTCCGTTTTTTTTGCAAAACTTTCTTTGCTATGGCGTGTCTCAGCACGCTTTTTATGCTGTTTTGAGGTGTTTTCAGCTTTTTTGGGACATGTCATATTTTGACATTTTTGCCATACTATAGCCTTGCCTTTTTTTCGCTCATTTTTTCAACATGCTATTTTTGGTGTTTTTGTCCCGTTTTTTAAAACTTTCTATGCTATGGCGTGTCTCAGCACGCTATTTTATGCTGTTTTGAGGTGTTTTCAGCTGTTTTTTTGGACATGTCATATTTTGACATTTTTCCATACTATAGCCTTGCCTTTTCGCTCATTTTTTCAACATGCTTTTTTATGGTGTTTTTGTCCATTTTTTGCAACTTTATGCTATGGCGTGTCTCGGCACGCTATTTTATGCTGTTTTGAGGTGTTTTCAGCTGTTTTTGGGACATGTCATATTTTGACATTTTTGCCATACTACTATAGCCTTGCCTTTTTCGCTCATTTTTTCAACATGCTTTTTTATGGTGTTTTTGGCCGTTTTTTTACAACTTTATGCTATGGCGAGTCTTAATAGGCTATTTTATGCTGTTTTGAGTGTTTTTTTTTTCCATAGCTGTTTTTGGGACATGTCATATTTTGACATTTTTTTCCATACTATAGCCTTGCCTTTTCGCTCATTTTTTCAACATGCTATTTTGGTGTTTTTGGCCGTTTTTTTAACAAACTTTGCTATGGCGTGTCTTAATACGCTATTTTATGCTGTTTTGAGGTGTTTTTTCAACTTTTTTGGGACATGTCATATTTTGACATTTTTCCATACTATAGCCTTGCCTTTTCGCTCATTTTTTTCAACATGCTTTTTTCATGGTGTTTTTTTGGCAATTTTTTAATAAAACTATGTATGGCGTGTCTCAGCAGCTCTTTTATGCTGTTTTGAGGTGTTTTCAGCTGTTTTTGGGACATGTCATATTTTGACATTTTTGCCATACTATAGCCTTGCCTTTTCGCTCATTTTTTCAACATGCTTTTTCATGGTGTTTTTGGCCGTTTTTTAAAACTTTCTTTGCTATGGCGTGTCTCAATACGCTCTTTTATGCTGTTTTGAGGTGTTTTTCAGCTGTTTTGGGGACATGTCATATTTTGACATTTTTGCCATACTATAGCCTTGCCTTTTCGCTCATTTTTTCAACATGCTTTTTTATGGTTAGTTTGTCCGTTTTTTTATACAAACTATGCTATGGCGTGTCTCGGCACGCTATTTATGCTGTTTTGAGGTGTTTTCAGCTTTTTTGGGACATGTCATATTTTGACATTTTTGCCATACTATAGCCTTGCCTTTTCGCTCATTTTTTCAACATGCTTTTTTTATGGTGTTTTTGTCCGTTTTTAAAACAACTTTCTTTGCTATGGCGTGTCTCAGCACGCTATTTTATGCTGTTTTGAGGTGTTTTCAGCTGTTTTTGGGACATGTCATATTTTGACATTTTTGCCATACTATAGCCTTGCCTTTTCACTCATTTTTTCAACATGCTATTTTTGGTGTTTTTGGCCATTTTTAAACTTTCTTTGCTATGGCATGTCTCAATACACTCTTTTTATGCTGTTTTGAGGTGTTTTAAGCTGTTTTTGGGACATGTCATATTTTGACATTTTTTTGACATACTATAGCCTTGCCTTTTCGCTCATTTTTTCAACATGCTTTTTTATGGTGTTTTTGACCGTTTTTGCAACTTACAAACTTTGCTATGGCGTGTCTCAGCACGCTCTTTTATGCTGTTTTGAGGTGTTTTCAGCTGTTTTTTTGGGACATGTCATATTTTGACATTTTTGCCATACTATAGCCTTGCCTTTTCGCTCATTTTTTCAACATGCTTTTTTATGGTGTTTTTGGCCGTTTTTTTAAACTTTCTTTGCTATGGCGAGTCTCGGCAGCTCTTTTATGCTGTTTTGAGGTGTTTTTAAGCTTTTTTTGGGACATGTCCTATATTTTGACATTTTTGCCATACTATAGCCTTGCCTTTTTCGCTCATTTTTTCAACATGCTTTTTTCATGGTGTTTTTGTCCGTTTTTTAATACAAACTTTGCTATGGCATGTCTCGGCTCTTTTTATGCTGTTTTGAGGTGTTTTCAGCTGTTTTTGGGACATGTCATATTTTGACATTTTTGCCATACTATAGCCTTGCCTTTTCGCTCATTTTTTCAACATGCTATTTTTTGGTGTTTTTTTGGCCATTTTTTTTGCAACTTTCTTTGCTATGCTATGGCATGTCTCGGCACTCTATTTATGCTGTTTTGAGGTGTTTTCAGCTGTTTTTGGGACATGTTCATATTTTGACATTTTTGCCATACTATAGCCTTGCCTTTTCGCTCATTTTTTTCAACATGCTTTTTTTATGGTGTTTTTGGCCGTTTTTGCAACTTTCTTTGCTATGGCGTGTCTCTCAGCACGCTATTTATGCTGTTTTGAGGTGTTTTAAGCTGTTTTTGGGACATGTCATATTTTGACATTTTTGCCATACTATAGCCTTGCCTTTTCGCTCATTTTTTCAACATGCTTTTTTCATGGTGTTTTTGTCCGTTTTTGCAAAATCTTTGCTATGGCGTGTCTCACGCTATTTTTTATGCTGTTTTGAGGTGTTTTTTAAGCTGTTTTTGGGACATGTCATATTTTGACATTTTTTGCCATACTATAGCCTTGCCTTTTCGCTCATTTTTTCAACATGCTTTTTTGGTGTTTTTGTCCGTTTTTTTAAACTTTCTTGCTATGGCGTGTCTCAGCACGCTATTTATGCTGTTTTTTTGAGGTGTTTTCAGCTTTTTTTTTTGGGACATGTCATATTTTGACATTTTTCCATACTATAGCCTTGCCTTTTCGCTCATTTTTTCAACATGCTATTTTTGGTGTTTTTTTGGCCGTTTTTAAAACAAACTTTGCTATGGCGAGTCTCAATACGCTATTTTATGCTGTTTTGAGGTGTTTTCAAGCTTTTTTTTTGGGACATGTCATATTTTGACATTTTTGCCATACTATAGCCTTGCCTTTTCGCTCATTTTTTCAACATGCTTTTTTATGGTGTTTTTGTCCATTTTTTACAAACTTTCTTGCTATGGCGAGTCTCGGCACGCTATTTTATGCTGTTTTGAGGTGTTTTCAAGCTGTTTTTGGGACATGTCATATTTTGACATTTTTGCCATACTATAGCCTTGCCTTTTCGCTCATTTTTTCAACATGCTTTTTTATGGTGTTTTTGGCCGTTTTTAAACTTTCTATGCTATGGCGTGTCTCGGCACTCTTTTATGCTGTTTTGAGGTGTTTTCAGCTGTTTTTGGGACATGTCCTATTTTTTGACATTTTTTTTTGCCATACTATAGCCTTGCCTTTTCGCTCATTTTTTCAACATGCTTTTTTATGGTGTTTTTGTCCGTTTTTGCAACAAACTATGCTATGGCGTGTCTCAGCAGCTCTTTTATGCTGTTTTGAGGTGTTTTAAGCTGTTTTTGGGACATGTCATATTTTGACATTTTTGCCATACTATAGCCTTGCCTTTTCGCTCATTTTTTCAACATGCTATTTTTATGGTGTTTTTGTCCGTTTTTGCAACTTTCTTTGCTATGGCGAGTGTCTCAATACACGCTATTTTATGCTGTTTTGAGGTGTTTTCAGCTGTTTTTGGGACATGTCATATTTTGACATTTTTGCCATACTATAGCCTTGCCTTTTCGCTCATTTTTTCAACATGCTTTTTTATGGTTTTTTTGTCCGTTTTTTTTAAAACAAACTTTGCTATGGCGTGTCTCAACGCTCTTTTAATGCTGTTTTTTTGAGGTGTTTTCAAGCTGTTTTTGGGACATGTCATATTTTGACATTTTTCCATACTATAGCCTTGCCTTTTCGCTCATTTTTTCAACATGCTATTTTATGGTGTTTTTGGCCGTTTTTGCAACAAACTTGCTATGGCGAGTCTCTGGCACGCTATTTTATGCTGTTTTGAGGTGTTTTTTCAGCTGTTTTTGGGACATGTCATATTTTGACATTTTTCCATACTATAGCCTTGCCTTTTTCGCTCATTTTTTTCAATGCTTTTTTATGGTGTTTTTGTCCGTTTTTGCAACTTTCTTTGCTATGGCGAGTCTCTCAGCACGCTATTTTATGCTGTTTTTGAGGTGTTTTTAGCTGTTTTTTTTGACATGTCATATTTTGACATTTTTGCCATACTATAGCCTTGCCTTTTCGCTCATTTTTTCAACATGCTATTTTTTGGTGTTTTTGCCGTTTTTAAAACAAACTTTCTTTGCTATGGCGTGTCTCAGCACGCTATTTTATGCTGTTTTGAGGTGTTTTCAGCTGTTTTTGGGACATGTCATATTTTGACATTTTTCCATACTATAGCCTTGCCTTTTCGCTCATTTTTTCAACATGCTTTTTTATGGTGTTTTTGTCCGTTTTTGCAACTTTCTTTGCTATGGCGAGTCTCGGCACGCTATTTTATGCTGTTTTGAGGTGTTTTCAGCTGTTTTTGGGACATGTCATATTTTGACATTTTTGCCATACTATAGCCTTGCCTTTTCGCTCATTTTTTCAACATGCTTTTTTGGTGTTTTTTTGCCGTTTTTAACTTTCTTTGCTATGGCGAGTCTCGGCACGCTCTTTTATGCTGTTTTGAGGTGTTTTCACTGTTTTTTGGACATGTCATATTTTGACATTTTTCCATACTATAGCCTTGCCTTTTCGCTCATTTTTTCAACATGCTATTTTTGGTGTTTTTGGCCCATTTTTTAACAAACTTGCTATGGCGTGTCTTAATACGCTCTTTTATGCTGTTTTGAGGTGTTTTCAGCTTTTTTGGGACATGTCATATTTTGACATTTTTTGCCATACTATAGCCTTGCCTTTTCGCTCATTTTTTCAACATGCTTTTTTTTCATGGTGTTTTTTTTGGCCGTTTTTAACAAACTATGCTATGGCGTGTCTCAGCACGCTCTTTTATGCTGTTTTGAGGTGTTTTCAGCTGTTTTTTTTGGACATGTCTCATATTTTGACATTTTTGCCATACTATAGCCTTGCCTTTTCGCTCATTTTTTCAACATGCTTTTTTTTATGGTGTTTTTGGCCGTTTTAAAACAAACTATGCTATGGCGTGTCTCAATACGCTCTTTTATGCTGTTTTGAGGTGTTTTCAGCTGTTTTTGGGACATGTCATATTTTGACATTTTTGCCATACTATAGCCTTGCCTTTTCGCTCATTTTTTTCAACATGCTTTTTTATGGTTTTTTGTCCATTTTTTTTAACAAACTTTGCTATGGCGTGTCTTAATACGCTATTTTATGCTGTTTTGAGGTGTTTTAAGCTGTTTTTGGGACATGTCATATTTTGACATTTTTGCCATACTATAGCCTTGCCTTTTCGCTCATTTTTTTCAACATGCTTTTTTATGGTGTTTTTGGCCGTTTTTTAAAACAAACTTTGCTATGGCGTGTCTCAGCAGGCTCTTTTATGCTGTTTTGAGGTGTTTTAAGCTGTTTTTGGGACATGTCATATTTTGACATTTTTGCCATACTATAGCCTTGCCTTTTCGCGCTCATTTTTTCAACATGCTATTTCATGGTGTTTTTGGCCATTTTTAAAACAAACTATGCTATGGCGAGTCTCAATACACTCTTTTATGCTGTTTTGAGGTGTTTTCAAGCTGTTTTTGGGACATGTCATATTTTGACATTTTTTGACATACTATATAGCCTTGCCTTTTCGCTCATTTTTTCAACATGCTTTTTTATGGTGTTTTTGGCCATTTTTAATACAAACTATGCTATGGCGTGTCTCAGCAGACTCTATTTTATGCTGTTTTGAGGTGTTTTTTCAGCTGTTTTTGGGACATGTCATATTTTGACATTTTTTCCATACTATAGCCTTGCCTTTTCGCTCATTTTTTCAACATGCTTTTTTATGGTGTTTTTGTCCGTTTTTGCAACTTTCTTTGCTATGGCGTGTCTCAGCACGCTCTTTTATGCTGTTTTGAGGTGTTTTAAGCTGTTTTTTTGGGACATGTCATATTTTGACATTTTTGCCATACTATAGCCTTGCCTTTTCGCTCATTTTTTTTCAACATGCTTTTTTCATGGTGTTTTTTGGCCGTTTTTTAATACAAACTATGCTATGGCGAGTCTCGGCACGCTCTTTTATGCTGTTTTGAGGTGTTTTCAGCTGTTTTTGGGACATGTCATAATATTTGACATTTTTGCCATACTATAGCCTTGCCTTTTCGCTCATTTTTTCAACATGCTATTTTTGGTGTTTTTTGGCCATTTTTTTATACAACTTTCTTTGCTATGGCGTGTCTCGGCACGCTATTTTATGCTGTTTTGAGGTGTTTTCAGCTGTTTTTGGGACATGTCATATTTTGACATTTTTCCATACTATAGCCTTGCCTTTTCGCTCATTTTTTCAACATGCTTTTTTATGGTGTTTTTGGCCGTTTTTTAAAACAAACTATGCTATGGCGTGTCTCAGCACGCTCTTTTATGCTGTTTTTAGTGTTTTTTTTTTTTGGGACATGTCATATTTTGACATTTTTGCCATACTATAGCCTTGCCTTTTCTCATTTTTTCAACATGCTTTTTTATGGTGTTTTTGGCCGTTTTTAAAACTTTCTTTGCTATGGCGTGTCTCGGCAATACGCTATTTATGCTGTTTTGAGGTGTTTTCAGCTGTTTTTGGGACATGTCTCATTTTTGACATTTTTTGCCATACTATAGCCTTGCCTTTTCGCTCATTTTTTCAACATGCTTTTTTATGGTGTTTTTGGCCGTTTTTAAAACAAACTATGCTATGGCGTGTCTCGGCAGGCTCTTTTATGCTGTTTTGAGGTGTTTTCAGCTGTTTTTGGGACATGTCATATTTTGACATTTTTGCCATACTATAGCCTTGCCTTTTCGCTCATTTTTTCAACATGCTATTTTTGGTGTTTTTGGCCATTTTTTTATACAAACTATGCTATGGCGTGTCTCGGCACGCTCTTTTATGCTGTTTTGAGAGTGTTTTCAGCTGTTTTTGGGACATGTCATATTTTGACATTTTTTGCCATACTATAGCCTTGCCTTTTCGCTCATTTTTTCAACATGCTTTTTTATGGTGTTTTTGGCCGTTTTTAAAACAAACTATGCTATGGCGTGTCTCAGCAGGCTCTTTTATGCTGTTTTGAGGTGTTTTCATCCGTTTTGGGACATGTCATATTTTGACATTTTTGCCATACTATAGCCTTGCCTTTTCGCTCATTTTTTCAACATGCTTTTTTATGGTGTTTTTGTCCCTTTTTAAAACAAACTATGCTATGGCGTGTCTCAGCAGGCTCTTTTATGCTGTTTTGAGGTGTTTTAGCTGTTTTTTTGACATGTCATATTTTGACATTTTTGCCATACTATAGCCTTGCTTTTTCGCTCATTTTTTCAACATGCTATTTTTGGTGTTTTTGGCCGTTTTTTAAACAAACTATGCTATGGCGTGTCTCAATACGCTCTATTATGCTGTTTTGAGGTGTTTTCATCTATTTTTGGGACATGTCATATTTTGACATTTTTGCCATACTATAGCCTTGCCTTTTCGCTCATTTTTTCAACATGCTATTTTTGGTGTTTTTGGCCATTTTTGCAAACAAACTATGCTATGGCATGTCTCAATACACTCTTTTATGCTGTTTTGAGGTGTTTTCACGTTTTTGGGACATGTCATATTTTGACATTTTTTGACATACTATAGCCTTGCCTTTTCGCTCATTTTTTCAACATGCTTTTTTATGGTTTTTTTGACCATTTTTAATACAAACTATGCTCTTTGGCGCGTGTCTCAGCAGCTCTATTATGCTGTTTTGAGGTGTTTTCATGTTTTTTGGGACATGTCATATTTTGACATTTTTGCCATACTATAGCCTTGCCTTTTCACTCATTTTTTCAACATGCTTTTTTATGGTGTTTTTGGCAATTTTTTGCAACAAACTATGCTATGGCGTGTCTCAGCAGGCTCTTTTATGCTGTTTTGAGGTGTTTTTCATACTGTTTTTGGGACATGTCATATTTTGACATTTTTGCCATACTATAGCCTTGCCTTTTCGCTCATTTTTTCAACATGCTTTTTTATGGTTCGTTTGACCATTTTTAATACAAACTATGCTATGGCCTGTCTCAGCAGGCTCTTTTACGCTGTTTTGAGGTGTTTTCAGCTGTTTTTGGGACATCTCATATTTTGACATTTTTGCCATACTATAGCCTTGCCTTTTCATCATTTTTCAACATGCTTTTTTATGGTGTTTTTTGGCCGTTTTAAAACAAACTATTGCTATGGCGTGTCTTAAGAAGCTCTTTAATGCTGTTTTGAGTGTTTTTCAGCTGTTTTTGGGACATCTCATATTTTGACATTTTTGCCATACTATAGCCTTGCCTTTTCACTCATTTTTTCAACATGCTTTTTTATGGTGTTTTTGGCCGTTTTTAAAACAAACTATGCTATGGCGTGTCTTAATAGGCTCTTTTATGCTGTTTTGAGGTGTTTTCAGCTGTTTTTGGGACATGTCTCATTTTGAAATTTTTTCCATACTATAGCCTTTCTTTTTCGCTCATTTTTTCAACATGCTTTTTTATGGTGTTTTTGGCCTTTTTTAAAACAAACTATGCTATGGCGTGTCTCAGCAGGCTCTTTTATGCTGTTTTTAGCTGTTTTTTTTTTGGGACATGTCATATTTTGACATTTTTGCCATACTATAGCCTTGCTTTTTCGCTTATTTTTTTCAACATGCTATATTTTGGTGTTTTTGGCCGTTTTTAAAACTATGCTATGGCGTGTCTCAATACGCTCTATTATGCTGTTTTGAGGTGTTTTCAGCTATTTTTGGGACATGTCATATTTTGACATTTTTGCCATACTATAGCCTTGCCTTTTCACTCATTTTTTCAACATGCTTTTTTATGTGTTTTTGGCAATTTTTAAAACAAACTATGCTATGGCGTGTCTCAATACGCTCTTTTATGCTGTTTTGAGGTGTGTTTTCATCCGTTTTTTGGGACATGTCATATTTTGACATTTTTTGCCATTCTATAGCCTTGCCTTTTCGCTCATTTTTTCAACATCCTTTTTTATGGTTAGTTTTTGACCATTTTTTATACAAACTATGCTATGGCGTGTCTTAATACGCTCTTTTATGCTGTTTTTGAGGTGTTTTCAGCTGTTTTTGTTACATGTCATATTTTGACATTTTTGCCATACTATAGCCTTGCTTTTTCGCTTATTTTTTCAACATGCTATATTTTGGTGTTTTGGGCCATTTTTTATACAAACTAAGCTATGGCGTGTCTTAACACGCTCTTTTATAATGTTTTGAGGTGTTTTCATTTGTTTTTGGGACATGTCATATTTTGACATTCATGCAATACCATAGCCTTGCCGTTTCGCTCATTTTTTCAACATGCTATATTTTGGTATTTTTGGCCATTTTTATGCAAACTATGCTATGGCATGTCTCAATATGCTCTTTTATGCTGTTTTGAGGCGTTTTCATCCGTTTTTGTTAGATGTCATATTTTGACATTTTTGCCATGTTTGCCTTTTCGCTCATTTTTTCAACATGCTTTTTTATGGTTTGTTTGACCATTTTTAATACAAACTATGGCGTGTCTCAGCAGACTCTATTATGCTGTTTTGAGGTGTTTTCATCTATTTTTGGGACATGTCATATTTTGACATTTTTGCCATGTTTGCCTTTTCGCTCATTTTTTCAACATGCTTTTTTATGGTGTTTTTGGCCGTTTTTAAAACAAACTATGCTATGGCATGTCTTAAAAGGCTCTTTTATGCTGTTTTGAGGTGTTTTCACCTTTTTTGGGACATGTCATATTTTGACATTTTTGACAGCCTTGCCTTTTCACTCATTTTTTCAACATGCTTTTTTATGGTGTTTTTGGCCATTTTTAAAACAAACTATGCTATGGTGTGTCTTAATAGGCTCTTTTATACTGTTTTGAGGTGTTTTCAGCTGTTTTTGGAACGTCTCATTTTGAAATTTTTGCCATACTATAGCCTTTCTTTTTCGCTCATTTTTTCAACATGCTTTTTTATGGTGTTTTTAACCCTTTTTAAAACAAACTATACGATGGCGTGTCTCAGCAGGCTCTTTTATGCTGTTTTTAGCTGGTTTTTTTTGCATGTCATATTTTGACATTTTTGCCACACTATAGCCTTGCTTTTTCGCTTATTTTTTCAACATGTGCCTTTTCGCTCATTTTTTCAACATGCTATATTTTGGTATTATTTTGGCCATTTTTTTATACAAACTATGCTATGGCATGTCTTAATACGCTCTTTTGTGCTGTTTTGAGGTGTTTTCAACTTTTTTGGGACATGTCATATTTTGACATTTTTGCCATACTATAGCCTTGCCTTTTCACTCATTTTTTTCAACATGCTTTTTTTATGGTGTTTTTTGGCCGTTTTTTTATACAAACTATGCTATGGCATGTCTTAATACGCTCTTTTGTGCTGTTTTGAGGTGTTTTCAACTTTTTTGGGACATGTCATATTTTGACATTTTTGCCATACTATAGCCTTGCCTTTTCGCTCATTTTTTCAACATGCTTTTTTATGGTGTTTTTTAGCCGTTCTTAAAACAAACTATATGATGACGTGTCTTAAGAGGCTCTTTAATGCTGCTTTGAGTTGTTTTCAGCTGTTTTTGGGACATCTCATATTTTGACATTTTTGACAGCCTTGCCTTTTCGCTCATTTTTTTCAACATGCTTTTTTATGGTGTTTTTGGCCGTTTTTAAAACAAACTATGCTATGGCGTGTCTCAGCAGGCTCTTTTATGCTGTTTTTAGCTGTTTTTTTTTTGCATGTCATATTTTGACATTTTTGCCATACTATAGCCTTGCTTTTTCGCTTATTTTTTCAACATGCTATATTTTGGTGTTTATGGCCGTTTTTAAAACAAACTATGCTATGGCGTGTCTCAATACGACAAACTATGCTGCTTTGAGGTGTTTTCAGCTGTTTTTGGGACATCTCATATTTTGACATTTTTGCCATACTATAGCCTTGCCTTTTCGCTCATTTTTTCAACATGCTTTTTTATGGTGTTTTTGGCCGTTTTTAAAATAAACTATGCTATGGCGTGTCTCAGCAGGCTCTTTTATGCTGTTTTGAGGTGTTTTCAGCTGTTTTTGTGAAATGTCATATTTTGACATTTTTGCCATACTATAGCCTTGCTTTTTCGTTCATTTTTTCAACATGCTATATTTTGGTGTTTTTGGCCATTTTTAAAACAAACTATGCTAAGGAATGTCTTAATAGGCTTTTATGCTGTTAATTGCCTTCTTTCCATGCTTTTGAAAGAATTTAAGCCAATGTGCTCAGGTTTCAAAGGCTTAATAAAGGGTACAGCACACACTCAATGGAGCTAGCAACTTTAATCCAGACCTCAATTTTATTTTGAAAGCTTTCTTTTTATACACATCTACATATTTACAAAAAGTAAAATTCGACAAGCATCCAAGAAAAACAATCTGAACTTCAAAGAGCAACTTCAGAGCCGAACTGGCACGCACACAACAAAACGTATGCATCACGCTTTCACATTATGCAAAAATCTAACACACAGTTATACCTACACACATTACCATGCACAAAATGCACCCTAAATTGCAACCACACGCGGTCCAAGATGTCTCACTAACAGAAGTGTTAACAACACAAAGCATACAAGGCATATCACACTAATGTGCAACATTTTTAACACACATCCACATTGAACAAACACCCACGCACAAATTCACTCCACCACAGTTTTAAAAAAAAAAGAGAGAAAAGACACTCTGGGTCCTTTGGCAAATAACACCTACTCCTTCACCATCTGTGTAGTAGAGACAGGAATGGATCTCAACCTAAAATGGTGTATACCAATAGATGATATCAGTGCAATTTTCTGAGCCTTTTATGGCTGATGTGCCTCATGACTGACATTTTTGATACACTGGCACATAAAATGTAACTATTTTTAACATTTTGCTACAGGTGTTTACTTCAGAACTGGATGTTCTCAGTCAATTTCGTCATATCTGATGAGTGCTACACGTAAATTGCTACACCTTAACATGGGATTTTTTCTTAAGTATACCTTTTTTTTCCATTATGTGATTGTAGCAGTTATTTCCGTGTGCTCTCACCTACACAGAGGTCTTTGGAGTATGGTGTCATTTGAGGAGAGGGCGTTGGGAAGATCCACTGACAGGTGGGGGTTTAGGGATAAATCAATCAGAATCATATTTGTCTCCATCATCATCATCATCCTCGTTGTCATGTTCACCACGGCAGCCCAGCTCATGCAGCACTTCCCTCTGGTAGCGATCCCAGCTCCTCCGGCTATATGAGTGCTCCTCCTCCCAGTATCCTGCAAAGACAAGCCATCTCAGTTAGCAATGTCCGTGTTCTTGGGTTTCATTTACAGTAATAAAGCTAGTCTAGATAGCATTTATCAGTGAACAAAATTAACTGTTTTTCCTTCCTTGCCCACCAATGAATTTTAAAGATTCTGTATTCAACATTCAGAACATTATTATATCAGAAAACCACTATTTGCTGTATGCAAAGAGAGAATGAGAGAATGAAGTAACGCTACCTCTGTATGTGTTGTACAATTTGGCTTTAAAATAACATTATAGTATTTTAGGCTATATCATGATATACAAAATAGATCATGATATTTTCAAATCGCCTGTAAACTATTGTGGACTACTAAAATACATAACTATTAATTAAATGGCAGTTACTAAAAAGTTTAATAAGCTAACTACTGCCATATAATAAAGTTAAATAAAGTAGTGTTAAAATACATAAGGTTAGAAAAGTTATGAAGTTATACACAGCACGTTCAAACCGACCGAGGCCGGCCACCAGAACCGCACAGGCGTAACCGAGGTGCCCGTTCTCACAAAGGCCACACTGCAACGTTCCAGAACAAACTGTTTCCCTGGCATCAATACTTCTGAGGAAGGTGAAACGATCTTTCCTGTGCTATTATGGGGTTGATGCTCTTAAATGATAGGGACACACAGGAAGTGTTAGACTGAGGTTAGGATCTTCCATTAATACAATTATGGGTTATTCTCTGATCAGGCCTCTTCTTTATCTTTTCCTTCAGTGTTTTATGGGATAGGTTTCCTCTCTGCTGCTGATGCTTGACATTGCCTTTTCTTTAATCTTAACTTTTCATCTGCTTGATCATCTTGCACTATTTCAGTGCACCTGATCAAGTCCAGATGTCACACCTAATTCAGTTCCTCACTGGTTTTCATCCCCTCATTTTTATTGTCACTTCATTTATGAGTTTGTTGTTCATTTAGTCATTTTATTCACTTTGTGTCTTTGTTGTATTCACTGTTTCATCATCTATCCATACTTACTCTTAAACTCAGTCATTTGTAGTTTTAGGAGTAGTTTTGCCCTTAGTGAGTAGTTTAATAAACCTTTAATTTATAAAAACACACGATCTTGTGATGTGTGTGTATAATGTCAGGTCCTTGTATACATGGAAAAAGAACTCTGTAGCAAATTTCAAATTAAGAGACTAGATTGATTAATAAGTTAAAACAGGCTATTAAAATTTCTATCTTAATGGGTGGTGCTCTGAGGTTTTAAACTCTAATTTTTAATGTAAACTTATTGTTCCTGATAGCTGAAGTTGAGTCTCATTACTCCACTTCATCTTCTATACCAATTCATGTTTCTGAGTCATAATTTTGCATTATGAGTCATAGTTACGTATTCTGGTATTGATTTATTAATTAATTAATCATTTTAATTAATTGCTAATTAATTAGTAAGTCCCCTATTTAAACCGCTACACTAAAATGTATGTTACATGCATGAACACAGCCAAAATTACTGAAAAATGTAAAATGAGAGGCGGGTCAAATGCACCAAACAGTCCCTTAGGGTTATTAACAGGGGCTGCATCAGATAACAGAAAGTGTACTCACAATCCTGTACCAACACAATAATACATACATGAATACGCACCTCCATAGCGCTCCTCTCTGTCACTGCCGTCTTCATCACTTTCCTCATCAGGGTAGTCATTCCTCCAGTTGCCTTCCTCGTTTTCATCATCCTCATCTTCATACACCTCCTCTTCATGAACCACAAGGTCGGGCACCTGGGACAAACAATAACCCATTTATGTGAAAGCCTTGTTTTTGTTTGTTAATTATTGTTTTATTGTCCTCAGAGAAATATTTGTAATAATAAATAATGTACTTCTTGGGAAAGTTTTAGCCAAATTAATTCGATTAGAGGAAGTGGTACTGAATGCTGCGTTCTATAGACCGATAGGAAATTGTATCTGGTGCTGACTGGCCTAAAGTAGTATTTGATCCAGCACCACTGCTTTGAGTTAATTAAATATGAAATATAAGCTGAACAGCAAAGCCAAAATGTAAAGGTAGGCAAAAAGATATAACTTAGTCAAAACCACCTCCTGTCAGCTGACACTCGCTGATTTTTTAACAGTTTTACAGGTAGTTAGCACATAACGGATGTGAAGCTATATCCATGTGTACTTTCTACTTCACCCATGTCTTCATTCACTCACTCCGATTCCAGCACTCATTCATCTGTCCGTCCATCCATCCACACACACCAGTTCTCCCTCATCAGCGTAGGCCCTGACAGACAGGATGTCCTGGATCCACCCTGGTGTGACCGTTTCCTGGTAGTAAAGATCGTAGACGTAGTCATCATCCTGCTCCCGGTGCTCTTCGCCCAGTCTCTCTCCACTTATGCTCAGGCGCTCTCGCAGCATCTTGGTGCTGTTACACAGGATCACTTCTGGGTCTGGGGACAGCATCTTAACAAAAAGAGAGTGAGAGATCATATTAGCAATTCTGACTGATGCATTGAATCATAACTCTCTAAGAATTTAACAAAACGATTTAATACATTATGCAATATCAAGCTAAACTGACATAATTTGTACACCTCATGTCAGAGCTGCACATCTATCTTTCGCATTCAAACAATATTCCGACTGTGAATGAACCCTTAGGATCTGCTTTAATATTTCACAGACTTGTATTGCTCCGCGCGCACAATCAAAATCAAGCTTTGAAAAAATATAGTATACATTAATATGATTTACTACTTTCACTAATTAATTAATTTTTAACCAACATCAGTCGTTAATGGTAATCGCAAATATTAAATATTCATTCAATGTTCAGAGTTTTAAACCTTTAATTGACAGGTTTTTGCCACCATGATTTTTGATGGGAAAAAAAAACATTTTACCAACATATTACCACAGTCTGGGATATGTTATTGATTTACAGCAACATTGATTGTGACGGTGCACCTGGTGGAAATACCACAATTTTTCTCCATATGCTGAATATGGTAAAAGTGACGCCATCAGCTGGAAAATAGTAAAAATGATAAATTCCAGGGCAAAAGCTCAGAATGACACCCAGAAATAATACAGTTTATGTTTTTAATGCTTTGGTAGCTGTGGGATCAAAAATTGCAGTTTGAATGGGTTTCAATGGTGCAATGGTTTTGCACTTAACAGTATGAATGTAACAGTTTTGTTTACACAGTGTATTTTAGACTTATTGTAGGAGCTGAAATGGAAATTCCAAGATTAAATAAAAATACAGTCTTGCCAAAATTTACACCATATGCAAGAACACAGCCAAAATTATCAAAAAATGAAGAATGCAAAGCATCTAAAATGTACCAAACAGTCCCTAAGGGTTAATAAGCTATTCACTACTTACTGTTGTTATTGTTGGAAACTTTGGTAACACAGGCAATAAAAAATGTTATTCATTACATACGTGGTTCTAGCTAGATTTCTGTTTTACTTTGAGGAGGGAAGGTTTAGAAATTGAACATTGCACTGGCAGACAGGAAACACTCAGAGTTGGAGGCTACCTTAAGCAAAGGTGAATGAAAATTTCATTAACGCTCACTGCAGTTGCAAAATAATTTTATGGAATGACAATAACACCAGCAACACAAAAGGACAACACGTCATAAATCTGCAGTGTTTTGGGTAGTGTTAGGAAACCTGATGCTACACTAACTTTGGTATAGCCCATTCCCTCCTTTGCCGCGCTGACCCTCAACAAAATATAACTATCACGTATTCAGTGGTAGGATAGAGCGCTGTATCACCATTAGATTGTGATGCAATACGTATTCTCAGATTCTGGTACTCCTGTTCCTCTCTGTACTTCTCCAGAGAAGACTTTCCTGTGTTGCACAGCTATAAAAATATCCCAGCTGACTTACAGATAATCATCTTTTACAGAAAAAAACTTGAATTATGAATTCCGCTCTTGTCAAGATGGCAATTATAATATAATTGAATTGATACTTTTCATTGGTATTGCTCATCTGTTCCTTTTGATTACTTAGCAAAAAAGACCTTATTCAGGGCAGAAAAAAGTGTCAAAGGAATTATTGCTTAGCAGGTACTTTTGGTAGAGGAGGGGTGGGGCTGTTTAGTCTCAGATTTTTAAAGGTCCAGTGTGTAGGATTTAAGGGGTTATAACCCCTTAATAATCTGAAAATAACTGTTGTGTTTTCATTAACTGAAGAGTTTACAGAGATCTCCATGTTGCACTGTCATAACTATATTAGCCCTGAAGGGAAAACCAAACGCCAAATCTAGGTAGGGCCATTTGCAGTTTTGCATCAGCCACTTCTAGCCCCTCTATGTTGAGCACCTTTGGAAAAACACTCATTTTTCTCATTTTTTTTACAGTTTCAAAATCACCATGTCTGTTTTGGAGAGATAAAGACCTCTGTGGATAATTCCTCTCCCGGTCAAAACCTCCTTAACATCTGGATCTTTAATTATCAGAGAAAAAAAGTGAGCCCACATTAGCAGGTGTTAGAAGGCATTAGCAAGTTTCAGTACGATGCCATCTGCAATCCTTACCACGAGATGCCACTTAATCTCCCTTAATCTTACACACTGGACCTTTAGAACACAAGGCTGAGATAGCAGAACTGTTCGATACAGTAAGCTTTTGTTCTTAGTTTGTTCACAGCAGTTTTATATGAGCTCAAAAAGTTCAGTATGGCTAGGGACAACATACTGCCAATGGATGAAGATGGAACTGGGAGCTGACTGTGGTGAGGTGTCACATTTCTGCAAATGTATTTTCAGCTCGATTGGCAGGTTTTTAACCAATGCTGTCTCCTGTAAGCAACTCAAGTAAAATGTCATCAGACTTTACACCATTTCGTTTGCTCTGCCCCGTTCATTTGTTGTACACTGTTACTCGACTGACGGGTAATTTTTTTTTTTTTTTTTTTTTAAGTGTAGCAAACTCTTGTTTTATCCTCCAAAAGTGGTGGTAGTGATAAAGTAGACCATTCATTTTCAGTAGGCAATATGGTAATTAATACCATTACAGAAAAAAAAAAGAATACTCATCTCTTACCAGCTACAATAACACTCAACTCACCTTGCCAGAGGTTTTGTCCTGGTCCTCTGCATCCTCGTGTAGGAGATCAACCACCTGGATTGCACCAAGACCCAGACATTTGTCCTGCTCTTTCCCAGTTTCCTCTCTGCCTTCATAATTTTCTGTTTGGGGACTTTGCCGCTCAGCTTGGCTTGAGAGGCCTGTCCGGTGGCTAGAGAGTATCCTGTAGCGTTCCTCCCTCCGGGTGCTCCACTTAGTGCTTCGCAGGTCCCCAATTATCCGGTGTGAACTGGCAGCAGAGGGGCGCAGAGCGTGGGCCATACGAGGCCGAGCCAAAGCCTGTCGCACCTGAGTCTGAACAGGAGCATCCTGGGGATGATGACAAAGACGAGAATTTATGAGGCACCTACATGAGAAGACATTTGGCTCACATCTAGAATTTGTGGGGAATTTGGCATTTAACAACAGAGTCCTTCTAAGTCATTTCAGGAAAACTGGCAGGAAGAATTAGGTATTGAAATAACAGATAAAGTATGAAAAACGTGTATTGTGTATTGTATATTCCCAGTGCAAAAGAGACAACAGCAAGTGGTACCAGTTCCTGGAGTCTATGTGGGATAAACAACGCCAACCATTATCATATTTTTGGAACTGACCGATTATCAAACTTTATTGGCAGGAAATTGCTAAACACATAAGTAACTTATTTGGAGTTAATATTCCATGTAGTGATATATTTTACATGGGTGATATTTCATTTGATGAATGCAACATTAATGACAAAAAACTATTACAAATTCTTCTGATGGCAAGTAAAAAAGCTATTACAAGAAAATGGCTTAAACCTCTTTTTCTAGCCTTTTTTCTTTCCCCTTTGTACCTCTCCAACGTGAAAGCTCCCCATGTTGTTTTGTATATAATATGTTAATTTTTAAAAAAAAAAAGAAAAAATATTGGAAGAGTTAAATGAGAGCTTAATTGTAGAAGAACTGCAATGCCAAATGTACTGCAATAGTTGTGTTCAGCTCTCTCTGTATGCTATTTTGCAGTAATGTTATTTGAAACTGCCTTTTCCAAAAAAAAAAAAAAACTTGTATTGAGAACATTCACAGCAGTTCAATAAATGCTATGCATACACTGATGCAATTCAAAGTTGTACATTGCATTTCTCTCTTACTAGATTACAATGAATATCTAAAGATACATCACCCCTCAGTGTGTTAAAAAGATGACAGTACTCTGTCTCTGTCTCAGCATTTTTTTCAATGCCACATGTTGAAAATTTTTTAGGGTCATCTATTTTACTTTTCCCCAAGGCTTTTAAGAAAGATTCCCCCCCGTCCCTCTCACTGCACTAAAGGTGGTTGAGTCAAGCATGAATGAAGCTCAGATCATCTCTCTGTCCACACTGATAGTGAGAAAATTGCTGCAACAGTTTTGGAAATATAAGAAGCCCCCAACATTTGATATGTGGCTGAAGGAATTAGTAAATGATGTACATTTGGAGAAAATAAGATTAATGTTGTCAACTTGGGAGAAACTCTTTCAGAAAAAATGGCAACTAGTCATTACTCTGATAGTACAATTGAAGGTTAATGGTTTAGATTAATTAGATTAATAGATTAAACGTATCAATGTTTCAATAACCTGTAACTCAAGTGATAACGTGTGTCTTTTTTATTACTATTATTTTTTTTCTAGTCTGTGTCACCACCATTGTCCTCTTTTTTTGCTATTGTTTATTTTTCTTTGTTTGGTTTTGTCTTTTTTGCTTTTTTACAGTTGTTTTTTTTACTGTTGTTTGTGCATTTGCTTTTGGTGTTCTATTATTTTCTCATACTGCTCTATAAAATTAATAAATAAATGTTTAGAAAAGGAATCTATCCAAACATTACCAAGTCAAATCCAATCCTCACCACATCAACACTTGCTCTCTCTTTAGTGTAGCAGTAAGCAGATGAACATTAAGTTATTATATGAAGCATTATATAGCATTTAACTAAAAAGCAAGAAAAAAATGTTCATTTATAACATTACTTTACATAATATCCAAAATGGTGTAAAATACGTAATAGAAATATACCATAGATTGTAATTTAAGATGTAAATGCAGTCTATGGGTTATACCAGCATGTTTACCAGCTAAGCTAATTAGCTTGCGTGAAAGAATAATCTTTTTTTTTTGCATTGTGTATCAAACACATTGACATAATAAAGCCATGACGGCTATGATTTGGGATGAGGTCATAGTTTCCGAGGGCTGCAACACGTCACAACTACGTTCAACGTCAACAAAATGAGCTAACAATTGCTATTATAAGTGTAGTCGATGTACGGCTAATGTTAGCTAACAGCGTTGCCTAAACAGAGTATAATGCTAACAACAATTAGCACAGCAGGCGCTTTGTTTTCAAACAACTACCATCTGTATAAGTGATTGAATTAAACTTGCGATCAGCCAGCCGAATTTACTTAATTGATAAGTTTGTAACGACACTCTAGCTTAGTTTTTTTTTTTGCCATTTCCACCGCCAGCTAC
Organism: Plectropomus leopardus; assembly: GCF_008729295.1. NCBI lineage: Eukaryota > Metazoa > Chordata > Actinopteri > Perciformes > Serranidae > Plectropomus > Plectropomus leopardus. Next base: position 35,595,484 of record NC_056463.1, read on the forward strand.
GTGACGTTAGCCCGCAGCGCTTGGTTAGCTTTAGCCTGTAGCAGCGGGCCTCTGTTAGGACTCATACGGTCGCCACGAGTTTGAAGACAGAGTTTTCCACCTCGGCTTCATTTGGCTCCGGTACCGTTTCGCCCGAGCTCTGGGCCGTCTCTGGTCGGATACGTTTACACGCCAGCAACAACGCATCCGCGGGGTCGGTCCCCCGTTTTCTCTTGACTCGCAGAATAGTCGTGTTCGGGTCCATGTTGTCTCTCTGTCTCTCTGTTTGTCTGGTTTGTCTGGCGGAGGGGGGGGGGGGCTGAAAAGCTCCGCCTTTATTTCCGGGTACCACAAACGTCGCAGCAAGGCGGAGCATGGTGAAAAAAAAAAAAAAAAAAAAACATACTCCTACTACTACTACTACTACTAATAATAATACTAATACTACTACTAATAATAATAATAATAATAAGAAGAAGAAGAAGAAGAAGAGCAAGAACAACAATAATTATAATAATTGTTATTTTTATTAGTATTTTTTTTATAATTATATATATAAAAAAAAACTTGTATTGTATTTCCATATGTTGTAATAAATGTTCTTGCAAGAAAAAAAGTAGCATATAATACATCTGTTTTACACTGATATTAATACTTATAAAACATTATGTATATATATGGAAACGCTTCACGTTTCTTTATGGTTGAACCCATGGTCCAAGGTAAAACCTAGGACCCTGAATAGCCATCAGATGGCGCACATCTGCCACTGCTACATCTGAGTTGAATGTGCATCACATATGGCTTTACCCTTGTCCTTGTTAAAGTCGATGTTCTAAAGCGAAAAAAGTGTCTCTATAATACATGTAAAAGCTGGTTACATGTTATTTATTTGTATACTTTGGATTGTCTGGTGTGATTGGGACATTTTAGTAAATTGCAGTAGTCTGAGTTTAATAAAGGATATTTGATTCTGTTTGTGTATACAATCAATGGGGAAAATTACCATTATAAAGAAGAATTCAGACAATACATTTTGACATACTGGGGAAAAAAAATAACTTGCTGATGTATATATTAAACTGGGCCCCTTTAGCAGATGCCAATGACACCATCTAATCCTCCTGGGGTCCAAAATCCAGTACATCATATTGAAATCATCTCAATATATACACAGGTGTGTTTGTGATGCACCATTGATCACAAAAGACGCTATATACAACATCATATCTGTTCTACCTTAATTCCATTGCTTATGCACTTTGGTTTATGTTACATGAAGTGGTTGTAGAAGTTCACAGAGGAAAGCAGAAGCTTGTGATCAGTCCATGTATTAGCCTCAAAGGCTAAACCAGAGACCAAGAGCAAGTTGTGACCTTTGATCAGCTGCTTAATAATGCAATCCTAAATGACGTCTAAATAGGGATCTACTATTGGTGTAAAGGGGCAGCTATTACAAACACTGATGGCATGATAAATGACTGTCCTTTTTAAAGCACTAGATTTGGGGTAAGATAACATGATATGGCATGCTGTTTTGGTGAAATGACAGTTACCAAATTTGGTAATTTGACTGTCTAAAAACTTGGGTTTTGCAGAATAATTGCTATTACTGAAGAGTGTGGCTGTGCTTCGGACAAGCCTTTTCTCCACTGGTAGCTGTAAGAGTTTACAATGCATGCTATCGGTGTTCCTTCTTATGGGTCAATGCAGCACAAGTCTAGCTATCTGTTCTGGACTTTTTGTCATTTCCTCAATACACCTTGTTCTTCATACTTTGTGCTTATTATTACATTGTTTTGTGAAATTTTGTGTTTTGGGTCTCCAGGTACAGTTTCTGCAACAAATGTGACAAATACGTGCAAACCACTGTGTCTTGAAGTGTATGGAGCTGATGTTGTCCTCCTTATCATGACATGTATTATTATGCTCAAAGGACACAAAGTTTTTTTTCTTTTTCTTTTTCAGTGATTCAACACTGATAATCTTTTCCTGTCCATAATGATCCTGTCACCGCGAGAATCATAATGACAATAAATACTTAAAAAAGGGTTACTGTTCATGTTTGCCCATGCAATCTTTCTTTGAGGAAGTTGCAAGACATCAGCTGATGAGGGTATCGTTAGTTATCATCTAAAAACTGACTCGAGTTCAAAGTCCAGTAAATACCTAATATAGGTAATGGATAATAGTTTCAGGGATGAATATCAGTTATTGAAACTTGTAGTCATCACTTTCTGAGAGGAGGGGTCTCTGGTTAAGGAGTTATTGTCAGATCGAGACTTGTAGATCAAAGCCACGGACCACAGGAACATAAATAAACCTACAAAGAAGAAAAGAAAGGCTATGACTTCCCTCAGAAAATCATAAAATCACAGTGAATACTTTATATTTGGATCGTGCACATACTGACCCTGCAGGGAGTTAAGTATGGTGAATATGTAGATCCCAAGGATGGAGATGTAGGTGGTGCTCAATAGCACCCAGGGTAAACCCAGCATACAGCTGAGTCCCAGCACAGTGGCACAGTCCTTCCATAACTTGATCCCTTTCTCTTTGTTCATTTTCTTCCAGCTATTGCTGCTTCCAGTGCCTCCACTACCTGCTCGCACCTGCCAGAGCTTAAACACCACCAGCCCTAGCATGCAGGAATTACACAGGATCACCAGGCATGGGAAAGCCACAGTTGTGATGTAGCTGATCAAAAGCCTTTGTTGGGATTGGCTGCTTATCCAGCACCTGCAGGTTGTAAAATATATATATATATATATATATATATATATATATATATATATATATATATATATATATATATATATATATATATATATATATATATATATATCATTATTATTATTATTAAAGAATTATTATTATTAAAATTATTAAAGGCTTTTTTTCTATTTTGATCAAGTTCACTTTAAAGTAAATTACCTACAAGGAATAAAGCAGTATGTGATTACTAAGAATTCAAACCTCCTGTGTGGTTGAGCATTTATAACAGTTCTTACATCTGCATTGTTGAACTGGTGACGTTGGCATCCTTCGACGGCAGACTGTATTTGCCATAAACACCCAAAATCCCACAAACCACTGCAATCATTGTTGGAAGACCTACGTGAAGACAAGACAGATGCAGAAGTTACTTTGACATGCTCCGACTGCAGTTCAATATGCTTGCATGAGCACAGACAGAAGAACAGATCACTTCTGTTCTCGCTTTCTAATATTATTTTATCAAAAACAAAGGCCAAAAGCAGATTATGTTAAACATTTAAAAATTTGTGATATGGTTTTAAAATATTTTGTGAAACCTGTGATTTTTGCATCCCCTGCAGACCCCCCCCCCATTATGGCAGCTTTTTCTGTGTAACACCGACATTCAGACGAAAAGTAAGTCACAGCCATGGTGGTTAGCCCCCCCCCCCCTTATATTGCAGCTTTTTCTGTGTAACACCGACATTCAGACGAAAAGTAAGTCACAGCCATGGTGATTACCCCCCCCCCCCCCCCCCCCATATTGCAGCTTTTTCTGTGTAACACCGACATTCAGACGAAAAGTAAGTCACAGCCATGGTGGTTAGCCCCCCCCCCCCCTTATATTGCAGCTTTTTCTGTGTAACACCGACATTCAGACGAAAAGTAAGTCACAGCCATGGTGATTACCCCCCCCCCCCCCCCCCTTATATTGCAGCTATTTCTGTGTAACACCCGACATTCAGACGAAAAGTAAGTCACAGCCATGGTGATTAGCCCCCCCCCCCCCCCCCCCCTTATATTGCAGCTTTTTCTGTGTAACACCGACATTCAGACGAAAAGTAAGTCACAGCCATGGTGATTACCCCCCCCCCCCCCTTATATTGCAGCTTTTTCTGTGTAACACCGACATTCAGACGAAAAGTAAGTCACAGCCATGGTGGTTAGCCCCCCCCCCCCCCCTTATATTGCAGCTTTTTCTGTGTAACACCGACATTCAGACGAAAAGTAAGTCACAGCCATGGTGATTACCCCCCCCCCCCCCCCCCCTTATATTGCAGCTATTTCTGTGTAACACCGACATTCAGACGAAAAGTAAGTCACAGCCATGGTGATTAGCCCCCCCCCCCCCTTATATTGCAGCTTTTTCTGTGTAACACCGACATTCAGACGAAAAGTAAGTCACAGCCATGGTGATTACCCCCCCCCCCCCCCCCCCCCCCCCTTATATTGCAGCTATTTCTGTGTAACACCGACATTCAGACGAAAAGTAAGTCACAGCCATGGTGATTAGCCCCCCCCCCCCCCCCCCCCCTATATTGCAGCTTCTTCTGTGTAACACCGACATTCAGACGAAAAGTAAGTCACAGCCATGGTGGTTAGCCTGCGGGGGGGGGGGGGGGGGGGGGGGGGCTATGACAAAAATAACTCGTGGTTCCCTTTGACTTTGACTCTTTGAAGGAGTGACTTTAAAGGGACAAGTGAACAAATGAACTAATCCTTATATTAATAACTGATTTTGGAGCCAAAACGTGATGAAGTTTTTTCTTCTTAAATTCTGTACGACTTTGCAATTTTTTAAAATTATTTTATTATCAAATTGTCTTTTAGCTTTAAAAAATTATTTTGAAAAAAGTACCTTTTTGTGCAATTCTAACTAACTCAACAACAAAAACAAAAAAAGGATTCACTAATTTTCTCATATTTAAGAAAAAAAGAAAGAAAGAAAGAAAAAAGAATTGAGAGTTTAGAAGAAAACCCTTTGTGAAAAGTGTAGTTCCACTAAGCTGTTTAAACACAGACATTTGATATGGCTCAATTTTAGACTTATAGAGGGGTGCAGAAATTAGTCCTAAAACCCACACATGAATTAATATTTTTGCACTTCCTTTCCCCCACAATAATTTCTCAATTTTTAAAGCTTTAATGTGTCTTCAGAAAGGCAATTGCTAACAAGTGGCTAAATGAGACTGTACTGAAATATTATCTCACCAGTCCACCTTTACAGTCTTCTTGTGTTTATACTTGCACAGTTGCAAACTATTTTCTTCCAATTGTAGTTATGTTGGAAGCTTTTAAATCAAAGCTTAGTGATGATGCCGTTTAAGTCAAGCCATCGGGGTAAAGTTTACTTGTAGCCTGTTTTAGCTCTTTACTCCTGTGAATTGCTTTGATGATTCAAAAATCCTGAGAGTGGTGTTCATTTGTTGAGACTGTTTTGCTGAACAAAACGTGTGACTGTCATCAACTGTTTGCCACATAGCTTTCAGCAATAATCCCAAAGTAGAATGGAGAAAAAAAAAGCATTGCCATTTTGACAAGAGAACCAGGGAGATGCTTTTGAGTTGGCCAAATAATCGCCATCCCAGCAGCTCTCCTTTAACAGCATCCTGAAAGAGAGCAGATTAATACACCTTTACACCACCTACATTTGACAGACACAGCATGTCAACCAGGTTCCACTCACCCCATCCCACCAGACTGAGTTTGAGCAGGTATCTCCTGACATAGATGTTAAAGACTCGCACTAGGAGAAGGTAGAGGTGGAATCCTTCCAGAGCTGTCCAACTGAAGGTGGCCTGCAGGGACCAGTGTAACAAGAGACCAAGACCTTGGCAAACCCAATCTTCTTCATTATCCTTCAGCTGCCACACCCAGAAGCTGCACAGCAGGAAGCTGAGGTGGAGGCACAGCAGCGCTCCCGTCAGTTGCAAATGCACACTGATGGCTTTCTCTGGACGTCGTCGTCTGAAAGGGAAATGGCATATCATGATTATGTTGGTATGGGCTTTTTATTAGATACAGTTAGCCCAGTCACCAGAAGAAAATGTTGACATTGTACATTCCGCAAACCATGGATATGTACCATTTGTATATTTCATACATTTACATATACGTAATGTTTCTTGACCTGTGGATGGCGTGACACCCAGGTGCTGCAGACCACTGTTCAAGACCAACAAACAGCAACACTGATTGTTTTTTGGTGACCTTTCAAGGCGTTTCTACCTGTACCTGTACCATTTTTGCCAACACATTTTGGAGTTTCCTAGCAACCTGGGTGTTTTGCCTTGACCTGCACCTGCTGTTTGGCCACCAAACATATGGCATTTTAAGCCCAAAAATGATCTTTTTCCAACCATAACCAAGTGGATTTGTGCCTAAACCCAATTACCATACTCACCACAGCATAACACTAACTTTCATGGTATCTGCTACAAACTCATGTGCAAATGTAATCTATCCATACTTTGTATGAACATAGAGCACAAACTTTTTTTTCCCCCAATTTTTGAATTGATACAGTACTATATCTAACCATTTCTGACCTGAAGTCATCTCAACCCAGCTGACTCCCACTTCTCACCCAAACAGTTTTGATGTTGTTTTAGCTGCTGATTTAATAATGTCTTGTTCACTCAGTGCAGACTCTCTGGCTACTGTGCCACAATGCCTTCAGTATATTGTACTGACAAAAAGTGTCAGAAGTAGTTGTGTTAACAATGTGTTGGAGTATGTAAGTATATGATTCAGTGTTCATGTTCACCCCTTAAAGAAAGATGAAACATGATGTTCAAATAGGATAAGAGAGAAGATATATTTCTGCATAATCAGTGTCCTGGATGATAATCTAACCTTGAGGGTCAGTTGTGAGAGTGGGAGCATGACGTGAAGAGAACTTGATATGTGGAGATAAGAGGAGGAGATGTGCGGAATGGATGTGGGTCAAAAGGGCGTGGATGTGTGGTATCTGTGATTTTGTTCAACAGGACACCCAGAAGAGAAAAACAATTCCTAATTAGGGATTGTCCTTGAAGTTGACCAATCCAAAGACGATGCCGCGCTGAAAGGGGAGCCAGATAATGAGGGGAACCAACCAGAAGATGATTCTACTTTCATTCACATTTCCTCATTGTAAATAGTGTAAAAGACTGGATCAGGGAAAGACAGGTTGTCAGAATGCAGGCTGACTAGCTGATGTTATCGGCTAGGGAGAGGCATTTCTGATCCAGAGCTCTGTAACTGCTCATTGCTTGCTTGAAAAGATTCACTAAAAGGTTTGGATTCAAAATTCTAAATTCTGTGTGGACATTCAGTTATTAACTGTTTATTGAGTTGCTTTTAAGAATTCTGAACATAGCACTCACCCTGGGAGGGTGAGAGTTTTTTCTACTTGCAGCAACCAAGAGAAAAACTCCTTCAAATGAAACAAGAGATCTTGAAAGAGAAGCATACTTGTCATATTGTCAGGTTGGATTACAGAAATAATGAATGCATATAACCCAGTTCTGATGTGAGTAAGGTGTGGGGAGAGAGGTTTCAGATGTAGGTTAACCAACCTACAGGCATAGTAACGTCTTAAGTTCTAGTGCTATACTGGTTGTATTTGGAATTTAAAGTTCTCTGTAAGTTCAGCATGACATCAGAAAAAACTGGTGACGTGGTGTTTCACTTTCAGTCATGACAGTTTGTTAAAACTTTAGTGTTTGGCCAATTTGTTGTTTGATGTTGAGTATCAAGCACCATTGTGTGAAGACAGCTGTGGGCTACAATTCTAACAAAAGAACATGTACGTATGGGTGATATCAGATAGGTTTCATTGATACTTGTATGAACATATCTCTGTTCTTTCCGTTTCTAAGTCTACCTCCGGATAGGAAGTTGGATCAACCACAGAAATCATCTGACTTGCAATACCTCATGACAAACCTCTATAACCCCAGACAACCATCGTTGCAATCTTTGCAGTCATGGCAACAAAACTGCAACACTTTAAGACACACACTCTGTGAGACATAAGCGTTTCCCCTAGGAGTGACAAAAGTATTTACTGTATCTATATATCTTGGACAAGCAAAATGTACCAGATAGTTGAAACAGTGAAGCATTGTGATTAAATTGGTCAACATGTCAATATGACAAAATTACAAGATCTTCACCAAGATAACTGAACCTCCAACCAAACCTCATATGTTGTAGAAATTAAGGCTTCAGACAATTAATTCTTGTAATTGTGATTGATTGCATTATTTCAATAGTTAATAGTGATAAATCCCATTTTTAATCACGTTTTCAATTCAATTATTTTTCTTTACAGTTATAATTTTCATTTTCATTCAGATCAGAGGTCAAGAGAACCCTGTGAAATGACCATGCCATTTTTCCATCGCCAAAAATGATCCTAACTTTGGAGCATTATCTGGCCCCCTTTGTGAGCAGCTAGCATGAAATGGTTGGTGGATCCCTTTGGTCTTCTAGTTTCATAGGATACCAGTATCATTGCTCTCTCTTTAAAACTCAGCCCAATACAGCCTTTTAAAGATGGGAATGTTGGCCGGCGATTAACACAATTATAAATATAAAAAATAAAATGACATAATCTCTGTTAAACCATATTCTTGTAATATATTTCCCTCCCTGTGGGTGATCATTTTAAGTCAAACTGAAAACTTACTGTAGGTATATGTAGATGATCAAGCTGATAATCAACAAGAAGATGGAGAGTGCTGATCCAGAGTAGGTTATGTAGCTAAGGTTCATAGCCTCACTTTCATCCACTGATATTTCAGGGTTCTGGAACAGAAAAAGATACAATAAATATTCATGTGCAGTTTAAGTGCAAATTGCATTTAACTTAGGGTGTCAGACATTAATCAGCATTTTCTTTTGTCAGTTTGCTGGCATACAGAATAAACGATTCATGATTTTCCAAAATTTCTATAGTCTCACACCTGCATACATGGAAATTAATAGTCTGCCTTGTAAACCTGTTTTGGCATCTATTGATGCAAGATACTATATTGATATCAGAATCAGAACCTCCCATATGACTAGATTTTTGACATAATTTAGTCCATCTATAGATCAATATGTTTAAGCACTATTTAGTTGTGCACATCTTGTAAGTTTAACATTATTATAGTCAATAAAAGAATTTATTGCCTTAAAGGTCAGGTAAAAGTCATCTGAATTCTAACTTTCGGATGAACATTAAATGTGCAGTCCAATCGGATTTCCAATGAAAAGGGAAATTGAGGCTCCAAAAAAGGAAAGAACGGTGAAAGAAAAGGAAAAAGCAAATTAGCTTTGAAAAAAATTATTTAAAAAATTGTGTGAGAGAGGAGGGCCCACAGAGACCACTCATACATAGAGCCCAGAATTTGATGCCTCGTCCTTGCAAAGATTAGGGTCATTTACAACTTCTGAGATTATGGTTTAGCCAGTTTATGAAAAAATGACGAGATGACACAATGTCAATGAAGGACACATCAAGCACACAACACAAGATGTGAGGCACCACCTCTGGCAAAATACCAAGTTTAGGGAGTCCCTCAGCATGTTCAAACACTCTAACGAGAGCCAAAAATGTCAGCAAGCATACTGTTGATCAAGAGTTATAATGCAGATTTTCTCTCAGCAGCCGAACAAATGAGTTTAATACATCTCTTACAGTTTTACTCTTGTGTTTTTGACAATGATCTTTAAAGGTGTATTATTACATTAGGTGGTGATTGGCTGATGAGAGAAAAAGTTCATTTTACCACAAGCACGGCAAAGAAGCTCAGGTGGTTGCAGCTGCAAATAAATTCAGCTCCGTTATTCCAGGTTTCACAGCCATCCTTGCTCCAGTCAGCTGAAAAAAACAAAAACAAAAAAAACAAAAAAAACACATACAGTACAATGTATAAATCTGACTTTTTATTTAACAACCAAAGGATTGCTGGCTTGCAAGTGTAGCCTACCTGTTCCTTTGTCATCCTCCAAATCCTTCCAAAACACACATTGTCCATTTTCCACCTGAAACATATTCAAAAGTGTAGTCAGTTTAAGAGAGAAGCAGATTGATACATTCTTCTATTAGTCACATTAGTCACTTTACCTGTTTGTTGTGTTTGAAGGTTAATTTGATGGGCTCTGGAAGGTTCTGGACAGGAGAGTGCCCTGCCTTCACAACCAGAACCCAACCCCCCATTACAATGCCATTCAGGCTGACAGGCTGGTCTGGTATGAACTGACTCGCATGTCCTTTTCTCTGAGGTGCAAAAAACACATACAAGTGGCAGAGGGGTCACATGACATTAATACTGGAATGTGATTAAAAAGAGGCAAATCAACTTCCTCAATCAACCTGTACTCCATTTTCATAGTGCACAATGGCTACTGTGAGTGTATGAAAATCCATGCAAAGCAACATCCTGCCTTGTGTAATTATGCATTAGGTTTAGTTATGTCATGTGGAGGCCAATGTCAGTGTGCAAAATTATGAAGATCCTCCTCTGTATCCTTTAGACTGAAAAGGGGCAACTTTGTCTCATCCTAGAGTTGCCCTGTGGCCTAAATTTTGAGCCTTTGGAGGAAGTACTGACCTCGAAATAAGTGCTGTTGATCACAGTGACCACCAGTCGTACCATCGCTGTTGACCTAGCTCTTGTGCTTCTCTTGAGAGCTGAAGATGGGATGTAAACCCTGTGATCACCAGTGGGACTTACTTCTGCCTGGAAAAAAAAAAGCATTAAGTATGTAGTAAACAACAAAACATACTAAAAGAAAAAAAAGATGTAAACTATTTATCTGTTCCTGGATTTCTGGAAACTAACTTGATGATTAATTTATCTGAATACATGTGATAAGGAAAAACATACCGTAACTGCTGTAACATATTGAACCCTATATATCTGATGCACACCATGGGTCTTAAACATTTTTCAGATCAAGGACTCTTTAGCTCCAAGAGAGATGGAGCAGGGAAGCCATTTATTGTATAAAACTGAGTTAGACTAAAGGTTATACTGGATATTTACATGTCTTCTCTTGTATTCCACCTATGTAGTTGTAGCATAGGTGTGTATATATTGTGGCTCACATAGATATCCATATACTTGAAATAATACAGCTAATTGGCAAATATGTGGGAAAAAAGATGCTGCTCAGTGATTATTGGGAAGCAGTTATCCTGTAATTAATGTTACAAACAAAACAAAAAAGGTTTTATATCATCACATGACGGGCCTGAGACTGTTAATTCAACTGTTTGGTTACTATAAAAAAATGGCACACTTCCAGGGGTCTGGTATTTTCAGGCCCATTTTATCTTAAGAAAAATACATTTAAACTAAAAATAATAAATAATATAATTAATTTGTCAAGTGGTTAGTTGGCGGCCCCCCAACAGTAACTCTTTGAACCCCCCCCCCCCCCCCCCCCCCCAGGGGTCATGGCCCCCCTGTTGAAGACCCAGGATGTTTATTTTTTTTTTTTTTAATCAGTTCTTACAAAGCTTCAAATTGTTTGAGAATCAGATGAGTCAAGAGCTGGAAGCCACTTAGCTGAAAATTTGTCCTCACCTCTTGAGACGAGTTCACCAGCAGAACAACGAAGTCTGTCTTGACACGGGATCTCAGGGTACAGCTCCCAATGCTGTCCTCATAACATCTGTAAACACATTTCTGCATTTCAGGCATCCAAACAAAACAAACAAAAAAAAAAAGTATTGATTTTCGGTGAACAACACAACTAAGTTGCCTTTTGTACTTTGACATTATTTGAACCATTCAAAATCTGAGCAAATTGGCTTGATTTCTTTGAAAAACATGGGAAAAGGGCAATAAGTAAGAAGAAATGGCCCCAAAATTAGCAAAATAAAAAGTTAAATACAAAAAAATACCTAAAAATAAAAAAAACAAAAAACAAAACACCCCCCAGGGGTCATGGCCCCCCTGTTGAAGACCCAGGATGTTTATTTTTTTTTTTTTTAATCAGTTCTTACAAAGCTTCAAATTGTTTGAGAATCAGATGAGTCAAGAGCTGGAAGCCACTTAGCTGAAAATTTGTCCTCACCTCTTGAGACGAGTTCACCAGCAGAACAACGAAGTCTGTCTTGACACGGGATCTCAGGGTACAGCTCCCAATGCTGTCCTCATAACATCTGTAAACACATTTCTGCATTTCAGGCATCCAAACAAAACAAACAAAAAAAAAAGTATTGATTTTCGGTGAACAACACAACTAAGTTGCCTTTTGTACTTTGACATTATTTGAACCATTCAAAATCTGAGCAAATTGGCTTGATTTCTTTGAAAAACATGGGAAAAGGGCAATAAGTAAGAAGAAATGGCCCCAAAATTAGCAAAATAAAAAGTTAAATACAAAAAAATACCTAAAAATAAAAAAACAAAAAACAAAACAAAACTAAAAACAAGAAGGAATTTACTTGGAAAGTATTTTGTAAAATAATTAAAAATATAAAATGATGACAATGATAAATTCATTTTTTGGACATTTACCACCTTCTTTTGAACAGAATTCAAAAGTTTAATTGATTATAAAGGCTTCTGAATGCAGCACAATAAAACTGATGTTGAGCCAGGATTTCAAAGGGTTAATGACACAATAGTTTATGGGTTGAAGAAGCTGAAAACCACATTGGCTGATGCAGCCATTTAGACACAGTGTGGTGTAACCAGATAAATGCGCAGTCATGAACAGTTAGTTCAACCTGAAGATGAGAAATATCTCCCCCACAACAATATGGTTAGTTAAAATAATGAATTTGCTCAGTTTTGTAATTTTGTTTTTTATGTTGTAGGGTCTAGCAATCATGCCCAAGCTTTCCCAGTATTCATTCCACAGCAGGGGACAACCACACTTCACTGGTTTAAGAAAAGGACGTTTCACCGATATTCAGCATGAGCTTAGAATGTATGGCCATGTGTTACCTCGTCCAGGGCTCATCATCACCATATTTTTGACAGTTATCGATGGCATTTTCACACCAGCCTGTCAGTGACAGAGAAAGAGAGTGAAAATGTCAAAGGTAGAACAATATACAGAGAAAAAACTTACAGCTGAATAATATGGATCTTATGCGTGACACATGGGCAGATTTTGATCACCACTCACTGAGGGAAACTGTGGGTTTTAGTGTTGCATAACAGTTTGGCTAAGAGTCTCTAATGCCAGGTAGCACAGAACCATGAGTGACTTTATTTTTCTCTCGGTTTGCTACTACCTTAGTATATGAACAGTTTAAGTTGCATTTGCCTCATTAGCAAACAACTATAAAAACACAATAAAAAAGTGAAAAACTCACCACCAGCTTGAGTTGTGGAAAACCACTGTGTGACCAGCAAAAGAGAGATCCACATCGTGTCGCACTTTATGATGTGACTGTTCAACACACAGGGTTTTTCTACTTGCATGAGGTTTGCCTGATGAATAAGCAGCAGGTTTCACATCTGCATATATCACATGGTGGCGGCATGGGGGTGGACTACTCACACAGACGAAAAGTGATTCACGTCTGACACCTCTTAAAGGGGATGTAAAGACTCAACTCTTTGAAATTGCTAATGTTAAGTTTGATGTGAAATGTTATTGATCTGTTTAGGACAGGTCACACTGTTGATTTATTGTAACAAAATATTACTGAGAAAGGAAATAAACCCACCATTTACCCACCAAATGATATGAATATGACTAAATATCCACTATTAGAGAAAAGAGTGTTGAAAAAAGAGGAAGTTTCCAAATGTTGCTATTTCCACTATGCAAGAGTCAAGTCACAATAGTAAACAAGTATTAACACTTACAGCTTGCTGAGGAAGTCAAACTCAGACAGCAACTGCCTAATTTGCTCCAAAGTTAGAAGCACACATATGCAATTCACACATATTTATAAATTCATCTGAATACTGTAAATGATTTGCTAGTAGCAACATAAAACTGTTGGTCTATTTTGATATATTCAGACTCAAAAATAACAGGAACAATATTTTACAATATAATGAAAGAAACAGCTTTACTTAGATACACTTAAAGGTTCCTTATTATGCTCATTTTCTGGTTCGGACTTGTTTTGGGGGTTTCTACTACATGTTAAAACGCTTGAATACTCAAAAAAATACATATTTTTTTCTCATACTGTCTACCCCGAACAAACCTGTAATCACCCTCTGTCTGAAATGTTCCTTTTTAGCACGTCTCTCTAGGTTCCCCTCCTGAAAAAACCCAATCTGCTTCAATTACTGTCCGGGTCTTTCACATCTGCACTTTTGCAAACTCTGCTTTGTCACTGCAGCTGAGGAATAACTATAATAAGTCAATAAATATAATAACACATATATGTTTATTTCAGGGTAATAATAAAGTTACAAAGGACAATGTTAACATTTTAAGAAATGTTTAACCTAACATGTGAGGAGGGTTACATGCAGTAGATTCTGTGGTTACACGCAGGGGATTACCAGCGCAACTATGCTATCACAGCTTTCTCACCAGGACCAAAGGCAGGAGAGGGGGGTCTAATCAAATTTGACTCCTGAAGTCTTCACAGGTGTTGAAGTCAGTCTGTCCTCCATGTTTCTCTTCCTCTGCTTCTTGGCTGACAGGCAGATCCACAGGAAAATAAAGAAACCTTGATAAAAAGACGCATACATTGTAAAACTGAGTGAGGTTACAAGCTGGTAGAAGAGAATCTTTGATAAAGACAAATCTGTCAACATATAGCCAAAAATAATAAAAAATGTAAATTCTGTCATTATCTTCTCACCCTAATGTTGATGGAATGTTGCTCGAAGTTTTATAGTCCACAAAACACTGTCAGAATTTCACAGGGAAAAGGCGTTGCACTCCTCTCCCAAACAATTGAAGCCAATGGTGACCATTCATCAAATGTAAAAAAAATACATGTGTGCACTGTTTTCTTTTACTGTTTGAATCCTGGTCACCATTTACTCCAGCAGTGTTTTGCTGACTATAAAATGTCACCAAACTTTCCATCAACAAAAGGGTAAGTAGATAATGACTGAATTTTCATTTTCGGGTGAACTATCCCTTTAAAAAGAGATAAACACAGAAGTGACAGCAAACCTTGTGTGGAGTTGAGGATGCAGAAGAGGTAGAGGATGGGGTAGTTGATATATCCTGAGCCCAGGAAGGCCAGGCCCCAGGTGGTCCCCATCAGGCAGGTGAGACCAATCACAGTAAGGCCACTCTTGCAGGACTCGTTAAACCTCTCAGAGTCTTTCCATTTCGTTCCCTCAGCCTCTGCTCCAAACTTCGAGTTGTTCCTGAACACTTGTCTCATCCTGCAGATGTTAGAAGCCACTGCCACCAAGATGCCAGAGTTGAAGATGAATATGAGGGCGAAATACACCAGGTTCAATGAGTAGAAGAAAGAGTCATCTGTGATCCAGCAGCTGTGGGTAACCCAGTGGACTGTCAGAATATACTTTCACAACAGATAATGAAGGGAACTAATTACAGTATATAATAAAAACAACCACAATGATACTACAACTACTAAAAATAATAATAATGATAATGACAATGATAATAATAATAATAATAGAAAACAGTTCATTGGTCAATAATAAATTCTTAACAATAAAAAAATAACATCAAACCCATTTAAAGTTGCAATAAAAAAAAGAAAATCTAAGAGTTTTTTAACAATTAATTGTTGGTATTTTTAGTAATAGCCATTTAATGTGTTCACTCAACTCTACATTATATATATATTTATATTTTTTTTTGTTAGTGGCGGGGTCCGCCATTCCCTTGTGGTTTTCAAATTGTCTTCACACATGTTACTGTTTCTCATAACTATAAACCGCGCTTGATGTTACCTCCACTAACCACAGGTGTCAACAAATCAACCTAGATTATAATTTTAAGCTCCTTTTTCTACAAATCTGATAGAAGTTTATCCTTTTTTAGATCTTCTGTTTTTTCCAAAGGACATAACTTTTCTAGGATGCCTAGATATAAATTACTGCCACCTGACTCCACCCAGATGCACAGATCTATTTGATGGGATGTTTATAAGCCAATCACAGTGTACCATATCATTTAAAGTGAGCTGTAGTGGAGCCACATCTCCTTTTTTTAACAAGCATGGCCGACGGTGAGGCAAGGACCGCACAAGGCACATTTCATTGTATTAGCCACATTATTAAAGTTTTGAATGTGATATACAGCACTTATCCTATAAAGGTATTTTTCATGCAAATTATGTCTGCTGTATGATATGTCTCTAATATGCAGAAAAATCTGGTATGTATAAACAATAACACAAGTAAAAGAACCATTTTGTGATAAACCAAAACGGCTCAAACCAACACACACAACACAAATGCACAAATATTGTATGATCATGTACAAAGCATAAGAATTACACATTTTAACATGCCCTGTGATTGAGGTAGATCAGATTGTATTTTTTTGAAAAAAACTTTGCATTCATATTGTTAAAATGATCATTTCTGTTGTCTTGCCAAAAGCCATTAATTTACTTACATGGCATTAGTTTGGTTCGTATCAGCCATGGTCATTTGTGTAACTCCATAAAACTGTTTGAAATCCTTCACTCCCAAAGAGATCGCCACGATTACACCAGGGATCCCTTAGAATTACACGCGCGCACACACACACACACACACACACACACAGTTTAACATTGTTAATGTGTTACTGATATTAGAGAGGCATTATGCTCCTGATCAGGCTGCTCTCATAAACTAATTTCTAATGAAAAGTAATGCAACCAAATTTGTACATATCCCACATAATCATGAGCCAATAATTCTTGCATAAACATACTTTGGAAGGCTGCGATCACATGACCAATGCTCTGACGAGAATAAACAAGGAAGTGGTCTGTAAGCAGGCAGGTTGGGGTGGTGGACAGTTCACAAAAATCTGGGCTTTCCCTTGGGACTTTCCCCAGGACACTGGTGTTCAATGAACAATGTGAACTTGTTAACTCATCATTTTAAGGTATGTCCTCAACATATTTGTTTTGCCATAAACCTAACCACAGTAACTTTTAATGCCTAAACCTCATCTCAGTAACTTAACATTAATAACAGAACTTTACATTAAGGAAATAACATTATTCATGGAACACTTATTTATAGGATTTTATATGAACTGCTTTTTTGTAAGAAACCATACCAACTGTTCCACGAGGATACATTGGCCTGATGGACTTTTAATGTATCAAGCACACATAATATGGCATCATGTCAACATATTTCTCGTTATGCTACGATGGAGCTTCATGACAGAAAGCAATCATCAGAATAATTTTGTTGTCACAATTTCTTTCCTCCTTTTGTTTTTGTTTCCCTTTTTTAAATAGTAATATGAAGAAAAGCATCACAGAGGCAGCTGTACTCATATTATACTGGCCAGCCTCAAGTTCAGACAGCTCTCTGTGAAACAGTCTTGGCAGATTTCCTGTTCCTGAAAAACTGAAACATGCTCCTGGGACATCCTGTCATAGGCTTAACTACTGTCATCATGGTAGTTATCTCACCACATCAGCAGGTTGTGAAAACAGTAAGTGCTCATGTTTCACTCACCCCATCCAGCCAGAGACAGTCTGACCAGGTAGTGTTTGAAGTATGTGTTAAACACCTTTATCAGCAGCAGGTAGAGGTGAAGTGCCTCTATGGCCATCCAGGTGAAACAGCAGAGCAGGGAGTAATGCATGAGAGCTGCAACAAACACGCACACCCAGTCCAGCTTCACTGTGGCCCCCCACTCGGTCAGCAGGAAGGTTGTATTGAGCAGAAACAAGGCCCCGCTCAGAGATACATGGATAGAGATGGAGTAATCCAATTTGTGGTTTCTGGAAGAGACAAAAGGAGAACATATGACAAGACCACAGGTAAGATAGGTGCTTTTTGTTAATTAGACAGGATTTTGGGCCATTTCTTGATGAAAAAAATGTGATCTCAAAAACACAATCAGCAGATCTGTTATTCTAAATTACCTGCAAGGGTCTGCTGTTATAGAAGTATTGGCAAGATATTCCTGAGCTGCACAACATTTCTCTCATTCCATCAGCCATCTTGGTTTTGAGAGCTTTATCTTGCACTTACAATGACTTGCTAGTGGGTGGCAGTGTATGGCATGACACACTAGGATCCACTGGAGTGGCTTATATGCAATTGCAGCACAAAATCCCATAACAAGAAAATGGCTTTTAAATAGCTGCCCACTGTAGTGACCACTATGTATGGCAGGGTTTGTTTAGCTGGTAAGATCACCAGAAGAAGAAGAGAGTTGCTATCAGAAATGTGTTATTCAATATGTTTTTTTTTTTTTTTTGTTTGTTTGTTTTTTAAATCATTAGTCTTCCAATACACATAGCAAATTTCTGACAGTGAACCTCTCTTCTTCCTGATGGATGTATGAACATAGGATAATACACCAGTTAGTCAGAGCCAGTGGGCAAGTGGGCACCTGTAAAATAGTGGCTGGTAGGATTAAAAAAGCTGTCTGAAAGCTAGCTGTAGAGAATGCATGTAATATTTGTATACCTACCGACTGAAAACATATATCACCAGGGACAAAGCAGTGAAGAATGCAGACAGACCGCAGCCTATGTAACTGATGTATGACAGGATCTCCCAGTGGATTTCTGCAACTGGCTCTCTCGTCTGCAGAGAATATGGAATAGTGAAAGCTATTTGCAATTTATATGTTAACTTTCACAACCATCTGGGAAATAGTCAGAAAGGTATTTCTCATATTGGGTTAATACCAGCAGTGTACCAATACTGAATAAAGTTGGTCAAAGATGACTGTCTTCTGTTGAATGTATTATTTCCTGTATGAAAGGTGGTAAATCAGTACATGCAATATCACCAGGGACAAATCAGTCAAATCAAATGTATCTTCTTACCAACAGGACAGCAAAAGGTGTTGCATGGTCACAGCTGCAAATGATCTCAGTTTGGTTACCACTGGTCTCACATCCATCTGTTTTCCAAACTGTGTTTCCATCTGGGAACGTGAACATTTGTTAGTTAACTTAATTAGGCCTAAACAAGTTGGTTTTCTAAATAGCAAGATCAACAAAAAACATTTAATTCCCTATTGTTTTTTAAAAAAAATTTTTAATACTTTTTTTAAACATCCCAACACATTATAATTAGGCAAATATTACCTGTCACAAAGTTAAATATATGATAGATTTTCTCTGCTGTGTTTCTTATCTTGAGGAAACTTCCAAATGTGTACAAATCATTTTCTGTTATAAATGTAAAACATGATGATGCACCTTGGTCATGATTATGTACTCTCCAATTTGTCAGTGTTAATAACAATAAGGAGGAATATTTTTTCCAGGGCTTTGGTGTTTATCAGGCTGTAAACAAAAAAACTGATCCACAACCTACCATTTTCATCAAAATAGTAACACTGTAACCTTGATTCATTCTGTAAAAACACAAAAATATAGTTAAAAAATGTTACATTTTGTGGCTAAAGCTCAACACACATTAAAAAACAGTGTAAGTTTAAATGCATCCGCTACATAATAACGTGTGAATGTAACATATCCGTGATTTACAGAATCAGTGCTAACATTCTTTTCTGGTATGGGGGTTGCATGGGCCATCATCAAAATATAGTCAGACCAAGTCAATCATTTCTATATGGCTCTAAATTTGCCAAATCTGCATCTTTATCACATGCAGCACTAGCTGACAACCAAGCAGATGGATATTAAAAACATTAAAACATCCATACAAAATCAGACTTACTCCCATATCTGTGTTTGGAGGAATTCTGAAGGTCATCTTGATTGGCGTCCTCAGATTATGAAGGTGTTTTGTGCCCAGCTGCTCTATCCTGACAACCATCGATGAGATTTTTTCCTTATCAAACTAGGAAACAGTTTCAGTACAGTCATTATAAGAAACACATACAGTATATTGTATACACACACAGCTACATACTACACACCCAGAATAATTAAAGAATCTATGAATATTTGTGCTAATGACAACATTTTAAATGGATCCATGAGAGCGTCAGGACTGTTTATTGAATCGATGATGCAAGATGACGAAAATACCTGGAACTGGCTGTGTTGAGTGTAGCTGACCAAACCAATGATCCTCTCGTCCTTTGGGATATTGTGCAGAGCATGTGCAGGCAGCCAAATGTCAGGGATATATGACATGTTCTCGGGCAGCAGCTAACAATGCAGACAAGGTTACGCAGTGCAGTTTGTGGTTGTCACAGTACAAGAAAGACATCCTCAGAATTTATGTTAACATTGGTCAACAAGGTTTGTTTGAACTGAGCACCATCAAATGTCATGTCAACCTAACGTAACAAAGACATTAACAAGTTCAGCATCATTACTGATTCTTTCTATATTCATCAGCACCATCTCCATCCCAGCCTGAGTACCTGTGGAGCCTCTAACTGGATCCTGGAGTTGCTGGAGTCAAGTTGAGCCTCACTGATGTTGAATACATTCAGCGACAATTCCTGCATGCTGTAGTTTATGAAACCTCCAGAATCAGGGTGGGATGTTTCCATGATTTTATGGATCATCTGTCTTTCCATTCTGCAGAAAGACAATGGGCCTCAAACAGATTAGATCCTAAGTGGCATGTTGAAACAATTTTTTTGTGTACTTTCATACAATTAAAATTCACAAGTCATCCAGACCTGTTGAATGGGTCTAAACACACTCATGACTGCTCAATCTAAACCCCGAAACTCATCAAGGTATACTATCATTCAGGATATTTACATCTCTTAAATACATCCTGGGCAAAATGAGGAAAAGGGAGGCGGCAGTCCTGTGTTCAAAATCTGTTTGTTGATTGGTCAGTTGATCATATCATTAGACATTGTTTTGGGAAGAGACGTCAGTGAGGGCAGCGAGGAGTCACTTAGTCAAATAGAAAGCATTCAGTACAATCAGCTACAGTATATGATGACACATCATATACAGCTGTACAATTAATACCAATAAAAACAATATTTTCCTGAGAAACAAAGAAGTCTGTGGTTCCCACTTGTAAAATGTTAGTAAATCTCGGAGTAGATTGGCACATAAAACACCATGGTACCTAAAACTTACATGGGCGCCTCAGGAAATTTGTATTTAATCATAGGCTTGTGTGTATCTTCATGAATGCCAATCAATTATAAATTGACAGCACACTCCTACAAGTCACCAATCAGCATACATTCCCATGTCGCAAACAAAGAAAGAGAGGGAGAGAAAGAAAAGAGAGTAAAAAAGAGAAAAATAAAAATTATTTTGTTTTCTCCTGTTGGTAGTGGTGTGACAGGGACAGATCAAAGTAGAGCTCTGATTCTCTGCTTGATCCCAATTGGGCCCAACCCAAACTGCTTGGTTCGGGCCTGGCCGGGCTGTAATTTCTCACTATTCCGTCTGGCTTAAATTAGGTCAGGTTCTCGTTGATTTAGTGTTTATTTCATTTTCTTTTATGAAACTGGTGTGAGCTGTTTCAGGCTTTAATTGCACAATCGAGTTTCAATGGCCTAAATCAAGAGGAAAAGAGCGAGAAAAGAGGGGAAGAGAGGGAAAGTGAAGCATGTGGAAAACCGATGGGAAGAGGGGGAAAAAAAGGCATGCGAGAGATGGATGCAAAACAAAAGAAAGAGGAAGGAGGGCTGCAAGGTGACTTGGTTGGCAGTGTTTGCTTCTGCCTCCCCAGCAGTGAGAGAGATGTGCGTAACATGCAGCGGGGAGTGGTGATCGTCACTGCATCGCCACCACCGTGCATACTAGATGCACCAAAGGGCGCAGCCTGCTTTACCGAAACTGTCATGCATGACATTAAAAACTAACAGAAGGAAAAGAAGGATTGGTCAGAGGAAACACGCCAGCCCTTAGCTTGTAATACATATTGTAATATTAAAACAATTTATTTTATGATAAATGTAATACAATATAAGTCTATTTTTACAGTATAAATCTGGGTCTTTAATTGGTCTCTGGGCCAAAACGGAATATAAACAAGTACAATACAAATTAAAAGTGTAATTTCTTACAATGACAAGCGATATTTATGTGCATTCCCTATACACACAAGCACTATTAGCACTCAGAAGCAGGTGCAGATTTTGTCAATAACTATGGGAAGATTGGAGCTACTAACATGTTGATGAATGTCAGAATACACATAAATTTTCTTCTGTAAACAGTGAACACTCAAATTCATCCTGCTCATGAACGAAACCCATTGAATCTAGAAAGCAGCAGACAGAGAAATACTTGCAGCAGTTGGATTCTTACCTTATAAAGGCTTTCTTGACTTGAAAGTCACTACTGAAGAGGTTTTGACATGAATTCCTTATGAGGAGGAGACGCTTCATTCCTGACTGGTCAGAGCTGTCACTTTCCAGCGAACCAATGGCTGGCAAGATGCTTATGTTGGTGCATAAGTGTAGACTGCAAGTGCTATCTGAGAAGTGAGAGAGGAATTGGACGTTTTTGGAGACAGGGCAGTTGGGGGTGAATATGAATCAACACATCTCTGAACTCATCAAAGATCAGAATCAGAATCAGAATCAGAATGCTCTTTATTGTCATTATACAGTGTATAACGAGATTGGAGAGCTTCTCCATTCCTTCAGTGCAAAGTACAAAAGCTTTTTACAGAATTAAGTACGAGATAGAAATAAAAAATAAAAATAGACTTATATACAGCTATGTACATGGGTGTGGAGGTATAAGTTAAATAATAAATATGAGTAGAGCGACTCGGTGTATTGCATGATAATATGATATGATATGATAATATGATAATAAGATAATATGTGCTTCATGATTGATCAGTGGGCTTCAGAGATAGTGTACTTACAGTCTGTTATTTTGTACTCCACCATTTGAGGACCATGTTCCACCTCAGAGTCTAAGCAAACAGACGATACATTGCGCAACTCCGTCAGGTTGCTGAACATGCACTGAATGTGGCAGGGACAGTTATCCACCGAGCAATTCAGGTTACCAGGTCGCTTCTCAACAATGTCAGTAGCATTAATGCGAATGGTAATTTCACCATCTGAAATGTTGAGGCAAACTGAACACAGAAACAGAATACAAGATAAGACTCACACTATCTTACATATGTTCAGTAACAAAGACATGAAAGATGACTTTTTCTTTTATTTACAGCTGGAGTCTGTGATTCTGGAGAATGACTGTATACACCCCAAAGAAATAAACCCCTCTTGTCAGTGTCATTTTTCTGTGGATTGCATGGATGCTGAATGATATGTTCACTCTGTTTGCTCCATTTGTTAAGATGCTTGAAACTTGTGATATTTTGTGAAAATTGTGTCTGTTTTTTTCAGCTGAAGATACAAAGCAGTTGCAGCTGATCATCATTCTCAGCAGTCCTCTGATTGGATGATGGAAGATTTAAGGCAGTCTCTGTTTGTGTATATATATATATATATATATATATATATATATATATATATATATATATATATATATATATATATATATATATATATATTAGTGCTGGGCATAGATTAATTTTTTTAATCTAGATTAATCTCACTGCAATCCTGTAGTTAATCTAGATTAATCTAGATTAAAATTATAGATTTGAATTTTTTTCATCATCTATCTAAATGATGAAAATGCATCACAAACTGCTTGAGAAAGCTGTTCTACTATAATATTTGGTAAAGAAAAATAATGTTCCATAAGA
Source organism: Plectropomus leopardus (assembly GCF_008729295.1). NCBI lineage: Eukaryota > Metazoa > Chordata > Actinopteri > Perciformes > Serranidae > Plectropomus > Plectropomus leopardus. Next base: position 35,618,940 of record NC_056463.1, read on the forward strand.
TTTACTTTGGTGTTTAACTTTTTTTTTATTTTGTTAAACACAGACATTTAGGAACACAGGTTCTGTCTCCATGTGGAAAAAGCTTTTTCCTGCTAACTGGAATGAACAGCAGAGGGCGCAGCCTCTGATAACATGACCCTAACTGAACTGTGGGCCTACATTAGAGGTCATGAAGAAGACCATTAACAGTCAGTAGCTTTGTGTTTGTGACACGGCTTGAGCCAATCACTCCAGTCTCTGCTTCTCCTTTTTCCACCAGTCACTCAGGCAGACCAGCTTCCGCCTTGTTCACGCCCCCTCCGCGTAATTCGACCAGGTATACATCCGCGCTTAAACAACAAAGTGAAATTGGTGCCTTGCTCACTGTATAGACCCAACTTAGTGAATAGCTTATCACGTGATAAGAATCCCGCGTTAACGCAGCACGTTAACGCCGTTAACGGCCCAGCACTAATATATATATATATATATATACACGTGGGAATGTTCTGATGCTGCCATTGTACTTGATAAAGGTGTGCTAGACCAAAACGTTGTTTTTTTTTTTTCACTCCATAAATATGTCAGCAGTCTATAATAGTCTCTAATAAAACTATCCATCGTTTTTTTTTCTTTCAAAACTCCACCAAGCCAACTCTTTCTTGATTCTTTTGTGTGCTGCTGTGCTAGATAACTGACTGTGTGCTATTTTACTGCTGTTGACTGACTGAATAATAATAATGACCTTTTTCGTTTTCAGGAACACAGTTGCAAAAATCCTAGAAATAAATAAATAGACGATTCATATCTATTTCCACATATTATAAACCTTAGCATTACTCTTTATTTGATAAGCATAACATAACATAAACGGACATCCGTATACCTTGGTCAGACAGCGCTTCAGGCAGCAGTAGTAACAGCAGTAAGGGCACCATTCTGCTACTTCCTCCGAATCAGGACTGATGGAGTACATAAAAAAGTAGAATTAACATTTCAGTGCAGACATTATATTTACTGTATCACAGTTGTGAGTCAATTCACACTCAATATATATATATATATATATATATATATATATATATATATATATATATATATATATACACATTTGTCAGAGTCAGAATAGAACAAAGTTTTACATATGCCACCCCCTGCTTTCTTTGTTGCTCTCTATGAGATCAAATACCCACAAATATTAAACTCCCCAGATTCAAACAGTGGTAAAAAGGTACAAGCAGGTTGACCCTTTATCAAATGATTTAACTTTGTTTAAAGATTAATACAGTTTTTTGTTGTTGTTGTTATTTATTTATTTATTTTTTTAACTCATTACATACATTTACAGCAGTGAGGTCCAGTCCCAAATAACAAGGACAGAAATGGGGTCGACTCTCCTCATGGTAACACAACAGAAATTACATCTCCAACTCCTCAAAACTCAAAACACATAAATCAAACATGGCTTTTATGATTCATCATGTTACTGGCCAAAATCTTTTGTTCAGCTGCACCTAAAGGAAAGTTTAAAATTCACCGCCAAGATATCTATATCTATGAAATTAATTAAATGTTTAACTTTTTTAATTAGATTACATTTACCAAAATACAGAAAATGACTGACTGACTACGTTTACCAAAATGTGTTCTTTAGACTTATACAAGAATTCCACAATACACTCATACCAATACCCAAAGTACACCTCATTCAAGGAAGAATATTTTTAATAAAAACTTACATTACTCAGTGGATGCAGAGCAGGCCTCTCCTTCTCTCTGAAGTGCACAGGATGAGCCAGACAAACACCTAAGAACTCTACTGTGTGGGCTATCTCATGATTAGTAGGTCAGTAAAATACAGTAGCGCTTGTGTTCGGTCTGTCAGATGTGTTTGTTTAATGCAAAAATGTTCTTATCAGTGCAATGAAATTACTTCAGGTGAGTTTGTTTCTTGTTTATATGTTGAGAACTGATGTCACAGTCAAAATTCCACTGCCACAGTAAAACAGGTCTGTCAACAGAGAGGTGGTATCATGTACAATAACCTCATGGTTTGGAAAACCACTCGAGATTGTAAAGTTTGCTGGAGTGCTGGTGTATCAGCTTTTGGTGAATTAGTAAAGGTTAAAAAGAACAGCTTTTAAGCAATACAGAAAGATACATATAGTGCCAACTAAAGTTTTAATACATATACATGATGAAAATGTTCACAAATATACAACATACGCAATAGACTATTTCCTGTAGGCAGACAGAATCTACACTCAAAGAAAATATGCTCTGTTATAGCACTCAGTCAGTGTCAGATCAGATATCACATCTGGACGCAGTGCATTAAAGCAATTGTGTGCCTTCAACCCAATCACCAGAATAAATGTTGGCATTGTACATTTCTTAGTACGGATGAATAACATTTTTATGATATTATGTAGCGGATATGTTTAAGCTCTGTGTTCTTTTACATTTCAATATGCTGCAGTTAATGTGTAGCTATGTTTAGGCACAAAACTACTTGGTTATATGTCGGAAAAGAATATGTATTGAATAAAAGTATTGTCACTATCACAGCTGGAAATGCTGTCGATGTCGCCCTAAAAAATGACCAGTTCTGTTGCACATTGATCTCGAACAGTGGTGTGCAGTGGGGTTTCATATCATCCACCATCCCATCCAAGTCCTGATGACAGTTGGCACGCAATAACAATGATGACACTTCAGAAATGTTGACAAGTACAAAATATAGAAATGTAATGTATCTGTGGTTTGCACAAATGTATAATGGTAATATTTTTCTGCTGGTGACTGGGCTGGTGCTTTAAATTAGGAAATCAAATCTGCACCATTTACTGTTTCCCTTTTCACCTCTGGACAAGCCACTGCTTGATGCATTGTCTCTCTACCTGAACTGTCGTTCCTTACTGCACCATTGTCTCTAGAAGCATGAGATGGTAAAGACCCATGTCACACTCCCTGAAATGGGAAAAAGGTATAAATGCTTAACCATATTACTTATGTTGCATTAGAATTCGCTTCAGGGATGGTGTTGGATAGTGTCCAGATATCTTGCGATGAATCTACACAATTACAGGTTACACTTGCACTAGGCATTTAAGTTTAGAGGATGCAGAGTACAATAGCAAACTTATTTTGGTGAGGGCTAAGACAAGTTATGAATGACAACCTCTTAACATCTTCTGAGTGTTCTTTGTAGATAAAGAGCAAGGATTCTCAGGGTGTGTCAATTCCACGAAGACAGTCCATTGTTCAAATAACATTTTTTTGCTTGTTTTTTGCAGGTTCACACAGTTGTGCACATAAAGAAGAAGACAAACTCCTAAGGTTGAGAGTATTAATAAACCCCTCAAGACAAAGTTTATATTAGCACACCTGGTTATGACACTGATGAAAAAAAAATTCCCACTGAAACTTTCAATAATAAAAATATTTGACATTTAATATTAGAGTCACCTGGATGACTTTGTTTTAACTAGCAGTTTTACTTCTCTGCTACATTTTTTTTTATATATAAACATTATGATCTTAGGCATAAATAATAACTGCAAACTAGACAGTATTTCTGTAAAAATCCCCCAATCACACACATGCATGCACACACAAAACCAAACATGTCTTGGTGTGTTGGCTTGAGTCTTAGCTGTTGGTGCTACGTGTTTCAGAGCTCGTCTTAGTGGGTGGATTTCCAGTCTTTCTCAAAGACATCAAAAACCACAGGAAGATGAAGAAACCTGATTCAAAGGAGTGAAAGAGACAAGAGACGTGTTAGAGGACATGTAAATGACTGATAAACAACTGCTTCATGTCACTGTTTGTCAGTACACAAACAGGCAGGTCAAAATCCACTACAGATAGAATATTATAGTATTATGCACCATCTATTCTTTTTCTTTTTTTTAAATTTACACTTTTACATTTATATATAACAAAGTAACACACACAAATCCAAACCACTACCCAACACCAAGGGCAACAACAGAGAAAACATAACATGACATTAACACATTCATTGACAACATTTAACATAGAAGGGGATATATAGTCATGCAACACCACTTAACTACAATAAATAAATAAAAGTATTCATTTCATCATCACGAGGTCCACTCTTGTACAGGGCCGATACATGCCTCAGAACAAAACAAAGGTACTGGACTTCTCATCACTGAAATGAATTACATTATTATTTTTTATGCTGGGACACATTCCTAAACCTGGTTCCAAATGGCTTTGGTCTTAAGATTAGTGTCATTTAACGTGTCAGCTATTTGCTCCATACCAAGACGATTGAAATACTCAAGTAGCCATGTTTCAATTGAGAAACATTTTGGCTCGCAAGTTTTCCTATTTGACAAAATCATTCTTTTAGCAGCTAAAAGGCTACGCCCATTGTCTCTCTGTCTTTTTTTGTCTTGAGCTGTGCTGCTCTGTGCGCTAGTAGGGAAGTAACTGGACATGGTGAAATATCTATCTTCATAATAACTTTAGTTAAATGACACATTTCAAACCAAAAAGACTTGACTGCAGGGCAGTGCCACAGCATACGATACAAAGTTCCCACTTCTCCACCTTCATGCCAACAGACATATGAAACATTTAAGTCCAGGAGTGATATAGAGTGATATAAACTCTATGAAGGATTTTCAATTGTATGACTCTACCTCTAACTGATTTTGAAATTGTTTAATGTCTCTCCAAATATTCTCCCATTCAGCTAAAGTGCATTCAACCCCAAAAATAATGTTCCTATTGAATGATTGCTGGGATTTGAGGAGTACTGGAGCAAAATGTTGTATAAACCTGAGACATCTCTACTGATAAGAATCTGAGTTTTTTTTTTTTTTTTTTTGTCTCATAGTTAAAGTCAAAATATTCTTTGAGACATTGGAGAAAAAATATTTTAATTGGGCATACTGCAAAAAACTGTTCATGTGTCAATTCCATAAAAAAAGATTTTTTAAAGTTCCTTAAAAAATCACCCTGTTCTCCACAATTTGTAAAATTTATTTAATATTGTGTTGATACCATATGCTATTGGACAATGGATTCCCTGCAGCCTTAAGCCATCTATTCTTGACATTTGAGTAATCTGATCAGTTTGAAAAACTCCTCAACCTGTGGCATGGATAAATATCTAGTGATTACAACCATGTATTGTGAAGGTATTCATGCTGCTGCACAAATATGTTTTTCCATTAACCATTCACAGTGGGAGAGTCCCAAGTTGGCATGTAGGGTCTAGCATTTACACAATATACAGTTCCCGATCAAGTAATATTGGCATAAATATGTAAATCAACAAAAAAACGTAATATGTTCAACTTCCAGTTACGGAAGCTACCCACCATTGTGCCTCATCCTGAACAAGTTTTGAACGAAGAGGACCAACTTTGCTCATATGACTGTCACTAACTTATGCCACCAATAACCTTTCTCGTTTTATTTACAGTAAAATCACCACATAAACATGTGGAGGCAGGTTGTTCAGACCTTGAAGTGAGTTCAGGATGCAAAAGAAGTAGAGGCCAGGAGTGGTCAGGTGGCCAAATGAGAAGAAGACCAGGCCCCAGGAAATGCCAAGCAGAGTGGTAACTCCCAGCATGGTGCAGATGTCTCGCTTGGCTCTGTCACGGTCACTCTGCCCATACTGAGTTGCAAAAATGACACAAAAATGCAGGTTATTGACAATCAGATACTACTAGTTATTTGGTGTGGGAGACTGAACAAATTTTATGATGAAAGTCATCATAAAAGCAAAAAGAGATTGGACAACTCGGTGTATGTGGAAGGCGAAGGGAAATGTATCCTTTAAATATGAGTCAAAAATAAAGAAGATATTCTACATTTTTCTTTTTGTCGCAAATCCCATGAAAAAACCAAAACAAAAAATCTGTTGGTCATATTTCCAACATTCCTACTGTGTTTGTGGCACTCAGCCTCAATTCCATTGGTTCATACTGAAGATGTAAATCTTGACAAAGAGGCTGCAAATATGCAAATTTTAAAAAGACTCCTGGAACAGCCGACCAATGCCCCCCAGCACATCAATGGGTTGGCTCAATTATTTGTTTCAATAGCTTTTTAAATGTTAAATGGTGACAGGGGATGAGGACTATGGCACATTGGAATAAATCATATCAGGCCTTAAACACACACACACACACACACACACACACACACACACACACACACACACACACACTATTTGTTAGTAGGATTAATTTATTTTTGGTTCTGGTGTTTTCATGGGATAAGTTAACAGCAAGAAATACGAAAAATATCACCAGACTTCTCTTTCAAAGATCAGTTTTAAGGATAAGAAGAACAGAATGCAAAGAGTACAGATTGACTCGAACCTCCTTGCAGTGGCGGAGACTCACAATGCGTCTCACTGTCACCCCTAACATGATCACGTTAAAGACAAACACCAAGCCAAATACTCCCACTGTAGTCACCATCTTCACTGTGGTATTCCCTATATAGCATCTACAAACAGAGAGAGCGAAAGAGAGAGAGTATAGCCAAGGATTCAATCTCATACACTGAAAAATCAAATATGAATTTTGTATTTAAAATGTAAAATCAGGCAACTAAACATTTATCAATCTACAAAGTTCCCCTGGATGTACCCCTTCTAACAGTTATAATTGGGAACAGGGTTTATGCATCATTTCCAAATGCATTCAAATACACAGGAACTCTGATGCACTCTGATGCAAAACAGCTAAGTTAATTATTAGTCTAGATTGCACATGTTTGCAAATTTGCTCCTGTCTCTGTTACATTTCAGTGCTGTTGGGGTTAGTTAAGTCCAGAGGAACACGCCCATAAGAGCTTCTGTCGATGATGACCACCAAGGATACAATGACTGCAGGGACACCTGAAACACAAGGATGAAGCAAGGGGCTCAGTCGCCTATGAGGTCTGTTGACTGATAGATATTTAGGTCTCTGGCCTTGGCGACTCTACTCACCCCATCCCACCATGCTGAGTTTGAGCAAGTATTTCCTGACGTAGATGTTGAAGACTTTGACTAAGAGAAGGTAGAGGTGGAACCCCTCCAGGGCCATCCAGCTGAAAGTGGCCAGCAGGGAGTAGTGAAGAGCAAGAGCCATGTAAAGGCAAAGCCCATTGGAGGACAGTGCTGCCACCGTCTGGCTCGGGAGGAAGTGCAGGTTGAGGAAGATCAGGGCAATGGCCAGGTTTATGTGGACCTTCATAGAAACATCTGCTCTGACTTTTCTGTCAGACAGAGGATCTGTGGTTAACACCGAATTATGTGCAATTTTCATCATCATTTGGGTAACACTGAAATTAAGTCACGCTGAGTTGGAGAAGAAAAATACGGAGGACTGAAACGGACAAGATCAAAAATAAATACATAAATAATTAAGGGAGCACTACATAAATGTGTTGAATGTATTGGACTGAATAATCAAATGTATGCATTGTAAATATTTATTGACACATCTTTTTATTTATTTTTGATTTTGTCAGTTTCAGTACTCCATAGAAATAAAGGATGGATGAGAGAAAGATAGTAAGGATGAAAGGATGACATTTACTAAAAGCAGGAGAGACAAAATGTAATCAGAAAGGAGGCAGAGCTCAGAATTACCTAAATGTTAAGTCTCATTTATTTATATTACTTTATTAGAACACACGCAAATTCTGATTGGTGTAATAACGATTTGGAATAAGAACTGTTCTGAATCATAAATAGACTGGACCAGAGTTTGGGGAAATGTTTCCTGTTCTTCTCAAAACTTTAATCATAAATTTACCTGAATTTCATGTATCACACTGTTCAGACTTGTCACCAAAGCAGCAATATATAATGAATATATCTACTGTAAACTGTACGATTTAAATCATTTGGTGACTTTCTTACATATCACGTGGGAGAGTCCATCAGTTAAAATTTTTCAGGAACAAATAACAAACCGTTTCTCTGAAATTTTTGGTGTAAAAATTGACTGAATGAAATTCAAAGCAGAGCTTCACCATACTTGAAGGCTGTTGTGGCTATCAGCATGCACTGATAAAAAAAAGTGGATTTATCCTTAAATTGAGATTTGTGGAGCTCCCTGTTGCTAGGATAAATGTTGCAGGGCATGTTATGCTTGAGGCCAGGAAGAAGGCACTCAGCTTAGCTTGAAAAATTATATGAATTTTTATTCATACTTTAAAAATTTTAAAAATGATGAAAAAAATCTGTACTGCATATGCGAAAAAGCTTTTTAAATGTGTTATTGGAGGTGGAGAAAGACTCAAAGGACAGGTTAGGGTCAAGGAACATTAAAAAGATGCAGGTGTATTTTCTTTTTGGTTACTTTCCTGTATTTGTTACTTTCTCTACTCTGAGCTGTATCACATGATGCATACATTTATAAATGATTCATTTTATCTCTTAAGAGAATGTCAAATATGTATTTCATTTATTACCATGTCCAATTGTTTTGTATGTAACCTCTTATTATGTCTGTCCTTGCCCTGATATTTACATCTTGCAATACTGACAGCAGTTACTGGTTGATGTATACCTGCCAGCTCTGTTGAAAAAGTGGTAGAGCACTTTGCATTTAAATGTACTAAAAGAAGGAAAGTAATAAAGCAGAGGGAATAATGGACAAAGGCTTTAAGAAAGAGCATTAAGAAAAAGTCAAAGAAGTGAGGAAGAAGAAGGCTGACTGAAAAAGTGAAGGGAGCAAGGACAAACGGCTGCTGCTGAACACATGTCAGAGGAAGGATAGCTGAAGGTAAGGAGGGATGAAGTACAGTCATTCACCTGGGGAGAAAAAAATACCTGTTTGTGATGAAGAGCAGAACAGTGATGACCAGGGTAACAAGAGAAAGACTACAGCCAATCAGAGTGATGTATGTCAGAATCTCCTGGTCTTTAGGTGAGAAAGAAGGAGACACCTGAGGAAAAAGTACAAAGACTACATTTGTGACATTTGTTTGATAGAGCTGATTTACATAAAAACATGCAGTGTAACTATAGGATACATTAATACATTATGATGCAGAGTTACAAATTCAAATTATTTTAAATAATTAATCTAGTAATAAACAGAATAATAAAACATAAAACATGAAATAATAATGAGTTCTTCTACTATACTTATACTTTAAATCTTTACTTAAAGTCATAATGTGCATAATTTTTTAATGTGGAACTTTTGTGCTGTTTTAGTGGTAGCATCAAGAATAACAACACAGTCGGCAGTAATGAGAGATGCCGCACAGCAGTGAAGAGTATCACAATTCATAACAATGTACCTTTGACAGAAATGTTTGGCAGGTCAAGGCAGTCATAAAGTGTATACTGTAGACATTTAAGATGTTTTGTGATTGGTCAAAGAGCCGATGGTGGGGAGGCCATGTTAAAAGGGTATCCACTATATATACACCACATTGTGTGTTTGATCTATGACTGTTTTTGTTTGTTTTGGGGTGTTTTTTAGGATATATTTTTGTTTTTTGTGAATTTTCTTGGTATGAATTGAATTCATAGTTCAGTTCAGCTGAAAATCAATTAGGATCCTTTGCTGTGGTATACTCATAAATTCCCTAGTACAACCGCGTCAAACAGTGGACAGTGGATCATGTTACAGCCAAGACTCCAGGAAAAACTACCGGCTTTAAAGCCATTTTGTCACAGTAGCTTGTTTTTACATCCTGTACACCAAACTTTATATGAGGATACTTCGATTTGAGGAGTGAGATTGGTTAAGGTAAGAATATCAGGGCAAGCCAAAGATATAGATTTTTTTTAAATTGCTACCATAAACAAGAAATCACACATATGTGAAAGTAGTTTATAGATGCTCCACTGAATATACATTCTTTATAAATGTTTGACATTTTTTTGTGATTGTCTCTCTACAATTCTACTTGTATGAAGAGGGTCGAGCCTACCATCAGTACACCAAAGTATGTGAGGTGGTCACAGGAGCAGTTGACCTGACCACGTTTCCACACCGTTTGACAGCCATCACTGCTGAATTCTGGTAAGCCAAACAGACAGATCCATTGTACAAATGATCCTTCCGCATTTGAATTGTGATTTGTCAACTTACTTTGCTGGACATGTGTGAAACCCTGACACTTCAACTTCCTTATTAAAAAAAAAGGCCTAAGTTGTTATTTTTCATAACAGATGTGATGCCTGGATACTCACCCTCTGTTGTAAAGTTAAAGAATACACAGCGTGGTTCTTTGTTTTCCTGTAACACAATATACTAAATTTACATTTGCATTTGATATTTTATGTATTAAGTATTTCAACGGACAAAACATACAAATCTGAAAGGTTACAAAAGTTACAGTTATGGTAAATGATTTGAGTAAAAAAGGTGTAGTTACATTTTCAGTAAGATTCACTATGATGTTGACATATTCCTGTAGTCCTGAAATGTTCTTGCCCCGCACACTCAGGCCAAACAATCTGCTTTCATATAATACACCTTCAGTTCCCCATATGGTCTGCGGGACAACATACAGTCAGGGAGTTAGTTTGGTAAGACAGTTATTGTGTAAATTGTAACCACTTTCCTGAAATACCTTTACTGTATTTAGAGGAAAAAGCCACCCTGTCACCTTCTTCATGATATTATCTGTCTATCAGTATCAGTGTACCCACTCTTCTTCATAAAAACCTTATAAAACTAATCATGGTTTGCATGTTCTTGCAAAGTGAAGCAAAAGAGCAAAAACAAAGTGGCAGTTGTTCTTTTCTATTGCATGCTTTGTTGCACCATTTGAGGAAACTGTATTTTTCCAAAATTGACATCACTTCCTCTTTTGTGGTTATGATTTCTCTCAGTCATTGTTCAAGATTTGTAAAAATAAAAATGGTCACTGAGAGGCCTTAACTTTTTCATAGTGACGCACTAAAAAAACCACACCTATAACTACATCATTTTTTTCCTATTACAATGAGTTTTAGCTCTGGCTGTCCATTGTGAATGCCACATTACTCATGTCCATATAACACTGGAATAGAAAAAAAGCTTAGTATCAAAGACTAAACGCGCCTACAAATGCAGTGTCCAGTTGTTTTTATAGTAGTTCTACCAGCTTAGAACTTTTTGACAAAATCTAATGACTAATACAACAGTGTTGGTCGTTGATAAAATATATTCATCTCTCTTGACATAATGTGTCCTTCCATGGTTAAAGTGGCAATCAATGGCAGAATACAATAAATAAGTTTAAAATACATTTGCCAATTATGTAAAATATATACAACATGTTGTGATTTAAAAAAAAATGTTACATTAAATACATCTGGCCATTGTTAGTATTTGCTATGATAACATTTTACTCACTAGCTTGATTGAGGATACAGTGTCTAACACAAGCGATCAGGCCAATTCCAAATTCATCCCATTTTATCCCCGTCATCTAAGTCTCAATAAACATTAAACAAAGGTGAATGTGCCTGAAATGTCCACTGTAAGTTCTGCAGGTGACCACAGCTATGGTTAAGAACTGCAGGTCAGGCCAAGGAGTGGCTTTGCTGTGTAAAGCGCTGTGCCAACCAGAATACATACAGACACCACAGTATATATAGGGAGGCGGATTCCCAAGAGTAGTAGCTCTTTAGATTTTTTTCTACAAAATTTGACATTAAAAAAGTGTAGTCCCTAACCCCATTTGCCTCAGGCCAGGTAAGCATGCAGAACACAATGGTGTTGTTTGATCCAGCATCTAGTTCTCTCGGTAGTCGAACTCTCACTTTGCTGTTGGTGATAGCCTTGTCTGACACTGCCTATAGGGCACACAGCCAAAAACAGGAAAACATTGCATATAAACACATGTATCAGAGTAATGCATCTCTCACAGCTACATTTTTATCTTACCACCATCAGGGAATATTCAAACAATGCTGACTCAGCACAGTATAAATGACCAGTCAGGAGTCCTTGGGGGAAACATTCAGCTTGCTAAAGTATATTTGGTGAAAGCCCAGTAATTACTAATCTGGGATAATGTTCTGTGGCTGACACTGACCCCTGACTTTCCTGTGGATGGGCTGTAGCAGAACGAGCTTTTTTTCCCTTTAAAGGATAATAATTCTCATTTAAAAAGTACAATGCTTAATATGATGTCATTATTTTGATGGGTAATCCAGCAGTAAACATTTTGAATAGGTCCTGGTGACAATGTGTGATTGTTAAACAACTACCATGGTTATTTAGCATGAGAATACACCTAGACACACTCAACCCGAACAAAAAGAATAATTAAGGAAGATTTCTTGTAAAAAGCGTAACCCTGTCAGCCTCTGTTTTACTGCAAACTCCTCTTGGCATGCTGGATGGATAAACATATAAATGCATATAGTTGTTGCAAAGAAAGAATATTAAACAAGACCAAGAGCCTACAATGCTTGCATCTTGTTGAGACTGTACTTAGGCACAGGGGTGAATTGAGCTAGATCGCAAGACAGGGCTAGCATGCTGATTCAGAGCAGGCTCAGGTGGTGGTAGTGGTAGAGCTAGAGGAAAAGTCAGGGGATCACCAAAGTAATTACAATTCATTCATGGATGCATGTACCAAATTCCAAGGTAATCCATGCTAAAGCTGTTGAGACATTTCACTCTAAATGACATGCCAACCTCACGGTGGCACTAGAGGAGAAGTCAGGGGATTTCCAAAAGTTTTTTAAGCCAAAAAGGTTAACCTGATGGTGACCTTAGAGAAAAGGTCAAGGGTTAGTAGAATTAATTGTCTGTGAACAATGGATGTCTGTCAAAATTTTCATGGCAAACCATTCTGTAGTTGTTGAGATATTTCAGTCAGTCTGGGCATTACTGACATTGCAATATAGTGCTATGTTACTGGCATCCTTACCTCATTCTCATTGGCATAAATTTCAAGGCCTGCGAAGGGGCCTTTGGGTTTGTGCAGGATGGCCACCAAACGGCTGACAGACATATATGTAGTCTCCTCCACCTCTGTCTCCTCTAGAACGTATTCTAGGTTCTCCAATGCTCTTGTAGAAGATAACAAGAACTTTATAATCACTTTCACATCATTCCAATTTACAATTACTTTCCTTAAACTTTTTAATTAATTCTGGAGCGCTTAATGCCTTAACCCTAAATCTGATTTCAACTCTTTACAAAATATTCATATTGGCTGGGTTTTTCCTTCCATGTACATATGTGAAACACTTTTTATCACTCATAAACAGATGCTCATACAAACATAAAATCCAAACAGATATAAAATGTTTTCTTTTATAGACAATTAAAATGTTTACTCGATAGTTTCATTGTGGTTTCCATTTTCCAAAATGTGGTTTACATCTTCCATGCAATATCTGGACTCCGAAGGCCCTGTAGAGTAAAAGAATGATTGATTAATATTCAAGCTGTACAAAAAAGGACATTTTCTAAGAAACCGTCCTGTATGTTGTAGCAACTCACCATGTCTCTTTTTCTTGACCCTTTTACAACGATTTTGACCCTGATTTCCATGATGACCTAAACCCTGATCTCCACGATGACCTAAACCCTGATCACCACGATGACCTAAACCCTGATCTCCACGATGACCTAAACCCTGATCTCCACGATGACCTAAACCCTGATCACCACGATGACCTAAACCCTGATCTCCACGATGACCTAAACCCTGATCTCCACGATGACCTAAACCCTGATCACCACGATGACCTAAACCCTGATCTCCACGATGACCTAAACCCTGATCTCCACGATGACCTAACCCTGATCTCCACGATGACCTAAACCCTGATCTCCACGATGACCCTAAACCCTGATCTCCACGATGATCTAAACCCTGATCTCCACGATGACCTAAACCCTGATCTCCACGACGATCTAAACCCTGATCTCCACGATGACCTAAACCCTGATCTCCATGATGATCTAAACCCTGATTTCCACCATGACCTAAACCCTGATTTTCACCCCCATTGTAACACTGATTTTTGCCAGGCTTTTTACAGGTGTTGACATGAGACACCATAGACAGGACCACACAACTGATGAGGAGCCACAGCTCCATCCTGTGAAGTGAAGACGATTTATTTAGACAAAAAAAAAAAAAATGTCTACACTTTACCAACAAACATATTGCATAAATGTATGGCGGACATTAAATGTGACCCCTCTGATGTCATCTATTTAACACAGACAGAGAAAGGTACAAACACAATCTACTGACCCCATTTACTGATCTCAATTGGGACTACAAATGCAAGTATGTTTACTGTCATTTCCATACACTTAGTTGAATAACCAATAGAAATCCCGTAGGCCTAATATCAGCACTGGTATAGATAGCTAAGTTTTATGGTTCTGACCTGAAGAGAACAAAAACATTGCCTACCTTCTCATCTTATCGATGTGCCTGAACTGATGTCAGAACAGGACTAAAGTAGGAGAGAAAACTCTCTGTAATCTAAGAGCTTAATAGAAAGGGAAAAAACAAAACATGCAAATTGACGTTTTGAAATAAAAGAGGAAGCTGCAACAGACAGAAAGCTAAATCCATTGCATCAATTGCCTCAGCTGTTGCCTAATAGATATTGCCATGAAACAAAGGCAATGACTTTATACATTTCCAGAATAATGTCTAAACATTGGATAAAGCTAGGCTCAACTATTATTTATTATTATTATTATTATTATTATTATTATTATTAGTAGTAGTAGTAGTAGTAGTAGTAGTAGTAGTATTGTCATATTAGAGTTGAAGGTTTTCAAAGAGGGAATTATTATTATTCTCACTATTATTATCACTCCAGAAGATAGTCAACAGCCATTAAAAAAAAATACATTTCTGCCATGTTTTAGGACTAAAATATTCTATAAATCTGGCTATGAATGATATATGACCAAAGCCCTCTCTCAAAAACTAAACATATTAATAGAAATAAAAGCAGAAAGTTTGGTAGATAAATGCTGCTGATGCTGAGATTTTTGACTCATTGTATAAGAAAAAAAAAAAAAATCTGAGACAGGCCTTTAAGGATATGTGTTGTAACATCCAATACATTTGTCGAAAAAAAAAAACAACAACACTGGGGTTAACATTTTTTAAATATAAATATAAATATAAATATAAATATAAATATAAATATAAATATAAATATAAATATAAATATAAATATAAAATAAATATAAATATAAATATCACTATGAAATGTTTGATTACCTATACTAGGACAATTTTTGTATTATAAGTTTTATGAAATGCTATGTTTAAAAAGCAAATAAGGAATTATCTAATTGCATATGCACTTTTTTGGCATTTACAAAACAAAAGTCTGAACTACAAGAAATACCTAGAGGACAAGTTGTGGAGGCAAAACATCCCAAAATCTCAAAATTGGCATGTGCATGAAAAAGATGTGTTTTCTTGGTTTATGGCTGCGTTTCACTACGACCACCAACAGAGGGCAGTAGCACATCAAAAAATCAAGTGTAACGAGATGAATTTTAGCATTAAACAGAGTCCTCTATCTATAAAACCAAAATTTGGAAATTAGTGAGGAATTTATCAAAACTCAAGTCATTATTATGATGATGATGATTGTTATGAATGTTATGTCACAATTTCACAAGACGGTGTAGTAGCTTCAACAGCTACTGCTGCCCTTTTATTTTCCTTAACCAAAACTGTTACACATGCATGAGCCCCAAAAACAACCCCCCCTACTTACTTTTGCAATTCAAGAGGGACAAACAATATGGAACAGTCTGTTACACTACAATCTATGGTAAAGTTATTTAACTACCAACCATTATTGTATGCCTAATTAACTGCTTAGAGTACCTGCAAAGCAGAGTAATAAATACCCAGTGATGTTGTGTTTTATATCAGAATGCCTCCAACCAATCAAGTTGCTTTGTTGGAACTAACTGTAATATAATCACACGTACAGTATATTTGCAATTTATTTATGCAATTGTTTATTTCAGAATTATTTATTTATTTGTTTGCTATTAAACACAATTCATAGCTGTCAGGCCCATTACATTTGTGGATGCAGTGATGGTGGTGGTGTTTAGAGCTGGTATTGTCATCATAACAACTAAAGCCTGTTTAATTCTAAACAGTTTATCTGTTAATATGTTTAATTCTAACTCTTGTGTGTTTATAGACCCACCCGTGGTTTGTGATGCTGAGAATGCATTGTGTGTGTGTGTGTGTGTGTGTGTGTGTGTCTATGTGTGTCTTACACATTATGCTTTATCCATCACCAAGTTTAGGGGCTGGGCATGCAGGTGGCCCTTCTACTAGGTGGCCAGTACAGCAAACAGCCAACAAAGCAGACTAGACAAGACCTGATCAGAATAGAATAGAGTGGAAAAGAATAGAACACATTATGTTACAATTGTTTACACATTTCTCAACAAGTTCATTTTTCTCCTAAACTCTTCACACATTCAGCAAAACAGTGAACAACTTTTCATTGCTTTGACACAGAGTGTGTTCACTGACCACATCTGTCAAATTTTATGAATTGCTTTCTCACTCAAACTCAACCGTCAGACAAGTTGTATGTATTTGCAGTCAATTTTGGATGTTTATATACTAATTGAAGAAATGTTGTTTGAACTAACATAACACATCATTACAGTAATTGTTGTCTATTTTGCAGTGATTTACTGTAAGAATACACAGCACTTTGCCACATTCTACGGCATTACATACATAGGCCTACATTACAACTTTAAACTGGACCAAACAACTTTTGAGTGCCTCATTTCATTCCTGTGTGACCTTCATGGAAGACTTTCCGCACTGTGCCAGGTGAGGAGAGGAGGCAAGAGAGGACGTAAGGAGGACACAAGGGGTAATGTGAATGAAACCTTGTTGCTAAATACAGAGGACAGAGTTGACTAGCACAGCTGTCAGAAGCTAATCCATAAGTGTATATATAGTGAATAACATTTGTTTGCTTTGTATCGCATTACTGAATCACTTAACAGTTTAGAAAATGAAGTGTATTGCTGCATTTCTGATTCATATCTATAACACATACTGTAAAATAACAAAAGACATGCAGTAAAGAGATGACAGTTGTTTGATTAAAATGGCATATTTTGTAAGTTTAAAAAAAACCCTTGAAAGACAATAGTGTTACTATGACAAATTGCTAGTGTTTTTTGGGCTCACCCTGTTTTGAGTGATACGTTTTTTTTTTGTTGTGAGACAAACATTGTCAGTATTTACTCACTAAGAAAGACAATGAAATGCAGTCACAGCATTACAAAAATAGCTGCAAGTGGCGATTCTGGGATTCAAGCCAGCATAAAACGTTTAAAGTTGAAAACTCTGAAGAGCTCACAACACCTGCATAAAGATAGCTAACAGTTTCATGACCATCAGATGGACGATCATTCTTTTGTCCAAATCTGTTCTGGGCTCTACTTTTCACCATTTGCAGAAACTGTTCAGGAACATGCAAAAATCCATTTTGCACTCGGCCAATGCACTTGTTTGAAGCAGGTGGCACCCACAGTTTCAAAGTAATTTTACACACGTGGTTAAACACTGTTATGTAACAAAGTTTTTGTGATAATCGGCCAAAGTGTTGTGCAGTTAGGTCTATTTATGCACTAGTCATTCTCTTCAAAAAAACAATTCAATATTTAAAATATTTTGAGAAATTCTGATATGCTTTGTCCAACTGGGTGAGCTGGACTTCTGTGTCAAATTTAAAGTCAATCCAGTTTACAGTGTAGTTCTACTGTTCAAAGTTGAACTATAAATATAGCACTCCATCAGCTGATTGGGGTCATATTAATGGGCAGCCTATGCACACAACTCCCAATCTTCATGTATCTATTATGTATCATCTCACAGGAATTTGCAAACGTATTTCTAAAGAAAAACATTAAATCAGCACAAAGATTATAGGGTTTCAGCTCTCCGAGCTTGAACCCCTAAAAATGTATCAGGATGGGGTCTACTGAAGAGATTTCCCCATGTTTGGCTGGTTGATGCCAAGACAGTTGAGATCACTGCTGTGCGAGCAGGGGACGATTGATGTTAGCCTCTGGGGTTTGATCCTACCGGTGACAAACCATCGTGGCCTGCTCACCTGGATACAAAAAGAGCAGTGAAGCAGAATGACTCACACAGCAGGTGCTGATCCTCATGACTAACTGGAAAACCCTCGGTGATAAAACATACTCTTTATTTGTAAGTGAATGGAGCATTTTCAGTTGTCAGCAAAAATGGCTACACAGTAAACCGTGGGGATTTCCAAAGAGGCGCACTCTTACTTTTGGCAAAATGTTTTTGCTGATCTGCTGCTGCTTTTTGCCTCCGTCCCAAGTGGAATCGCTTGAAATAGCATTACAACATGCACTGAGGCTAAAATATTGATAAGCACTTTGAGAAGGCTTTACCCGCGACCTTTGTGTGTTTTTGGTAGACTGCAGCACCTCCTCCCCCCGTATTGACCTCAGGCTATTAAGACCAGTGAGCCTTTTAGACATTCTTCCCTGCAATACCAAGCAACAGGAAGGGCATAAAAAGTGAGTCTCTTATCCTTGTAGCTTAATACATGGAACCATCATGTTTTGGGTTGAATAATAAGCCCTTTTTAGACAAAGATTGTGCTAAAGGGCTGCAACATTTTTACACATATCCAAACAACGGCAGCAGCATGCTGCCCCAGTGTGTAATCTTAGACAGCGCGCCAGCATTGTGGAACCAAAAGAGGTGAGACACGTAACATTTAACGCAATAGCATCACCCTCTCATTTGACATATAACACATGCATTAGCAGTGCTTTATAAACAATAAGAACAGCATAACATGTCAGTTACAATCATTTACCTTCTCTGTTATCTTGCAGCTGACCCCCCCCCTCTCTTTGGAAGATAAGTAGCTCCCAAATCTCATTGTTTAACAAATGTGCAGACATTTTCCGATGCTGGTGTTCTTCTTGGACTTAGCTGCTAACTGCAACTCTTAAATCTTCCGCTGTAGACTGCAGACATAAGAAGTCATTAAAACGTCACTTCCATAAATGCCAAAATAAAATTATAGACATTTAGTAGCTGCTGTGGGAATGACAATCATTGACAGTTAACATACCCATTCTGCAAGTAGTTACTTCCTTTTGCCTCAGATCAGATCCATTGATAGGAACTAATTACATAGACAAAAGTCTCAGAAAGGAAGCAAATGACAGGGACTGCCTGAGGAACTATAGGATCATTCTCTGCTGTCCTGTTAACCCATCTGCAGTGATGACAGGTGCTTCCTTCTCACCTGGGCAAGTGTTGACGACCATAAGGATTTTTTTAGATACAAAAGAGGGACACTTTATTTCTAATGAGGGTTTGAAAGTGAAGTACAGCATATGCAGTTAATGTTGCAGTTGCTTATTATTGCTTACAAACATGTCAAAGAATGGAGGAGACGTGGTAGATGCCACGGCAAACATAAAGTATCCCAACTATCCTAAGAGATAGTTCAGATTTTCTGTGGACTTATCCATAGTCAATGTACTACAAACAGTAGATGGCGGACAGCATGCACCCAGTTTGGTTATGCAGATTGGAGTCCGACATGACAGCTAAAAGTAATCTACTGCTGTGGAGGGGTCAACAACAAAACTGGCCACTAAAAAAGCTAAAGCTGAAAAACAAATATCAGTTTAAGTGTATGCTATATTGCAAATTTTTACTGTTTTGGATGGGAAAATATGACTGTTCTAGTCTAGTTTAGAAAATCAGAGATTTAACATTGCTGAACACAGGAGCTGCACCACTCCCTTGATCAGTTAGCTTGTTTATCTTATTGTGCCACCTTGGCATTTAAAAGGGTTAGTTTGGATACAATAACACAGACTAACTTACTGAAGCAGTGGCAACAACACCTCCTGTGTTCAGAGGGCTAAAATTAGTATTTTTTCAATGGAGTCTGGTGGCTTTGACAAGACCATAGATTGCCATCAAAAGGCGCTGATAATGACTTTTTTTATTTGGTGGAATTTGTTGTAGGCCTAAAACCCATGTTTTGTTGCGGCCCCCTCCACTGCTTATCTTCTATCCTTTAAACCATTGTGTGTGCTGCTGTGTGGGCCCATTTGTGTGTACCTGTCATCCTGAACGAAACTTAAGTATCAACATTCTCATACTGGTTAAAGAATGGTGACTTTATGGTTAGTTTATCATACATGATTGTGGTTTTAAGTCTCATATCTTATCAATACTTCCCTGCAATATTCAGATTGCATGTGTGCACGAGTGAATGTAGGCTAGTCTATCCAGTCGTTGTGCTGAAGATGTAGAACACAGGGGGGAGGGTCATCTGTGCCGGCGTCCGGCTCTCTGCACCCTCC
Source organism: Plectropomus leopardus (assembly GCF_008729295.1). Classification (NCBI taxonomy): domain Eukaryota; kingdom Metazoa; phylum Chordata; class Actinopteri; order Perciformes; family Serranidae; genus Plectropomus; species Plectropomus leopardus. The sequence continues at coordinate 35,639,282 of NC_056463.1, forward strand.
CTACTTACACCTCCATCCGTCCAGTTGATTAGAGCATTGTAGTGGTCAGAGCATTAAATCAAGTCAGCCACAGAAAGACAAGGCACTACCGGAAGTATATTTCCTTCAAAATAAAAGTTAAAAAGTAATCAAACTTCAAAGAATAACTTTCAATAAAAAAAGCATGTAGTTTGCAGTTAAATGATCCATGACTGCTTATGTCAAATGTCATTGCACTGATTTAAAAAAAAGCTAATATGTATTTTCCTGGGAACATTTCAAAGTTTTCAATTGTTATGTGTTGTCAAGGAAAATATAATTGGAAAACTGTCAGAATTTGTGTGGAAAAAAGAACTTCCTGAATTATTTAGCATTCATCCCTCTTTCTGCATATTCTACTCTTTCATTGTAATCAGACATTAGAATGTCATACTACTTATCTTTTATTTTGAAAGTCATGACAGGGACACCTCGTTACGTGTTGTCACGCTTGACGCTGCCATCTCCACGTTAGGTACCGAAACAGGCACGAGCAGCAGTCCACTGTCCGTCCTGCTCCGGTCGGGAGACAACACAGAGACACTTACTCAGGACAGGAGTGATATAGCAACTAGCTGAGTATCGGCTTCCGACAAGATTTCCTCTGGGAAAAGGGAAAAACTGGATATAGAGGGCAAAGAAACCGTCTTATATTTTATTTTTTACATGAGAGGTCGCGATCTAAAACAGCCGCTCACTGCTACGACACTGCTTGAAGCTACTGCTGAAGGAGTCGGTCAAGTGCGGTGAAGTTATCATTTTGTTGTTGTTTTATAGTTTGCAACTTTCTCAGGGTACATGTAACTGCACTGCAATAGGCATTATCGCGAGAGGAGGTTATTAATTAACTGGATTCGAACATTGTTAGTAAATTATTTTCTACTAGGCATTTCTGCGGTAGACCCACTCTGCTGATAGCAGCACCGGCGCTGCTGGAGACTGTGGCTCTTTTGAAAAGTGCACTTCCAAGGTTACTAAGAAGGCAGCGACTTTGATGTGTATTAAATGAGACATGCGCTCTAGTGGGTAGCTCCCGCTAGAGATAACAGAGCACAGTACGCAAAGAAAGGTGAAACGGTCTGTCAAAAAAACTTGAAAGAGAAAGCTGTAAGGGCTCATAGTTTCACACGAGTGAAAATAACTCACCGACATTTATGGAGGCTCAGCTTGTAGTGTGGTTCTGACTGAGGAATGGGGCTCTTTTTTAGGATGCAAGTGCATTGTTGAACACTGTAGTAGCATTCTTGCTAGGGGACAGTTTATAGTGTTTCTTATATTAGGGGTTTTATCGCCTAAACTAGCAACTAGCAAAGGGAAAAACTCGTCAAACACTTCGTATTACACCGTCGGGAGTGAACCGAGACGAACGACGAGTGATTTCGCTCGGACCATGGCCTCCACCTCGCGGAACAGCTGCTTCTGGTTGCTCTGGAGACGGACCTTCCTCGCGCTGTGGCTGTGCGCGCTTGTGGCGCGTGGAGCAGACGATGACAGCACCTTCAACTCAGAGGTAAAAACACACTGAATGACAAAGCTGACTAAATAATGCTCGTCATTAACCAACTGCGATGTACCCAGGAGCAGAAGATGTTGAAGACGACTTTGTAATATGAACATAACGATTTTAACACTGCACAATTTGAAAATGACCAATTTAAGGCACTTTGTAAAGCAGCTGCTCATTGTTGCAAGTAAGTTTGGCTTATTTACTCACATGAGATACATTGGGAAGACCATAATATTATGCTATTCAAATATGAATCCTCTGGTAAGTTTTATTTTGTTACAATTCTTTTTAGCAGCCTACTGCTACAGTTAGCCTGTACATTTATTTGTTACCTTTGTAATAGATTCAAACACCACCAAGGCCATCAGAATCAATAAAGGACTCTATAGGGCACAACTTCTGGTTTATGGAATAATTACATTATTACAATATTAACACACTCACATTTCCTGTGTGGTTCCTGTGGTTACAAAGTAGATTGACTGGCAGGTGCCCTCATCACACCTCAAAACTGGTGTGATGAGGGCACCTGCAAAACAGCAGTTTGTATGAACTTAAACTCTTTGTCGTTTACATTTAAAGGATTCTAAAAATCATTTGGTCAGCCACCTAATTATTTGAACATTTACATCTATAATGTAATTCCCACCACCCCTCAGAGACATATTTTAGTTGAAATGGCTTTATTTTCTCATCACTCCTACTTAAACTTCTTAAAATCAAACTTAGTCTTTTCAGTTATTATAGCAATACAAAGCAAGACTCAGCTCATTCTCCAACAAGATACCCAGTGGAGTCTTTCCTCTCGGATAGTCATTTTTTGTTAGGCTCATAATTTCCTTTTCACTGACCCCTCAGCCATTAGGGATGCCTGCACTTATTTAGGCATGTCATTAGCCAAAGTGCACCATAACAGGCCGGAACTTGAACTAGCATTTCTTGCATTTTTCTTTGGCCCGTCCATTGGTTAGCCAGCACACTTGTTTGTTTGGAGACGCAATGGAAGAGATAGGAGCTAGCTTTATACCTGTAAGAAGGTAATTAGTGGTGGTGGAGCTTTTGTTTGCTGCTTGACAGAGAGAGACAGACAGACAGATAAAGACACCGTCTGGCCATTGATAGTGAGCTTGCATTCCCAAACTCAGTGTCCGGGGGTGGTCTGCTTGTCAGTCAGGTTAGAACATATTCTGATGGGGTTGTGTGTGTGCGTGTGTGTGTTTGTGGTTATGCACAGGTGTCTGCTAATGTGTCTTACTCAGACAAGAGACAAGGTTTTGCACAATGTGTAGACAGATGAGAAATTCCTAAGCACTTGTTGCTAAATGTGTGTATGTGTTTGTGTGTGTCTGCTGAAGTAGAAATAATTGCATTACCCATGTTGCCTACTTAACATTTGGAATGGTCCATACAAGTATAGATTTCTGAAAGTATAATGCATCCTGGACACAGTGCCCTTGCAATTTATTGATGGCTGCTGTTCCAACAAAAGTAAATTAAGGCTGCTAATAACTAATTTTAGAAGAAAGACTTGACAACCTCCTAAATAGGGTATTGTTGCCCTGCTAAAACTCCAAAATGCTGTTGAAAGGAACTGACTGTCTATGAAAATCAAGCCAACACCGAAAAGTGTTCCCCCTCGAGCAGTTATTCTACTGGATAGCTTTTTATTTAATAACCAAAACTTATTACAAAGCATTTCATGGGCAAAATAAAGAGGACTCCACAGACTGGTCTCTTGAAAATCTTTAATTTTGAAATGCATGAGTGTTTTATTAATAAGTAGACGCTCTGAACACTGTTGCTTGTATAAAAATTAAGAGACAGTGTTAGAACTGCCTTGACTTTGTGGTCAGGTTTGCATATGAGGATATGCTAAATATCCATATGGGCAGGACACCCGTGTCACGCCATATCTTACGCAGATTTGACCAGAGCCTGTGATGTATCGAGTCATTTTCCAAATGGTAAAAACAGCATCTTACACAGCGCTGCGTTGCCTTGGAGAAAATTGTAATAAGCACCTGTCGCCTGTAACTCTCCATCTGACACGTTCAGGTGATTTTAATGTGCAGCAGCAACAGAAAGTGTGAGCATTGATATCTTTTGCTGAAAATCAGCATTGTTCTGGCAAATATTGCAATGAGTGGAGGCTGGTATCTAAGTAAGACTTCAAGTGCTTTTTGATGACTGTAACATGTCATGCTGTTGGTTTGTTGACAGGTCTGCTGATCTCTGTGACCTGCCCATTAATCTTTATGGTAGGAAAGACTTTTATGAAGTCTGTGGTGTTCTTTGTGGCTGATGAATGTTTCTCTGGAGTCTGAGAGGAACATTTGTTTTCACTCATAACAGCCTTTATAGGGGTTATAGAAATGTGTTTGCCAGAACAAAAAATGGATAATAATTATCATGGTGAGGAGCTGGAAAAACACATGATGTATAGTCTTCTCTGCTAAATAAAGCATAGGTAGAGGAGGACTCAGTTTAGTAGAGCTGGACCCAAATATTTGACTATTTGGATATTTGTCATCTGGGTACATATTTGTTTTTCCGTTTTGGGATTCAAATGTTTTTTCTTGATTGCTTTTCCAAAATTTGTTGGAGCTCTGCACTTTGGTTTCACTATGTTTACAAGGTGGCCAATGATCAGCTGTTGCTGCCGTTTTACACAGTACTGAGTCTCTAGTGATGTCCGGCAAATGATCTGGTCAGCGTGAGCTTACGCAGCAATAATGGCTAACATCCAACTCTAAACACATTTCTAGCAAACTCAGAAAGACACCAACATGACTCAAATCTTTTGTGAAACCCCGCTGGGTAACATTAGTCGTATGATGCCAACTCTTATCCCTGTCGCTGTGTGTGTGTGTGTGTGTGTGTGTGTGTGTGTGTGTGTGTGCGTGTGCGTGTGTGCACGTGTGGTGGACTTCAATTAACTGTGTTCGATCAAGAGCTTACACTCCCACAGCAGTCTCATGATAAACAGACAAAGCAAGAGCAGGGCAAGGAGGGGTGGAGTGAATCTCTACAGTGAAATAATATTTAGACATTATACATAGTTAAAAAAAAACAACTCGGTTTCAGCAGCCCTACTCCACACTGAAGATTTGAGTATTCAGCGTTGATCTCTACCATACCAAACAAAGTCAACAAAATAAATAACTTGATATGTAAAAATGATACCTTGTTTGGTGTGAATCAAAGCAGCCTGTATCTGCAAAACAAACCCAGACTGTGTGAGATGGATAGGAACTACATCATACACCTACTTCAGTTCAAGTAGATCAATCCATGTGTTTAGAAGTTGGCCTGAGACCTCAACTCCTACTGTGTCTGGACAAAAAGGATGAAGTGGGAGGTTGGAAGAATAGGGAAAAAAAGAGGGAATGTGAGTGTGACAAGCATTGGTGAAATGACTGAAAAATGGAACTGTCACAGCTAAGAGAAACCTGTGGTGGGACAAAGACGGAGAGAGAAAGTTGACGGGGACGGTGGTGGTCAGTCTCAGCTGTGCAGCATGTGATGGCTGAATGTGACAGCTGTTCTCTAACTGAGACACACACACACACACACACACACACACACAGTGCACAGGCATGCTGGGCCTGGGACTCCAAGGCATCCTAGGAAGTACAATGGACCCTCTTGTCTGAAGAGAAAGCTGTGAGAGAAAATTTAGGAATAGGAGAAAGAGGATGAGAGAGCACAGAAAGAAACATAGATGTGATAAAAGAATGCAAAAAGTGTGCAATGGCAATTTGTAGGTAAAGCTTAGTAATAATAGTGATAATGAATGACTTATTGCTGCAGATAACTAGACAGCTTCCTCAATCCGTATCCTCTTTATATCCATGTAATCTGCAGCGTGCTGTCTCTTCACATTCCAGCCACTTCCCCCCTGTTCCCCTGTGATTGGCTATCACCATGTCCACAAAGACTGGATGGAAACTATCTCTGTGTCTCAGAGTAATTGTGCATTTATTTATATGTTTGTGGGTATTTCCTGCGTTATGCAAAATCATGTGTGTTTATGTGTCCTTGTATGCTTTATAGGGCTGCACAATGTATCTTTTCAGCATCCACACTGGTATGTGCGCAGTAGTCACATTGCAGGATGTGCTATGTCAAGTAAAGCAAATTAACTTAAACACATCATGCTGCAACATTTTTGCTGCTTGATACAAAAGTAAAACTTGCACGGTTCTTATTTTCTGTGACGGATGTTACCGGCAGAGCCTGTCCCCAATAAAACAGGTGACGTGTGTATGTGCCGTAGACAGGCGTTATTGGTTATGGGAAGTTAGGACTGTCATGGTGATTAAGGGTGATTCAACAGCATGTTACAATTGTGCCTTGTTATAATTGCTCCTGGTCTCCCCCATTAACTTTATGTGAAAACAATTGTATTATGGTGAGTCAACCACTGAAGTTAACTACCTAATTTCGCCCTCCAAAATCAATAAAGGAGATGGTTCATGGTTAAAAAAAAAGCTTTTTTAAAAAATAATTATCATTTCTGCAGATGCACTTCATTACAAAATCAGTATTTTTTCATATCGCAATATTAGGGATGTCAGTTTCAAGTAATTCTGCTTAAGATAGCCAGACACACACTCACCAGTAACTAAGCGGCTAGTTAAAAAAAAAAAAATTCGGAATTTGGTCATGCACTCCATTGACTCATTGAGCTTTAGCACCATATTTCATTCACCATGACCAGTTAGTGGTGCTGAAGTTTTAAAGTTTTGTGATGTAAATCATGTCTTGTGTGTGTGTGTGTGTGTGTGTGTGTGTGCGTGCGTGCGTGTGCCTTTGTTATCATTCTGTGTCCTATCTGTAGTTTCTGACATTTTTGCGGGAATGTGAAGGCAGCACAGGTGGAATTCCTTTTGATTTTTTTTCACTCAACAGCAGTTTTGAGGTACTTGAATTGCAGGGTGGATAACTGATACGTCAGAGCAGATCAGATCAGTGGTTTAGAGGAGCAGCTGCTGAAAACAGCAAACTTCTAGACCAAACGCAGTGAACGGTTAAAGGCTCTGGCACGTTAAGCCGTCGGTCGGCCATCAGTCAAATTTGGGCTTTTGATGAGCGTCGGTGGCCTTCGTCGCTGCGGTGTGTCCCTCACCGTTGGCCCTCGTCAACCCACACTGACCCATGTTGACCCTCGTTGACCCTCATCTGCTTCTTTTCCACCGATTCATCAGGTTGAATCGGTGGCAGTGGCGGCCATGGAGTCCGTCGTTGAATGAAATCATTCAGATCAGCACACGAGAAGACAAACAGAGGAAAAAAAAGCAAACAAAGGTCTAAAGTCAAGAAGGAGTAAGGTAAAAAAAACCAAAAAAAAACTAACTAACTAAAACTTATATTAGGTAAGTTTGTTTTTCTCTTTTTAGTCATTGAGCTCTTAAGCTGATGGGTTGTGTTGTTGGCTTGGTAAATATGTTTTGTTCTTTCAACGTTAGATTGTGTTGTTAATGTGCCAACTGGCTAACTTGCGTCAAGACAATCCTTTGGTTTCACTTTTTGAATAATTACAAATGAAAGTTGTGTGCTGGTGTGGAGAGTTATTTCTGCTCATGCAGGAGCAGAATGTACGTGCTGGTTGGTTGTTGGTTTGGTGTGTTCATGTGCAACTTTTTGACCAAGACAGAGGGACGTAAGGCAGCGCAGCTCTGTCTGTGCGCAGAGTACAGTCTTCTCTCTGACAGTGTGGTGCAATCAGTAACCAAACAGTATGTATTTTACAAGAATGCCCCTTATGAATGGTCCAGCTATGAAAAACAGAAAATCAGTACATGGTGGCAAATGTTTTAATTGTGGCAGGCTGCAGTAAAAAAAAAGAATGTGTGGGAAACCCTGTAATGCCCGCTGCTCACCCTTTGGTCTCCACTAGTATGCCTGCGTTACCCTTGGCCGCTTTGCACTGTGCACCAGCCAGGTCTGGTGGAAGCTAGCAGGCAATGCCGCTCGTTCGCTTTTATAGCTTGTAACGCCACAAAATCCTTTAGCATTGTCAACAATTTTTACTGACATGGCTAATGATGCTAACAGTGATAATATTTTTAACAATTCTAACAGCGTTTTATGGTTCAAAATATATTTTAAAAAATCGCAGTGTCAGTTTTTTCCAAAATCATGCAGCCCTACTGCTTTATATGTCTGTCCAGAGATATTGACAGTCGTCTTGCTGGCAAAAAAAAAGGAGCATCTCTGTTTTTCCCTCCATGTTTGCTTCATGAAATCTTTAAGTTGAACAAATTAAATCCTCTTCTTTCTGTCTTTCTGTGTCTCTTTCTCTCTCACTACTCCATTTACTTATCCATCCTCTCTGTAGGACTTTGGGGGTAAGACATGGCAGCAGACCAAGCCTCAGAATAAAAGCTCTGTTAGTATCTTGGCTGACATTGCGGTGGACACACACACACATTCACACACTCATGCACACACACACTCCTGGCAGGTTTTACAACTCCTTGTATATTGCTGGGTCTGGTTTTGGCAGGTAAGCTCAAGGACTCTTTGAAAGACCATTTAATAGACGAGGCCAAGCGTGCACTCGCGCACATACACAAGCTCTCCCTTATTGCTCCTGTTGTCTAAGACTTGTTTTGTATTCAGCCCAGCTGATGAGAGAAGGTGAGCAGCCAGATTGAAGTACTTTTCTGTTTTAGACGATGGGCATGAGGGGTGGCAGGAGTTCATATGGCTCCATACATCTTCCCAACAGCACTGCAGCTCTTCCTTTTTACCCAGCTGCAGCCTGTTGTAAAGACTGGTGTGGGAGGGACAGAGAAAGAGAGCTCAGAGAAAACAAATTCCTACATACACAAGACACAAACATCAACAGACACAAAGGCATTTCCCTTTTTCATCAAGCACTATCACTGCAACAGTGACGACCATGCGGAGATGCTGATCACAGAGGAGCAGGGAGGAAGTAGAATGTGAAAAGAGGCATGCTGGGATTACACAGAACACGAGCTTGGGGTTTTTCTTTACATTTACTGGGATTCTGATGGGAATTGTGATTTTACTCCTCTTTTTCCTCCCACAGTGTCTGTTGTGGTTGGATGACTGTAACAGCAGTAACAGTGTTAGTGGGTGCATTTCAGCGAGTGCTTTGTTTTTATCTTCAGTCAGTATGAAATATGAACAGCATTAGCTGACATGAAGCGACAATCAATACTGCTCATTACTAATCACCTCTTTAAAGATTTTCTGTCTTTTTGTGGCCATGTTTTTGTCATCTAATGGAATCCAGCCAATGGAATTTGCATTTTTCTGAAAAACAAACAAAAAAAAAATTGAATGCCACTGTGATGAAATCAAACTCTTTGATAAGGTATTCCCTGAATATTAAGTACAGAACAATTTGGTCATTTCCACAAACAGTGATGATCAAACACATTCTATTCGCAACTTGTCAAATATGGCCGCATGTGATAGTCTTTCTAATTGTGTGTTTTTAGCATTTTATACTGAAACAGTTTTACCACAAACAGTAACTTAATTGACTTAAAAAGCACTTTTAAAATTATATTGTATGTATAATTCATGGCATAATTCACATCGTTTACATCTTCATAAGATTTTTGTTTTAAAACAAGTTGGTCTGAGACTGAGTTTCAACCCACGTGATAATATCTGCCAGCAAAATCAGTAGTCACTGGCTAAAATGAAAAGCCTGCTTTTGTTGACATCTGTCTAAAATTAGGGGATGGTTTTTAAACATTACTTTATATGTAGATGGTAAATTTGCTGTCGTGATCAAGATCGGAAAACTACAGGCTGAAAAACAGTAACTGAGAGGGGCGGGGCTTAATCAGTTATTGATCAGTTATTTGTGTTGACTCCTCAGCTGATATACTGATGATGTTGTTGATGTTGTTTTCTTAGTTATTGTGTCACAGTGAAAACATGTGCTTTAGTTTAAGATGAAAGGGGTTTTGTAAATCCTGCCACCTGTTTCCCTCGTCTGTGTGTGTGTGTGTGTGTGTGTGTGTTGGAGAGCAAGAGTAGATAGTGTTTCAGGAAGTGCGTGTTTGTTTTGGAGAGTATGTGTGTGTGTTTGTGTGTATGCGTGCGCGTATGTAATTGTGTATCTAAAGCTTCCTTATCTGCAGGCAGAGGTGGGTCAGGGTCATGTCCAGTTCACAGCTCTCTAAATCTCTTCCTGCTCCTACACACTCACTCACAGAGCTCATACAGCCACTGACAAAGAGGGAAAGATAAAGAGAGACAAAAACATATTGGGAGTTGTATTTTTACAGCTCTGTAAAGGAGTATGTAATAAAGGGGCAAATAAAAGGCAATTAAGATAACACTAATGATCCCTGGGGTGAAATTAGATGTTACAGCAGCACAGGCAGAAACATGCCTCATACTGTAGGTACAAAACAGATAGTGCAAGCATAGGAATAAAAGATATAAAAATGAGGAAAACTACACAGTAGGGGTGGGCAGCAAATCAAATATACTTGATGTACCATGACTTGTTCTACCTTTGATGTATAAAATGACTTTATCGCTAACATTAATTTTAAATTCTCTTCCAGTGGTGGATGAATACTCATACCGCAGTAACTTTCTGCCAACGCTAACATCCAACTGTTCAGTCCACAGGAAAAACATCAATTTAGCTGGGTCCTTCAAAATAAAAGCACACTGGGTTCCGCTTTGAATTATTTAATTACAACAGTTCTTTATTTAACTTTACTAAACAGTACTTTATTTAATTTTATACTTTAATTCAACATTAGAACAGTATTTTATTAAACTTAATTAGAACAGTAGTTTATGTAACTTTATTTAGCTACTTTATTTGTAACTGTAGTAACAGTGAAATTATTTTAAAGCCGTTTTGCCAAGCCCTACTACACAAAATTCAATTAAATCTTCACACTGTTAGAAAAAAAGGTAAACCGTAAATAGTGAAAATGTACAAGGTAATATAAAAAACTATAGATAGTATAGGAACCGTGTTTGACGGGCAATTCTCCTATCATAATGCAGTTAAGAGACAGTTAAATGGAGTAGTCTAAAATCATATTTGGCCCGTTTTGTATTAAAATACTTCATAAATAAATTTGACTTGCTTCTTCCTCTGCCTTTGGAGCCAATGAGTGAAAACACAGACAGCGCCACTCTGCTACTGCAGCTCACATTGTGGTCGAATTTGAATTGCAGCTTGAATGACAGAAATAAAGCGTTATTTTTTTTTAATTCATATAGTCTATTTTGTTGTCACGTAGCAAAACAGTGCACACTGTTAATGTTCCCAGGAAGTTAACCTCTTTGCAACTAATGTTACTGCTGCTATTGATGGATAACGGATACATAGTACAATTAATAACCAACAAAGTTCTACATTGAAAAATAATAACATAATAAGTGTCAATATCTCCAAAAACAACAATGATAATGAACATAAGAGTTACTGAAAAAGCCAAATACTGAAGGAAATACTGGTGAAAAAAGCTCATCATCACATAGCTGCCTCTGTGAACAAATGTGTTTGGAGATGTGAGTGATTTTGAAGGTTTGAGCTCATCGGGCCAAGTTCTCCAAAGCTGAGGGCTCAAACACTTAAGTTTCTGACCTCCTGATGGCCAGTGGATTGACTGTAAAGACATTTTTTTTTCCATCATTGCCCTGTGCCTTTGAGTTAGCTGTATTTTCCCTGAGATGTGTGAATTCAAAGAAATGTTCTGCATTGACTTTATTCACTTTTTGAATTCTCTTTCATTCAACATCATGCAGGAATTGCCGGTTACAGTTTGTAAACATGCTCGCCAGCGAAAGTGAAAGGCAACCCCAGATTCACTCGTTTTGGAACGTCTTTTCTATTTCCATAGCTTCTCCTTGAATGCCTGCTGCTTAAAGTCTTGCACCTGGACACTACCTTTTTTTATAAAGTCCCAGCCTCACCTGTGCTCTATGATTAGAAATGTCCTGAATACAGCAAAATAAGAAGAAAATACAGACAGAGAGTAGACTCTCTACAGATAAATGTGCCACCTAACACTTCTTGAGTGATGATTGAGAGGGATTACTCTTGTATGAGTCTATACATTGTTTTCTTATTCCTCTGTGTTGGCGACAGCTGTGGCATTACATTTTTGGGTTGTCTATCTGTCTCATTTGCATGAATGCAATATTTCAAAAACTCCTTGGCAGTATTTCTTCAAATATGACCATTTGGACTCAAAGATGAATTTATCAAAGTTTGGCAGTCAAAGGTCTTTTTGACCTCGTCCATCTCATTCTTGTGAACAGGATCTCTTAAGAAGGACTTAAGAAGATTTCTTCAAATTTGGCACAAACATCCATGTGGATTTTGGGATTAACTGAGTAGATTCTGGTAGTCAAAGATCACTGTGGCCTCACAAAACATGTTTTTACCATAACTCAATCATTTACATGTTTATCATGTCAAAAATCTCCCAAGAATGTCTAAATAGGATTAAGAGATTAAGTGATGAGATTTTATATCCAGAACGTCAAAGATCAGCTTCACTGTGACATCATAATCTTTTGCAAAAACACTTCATTGGTCATCCTTCAACATATCTCAGGAACAGAAGGGGAGACATTGGGTCGGATTCAGCTGGTGACACTAAACCTGGGTGTCCACCTTGAAACTGTGCTGATTGTAGAGATCTTGCGTAATGGTGGGTTGAAGAAGTGTGGCACATTCACATTTTGGAATTTGTAGCTTCTTTGCAGCAGCATCCATATTTGAAACACTGTGTAGTGTCATGGCTTAATATGAGTCTGGACAGACATGGATTTTAACTGTAACTTCAACTTTACTTGCTTGTGGAGGCACATAATCGTAAGGCGGTAATTGTCTATAGTTTACCTTAAAAAATGTATTTTTATAAATATGTTTTATCAAAGAGAGACAAGAATGTTCATAACAACACAGATCATCAGCTTTAATTCAAACATTTGATATTTATTTATTTCAATGCATTTTTAAATTTTTTTTTGGCAAAAGAACTCACTGAAGCTCACCTACGGATTTCCTGCAGTTCTTTTACTGGTGTTAGAATGATTTTTTTTTGGTTACTTAATTATCATTTTATTTTTCTGTCATTGTCAGAGGCAGTGCTTTTTAGTGCTTTTTTAGCATTTACTATTGTTGATGTGGTAGTGAGTTCCCTCAGTGACTATGCCTGGTGCTATATTTATAGTTGTACTGTATTTGCCTTATGCCTTGTTGTATGTTGACCATGGTGGCAAAATAAGTTTCCCCTTTGGGCATGAATTATCCTGTCCTATCAAAACTCAATACACATATCATATAAAACCCTGTGGGGAAAAGAGAAGATCGACTACTTCAACAAAGGCTCATTAACTTGTGCCAGTGGTCAGCTGCTACTTTAACTGATCACAAAGGATGAGATTCCGTCAGGATCGGCTCAGTAATTTATAAAGATCATTCTGCATTAACTTCAAGAGAAGTAATCTGGTGTAACTGTGTAGAAACACAACACATGCAGGCCAAATATAGTTGTTTATCTCCAGCTGTCAATGCTCAAAGCAAAGTACTTGGTTTGTCATGCTGAGGTTTAGTATCAGCGACTGGGCTTGTATTTGTAACGTCAGTAGCTCTGTGTTGATAATATCAACTTCTCTCATCAGTGGGTGATTTCAGAGAGGAGCACAGGTCCTTCTCCCTTTATTACACACAGTCTTATTGTAGCTGTGTATACAGTGCAGGAGACTCAGGCAGAAGGGAAACAGAGTAAATCAAGGCAGGTCTGGGAGACCCTTTGTAATTTGTTTTCATTGGACTGTGGGGACGTTTTGTTTGTGTAGGACACACATACAGCAAATAAAGCATTTGTCTGGTGGGGGGGGTGTTGGGTACCACCGCCACCAACCAATTTGATGGGCAGCTATGTGACCAGAGCCCTTATTATGTACAGTATTTCAAGATTTATAAGATGTGTGTATTGTGTGTGTGTGTGTGTGTGTGTGTGTGTGTGTGTGTGTGAGTTTTAGGGGCGAGTTTTGTTTTTCTGGCTTTTAAGGAGTGGATAAGTCAATACAGATTATCAAGCAGTGTTTTGAAAGATGGGCGTGAACTTGCACACACAGACAAAGCTACATGGATGAGCACACACGAACCTAACCCTAACCCCTCAGACACACACCCTCTGACATTCCCCGCACCACCGTGGGGAGTGTGTCCATGTGCAGGCATATCTAGTGTCTCAGACAACCACGAAGTACTTGCCTGTGAGTGAGCGTGCGTGTGATATTAGGTTTCTACATAACAGGTGGGATAGACTTTGCGTCATCTGTGATTGGATCAAAATATCACGTTTCGGTGAGTCTGTCATTAACCATCCCCCATCTCCCAGTCCTCCCAGTTACACACTCCCAGGGAACAGTAGGTCTCTAGTGTTGATGTCCTCCCCGCCTTCTGAGTACAAAGGCAAATCTCTGTCATGTCATCATGTTACAGAAGCTTTTTCTTGTCATAATTTTCTTAGTAGGCGGGTTTCCATGACAGATTTGCGCAAAAAACTTGAGCGATACTTTGGAAATGTCGATGAAACACAATTACGAGATGACTGAATTTCCATTGAGTGATGTTACACGACTTCTCCTCTGGTGATAACATTCCAAGAAGCATGGTGATGGATGTTCAAAACATTAGCAGGTTTATTTCTATTGCAGTCACTACATTAGCCGTCATTATTTCTATTTGAAGGCAACGTAGGCGTGTTATGCGAGCGATATTGAAAGGCAAGCCCTGTATATGTGAGAGCGGCCACCTTTGAGGGATTTCTGGGAGGAGATAGTCCACGATTTCACCGAGGAATTGTGAATTCAGAACTTGAGGGTGATCCGCTCAACTTTTGAAGAATTATGTGATGCAATAACATCTCTTGTAGCACCTGATACATCATGCACATAGCTATAGCAACATGTGACCTATAAAAGCCAAAAAAGTGTTCCCATTGCAGTTTTGCGAAACATGGCTTTTTCATATTGCCTGAAATACCACCATGCGAGTTTAAAAATTATTCGCAATTTCAATTTGTGCCATTTGAGGGTTAATGGAAACCTGCCTACTGATTATACAGAAAGTCAGTGGTGTCGTAGAGGGTATACGCAGATGTACGGGGTATAAGAGGGCTGCCCCTCGAAAGTCGTAGATTTGAATCATCAAAGACCCTCATTTGACTGAGATTGCTTCAAATCGATCAGTCATTCTTATTTTGTTTTTGAGATTTTATCCTGTATGTGTAGAAAAAGATACCAGGGATTAAAAGCTTAAAGCTGTTTCTCAAAAGTGCGACGCAAAAATGCAGTGCAGATTATGTATAAACAGCATGCCAGTTTTCTGCATAACTATGCACACTGGCTCTGGTGTGAATTGTCCATGTTGCCGTGTCCCATGATCTGCAAGTTTTGTGAATGAGGCCCAATTAGTATCCTTTTCTCACAACAAAAACTTAGAGATTGAATAAAACTGGGATAGTTGTCCATATCGTAGCGGGTTGAATATAAAATTTGACAAAACATTTATATGTAATATAAATGTATAAGGTATAAAGGGGTAGAAATAAATAAGTTTGTATGGCTTACTACTCCTTTTTCGAACATGTGATAATAAAAGTTAAGTGTCTTATGTATTTTTTGATCAAGATTGACAAATAGGTTTTGTATAGGCCTTTTTCAAAATCTTTTTTGTTCTTGTTTGCTTTCATTTTTGTGCTTTGTTTTTTTACATGTTAGAAATAAAGATTCATTCATTCATGTATTAATTCATTCAATGCCTAACTAACATTACCCACATGTCAGGCTCACAGAGAACAGAACCACATGCACAACTCTGAGACAGATCAGAAAACAGGTCTGGTTCACGAGTGTTCAGTCAGCCAGGCAAACAATTCCAACAAAGAGACAAACATCAGTCCAAAACTAACAAGCACACAAAAGCAAATGAAAAAAAAATGGCTTGAGCATTTGCTACACAAGACAAAGACAAACTGGCACAGAGGGACGGGAACACACAGCTTATATACACGAGGAGGATAACGAGACACAGGTGTGGCAATCAGACGCAGGTGAAACACATCAGAGGCGGGTAAAAACACAGGAGGGAAACCTGACAGCACGTGGGGACATGACATGACTTGAGACAGAGACTAACAAAATAAAACTAAAACAGGAAATGGACAAAATGATAATATAAACAAAAACATGACCCTACAAAAGCATGACAGGAACAATATATATTACAATATATTGCAATTTATTACCTTTTTTTAAATGCAAATCCTTAATCAACGTGTTTTTTATCGAATAAGACAAACTTTTCAGCCCCTTCATGTCACTTAAGTCATTTTTTTAGACTAAAACATTTTTTTTTTTTTTTTTATTATTCTAGCAGGCCACCAAAGTTTATTTTGTTTTGGCAATATTAATCATTTACGCACAAAATAATGTGATACTATGCTACATCAATTTTTGCCCCAACCCTAGTACTTTGAAATGGCTTTAATTGTGGACACAACTTGTCAAATGGTAAATACTTATTTATTGATTCATTTATTTATGTA
The DNA here is from genome assembly GCF_008729295.1 of Plectropomus leopardus. NCBI lineage: Eukaryota > Metazoa > Chordata > Actinopteri > Perciformes > Serranidae > Plectropomus > Plectropomus leopardus. Next base: position 35,655,395 of record NC_056463.1, read on the forward strand.
TATATTAATTTATTTTTGATGTTGGAAACTTCAGTAATATATATCTAATGAGTTTTGATTCAAGCAAGTTGGTATCACAATATACAGATATATGATATATGTAACAGTTTCCTTCATGTTTTTCTTCGTGTCTGCAGGCATGGCTGAGGATGTACGGTTACTTGCCCCAGGCCAGCAGGCAGATGTCCACCATGCGATCAGCTCAAATCCTGTCCAACGCCATCAGCGACATGCAGCGGTTCTACGGCCTGGAGGTCACCGGACAGATGGACCCTCAGACCATAAGGTTAGCAGGAATTAACCAGGATGTTTTTGTTAATTTAGACTAACACCCATATAAAAAAAAACATATGGATCCGCCCTCAAGACCCTGTCCTGCAAAACATTTTGTATTCCAAACTTTAGTTAAACTTTTAATTTTAAGCTTTGAAAAGCCCAGGAATTTTTTTTAGTAGGATGAATTTGCTTCAAATTTAGAGATGTGGGATGTGTATGATTTGCCAGTCAAATCCTCAGTTGCTTTAGAGGAGCAGGATCAGTAGCCAGACTGCCTGAGGCAGCTCACAGGTACACCTTAAATTAAACAAAAAGAACACAGACATCAAGAGGAGAAACTAGGAGCTTTAACGTCCTGCTTCCCTTCATCTCTTCTCCGGTGTGCTCCTTCCTTTAACACACATACACATAAATCTGTTCCCTGCTTCTGACTTCTTTCAACTCCGTCAGTGCCATGAAGAGACCCCGCTGCGGTGTGCCTGACAAGTTTGGAGGCCAGATCAAAACCAATGTGCGGCGGAAACGCTATGCCCTTACAGGACATAAATGGAACAAGAGCCACCTCACTTACAGGTAACAAATGTTTTGCTTTTAAAGAAAATCTGATCTGCCACAATAGACTGTGCAAGCAATACGTGGCTACTGTAGAAAATTATGCATTCAAGTTGGGATTCATTCATATTTTTCATTTCCGTTGAGGAAATGTTTTAAAGATTATTTTCCCTCTTCCCCCTCTTTGTTCCCACAGTATCCAGAACTACACCCCCAAGATCGGAGAGTATAACTCATATGAAGCCATCCGTCGGGCGTTTAAAGTCTGGGAGAGGGTGACCCCATTGACCTTTGACGAAATTCCCTACCAGGAGATCAAATATGGACGCCGCAAGGAGCCGGACATTATGATCTTCTTTGCTTCGGGTTTTCACGGAGACAGCTCTCCTTTTGACGGGGAAGGAGGCTTCCTAGCTCATGCCTACTTTCCTGGACCTGGAATGGGCGGGGACACACACTTTGACTCGGATGAACCGTGGACCATTGGAAACCAGAACGTACAAGGTAAACGGTTACTGTCAGCACTATTTGGAATGTTTGTGGACTTTGTAACAAGAGAGTAGGGGTCAACAGATTATCGGCCCAGCAGATTTGGGGCCAATATTTGACATTTTGCCGTTTATCTGTATCAGTGTTTAAATTAATTAAAAAGTGCAAAGAAAATGTCAGCATAGGAGGAACTTTCACTTTGAAAGGGAGCTATTTTTATTAATTTCTTTTTATTTAAATTTCCACTTGACTTTATAAAAGAAGTTGCTGGGAACTTGCTTTATATGATGTTGAAAGTTATATTCCAAATTTCAAAATATTGACAGGATTATTGTCACTTTTATTGTAAATGCATATTGGTTCCAAATATTAGTTAACAGTCTCAGTGATTACTAATAATCGGTATCGGCCCTGAAAAACCAATCTCAGTCGACCCCAACGAGAAAGTATTAATAACAACGAGAAAGAAAGCCATGTTCAGGATATATAAACACCTTTCTAAGAGGTTTTTAGGGAAAACATCTGGCATCAGGTGGGTGGATGTTTTGCTGCACATGGCGTGTTGGTGTGTCTGTGTTTATGTATGTGCGGCCACACAGACAGCTTGCTGCGAAATAAAGCTTTTTGTTGAGGGCAGACGCAGTCATTTCTTAACTTTCAGGTGGAAATGAGGACTGAGAGGTTTTTAGGGCCTGGATCATCTCTGTGAGTGTTCAGCTGATGGACAGTTTGCAGCAGTGCACTCATGCCATGTTGTTCAGGTTGTAATGGATCTGTGTAATAGATTGCAAACAGCTGTCCCTGTCGCTTTCCTCCACACCTAACTAGAGTTGGCATGGCTCGGCCAGCTACATCATCTCTCATTTGTCAGGCTGCGCTGCTCCGTTTACCTCTGTTAAAGTTCTGAGTCGACATTTGGTGACATCACAGTCTTAGCCCTCATTGTGCACCTCATTATAGTAATCAAGTGGTGCCAACAATTTTAAGTAACACACTAATCGATGAAGTTTGTACTTGTGAGCTTTTGAGAACTTGACCCTTCAAAATCAGGAGTGACATCACTTTTCATGAGCACCTTTCAAACTATATTTATAATCATCAAAAATTCATATTTACAATTATTTTACAAAATTATTATAATTTTTAAGCACTTTTTCCCAGTTATTTTTTCAGTTTAATTTAATTTAATTTATTAATCTGAGACTATGTATTTAATTCTATTTATTTTTAATTTCTTTTATTTAAAATAATTTTAGGCAATTTTATTTTACCTTTGACTAGTTTCTTGGTTATTTCTGGGTCAAATCTTTCATTACTCATAGCCTTCTTTCCATGTTTTTGAAAGAAATCAAGTCAACTTGCTCAAGTTTCTAGGGGTTAATTTTGCTGAATTGATTGCCTAAACCCATGCCTAACCTTTACACCTTCCTTAAGATGAACCCTCAACCCAATTACAACTCTTAGTTCAGCAAAAACTACTCATATGCAGAAGAGAGGATTAATGCAAAATCCTTATTTTTAAGAGCTCTTCCTCTTCTGGCTTTGAACCCATTAACCCTGCTGACTAGAGGGTTTTTTTTTTGAGACAATGGACTTCCTTGCCCTGTTATCAACATACACACAGCAGACACAGACAGCTCAACTTTGTGTGTGCGCGTGTATGACCGTGCATGTGTGTATCTGTGTGATCAGCTGTGTGTGGGATGTGTAGCAGGACAGATCACAGGGACGGTGGAATGCCACAGTAAGTGGGAGTGTGTTCCACTTGGGGAGATCTGTAGACTGCTCCCTTTGTTGCACCACGCTACTTAAACAGCTCAGAGGCAAAGTCCAACCAAATTACAAACCGCTCTGACACTAGTTAGACACATATCTAATTAGTTGAACTTTTCGCAGACAGAGTCCTCATTTAACTCCAGCATTTTTGCTGGCCTCCAGTTGCACTATTGCTAAAATGAAGCCCTTGTCCTTTGTTATTTGTTTTTTTTTTACAGCTGGCAAAACTTTGATAGATGCAGATTGATCCATCAGTTTGGATGTGTGGTAATCATGTTTCTTCTGCTCTGACCTTCAGAGCATGAACAATAATTAAGCTTTTTTCAGTTCACTGTTTAAGGCAAATGGTGATCAAAATGCTGATCTATGATTCTAGCTTGTTAAATATAAAAAAATGCTACCTCTCTCTTCTGATATAAAAATAAATCAAATATCTTTAGGTTTTTTACACTGTTTGCCAAGCAAAGCAAATTATTTGAAAATATAATTTTTGGACATTTTTTAGACTAAATGAAGATGATGATGATGAATCAGACAAATAACTGATTTCTTTATCAGCAGTGACAACAGTCCTTAGTTGCAGCTCTAATAGCATTTTCAAACATGTACTGAAACATCATCTTTGCAGTATTGATTCAGAATTGGGATATTATAGGGGCATTCCTCCAAAACTGCCACTGTTCTTGTGCTGGTGCAAACAAAAGTAAAGGAGACTGTACCTGAACCCTGACATGGAAATGTAGAATTGTATGAGAGCCACATGACATGATGAAAATATGCAATATATTATAACCTTTTTGAATTTTCCAATAATGATAATACTCACGATAAATGAAAAGATATTAACCCTATAAAACCTGGAAAGAAATGTCTGACAACTTGCTAAAAAAATCTTATAAAGTGATAAGAAAATCATCTGAAATTTAGCTTGGGGGGATTTTTTTAGACTTAGACTTAGACTTAGACACGTTTATTTATCCCACTTGTGGGAAATTAACTTGTCACAGCAGCCGTATGTACAGAAAAAAATATATAAAAATATCAATATATACAAAATATAAAATATAAAATATACAATAGTGCAAAAATAGGCATGTATCAAGGAAAACAAAAAATGTACAGGTTGTAAATACAAAAGTCAGAGAATGCAACTTATTATTGTAGTGAGTCCAGGTTATTGTTGGCTCAGGCTGGTGTTGTATAGCCTGATGGCCGATGGAAGGAAGGACCTGCGGTAGCGCTCCTTCCTGCAGCGTGGGTACCGCAGTCTGCTGCTGAAGGAGCTGCTCAGGTCTCCCACAGTCTCATGAAGGGGGTGAGAGGGGTTGTCCATGATGGATGTCAGCTTGGCCAACATCCTCCTCTCACCCACCTCCTCGATGGAGTCCAGGGGACAGTCCAAGACTGAGCTGGCCCTCCTGACCAGCTTGTTCAGCCTCTCCCTGTCCCGCTCTGTGCTTCCACTGCCCCAGCAGACCACAGCATAGGAGATGGCTGATGCCACCACCGAGTCATAAAATGTCCTTAACAGAGTCCTGCTCACACTGAAGGACCTCAGTCTCCTCAACAGGTGGAGACGACTCTGGCCCTTCCTGTACAGGACATCTGTATTGTGTGCCCAGTCCAGTTTGTGTGTGAGGTGAACACCCAGGTACCTGTACTTCTCCACGATCTCAATGTCCAGGCCCTGGATGTTCACCGGTACAGGCTGAGGTGGTTTCCTCCTGAAGTCAATCACCACCTCCTTTGTCTTGCTGGCGTTGATGCTCAGGTGGTTCCGTTTATATGATATTATCAAAAAACTAAGTGAAAACACACACAAAAAAAAGAAATTAAATCTATATGTATTTTTTTATACTTTCTTGTGGTCATTTTTGTGGGGTTTTTTTGGGTCATTTTAAGGTAATTTTTATTAAGCTTCTCATGCCTTTGAAAGAAATCAAGCCAATTTGCTCAGGTTTCAAAGGGTCAAACTGAATTCTGTCTGTCTGCTGCTTTCAGTATTCGGCTAAAATACAACAAATTGCTTTTGATTTAAAAAAAATGAAAGGAAATTATTTCTAACATTCTTTTATTGAACTTATTAAACACTGAACACAAAAAATACTCTGGTAGTCTTTCAAAATGCTCCAAAAATCTCTGAGTGCAACATCGCTGTGTTTTTTGATGTGTTTACGTGAAAATTCACATTGTGATAATGATTAAAAAAGCAATATTTTTTACATCCATAAATTGTATATAGTAAGAAGTGAGGCCTGATGAGCCATGTTCAAGTCTCTGGTGGTCCTGCTGAAGTGTCCTTGAGTATAAGATAGTATCAGCTCTGACCTTTGACCTCCATTTGGCTGGGATCAAACAGAAACAGACTTTAGCTAATGGATCAATAATTGCACATAAAAAATGTATATGCTGTTAAAAGCACAAATCCATGTCATTCGTTCTTTGCAGTTATTCTTTCCCTTTCCTTGACCTCAGTGTATTTGTCTGTAAGGAGTAATTGTAATGGGCTGAATGTTTTTTGGTGTAAATCTTGTGATGCACAATGTGATTAATCAGCCTTCCTGGAACAGATAACTTGCTGACTTGCACACTCAAACACACCTCACGCAGATGAAACACTGAAGGCTAATAGCGGTAAAAGGTCAGATGATTTGTGCTTCTTTGCAGTCTGATGAGGAGAATGTGAGTCAGTCAACTGCACAAGGCAGAGCAAATGACTTGGAGGGTGCATGCTGGTTGTCAGGGTGCTGCTTTAGTCTGTGTGTCCATCATAGGTAGTCCCCTCGGCTGCTGATGAATGAGCTGTGAGACACGATAAACAAGTGGACAAAGCTTCAAAGACTGGAAATAGTGCTGGAATGACGAAATATGTGTGTGTGGGGGAGTCAGAACGGCCTGAACTTTGCAGAGACTTTTAAAGTTTACACTGTCCAACTGAATGGTTGTCACAGTTACCTCACAAAGGCCTCTTTATCTGCTCTCAGTGCTCTCCCTCTGTCTCTCTTTGTTTCCATCCTCAGCTATCTCTGGCACTCTGTCTTGCCCTCTGCTGTTTTCTCTCCTTGAGTGTGAGCTGCAGCTTAGTACACCATGAGGACGTTCATGTGACTCTGAAATTATCGATGGTGGAGGAGATGAACTGTGTGTGTCCGTGTGTGTGTGTGTGTGTGTGTGTGTGTGTGTGTGTGTGTGTGTGTGTGTGTGTGTGTGTGTGTGTGTTTGTGTTTTTGCGAAAAGGAAATGAGGAGATGCACAAGGACAGGCATCCACAGCATCCCCCCACTTTCCCCTTGAATGCACAGCAGTGACATCACCAAGTCCCAGTCCCCTAATAGCATGATGTCACTTGCACAAATCTGACCAATCAGCATGGGCATTCTCATGGAAAAAAAAAAAAAAAGCCTTGCAAGGTCAAAGTTCACAGAGAGCAGGGCTGGGCAACAAAGAGGTATTGACCAAGAGGAAGTACCCAAATGTTTGCTGGCTTCACTTCAAAGATGAACTAATAGGAATATGTTGGTCAATTCTGCTTTTGTTCTACCAAAAACAAAAGTCCATTAGATGTGCTAGAGAGGAAGTTGATGGTGTGGTCAGTGGTCAGTGTGTCACAGCTCTGTAGCAGATTTGTTAGTGTGTAAATGTTACAGTGGCAGTGGACAAAAGCATCCTTTGACTGGTATAAATGTTTGAAATGTATGTTGATTCATATCAGCCATCATTAGCATGCCTGCCTGTGATTTATGTGTCAGATCTATGGAGATGTTTATTGACATCGTAACTGGGAGAGAACCATGAGGAGCCATTCTTATACATTGACTGTGGGGATTTATTAGGGCTTTCAGCTCTCTGTTATGCAGTAAATGTTTTTCATAACACGCACATGTTTGAATACAGATGAACATGCGTTTGTACTCAAACAGTCCCTTTTTGGAAACTGATTGTAAAACAATAAGTGCATTTTCTCAAATTTCCTATCTTGTGTCTTTGCTTTGTGATTTCCACACAGGTAATGACCTCTTCCTGGTGGCAGTCCATGAGCTTGGCCACGCCCTGGGTTTAGAGCACTCCAACAACCCATTGGCCATCATGGCTCCCTTTTACCAATGGATGGAGACGGACGACTTCCAGTTGCCTGAGGACGACCGGCGAGGCATACAGCAGATCTATGGTGGGATGTTATTTATTGGATCACTCTCCTGGTGTCCAGTGTGTACAATTCTTAGTGTGTTGAATCATGCAGACAGACAAAATTCTGATTTTTTTTTACCATTGAACGGGCTGTTTTACCATGTTTCCACTCTTGATGCTAAGCTGAGCTAACCTTCTCATTGTATCTGTCTGTTTTTAACCCTTGGCAACCTGTGCAAATTGGTTTGATTTCTCTCTAAAACATGGGAAGATGGGAATGGGCAACTTAACAAAACATGAAATTAGTAAAAAATGTTATAAGAAAATTATCTGTAAATAGGTGAAAAAAGACAACAAAAAAAAGAAAAGAAAAGAAAACTATTAAAAATATATGTTTTTTTCTGTAACAAAATTATATCTTTATTAATTATTTGAAAAAAGTATTTATATTATAAATAATCAAGACTTAAATTATTTTTGTGCTCCCTTTCGCCCCCTTTTTTATTACTAATATTAAGGTCATATTCTTGTCACATTTTAGTGATCGTTTGAAATTTCTAGGACATTACTTACTAAGGTGATGATTTGGTAATTGCCTTTTTTAGACAAGATTTCTTTTTTTTTCAAATAAATAAACAAACCATTTTGCTCAGATTTTAGAGGACAATTAAACATACTGTATGAGACTTAAATCAATCATTCATCGAACTTCCTTAATAAAGTGAGTAAGTGTAACTCCCAAAATGTCAAACTATTCCGTAAAGATTTCAGCATTTTTGACTTTTAACTTTGATATTAACATTTCCCGAAATTTCAACCTATTTGTAATGTAAACGTGATCTCTCCCTCATTTAATTAATTAGGCAGTTCTGAGCCTGATGCTTTAGTTTTGTCTTCTTTTTTTTGCTTCTGTCAGCCAGTCCTGCAATTATTTTGTCATTATGTATAATGTGATACAATATGTGTAACCCACTGTGTTTGTTTGTCTCTGCAGGTCAACCAGACAGCGGCCCTACCCAAGCACTACCCACCGTGACCCCCCGCCGCCCGGAGCCCAGACCACCGCAACCACCTCCCCGGCATCCTGATCGCCCCAGGACCACAGAAAGACCAGATCACTATGGACCCAATATCTGCGAAGGAAACTTTGACACTGTAGCGATGCTCCGAGGAGAGATGTTTGTTTTCAAGGTAAATGGTTTAATAAGGAATCAGGAATTAGCGTCATTTTACCTTCAGGCCCAGCCCTCTATCTTGATCTATGCTGTGAACATTAAACATTTGATGTTTATTGTACCTTCACAGTGGTTTATTACATGTCCTTGCTTGGGAATTCTGGCAGCTTCCAGCAGAGGAGCTGTCCTGACAAGTTAACTGGGTCAATAAATTAGTTATACTTTTCTGTAGAATCATTTTGAAACAAATGGCGTGTGCACAGCCAACAAGGGCTCTGTTTTCAATCAGGTCCTTGTGGATTGTAAACCAACGGGGCCTGTGTTTTTTATGAGACGGAACACTGTTAAGAGGGCGTGGTGTGATCAGGTGTTGGCCTTAAAGAGCCTCTGGACTCACACTAAACCTTCACGAGCTCTGAAGCAGCAGTGAGCTATTAGCCTACAGGTCATTTCACTGTTGGCTGCAGTTTCTTTCAGCTGGGTTGTATTTTTTTTATTGAAGGTCTTGTAATATTAAGCAACTCAGCCCTTTGGTCATGTTATGATACAGCTGCTAAATTATTTACCTATCGTGGATGTTCTTGTTCAGTGTCGATGATGTAAGAACTTCAAGTGTTCATTTTTAAAGTTGAATTAACTGAAATTACTACAGCAGTTTAGTTTATTTACTTTATTGAATTAGGACAGTGCACATTAATCATCAGCAGTAAGCATCAGTGTAAATGTGCCGGAATTAGTGCAATTGCTAAATTTAATCCGTCCTAAAATAAGTACCATGAAAAACAGTTACACAAATAGTTCACGTATGTGTAATATGTCATTACAAATGGACATATTTCATTCAAATAACATAACTACCTTTAATTAACATATTAATAGCCAAAAAAGCCCTTGGGAACAGGCATCAGAGAAGCAAGCAGTTTATGTTGTTGTTTTCAACCAATGTTAGAGGTTTTTTTTTTTTTTTTTTAAGGTTAAGTAGCTGTCACAGTCCCTATTATGTGCCGGTAGTTTATTCCATGAATGTGTGCCTCTAACAGGTACCACCATTTGACTAAATTTAGCCCCGCATCTCTGTATATTAAAGTCTCCACGAGTTAACGCTCTAATGTTTATTCCATTGTTGGTTTTTGTTTTTTCTTGTATATGAAATCAAGCTTATTCAAAACTTAAAAAAAGCAAACATCCAAGAACATCTGTTATCTATCAATGTCTAAAATATCATACTTATTTAGGATGTAGCAGTAATGAAAAAAAGTTTTCCTGTCTAAGATTTTGAGAGTTTTCTTGAAAAGAGACTTGATGGGTTTTAAAGTGCTTGCTTTTGTATGTGACCAAGTTGTATAACAGTTAAGTTGTGTAAGAAAATATCATACATGTAAGCTTTTTCGTGACTTTGAAGTGAGCAGTTGGGACTCCTCTTCTCCAGGGTTTGTTCCGTGATGCTCTATACATAGTGCAGCTCATCAAAGATAAGCAGTGATGTGTTTCAGGGAGAGAGGTCAGAGGAGGTGTCCAGTGTTGGCAGCGCTGAACCCTGAAGAGGTTGGCAGATATTACACAGAGCTGGACAGAGAACATCCAGGGTTTAATGTAAAGGAGCTTCAGCTTTACTTCCATTAAATGTCGTCATGATATCTAAACTTTTTGGCATTTCACAGGGAACCGCAGTGGCAGGGACTCAAACAGCTGAAGATATAAAACAGTATCAAAAAAAATAATGAGTCCCCACTGTCCCCACAAACACACAGAGATCAGGCTATGAATATCTCTTATCTCAGACTATAAGTGTGTCTGACGCTGACCAGTAGTTATGGGGCTTGGCCTACAGCTGCCCGGGCAAGTGCTGCACACTTTGAGACAGTTATATCTGTGCTCTCCAGTTTCATCTCAGCCAGTAATGTCTGTGTTCTTGGGTTTCATTCACAGTCATGAAGCTAGTCTAGATAGCATTAATCAGTGTCCAAAATTAACTTTTTTTCCGTCTTTGCCCACCAGTGATGATAAAAAAATCTGCCTCAGGGTAACTGCCTCAGGCTTTAAAATAATATTGCAATATTTTTTTGGCTATATCATGATACACAATACAGATCATGATATTTTCAAATCTCCTGTATTAATTGTAGACTACTAAAATACTAAATTATAACATGAATGATAATTACTATCAAGTTTAATAAAGTAGCTACTGCCATATAATAAAGTTAACTAAAGTGCTGTTATAAAACACGTAAATAAAATAGTTATGATTAAGTTAAATAAAGCATTATTCTAGTACTGTTATAATAAAGCTAACTAAAGTACTGTTATCTTAATGGCAAATAAAGTACTGTTGTAGCAAAGTTAAATAAAATAGTTATAATGAAGTGAAATAAAGCACTCTTATAATTAAGTTAAATACAGTACTGTTAAAAATAATAATACATTTGAATAAAGTACTGTTGTGACTGTAAGTACTGTAAGTGAAATAAAACATTTTTGTAGTAAAGTTAAATGAAGTACTATTATAGAAAGTTAAATAAAGAATTGTTATAATAAAGTTAAATAAAGTACTGTTCTAACAAAGTTAAATACAATAGTTATAATGAAGTAAAAAAAAAAAAAGTAATGTTCTAAAATATAGAATAGTGAGAATAAAGTTAAATAAAATCCTGTTCGAATAAAGTTTAATAAAGTACTCTTGCAACAAAGTAAAATAAAATACTTTTAGAATAAAGTAAAATAAATACTGTTAGAATAAAGTTGAGAGAACCGAACGCCAAATTGAGTCTCACACCGGTGGCTAAAACCAGCAAAAATGATGTTACAGTTTACAGTAGTTTTACATATCCCACATGGAACAAGCCATGATACACAGAGTATTTCAGATTTATCTTCCACCCTTAATTGCAATCCAAGCTTTTGTTGATGGTTTGTTGTAGTGAGCTGGTCCGGCTCAGTGTGCAGATGTATATCCCACAGACTAGCTCATCGCTGCCTACTACTGTATGAGTAGGAGGAATCTGTAGCACATCAGTACCACTCTCTCCTCTCCACAGAGTGCTGTCTTTTACAAGAAGAAAGAAGCTGTCATTTCTTTTATTCTCTTTTAGTATGTCCTCACAGCAGAGGGCTGGACATAAAGACAATCAGCAGAGCACACAGAGCAGCTTTCAGTATCGAGACTCCCACACTGAGATCTGCTCTGTTCGGCTGAGGACTAATATGGTCAATTCGCTCTTAATCTGGTCAACGCAAGGAGCTGTCAGACCACACAGATCGAAGAGCAGGCAGTCTGGTCGGTTCAGCCCTCTTCTGTTTCTCTCAGCTCTCACCAACACATCTCCATTCTCTTCCATTCCGTACCGAGCCGCGCCATCTCGTGTGCCAGAGTGTCCTGCGTGAAGGACAAAACTAGGCGAGCTTGCCAGAAAGAAGCAGCACTGAGCATTTTAGCGTTACATTATCCAGGACGAGCAGGGCCACTGACTCACCACTTATGAATGAGTCTGAGGGCTACTGGTGTAAATCTATCTGTGCGCAGCATAAAGAGAATATATGAATGTTATGCGTTCGAATTAAAATGTGTTAGTAGTGATTTCCCTTGTTCTGCTGACTTGATGCTGAAATCACTTTAACAGTTCTTTGCAGAAGTTATCTTGTATCAAGCAGTGATCAACAGAGTGCAATAAGGGGACATGATAAAGCCACCAGAGCAGAGACTGACTATTATTAGCCTGCCAGTGCTCTGCTATTGTTGGTTTATTGTACGTTCTGGTCTAGTTATCCTGCAGACCTTAGTTTGCCTGGCATGATGACCATGAAGCATTTGCACAGCGCTGTCGGACCTCAGTGGGTCAAATAGTTAGAATCACTTGACTAATGAAAAGTGTTATGCCCAGCTCCTTCAAGAGCATAACAAAGAAGGGAGCGCCACACAGTAACCTTTTAAAGTAAGAATACATTTATTAAAGATAACACAACAAAAGCAAACTAAGATGTAGAAGTAGAAGTAGTCAGTAGTGAGGTGGGAGTGTTGTGTGCGTGAAGTGTGTGAGTGTTAACTTAAACAAACACAAACAATCTAAACAAAAACCATGTTGTGTGTCTGAGAGGCTCCAGCTTTCCAGGAGGGAGAAACAGAGCCCTCTTGGGAGTGGCCGAGCTTATATAGACTGGTGGCAGGGGAGGTGAAGCCCGGAACGAGGTGGGAGGGGCCAGTCAAGCATGGAGAACCTGAAAGTAAAAAGCACAGGCAGGCCAAACGGGAGCTGACAAGTGGCCCAGTGGCATCACAAAAGAGAATACCTTTTTTTTTATAGCAGGTACCTGAACATCAGCTGGGCAAGGGGATATACAGTAAATGAGAGATGACGCCATAAGTTTTGAACTTATTCGTGTATTGGTTCTGATTTATTAGTATGCAATGAGTCTCAGAGAGTCTCAGGTTACAGAAAATGAGTGAGTGAATGAATGAATGAGTCTTAGCCAATAATTAAAGGAATGCTTCACCCCCAAAATGATCATTTGCATATCAATTATTTACTCTGTGTTACACTGACTTTGAAAAAGAAAACTTAATTTTTTTAACATGCTTCCACGGAGAAGAAAGAATCCAAAAAAAGAGAAAACTGTTGATGAATTGAAATAAATGGGGACCACGTTTAACAACAGCAAAACTATTTAAAAACATTAGTTTACACACTCTCACACAACTCATGCAGTATAATCCCAGTCGCATTCATCCAGTCCTATACTCAGTGCTTCACAAACATGCATTTTTGCTAAAAAACATACTAGTTAAAACATAAACAGTCTCACGCATGGATGAGGTACATGCCTTGGCAAGCACTTATGTTTGAGCTTTGCCTGTGCTTTCCATTGAAATCCCACCTTCTAGCTCATTTATTGATCAGGAGTTGTGTGAAAACGTGATGTTTGATATAGTTTTACTGTTGTTAAACAAAGTTGCCTGTGGCTTCAATTCGTCAAGAATTTTCTCAGTTTTTGATCAAACATTTTGTCACAAATTCTGCGCAACACAGGGTGAGCAATTATACAAATATTTATTTTGGGGGTGAAGTATTTCTTAAAGAAAGACAAAAAAAGAGCAACTGGAGTTCTTCCAAGTTGTGTTTAACTGTGATAAAAAAATAATGCGAATTCAAACACATTCTTAAATTATGTCTCCTCAGGGCCGTTGGTTCTGGCGGGTGCGTAGGAACAGGGTTCTGGATAACTACCCCATGCCCATCAGTCACTTTTGGAGGGGTCTGCCTGGAGACATAGATGCTGCCTATGAGAGACATGACGGCAGGTTCGTCTTCTTTAAAGGTAAGCAGCAAACACACACGCATACATTTTTTGTGGATGAAGACAGAGATTTAGATTTACTTGCATTGAAGGTCACACTGGTCCGTACCTTGCTGCATGTATTTATATTGTTGGTTTTGTAACAGAAAACAAGCTTTGCATCACCTGAGGTCACCAGTTTTACGTTTGGTAAATACGTTTCTTGTATACTTGTTTATGTTGTCTCCACATAAGTTAGATGAAGCAATTGTGACACCAAAATGAAAACATTACAGTGACTAGTGGGGGGTAAAAAAATCAAATGGCCTGAATGATTATGACTGATCGCTCATTACTCATGACTGTAAAGGGAATATGCAGTGGAATACCATAGTTTGAAAACTGACTGCTATCAGTGTAAATGCCTAGCACAGGCAGTGCAAGTCAAGGTAGGTGTCTGGTTTATAACTTGAAACTCTCATGAAAAATGTGATTGTTTAAACACCAATCATAAAACAGGCCAGTGAAATCATTTTTCACATCCCGGCCCCCTGGCTACATCTGTGTTGTGTGTTCATTCAGTAACCTCTGGTTAAGGTAGGTGTCTGCTTTATAACTTGAAACTCTCATGAGACTCACACACAAACTTCTGTGGCTCGGGGGAAGCAGACATTAATGAGTTAAATGCACAGACAGGAGCAGCCTGGCTGCACTGTTGTTCATTCACAGTATACATTAATTGTTAATAATCACAGAACATTATTTTAAAAGCTCACAGCAGGTGTCAGTTTTCATTTTGCCCCTAATTTAACATGCTGTAGTGCTGCTCACATGTAAAGGAGCTGTCCCTTTTTTCCTCCTAATTTATTTCATTCAAATTGGAGATGTATGACTTTTTAAAATTTATTTTCAGACACACACTCATTTATTAAAAATTATTTGAAGTTTCTGTCAATACAAAGCCTCCTTTAAGGCTCATTCATTCATTTATGTTATTTAAAGCCTCGGAAAACACACTGAGGGGGAAGCCTCATTTTCAATTTGGCCAAGGTACATACAACATTTAACTTAAAAACAAATAAATACAGAAGAATACAAGGCTTTTACAGTATAAAAGCAAATAAACAAACCAAAAAAAGTTAGAGTCAGTTAGATGACCAATTAAACCATGTCTGTGTTATAACTGATACTACTACTACTACTAAGACTACTTCTACTACCACCACTAATAATGATAATAATAATAATAATAATAATAATAATAGTGTGATAGCATGAAAACATGTCATTTTCTGAGATGGTTGTCTTACTGTGAATATCTCATAGTGCTGCAACCCAACTATAAACAACAAGAGCAGAGAATAACTGGTCAGCTCCTGTACTTGTCAACTCCTGTTACCTTTTATCCTCCAGGTCTGAGAAGTACTGAATGATGTGTAATAATACTAACTATACTTCACTCTCATGCAATTGTAAAAATTCTTAAATTCTTATGGTACAACAGGAGCGCATCTGGTGTCCTTCAAACTACAGGTGCTCATAAGAGTAAAAACAGGAGGAACTTGAACTGTGGTAAAAAAGATCCAGGTCCAGGCACTCAGGATGGTTTGAAAAGCATAAAGGCCTTTAATTCATAGGGTTAAAACATTAAAAATCCTCCAACAGCTTGCACCTTCTTTAGGGCCTCAAGGCCTTTTATGCTTTTCAAATCATCCTGAGTGCCTGGACCCGGATCTTTTTTACCACCATTTCACAATTTTCTTAATAAGTTCCTCCTGTTTGTTTTGCTTTTTGTTTTTTTGTTTTTTTGGGGGGGGGTTCTTAAATGTGGTCACTTGTTTTGAAAGATCATCAAACTGATTGATTCACATTCACCTCTTCATCTATACCCTTATCTTAGCTTGTGAACTGCAACTTCTCCTTCAGGGAATGAAAATATCTGCTGTGTTTCTGGTTATTGTTGCTGTAAATACAGGCCCCGGGCTTGTTCCAAATAATCGTCTTCTGGTATTATTAGCTGTCACTTTTAGAGCACGACAGACTTTCAGTATCAACAATGGCTTTTGAGAATATGACCACTTTTGAAATTAGAGTACTAGCTGCCTTACAGTATGCAGGAAAGTAACATACAAACTTTGTCTCGCAGCACTGCTATGCTCAATGACAAACAACTCCAGTGTTTGGATTCAGTTTCCAGTGAAGCAATGCTGTTTACTCTTCTGTGCCAGTACACAATCAAAGTTAGATTCACAACATCTCACACAAGGTCTTACATACCGTATATAGCACAGGGTTCCTGCAGATCCTTAAAAAGTTTAAAAAGGCATTGATATAAAATAAGCCCTTAATTGGTATTAAAACGTGTTAAATTATTTTTTTCAAAAGTCTTATGAATCCTTTTCTCCTTTCCTTGACATTGCATTCTAAAAATTCAAAGAATTGGTAACATCTTTTTTTTTTTTTACATAATTTAATAAATTCCTCTTTTTAAACTCATTCAAGCAGTTGAATCTCACATTGAAAAACACCCATGAAACTAGACACAATAAAGCAAATAGATACTTTTATGATAATATATTCATTTTCTGCCATGTGTTTCACTAACAAAAGGGTTTTTATTTCAACATTTGACGCAGATAATCAAACTTTTCCACTGGAAAAAAGAAATTTAATGTTTTACGTCATAATAAACATTGGGCAAAATGAAAATTCTCTTTCTTCAATTTTGGTTATTAAAAAGAACAGTCTAAAACTTCCCAGTGGCATTAAAAGAGCCTTTAAAAGTCTGAAATCTAACTTGCTTCTAGCTGCAGGAACACTCTAGCAACATGTCAGCCATTTAAGGTAAAAATATTCTTCTCATTTCCTCTCTGGAGATAAGATAATGCAATGCTCCAGTTATGGAGGGTTCATATCTCTAGCATATGGAGCATAAATATACCCTTTTACATTATCTCCTGCATAGAAAAACCATCCACCATCTGGTTTCTTTTTTACAGCCTAAATACATTTATAATGCTCCATGGTCATTTCAAACCCCCATATCTTAATGCTGTCATATATTAACAATAAAACAGATTCTGGAACTTTTTTTCATCTTCTTCAGATTATGTTGCAGATATACATCCCCCCACCTCCTCGAGAAAGTAAGTGCATAATGTATTCTACATGCAGAATATGAATCTTTTTTAGCACAGCTCATTATTTGTGCCGTGAGTCACTGAGAATAGTCTTAACGGTGGATAAAGTTGGTGAACAAGAAAAGAACCTAGTCTTTAATGCAGCCTGAGTCTGAGAGCTTCAGGCTTTTGGGGCAGCTGTTGATGAGGAGGATGATGTCATCGGCAAGCCTCTCAGTGTGACACTTGGCTGCAAGCCATTAGCAGAGAGAGAACAAGAGGAGTGAAAAGGAAGGAAAGAAAAAAAGGAGGGAAGGACTGGCAGACCTGAGAGAAGGATAGACAAAGGCAGACTTTTAAATGGATCAATCAGAATAGTCAATGACTGTTTCAGCATGAAGACAGCAATCCTTTCTCAATCTGAGTTTCTTTTTATCCGTTCTTGTTCCTGTGGCCCTTAGCAAAATGTGGGCAAGTGTTTTTTGTTCTTGAGAATGCTTTGTGAGCTTTGTCTTGTGTGATTTTTTAGATAGACAAGTATCACAGCATACATTTTCACATCCAATCAGCAGAAACATTGGAAAATAAAACCCACAACTACAGTCTCCTGTTCCCTGTGGGGGGACGTTATTATCGTCATTCCCTGCTGTTAGACACACCAACAGTAAACATATTCTACACTGACAATATAGTCAGTGTTAGGTGTGCTGGCTGGCTGAAAAGTTGTTCCCAAATTTAATTTAATTAAATTTTATTTAGATAATTAGCTGAGACATTTTTTCTGCGTCCGCGCCAGCAATAGCTGTGGTCGGAGGCATTATATTTGCTTGTTGTCTGTCTTATCATTCCATTCTTGTAAATGCAATGTCTCTGGAATACCATGAGGGAATTTCTTCAAATTTTTATTTATAAATTTATTTTATTTAAAAAATTAATATTAATAATATTCATTACAAAAAATAACAAATACAAACTAACTAACAAAACCACATAACCCACATATAGGAAAAAAAAGAAGAAAAGAAAAAAAAAGCCGGACATAGAGACAACCATGTTTATCCTATAACAGTAACAAAAAGGAAAAAATGCACACAACAGTGACTTAAGTTGCCAGATGGGAACATCAGTATCTCTAATTATCTGGCCCCAGGTACTCTTTCTTCAAATTTGGCAAAAACATTCTCTTGGACTCAAGGATGAAGGGTTAGATTTTGGTGGTCAAGGGTAAAAGGTCAAGGTCACTGTGACTTTGCATCAGTCTTATCCTTGTGAATGTGATATTTCAAGAACACCTTGAGGGTTTTTTGGGTTTTTTTGCACAAATGTCCAATTTGTGTCAACAATGAACTTAGATTTTGGTGTTCAAAGATCAAGGTCACCATAACCTTGTGTCCTTCACATTCATGTGAATATTTGAAGAGGCCTTGAGGAAATTTTTCCAAATTGGGCACAAATGTCAATGAACCGAGTTAAATTTGGTGGTTAGAGGTCAAAGTCAAGGTCACTATGCTTTACAAAGTCTGTTTTTCACCATAACTCAAGAATTCACATGTAATTAAGATATTTTACATTAATGGCTGGGAGGATAAATTGATGAAGTGATGCCATCTTATGTTCAAAAGTAAGTTAAGTTCACATTTCTGGCCATGACTCAGTGTCATATGTCAGGAACAGAAGGGCAGACATTTGGTCAGATACTGAAATGGTGACATGTTTTCACAGATATGGATGAAAAGTGTAAGTGTAATTTGACTGGTGTGTAAAGGCATACAACTGTGGGGCGGTAATTCTCGTGTAATTCTTGTTCTTGTTGACTTAAGTCTTCTTGTTCCTGTGAATGCTTTGTGAGCTGACTTGTGTGATTTTGAGATAGACACGTTTCACAGCATACATGTTACATTCAGTTAGTGGTAATGGTGAACAATAAAACCCACAACTATCACAGTTTACATTTGGAGGAAATTGTTATCGTCACTTCCCACTCTCTGTTGTGCAAAACTGGATTTTTCAAAGCGGCGAGCGTCAAGGCCAGAGTTTAGAGGCCAAGTTTAAAAACTCTAAGTCCATTCTATGGATGCTGAACTGTTATTTGCCAAATTTAATTTGGAGATTTTTAAGTGAAAAAAAAGTCAAAATTTGGCAGAATCATCCTATTGATTAATGCAAGTTAATTTATATTAATGAGGATGAATGGATGGATGCATAAAGGGCCTAATGGATTTTGGAAATATTAGACATAAAATATTGGTATTTATTAAAAATCTATTTTAAAATGATGTATCCACTCATCTTACACAGCTGTTGTATTATCCAGAGATTTCACAGCTGTCTTTATCCCAAACAAGCCCAACTGTAATAGAAACCAAAGTGTTTATCCCTTTAGAGAAACATCGGTTTCACAGCAGGAAGAAATCAGATCTGTAGGTCACTGAAGCGCTCCGGCGTAGTTATGGAAAGTCATGGAAATAAGTCATGGGATTTTACATCAGGGCTGAGCGCCGCAGGAACCCTGGGAAGCATTGCATCAACCTCTTGTTCTCTCCAGATGCTGAGTGTAGAGCTTTCATTTTAAACAAGGAGCAAAGGGGCCGGAGGTGGGTGGGTGGATTGGTGGGTGTGGTGGTGGGGGAGAAAAGGGAGGGGAAAAGTGGAATTGAAGCCAAGAGGAGAGATGTAATGGTGCCAGGAGGAACGGAGTCCCCCTGTCTGACACAGTCAAACACAATAAAACCTTCCCTTCAGCGAGAAATCTGCTTCGGCCCGACATGAGACAAGGCGCTCCTAATGGATAATTACAAGCTAAACCAAAACTCCTTAGTCGATGATGAACTCATTTCTGCTGTGTTTCTTGATTGCTCGCCAGCAAATCATTATTGCTTTCATATAATTTACAAGTGTGTAAATGCTGGGTTGCTCTCTCTGATTGTCCCTATTGTTCTCTTTTTATTTCTCATTTAGTTTCAATTATTTGACATTTTCTGTGCCAGCAAATTAAAATGTGCGTGCATGAGCAGAGTGTGCACGGATACATCTGTTCTTGTGTCCGTGGACGTGTGTGTAATAAAGTGTACATGACATGTGCAGTATAATTGTGCGTGCTAACATTTTCCAGAGTCTATAAGGGCCGTGAGTGGGGCTGGATGAGGAATGTACAGATGTATGCACCATAAAGGATCATTAAGCACTTGTTCTCCTCTACTTGTCCTTTCCTCTCCAGCGAACAGATTCTGGCTTTTTAGGGAGGCTAACCTGGAGCAGGGCTATCCAATGGAGCTGGTTGATTATGGACAAGATATTCCGTACGACCGAATAGACACAGCCATCTGGTGGGAGCCGTCGGGCTACACTTACTTCTTCCAAGGAGACTGGTAACGTAGCCTTTAACCTGTCTACATCAATGTGAAATCCAGTGTCATTCACCTACTTCCCAGTTAGCCCTTTGAACTGGAGTGGCATCACTTTCACTGTGCTGCTTTTCAGACTCCTTTAGTATTAAAACCTTCAGAATGTGGGCAAATTGGTCCAATTTCTGTAACAATAAAAAAAAAAAAAAAACATGGTAAAAAAAAGCAATGAGACCTTAGCAAGAAATGTTCCACAAATTGCAATACATTTGTACTGTTTACTAATATTTGGTAAGTTTTGGGTCACAGTTTACTCTGTTTTCAAAGGGTTAATAAGTATATTATGTACTGGTATATCACTAGTTTGACCAGTTCTATGGCAGACTTTTACACATTAAGCTCGATCACAAAATTCAGAATGATTTGCATATGCCCAAATACATGGATGGCAGTCGTCATATTTATTTTATTTATTTATTTTGTAGCAATACTAGCAGTTTTGCTTTATGGAGGGGTGTGTTAGTTTGTCAGTCCAACACTTTTGCTTGACCAAGACCCCACAAAAGCTGCTCCCACTTACAGCAAGTCAAAAAAATCCAGAATCCAGATATATAGCACAGTAAACTTGGTTTACTGAAGTTACTAAAACTTAGAGATATAGATTTAACTCATCTTATTTTTAAGTTGCAACGTATTCACAAAATTAAGTAAATAAATTTAAATTTTAATTAAACTTAACAATTACATATAAAGTAAACCTAAATTAAGACTAATAGTTACATTTACCCACATTTTTTTCTAGTTTTTCTTTTTTTAAGTAGAATCAACTTGTCAGATTTTACAGTGATGTATGTATGAAAGATCAGCATTATGGTCGATGCTAGAATGGATGGTTTGGGACGGTGGATCCCAATGTGATTGACTTGAGTGCGAAGCGTTGTTTGTCCAATCATAGTGAACCAGTGTTTGGAAATCAGGAGCGCACTATTTCCCGGGAAAACAAAATGGCAAAGTGCACAGCTCCACATCCTGGGGTATGTGGACACTGGAGGAAAACCTGCAGAAGACCCTCGGCTGTGGGCGTGGGCCCCGCCGCACTCCGTCTGGTTTTTGGGCAGAGGAGCAGAACACAGTGCGGGTCAGTGGGGCTTGCTGGAGGCTACTAAGGGGCTGTGGGAGTCTGCCGGCTGAGAGTAAAGGCAGGGCCCCCGTTGCATACCGGAT
This sequence comes from Plectropomus leopardus, assembly GCF_008729295.1. Lineage (NCBI taxonomy): Eukaryota > Metazoa > Chordata > Actinopteri > Perciformes > Serranidae > Plectropomus > Plectropomus leopardus. The sequence continues at coordinate 35,676,749 of NC_056463.1, forward strand.
GAAGAGGCTGTCAGAGTGAGTGCATGGAGAGACAGGGCCCCGCAAAACATGTTAAAGAACCAGAGAGAGTGCAGGAGGTCTGCGGGGTCTGAGTCCCCGCTGTTGTCCTCACATCCCTGGATATGGAGCCTCCAGCATGCTCTGTGGGTCCTGGATCTGCTCTCACAGGCCGTGACTGCCTCTACAACCCACAGATGAAGAGTTTATAAAAAATGATGTTTTGTGATGAATTAAACAACCATCAGTGATAGCAGAAAAAAGCTTGTGTCTGTGGTCAAATTCAGCTAATGACCTAACAAGCAATCACAGCAGAGCGTCCCACCCCTCCCCTCAAAACAGTCCACTCTAATCACCAACCTGGCTTTATTCACATGGACAGCAGACACAGTGTCACGACTCTTTGATGCAAAGACAAACACTGCTCAGACTTTTGATTTCAAGACTGAAATGACTGAGATCACAGGAACAGTTTGTGCTCACAGCATTGCCCTGTGAGTATTAACCCTTTGAAACCTTGAGGGACATCACTAATTTAAAGCTTTAAACCCTAAGCAAATTGGTTAGATTTCTTTCAAAAACATGAGGAAAAAATCATGGGCAACATGGTAAGAAATGTTTCACAAATTACAAAAATATCGTAGATTTAAAAAATAAAAATAAAAGCTAGTGGAAAATGTCTTAAGATTTATTTTTTTTTAAATCTTAGGACAACTATATTATAATTAGCATAATTACATATTTAAAGTTGTATTATGTTATGTTAAAATTAAGGGTTTTTTAAACACTTTTCAAAGTCTTGTTTGCCTTGTTTGATGTTTACTTTCCCTTTTTTTGGTTGGTTGTTTTTTTTTTTTTTACTGATTTTCTTGTACATTTTTACTAATATCTTGCAAATTTGTGGGTCATTGTATCTTTTGTTGCTAAGTGTTTTCTTCATGTTTTTAAAATAAATCAAGCCAGTTTTCTGCGGTGACAAAGGGTTAAGCTATACTAGATGTGTAGCAGCAGCTGCATTTGTTCAGCTCTTTGTTAACAATGTTAGAAAGTTCTCTGAACAGTACGAGCTGCTGTAGAGCAGAAATAACTCAAGTGTATGAAGGGCTAACATATCTGAGAAAATACTCATTGGAAAATAATTACACTGTAGGTCTGTGAATTTGATAAACTCACTAAGCACAGTTTGACTGGCCGACTTTATTCAGGTTTAATAGTGCATTTACACGCAGACAGATTTGAATGTTCTGGGGAAATTTTACTCTTCACAAGTCTGCTGTATTGTTGTTCGGACAGTTAAAAAACATCTTCTTTGTCACTGGCCGCAGGTACTGGCGCTTCAACGAGCAGTCCCGCTTGGCTGACCGAGGTTACCCGAAACCAATCAGCGTCTGGGGATCATCAGTGCCCTCCTCGCCCAAGGGGGCCTTCCTCAGCGACGATGGAGGTGAGCTGAGACAAGAATAGTGGCTTCTCTGTGTGTGTGTGTGTGTGTGTGTGTGTGTGTGTGTGTGTGTGTGTGTGTGTGTGTGTATTTGAGCCTGAATGTGAAGAGTCTTTTGATTTGCTGTATTTGGTTAGAGTGAAAATAGAGAGGACGGATCCAGTCTCCAAGAGTGTTTTTTATTGAATGGAAACATTTTTACATTTATACATGAAAATGTTTTGAATAAATAATCAATTTGATATTTTATAGGAGTAGTATAGGAGTAATACCTCGCTAAATAATGAAAGTGGCATCAATCTTCTCATCAAAGTCTTGATAAGAGTTTGAGAAAATGTCGAAATGTTGCTTTAAACTGTACGTCTTCAGATCGTTGTGTTTGCTGACGTCGTCTGCTCTCCTTGCCTTCTCTAGCTTACACCTACTTCTACAAGGGTTCCAAGTACTGGAAATTTGACAACCACCGCATGAAGAGCGAACCAGGCTACCCCAAGTCCATCCTGAAAGACTTCATGGGCTGCAGCGTGGACCTGGACCCAGACAGAGACACAGACACGGACTCAGGACGCAAATACCCAGATGTGAACCGCCCACCGTTCAACCCGGACGTGAACGGACGGGATGGCGACAAGGGCAAGGACCGAGAGGGAACGGATCGAGGCGGAACAGACAAAGATACAGGTAAAGGGTCGGATGACAAAGACGAAGACTACCGCGAGGGCCACGAGGAAGACACCAACGAGGTGGACGTGGTGCTGAAGGTGGACGACAGCGAGGAGCGGACCATGAACATCCTGATGGTAACCATCCCACTGGTCCTGGTGCTGTGCATCCTGGGACTGATCTATGCCATCATAAACACGCTGCAGAGCAAAGGGGCGCCGCGACTGCTGGTGCACTGCAAACGCTCGCTGCAGGACTGGGTCTGACCCTCTACATTAGGGGGACACTGAACTTTGAACTTCAATTGAAATCTTAGACACCACCACCCGTCCTCTAATCCATCCCTCCTCCATCTGTCTCACGTCTCTGTGCTCAGTGGCTCCTGCAGCTCTTGTGGTAGAAGATCCAATACTGTACTGACACACACACACACACACACACACACACACATACACCACCCTAACCTCCTCTGCCTCCCATGGTGCTCTACAATGCGTTGACTGTAGTCTATTTATATGAGAGAAGTTTGCACATTGTTTTTTTTTTTCATGTTTTTGTTTTGGTTCATTTTGTGTGATTATTTGTTGTTATTATTATTATTATTTCTAAACCAGGAATTCCCTTCTATTCTGCCTGCACCGCCTTCCTCCGCCCTCTAATCTCAGTAGAGGCTTTGTGCTCTCCGATAACTTGACATCTGCTTTTGCTATCACACTTGCAACAAAAGAAAGAAATGCAAAGGGTCTGAAAAGACAGAGTGATTTATAGACGGACCACTGTGCTTCTAGCAGGGCTCGGTAGTGATCCTCCCTCCTTATCTCCTTTTTCTTCTTCTTCCTTTGCTCTGCAGTACAGAGTGTCATGTGGTGGGAGGTGACTTAGAGAGAAACAGGCTTTTAGTCACAACAGACTTGTCACTGTAGTTGACATTAAGAGGTATTTTGAGGCCTGCCTTGAGCCCAAATATTACCCTCCCTTTGACTCCCTCTGACAGTGATGAGGCTTCGGCTGTTTCGCAGTCGTTGTCATACAAACACCACTTTGGTTTTAAAGAATACGTGCATTTTTACTACAATTTAGATCTTATTTTTAACCCTTTGAAACTTGGATCGCCTTCAGTTTTCCTGTGTTGCATTCAGACTTATTTCACAAGCATTTTAACCCTTGAGACGAGAGCAAATTGGTTTAGAAAAAAAAAAAAAAAAACAGGGAAAAAAGACAATCAGCAACACTAAATGTCCTGTAAATTGCAAAGAAAGGGGGAAAAAAGGACACTTTAGCCAGGGAAGCTGTTTCCCCATGCCTCCAGTTTTTAAGAAAAAGATCAATGTTATATTATCACATAGAAACTGTGGCTTTAAAAATAAGGACTGACTTGTTTTCCTTCTTTATCTTGTGCTCACACAGTCAGACAATGGGTCCACCGTCTTTCTTTTCCTTATTTGGAAACCCTTTAAAGACCTCCTTGGCTGAAAGGGTTCAGACTTTACAGGGGATCTCTTCCCTTAACTTTCATTTATGTGGCTAATTCTGTGAGCTTCCTCTCAGTCAACAATAAGACCTTTTCTTTGTGCAAGAGAAGAGACGGACTAATGGTTAATTTAAAGAGTCAGCTCACTGTGAAATAACACAAGAGAGGGAGCATTCATTGCGTCTGTTTGTGTGTATGTGTGTGTGTGTGTGCGTGACATAAAACAAGGGAGAAACAAAGCAAAGCCGCAGCCTTTAACTCCAGAACAGGATGGAGCACTATAAGTGTAACACAGCAGTGGCCGGGTGCAGCTAATGTACCGTGCAATTTGTAATGGACTTTTTACTGTTAGTGTTTTTCTAAAAGGACAATTTGAGAGACTTTACAGATGACCTGCGGTCTATCTGCTGTAAATATATAAAACAAAGCTGGAAGCATCGGGGTGGGCTCAGGCCAGGCAAGCTCATGTGAACAAAGACTAATCCTCTTCATTAAAAAACAGCAGGTGTGTGCGAATGCTGTTAACCTCCGCGACCCCGAAACTAAACCTTGAACTCCCAGAACCAAAACACTCCCCGCTCCCTTTTCATCTCACAAGAACAGAGATGGGAAAAAAAGGTACAGAAAATGTCAATATGAACTACTTACTGTATCAGTTTAAAAAAAATGTTGTATTCAGTATGTGTTGTATTTTTCCAGGCAGTCAATGATTTCTATTAATCTTTGTAGAATATAAAAGTAAGAGACTATAAAAATGCAAAAATAATTCACTTGGATGAATGAGGCACCTCAAGCAAGTTTTTTAGAGTTTGCTTTCTGATATTTATATTGGAAGAAAATTAATGAACGCCAATGGCTGCCATTGAAACGCACTGAAAAATCTAAAAAAAACCAAAAAAACCCAAACAGAGTTTGCAAAAACAGTTGCTGTAAAATAGTCCCCACATTGTTAAAACATTGTTAAATAGTAGTTAAGAGTCTACGGTATGTTATCCTGAAAAAAATTTCTTTTTTTTATCTCAAAAGAAGTAAAACAATATTGCTGTTAACCCCTTGCAACCCCTAAACTAAACCTTGAACTCCTGAAAACCAAAACACTCCCTGGGCCCTTTTCATCTTGCAAGAACAGAGATGGGGAAAAAGGGTACAGAAAAATGTCCATCTGAACTCTGTCAGTTTTAAAAGATGTTGAACTTTGGCTGCTATTTTTACTGTTAATTTTTATAGCCTTTGATTTTCATTTATTTTCGCAGAATATGAAAAATATCTTGTTAAAACAAGATTTTTTTTAAAGATATTTATTCATAACAAGAAACATTTCTTGTTATAACATTAAAAAAAATCTTGCTATAACGTGAAAATTTCTTGTGAAAATGTGAAAAATATTTTGTTGTAACAAGAAACTTTTCATGTTATGACCTGATACTGGTCAGGTTTTGTTTTTTGTGGGGTTTTTTCTGGCCTGGCAGTTCTACGCTACGGTAGGCAAAGGGGCTACAGCTTGTTTTTTAGATTTGTTTTTCTCAAAAGAAGCAAAACAACGTAAATCAAAGACAAGCAAATTTTCTGACCCATTTGAGAATACATTTTTTTAAGAATTTCTCGGGTCAGATGAAATTAACCTTATTCTTGTGAAATATTTTCAAAATACTCAATAAGTGTAGCAGCAGCGGGAAACATGAAATCATCTCATCATCACTAGTTGTTCAATAAAAAGTCGATTTTAAGTCAACAAAGCAGCCTGAAACAAGAGAGTGTGCGGGGCTTTAGAGTGCCACTTCAAATATGAATGGGAGGAAAGCTTATCTGAGAAGTAAGCTGCCAATCTGACCAGAGGGGGCTGAGCTCAGCCGGCTCAGGTTACAGATGTGGACGGGGAGGGTGAGGAGAGACTGGATTTCTTGTGGTTGAGACAAGTGAAAAGAGGGGGAGGGGCAGGCTGATCTCTTCTCCCTGAGCTTTCAAAGTTTGGATCTCAACAATAAGGAGGGGTAAAAGAGAGAGAGGACTTTGATGGCTCTATCCTACTGGCAATGGCTCATGTGACCCAGATTCTCCTCTTAGCTCAAGAGTAGCCCTGGTCAAAGAGGAAACTTTAGCTTCCATTGGGCCACAGATCTTTTGAAAGAAGTGCTTTGCATGTGAATCTACCCATTTTGCATCCCTCACAAACAACCGTGCTTGTGAGGGATGCAAAAAAACAAGCATCCGTGCTTCATCCGTCTCTCTTTTAGCGCCACATGTCGACAGGCGGATACCTCCAGCGAGGTGCAGACAGGCTGAGGTGAGACACCTAACGCAGGCAAAGCTAACAGGACACTCACTGACGGGAAGAAAAAGGAAGACGCATAATCAGCCGTCACCAGAAGTCTGGAGATTGATCTGTGGCCGGTCAATAGCGGTTGCCAGGAAACGGTGTCCTGTGTCCATCGCTCACCTCCTCGCCATCAGAGGTTGGGTTGAAGAGTGGGGGGGTGGTTGGCGGACGTAGCTAATCAGCGTTAAAAGCACCCCCTCCAACCACCTCCCCCTCTGCTCCCTCTATCCTCTCCTGTCCTGTTCTTCCTGCAGGCACATCAATGAGCGCTCAGACAGCCCGGTGTCTGGACAGGCTCAGAAAATGTCGACTCACTGCACTCGACGCAGCATTTGTGCGCGCGCTCTTCTTGTTTATCAACCCTCCTTTTCTCCTCTGTAACCTCGGGACAGCGAGCCTATAGGGAGTGAACCACTTAAAAAAAAAAAAAAATAACCACTTGAAAGTTGAAAAAAGTCTTTAACTTGAAATCACAGTTTGTGCGATTCAGCAGTTTGAGAGATTCTCTGCGGTTTGATGCTCATTGTCTCCGCACGGCTAGAAGCAGTGACAGGTTTTCCAACGCGGCTGATTGATGCGTGTTTGTGTGTGTGTCGAGGTGTTCACTTAATCAGCTCTGCTCTCCATAAGCGAGGCCTGTGTTCTGACTGTAAATCTCCCACACTCTCTCTCCCCCTCCACATACTCAGCCCAGCCCTGTAAGCCCGAGGGGATCATAATAACAACAATGGCCTTCTCTCTCACACACACACACTCTCTTTCTCCTCCCCCTATTTTCTCTCTCCCTCATACACACACAAACACATTATTGTCTTCCCCAACATCACCTTCCTCTCTCTCCTCCTCCACCCCCTTTAGGAAACTAGTCCAGTCCAAGGTCCAGCCTCACACAGCAGACGTCTGTTTTTAGAACCTTGTTCAGCAACATTTAACACTGTGGAGGGATTCACTAAAGAAAACACTGTACCTGTTTGGTTTGTTGAACGCAGCAACATGGTGTCACTTTGGGTTCAAAGTTGCAAAGTTGTTTTTTTTTTGTTTTTTTTATGTTAATACCCCGTTCATTTTGAAGTTCCAACACTCTCACTCCCAGCTTGTCAAATACTTGGTCAGTTGCCTGTGATAATATGTCGCACTAGATGCCCCTCCTGTGTCAGTCTTGGACATTTAGGGATGGCTTGTCAATTAATGCTCGTAACATGCAATGTCAGGCAAATTAATGTGATTTATTCCAAAAAACATGGAGAAAAAAAGGCATGAGCAACTGATCCAAAGGTTAGCAAGAAATCAGTAAAAAAAGTACAAGAAAATTACATAACAAAAAAACAAAACAACTGCAGTTGCCCTAAGCAACAACAAATGCCACTGCCCAGGTAGTCTCATACCACTGCTAAAAAAGTATTTCTGTGCTTTTTGACACCAACGGGCCCCTGACCAAGTGAAGACATTTGACAAACAGGAAGTGAGACCTGGTTAGAAGCACAGGTGCAAAGACGCAAAGTTAAGGCGAGGTCGGGGAATGCTGAGCTTGTCTGAGCTTTCATCTCTCTCAGGATGTGTTTCTGTAAACACTGCATGCTAAGCACTCCTCATTCAACCCTGCTCTTAAGGCTCTGAACATTTTTTTTGTCTTTTATTTTAATGAACATCTCCACACTCACTCAGAAGGCAGGTCTTCTCTCTGTGCACATTTTGTGTTTCCTGTGGTCATCGTGTATCCCTGCACTTCCTTATAACCACAAGCTTCAAAGTCATTGCATCAGCCCTGTGCAAAGTCTGAACTCTACTGGGAGAAACCAGATCAATAAATAACAGACTGAACAGATCAAAGAAGGAAAAAAAAGACTGACAGTACGACTGGGTCTCTGTTTCACCCGGGTCACCCCTGTGGCTTAATTATGGCTCAAACCCAAAGGATCGTGGGTTGTCCAGATGCTTCTCTCTTTTCCCAGAGTGCATCTCACCTTGCTCATTGACCCCCATCCACTCTGAAGCCACTCATTTTAAATGACCACTCGACTCCTCGCCGCTGCGGATGAGACGGAAAAGATGGCTGACAAGTGACTTTCAGCTTATGTGTCGCGGCTTTGCCCTGGAACGAGTGCAGCTCTCGTGGTGCTTCACGCAGGCATCCGAACTGTTGAGCAGCCCACTCAAGAAAAGTGTTCATCCACTGACTGCAGCTACAATAGACAGTAGATTTTGTTGGATTCAGACGATTCTGTGCTGATCATTGATAGTAGAAATATCTCACAATAGGCCTCTCTTACTACCTGAGTAATGGTTCAGTGACTTTCTGAAAAACAAAAATGGAAAAAAAAGAAAGCAGCAGTCGATCAAAACTGATTAGATTTTTGTTTGTCTGGTAATTTTTATTTTTAATTTTGATTTTATTTGTGCTTTTTTTTCTCTCCAAACTTGATAGGATATTTTTTTTGTGAATAACATTCCAATTAGTTTTTTTTTGATTGGTTGTTAGTGGGTTTTTTTCTCTGTAGAAAATGTAAAATTTTATACATTTGTGTTGTTGTGTGTTTACCTCTAGTTGAGTGTGTTAACAAGCCATGCTGGACATGTACACATTAAAAATTGCTCTGAAAATATGAAAAGTGGAGTTTTTTATTTTTATTTTTTAGTTACGTTTTGTGCTTTCTGAAGTATCTGAAGACAATACAGTTACAATTCTGCACGCACATACAGTACACACACTCTTCCTGCGGTGAGGTCACTGTCCATAGGGCCTTGCTTCCTGTCTCACACGGGACAGGCAGCACAGCGGGCTGAGATGTTGAGAGAGAGAGAGGGGGTCTGGCTGATTGCCAGGAAGCCACATGAGCAGGGAGGAAGTTAGCGAGCAGCTTGTAGAGCCTGTAAGAAAGCGACAGAGCCATACTGTCATCGCAGAGAGGAAATTCATTGTTCACAGCACCACAAGGCTTTTTTTATGATGGATTTTATCCAAACACCAAAATTACAGAACAGAGACTGACGGCTGCCTTTAATGAGATGTCTTTGGGAATAAGTAGCTGCCAAGACTGAAAATGAAGCGACACCTACTCACATCCTGTGGTGGGTGTAATTGGCCAAAATTGACACCAAATGATAGTTATTTTGTTCTCATCAGAGTCCTCGTGATCAATTTTTGAGGCTATCTGAGGACTGAAAGCCTTTAAAAAGAAGGCACTTATCAGTAGGATGAGACAGAGGAAACAAGACATGCTGGAGACATCTCTTAATGTCTGTCTCGCCCTTGGTGAAATATCTCACCAGACAGTGGATGGATAGTTGATATATAGTAAATAAAATTAGCCCCTAGAATAGGAATCCTAACTATATGTTGTAAATAGATCCCATAAAAATCAAGCATAAATTAGTCCATTCCTGAATAGTTTGCGGTGTCCCTTCCCTGTCAGAACTATACCCACTTTTTTTTTTTTTTTTTAAGTAAACTTTAGTCAAACAGGAGTGTATATGCAGACCAGTATGCTGCAGCTTATTGTCCACAAAATATTTGATTCCAACCATGATCCCGTCTCACAGTCCAAGCATGGGCCAGGCGCTCATATTTTTTCCATGCGATACCAAAGTACGGCAAAATAATATAATTTTGGTTTTTGAACCAGCATAATTTTAACAACTCTGGGACAGCACAAAGGTTGTAAAACATGTTGTAAACATGACATTGGCAAACATGTTAGGAAAAAGTTGCCTTTTTACATGTTCAGAAAACACAAGACAGGTTTCCATTACAGATTTGCACAAAACTTGTCATTCCAAGATTTACTGCAACGATGTTCAAAACATGACCAACATGACAATTTGACGGAGGAGTTGTGGATTCAAAACTTCCCGATGATCCACTCAACCTTTGAAGAGTTATGTGATGCAGTAACTCTTTTTGTGGCGCCTGCTGCATCATGCCTGAGGGAGCCAGTTCCTACCAACAAGCACATAGTCATAGCATCATGTGATGTATAAAAGCCCCAAAAGTGTTTCCATTGTAGTTTTGCGAAAAATAGTTTGTTTTTTCTTTCGCCTTACTACATTGCACAAGTGTAAAAACTATTTTGCGATAAATGGAGTTTTTTTCGAGAGGAGGACTCCACTGAGAGTGGTGGGAGTCAATCTAAACAGTGAATTTCGACCCTAGAGCAAAACAAGCTGAAAGACGCTTAAATGCTCCGTAAAGGTGATGAGAACTGTCAGGTGATAGTTTTCTGTGGGTTAGTTACAAGAGAAGCTTTCACATTTTGCGTAACCCCTCTACCATGAAAAATTGATTAGGACAGCTCTAATGAGCATTATTAGTCCTCGGGTTGCAACACAGGTATCTGAGAATTGTATTTTATTTGACAACTTCTTGGGAAACTTAGTAACCCCATATAGAAGGATATCAAGTTGCTTCAGAGAACAAGTCTGACTTGTAATACTGGAGGAGGATGCATGTACTACCAAACTTTCTGCCTCCTATTGACCTACCTTATATGTGCTGTCAACATTAAATGTTATTTGAAAGTTGGACATACCTCTGTGCTCTCTGTAAACAAACAACTTTAATGAAGCATGTTGTGTGTACACACTGTTTCTGAATGTTGGCCTGTTTTGCACAGTGTTTACATGGTTTTAATGCTTTCCTGCTGTGTATGTAAAGACCGACTCTGGCCAAGATCACTGCTTGTTAAATCCATCCTCTGCAGTTATCACTGGGTGCACCCTGTGGAGCACTGTGATTACTTGCAGTCATCTCTTTCTTCTGTGGTGAAAATTAACTCACTTTTAGCCGTACAACACACACACACACACACACACACACACACACACACACACACAATATGTGCATGTGCACACACACAGAAGAAGTAATCACTAGCAGCTGTGGTGTGTCTGTGGTGAAACTGAACCACCTGTTCAAGAATGCTTTCAGATTACTACACCTGTTGGGCATCCTGTGTGCTGAACACAATAAGCAGGTTTCCATTAACTCTCAAATTGCACAAATATAGAGTTCCCCCTTAATGGAAACACTTCAGTTGAAAAAACCTTTCATTTATCGCAAAAAGTTTTCACGCTCACAAGAGGTGTTATTTCAGGCAATTAAAAAAAGTCAGATTTTGCAATACTGCAATGTAAACACTTTTTTTTGGCTTTTGCAGGTCACGTGATGCTATGGCTATTCGCTTGTCAGTAGGAACTGGCTCCCTGATGCAGCAGGTGCTACAAGAGCTGTTATTGCCTCGCATAACTCTTCAAAAGTTGACTGGATCCTTGTTCTGAATCCACAATTCCTCGGTGAAATTGTGGACTATCACCTCCATACGTGGCCGCTCCCACGTATAATAGGCTTTCCATTATGGCTCCATAACACGCCTATGTCTAAACATAATTGCATACATCATGCATTGTAAAGCTATTTAGTGAAATATACAAAAGTTTTAGCTGAGAGTGTATGTGCTATAAATCTAAAAGACTCCAAAGTTCTTTTATTGTACTTTACTTTAGGTGTAATATAACTTATTTAGATTAGCTGATTAGATGAGATGAAACTTTAATGAGCCTTGGGGTGATCCGAGGCGGTAGATAATGGGATACAGCAAAGAAAAAATAAAAATAGAGCAGAGGAGCATCCAGAGAACAAAGCACCCGGGATGTACAGAAATACAGCATGTGATCATAGTCAGACAAAGAAAAGAAATATTACGAACATGGGATTGAGCATGACAATATTTGTCATTTGAAACAAAGGTAAAAGACACTGAAGATTGAATGAATATAAATAAGAAAATAAAACAGCCTCAGGATGTTTTCTGTGCTGCACATGTGTGAGTGATGTATAAATTCCCCACCATAAAAAACATAGTTTCCATTTTTTTCTGGTACATCCCCCTTCCCTCCTTCATTTTTATTATGTCACAATGAGGTAATGCTGTGGGAACATCTGGAGGTGTAATCGAGCTGGGTCCAGTGTTTTTTTTTTTTTTTTGTGCCAGCTCTGGCACACATCACTACAGTGCAGGGTGTGGACATGCTACTGCAGGGTGGCACGGGCTGGCTGGTGTGATCGCCAATGTTTTGGTCGGTGCTTCAGTATTCCCTGATGCTTATAAAAGCTGGTGTAGTCATTGCTGGTGTAGTAATATTTGTTATGCCTGGCTCGTTCAGGCCATAACAAAGAAGGGAGGTCCACACAGCAACAATTTAATTAAGCAAGTCATTTATTAAGGATAACTCAGCATAAACAAAGCATGATGTGTTAACCCTTTGAAACCTGGATTGACATCAGTTTTCTTGTGCTGCATTCAGACACCTTTCGCAAGATATCTGACCCTCTGTCACCTGAGCAAACATTTTTGAAAACATAGGAAAAAAGGCAAAAACCAACTTGGCAAGAAATGCACCACAAATTACAAGGAAGTAGTAAAAGCTGATTATTAGAAAATCATCCACAAAATAGGGAGAAGTGTCCAGAGAACTATATTTATTTATAATTATATTCTTTTTATATTTTAAATTATGTCACAAAAAAACATAAACACTTTTTTCAGCACCTTTTTAGGTAATTTTCTTGTTTGTTTTTGCTTTGTACTTTTTATTTTTTCTTTTAACTTTTTAACTATTTTTTCGCAAATGTTTGGGCCATGTCTTGTTAAGTTGCTCATTGCGTTCGCTCCATTTTTTTAAAAAGAAATCAAAGCAGCTTGCCCAGATTTCAAAGGGTTAAGTCAGTCATCAGTGATGATTGAAAATTGCTTTCCTGCTGTTGAAAAATTTGAAAAATTTGTGAATAAAAGGTACAAGAGGCATACCTAAAAAATAGAAGGGGGGAAAAAACAAAGAAAAAGTACAACAAAAAATTTAAATAAAACAAACAAGGAAATGATCTGAAAATAATCTGTAAAATGTCTAAATCTAATTATAAAAATAGTTTTTTTTCACTTTTTTCCTTAGCTTTTTAAAAATATATAGTTTTTAAATCTAATTATTTACTCCCATCAATGCATTGGTCACATGATTGCAGCCTTCCGGACAACAAATTGTCGTGAATTACTTTACGTAGCAAAATGTACAAATAAAGCATAAGAGCAGCCTGCTCTTGACTTTGTCTTCTCAGCTATCAGTGCCCCCAGTCCTCCTTGTTTCTGGGAAAGACACGGCGTGCACTGGCTTAATTAATCTGTCAAAGGGTCCTGCAGTTTTTCTGTCTCCACCACCAGGCTATAAAACCAAGACATAAACCTTTCTTATCTACCTTGCAGACCTTCCTGCTTTAATATAATTGATCTCGAAAAGGCTTCATTTGCTACAAATCAAAGCTTAATATAACAAGCCAGAATTTTAACTCTAAACAGTGATAAAAACAGGAAATCATCTTAAAATTGTGGTAAACATTTCTGGCATAAAAATGATGCATAAAAGTCTGATTTTATTTATTCAAACATAGAGAGCATTCCTCCAGCTTTACACCCAGCACTACCGTCAGACTGAAAACCTTTCAGCCATTTGGGAAACTTTTAAGTCAAAAATTAGACTTTGCTCAGCATGTACCTGTGTGTCATTATAGTGTGTTTGACTCTGTGTGTGTAGAGATGTCTAACTCACTTAGCTGACACAGAAGCACAGCTGGCCTCCAGCATGGGACCACAAGCAACACCTGGATGTACTCACCAATTCCATCTGGACACGTAAACATGCAAAGAATTCCTGAATTAACACATGCTGATACAGGTGCATGAGTACTTAAGAAAAACACACACACACATACACACACAAACACACAGGTGGATGTCAAAAGAGCAAATCATAAGATTCTTTGGGCTCTTATCTGTTCATTTTGATTTTTAACTAAAATTACAACTTCACAGTTATCTGCCTCCATGCACCAGTCGAGTTTCACTGACAGTTGACATCCATGTCTGTGAAAACATGATCACTTCACACTCATCTTCTTCTCTACAATCAGCACGCTTTGAAGGTGGACACCCAAGATTAGTGTACACAATTACGATGTTGACCTTCAACCTTTTGCATATAAAATGTCATCACTTCATCATTTTATCCTGTTAGACATTTGTGTTAAATGTTGTCATAATTATATGAATTCCTGTAAAGAAGTTTTGTGAAGTCACAATGACCTTTGACCTTTGACCATCAACCACCAAATTCTAATAAGTTCTTTCTTCAGTCCAAGTGGACGTTTGTGCCAAATTTGGAAAAAAAACAAACAAACAACTATTCCCAAGGTGTTCGTGAGATATTGCACACACAAGAATGAGATGGATGCAAGGTCACCGTGACCTTTGGACCATCAAATTCTAATAAGTTTAAGGTTTAAGTTTAATTAAATATCGGTGCCATTTTTTTAATTAATAATTTTTCTGGGCATTTTTGCCTTAAAAAAATAGGACAGATCACTAGCATGAAAGGGGGTGAGAGAGGGGATGCAGCAAAGGGCTGCGAGTTGGAATTGAACTTGAGGCCGCTGTGGCAAGGACACTGCCTTCATTAATGGCGTGCCTGCTTTATCCACTAAGCCAATGGGCGCCCCATGTTGGTGACAAATTTGAAGAAATGTTGTCGAGGTGTTTGTGAGATATCAAGGTCACAAGAATGGGGTGGATGCATCGTCACAGTGACCTTAACTTTTGACCTGCAACCACCAAAATCTAATAAGTTCATCCTTGATTCCAAGTGAGGGTGTTCTTGAGATAAAGTTTTCGCAAGAATGAGAAAGAAGAGCTCACAGTGACCTTGACCTTTAACCTATGACCACTAAAATCTAATAAGTTAACTGTTGAATCCAAGTGGACATTTGTGCTGAATCTCAGTATGCTCCATCAAGGTGCTCTTGTGATTTGCTTTCATGAGAATAGGACATAAGTATGTACAGTCAGATGGACAACCTGAAAACATTGCCTCCGGCCATGACTACTGCCAGTGTGGAGGCATAAAAGAAATGAAACTACAGCTAGTGACAGTGAATGTGATGGAAAATGAATTGCTTTATGCTGTGGGCTGTATGGTAAACGTGAAGATCTATAAAAACCTAAAACAACAAGCATTACAGATACTGTACGTGTGTTTATGTGTATTTGTTTGGCTGAATGGTCCAGCTGTTTCACAAATGTCAACCACAAAACTTCCGCAGTCAGTCCGTTTCATGTCCCTGAGAGAAAGTTCTGACCTCATCTCCACAGCAGCTGAATTTTAAAAGACAAGCAGACTCCTCACTTCCCACAATCCCTCATGTTATGAACCTTGACCTCCACAGACCCATGAGAGACGAGACAAACTAGTAGGAGACACATTTTGTAAGATGAATTTGCTCTGATATCTGTGAAGTTACTGTGTTCACTAAAAGAAAATGTAGAATTATTGCCAAATTTATGACTAATTTTAACCCTTTGAAACCTGAGCAAATGTGCTTGATTTCTTTGAAAGACATGGGAAGGAGGCAACAAGCAATTGAACCAGAAAAAAAAAATAGCAAGAAATTAATAAAAATTACCTGGATGAGCAAAAAAAAAAAAGTATATTTAAACATAATATCTAATAATCCAACAAGCTATTTTTTTCGGGTCAGTATGGATGACATTTCTTGCCAAGTTGCTCACTGTATTTTTTCTCATGTTTTTGAAAGAAATCAAACTAATTTTTGAGAGGTTTTAATGGTTGTGAAAATGTATGTTGATCCAGGTGTTAAAGGCTCAATAAATACGGAATTGTATAATTAAACAGCTTTGTTTTCTTGTGATGAAACTTTGAGGGAAAAAAGCATTTCCTTTCCCACAGGTCGTTCCAATTATTCCACCCTTACATTCCTTACAGATGAACCAAAATATTGAAAGCATCGCTCAGCCTGTGGGGAACATTTGCAGCCTAAAAAGATGAGCTAACAAACTCTCGAGATTCAGCTCACACATCGGAATCCACAGGGAAATCTCACAACAATCACAGGCAGACTTACCTGGTCATCATGTTCTCCTGACTTTATATTACTGTCTCTAAACTTTTATCACATCCTACATCAACTCTTTGCAGCGGTTGATGTGCAGCACTGTGCATTGATGTGCACTACAAAGCTGAGACTACAAAGAGAACTGAGACGAGGTGTTGAGATTTAATGCAAACCTGCTGTGTCTGTGTTATTTTATTATGATATGTAGTTTCCCCCATCTGCACAATAAAACTTATATATGTGTGAGTGCACACTCCTATGTGCACACTTGAGGATGTGTACATGGATAGATCCTGCACAGGCTGGTTTCACACTGATGTTAAACCTATTATCATAACAACCGGCAGGAAAGCTCATAAAATTATGCGATGTAATAAAGTTAATGACCAAAACATCACAAGGGACATATGGTGTGTGTATCTGCAGCTGTGTGTGTGTTCGAGTGTGTGTGGCTGCCTTGAGAGAAAGCTATGAGGATGTACTCTGTTTGTGTCAGAGACTACAGAGGAGTACTGAAGTGCAGTGTTGGGCAGTGACACATTATTGTGTTCCACTTTAGTGATGTGGTTACTTTTCCCTGTAAAAAATACTATAATGGATTATAATTTTAATTGAGTAATTACATTAGAATTACTTATCCCAATAATGCTTGGGATAAGCTCACACCATTGCAGCTCCCAAAACTTTAAGGCTGTGACACACCAAGCCGATAGTTGACCGTCCACCCACGTTGGGCCAACGGCTATCCTGCACGTTCCTTCTTTTATTCCACTGATTTAGCATGTAGAATCAGCTGCCATTCTTTGGTGTTCAGCTCAGTGCACGAGAAGATAAATAAAAGTGAATTATGTAAACAAATGGTTAAGAGGGAGTGAGGTATATATTTATGTGGCAAAATTGTTTTCTTTTTACCATTTAGCTGTGTTACTGATGAATACAGACGACTGCCATCTGCTGGTTTGGAGCGCATTCTCCTCTCACGCAGACGATAAACATACGTGCTTGTTGACTGTTGGTTTGGTGTGTTCCCGTGCAACTTTTTGGCCAAGACTCGGCAACACAAGGCAATGCAGCAGGAAGCTTTCTTCGCTGCTAGTTCTCTGATGTTGGTTTGGTGTGTCACGGCCTTTGCTGAAGTGGAAAAAAGTTTCAACCCTAGTGTGTCCTCAACAGGCAAATTGTCAATATGAGAAAGTACAAGGTGTATGCAGGCATAAAACTGAATACATCCTGTTAATTGCGGAGTCATAGTCATTTGATCAGCAACACATGTATATACTGTACATAATCACATCCATCCCTTTTCCATGTGTTGCTGAATGTATCTTTTTTTTGTCTTCAACTCAAGTCAACATGTTCAACTCAAGTCAACATGCTGTAATCAATTTGAGCCTATAATTATATAATGGCCATTGATGACCTGGATGGTCTTTTTTGAAGTTTTGAAGTCCAATATACAGATCCTTTTTTTCCTTCATTGAATCTGTAAGCCTGAACCAGGTCTAAAAATAGCACGCCTACCTGTGTGCATCTTATCTGGCTTACTAGGACAGACTTAAAGAGTACTTCACCCAATTAACCTTTTTTTAAGTAAATGAGTCACGTCATACCTTCTCCATAGAAAATGGTGATTTACTAATCTATTGGGGACAAACAAATATATATATATATATATATATATATATAACAAATATATATATATATATATATATATATATATATATATATATATATATATATATATATATATATATATATATATATAAAACATTAGTTTTAGACTCTCACACCACCCATGCAGTATAATCCAAGCCTTATTTATCCAGTCATATTAGTACTTCCCAAAAACAGTTTTGCTAAAACTGTACTAATTCAAACTGAACTGAAAGTGAATCTTCAAAGCTAGATGAGGCTTTACTGTTGTTAAAGGTGGTCCCCAATCAATACATCAATAGTATGTGATTGGTCAGACTTGATGTCTTTGCTTGCCTCTTTCAAGGTTGCAGGAAGCAAAGTATGTTCAGAATTATGTTCATGTTGTCTTGTTGTGTGTTCATTGTTTGGGAATCATCATGAGAATTTGAGGATGTGTGAGGATGGTACATCAGGTTCCTGTCGCACAGTATCGGTCATGATCATCACCCAGCTCTGTCCCACCTACTGCCTCCAAAGTCCCTTTAAACATAGTGCATACAGCAGACTACCTGGGCTCAGGTTGTGTGTGTCAATTACTTTGTGGTATTTAAATTAAACCTTTTATTTCTAAAGAAATATAAACCACATGAGCTCAATATAAACCAAGATAATAGATGTCCTATAAGTAGAGTTTGTCACAGGGCGCATCTACCAAACATGACTATAAGCTTAGATAAAACTATGACATGTTCTTCCTTTGTTCTTTCATGGTTACTCTCAATTTGCATTTTTTTGAAATGGCTCAGGTCTGCAAATGCCATGTGTGTGTTTGTTGTGAGGGACTGTTTTGTGATAAGTGTGTTTATTGCAAGTTATTCAACCGATTTTACAGAACACACACACACACACACCTACACAAAGATACTCTCAGCATCTGGGTACAAGATTAGTCAAACATTCTCCAACCATGATTCCAGGCTGTCTAACAGCTGTTAGACTTACACACACACACACAAACAAATGCACACACACACACACACACACACACGCACACACACACACAGCTATACAAACACACACGGTACCTTTGTCTCGAGAAACTCTGCCTCCATCAGGGCAGGGACATCTGGAGCCGAGTCCAACAAGACGCAGCGTTAGTGGGCCACACAGCAGGAGGGAAGCCCATGGTCCTGGAGAGGCTCTGGAGATGCCGTCATGTTTTCCAGCAGCTGGAGCAGGGATGGTGAGGCGGGCTTCTAACTGGCAGAAAACAAGCAGATGCCAAATGGCGAAAGAGAGACGCACAAGTGCATGTGTGTCTGTGTGTCAGGAAATGAGAAACTTTTACACACCAGGTGGTTTCCCAGGCAGGTCCCATTCCTCTAATTCTGCCTTAGTGGGAAAATTCACCATCACACAGGATGTTAGCCAATGATGGATATAAATAATTTATATCAAGAATCAACAAAAACATTAATAATCACTGATGACATTCAGGATAAGAACTCTTGATCAAGGACACTTCAACAAGATAAATAGTCACAGCTTGGTTGGAAAAACATATCTGGACAACATAAATATTTAATGAATAAAGTCACATCCTTTTTAGTCATCTGCATCAAGTCCCCATAACCCTTTCCCACCTAAACTAGCATGTGCATGCAGGTTTTTAAGTATTCCCACTGCCAGTGAACTGACCACTGGAGAGCGAGTCAGCCTTTAATATGAAAAATCTTCTTTGAAAGTCTAACAGTGTAATATACAATTGCATACAACAAAATTACAGTGTAAAAGCTTTTAAATGAATATGTATTAAGTCACGTAAATTGTGACCGATGCTTTTTGACTTAGGGGTGTGTGTGCGTGTGAGTGTTGTCTTGTTGGTCGGCAGAAACAGAGGTCTTTGAAGATGTTGAAAAATTTGGATGTTTTAGCGCTGCTTAGGAGGAGATGGACAGTAATTAGTGACGGATTGTCATTGCATATCGCAGATTAAGTAGCTGAAATTGCTGCGTTCACCCAGGTTGTGATCACATTGATGCTGGAGGCGATAAAAACCCCTGTGTACTGCAGAGTCATTTGACCCAGGTGTAAATGCCGATCATACGCATTCCCATTGCATTAAAAGACAGACGTTAGCAGTTTTTTTGTGCAGGGAGAATGTCGTTTAAGTATAGCCTCAAGTCTTGAATACCAGTCTAAGGCAAGTCAAGTCAAGTTAATTTTATTTATAAAGCCCATTACTACAAATCACAACTTGCCACAGAGGGCTTTACAACATATGACATCTCTCTCTCCTTAGACCCTCACAGTGGAAAATGAAAAAGTCCCCCCCAAAAAACCTTATAATGGGGAAAAAATGATAGAAACCTCAGGAAGAGTGACTGAGGAGGTATCCCTCTTCCAGAACGTGCAAAATATATCATAAAACAATTAAATTACAGCAGATGACAAAATGATCTATCAGAGAGAGAGAAAAAAGAGACAGAGAGAAAGAAGAGAGAGGGAGATAGGGGTAAAGATGTACAGCAACAATAATGTTTACAATAACATAACATATAACAATAGTAACAGACATAAAAATGAATACATGTAATGTATGATAGCATATAGTATTAAATGCAAAATGTATATTGACAGTGGAGGCATGACTAATAATAATAAAGTCAAGTCATGTGACTCAAAACACGGTATTGAGCTGCTCATCAAACTCTCGGCAAGAGAGCTTTTGTATCTGTAGAAACCTGTTCTAGAGTTAGAAGTTGTGCAACAAAATTGCACTAACTATGTTGCCTCTGACTCCTCTGACATTCGGCATCAGTACACCATAAATCCAGAGAGGATAATGGATACAAAAGAGACCGCTGAGGAGTGTCATCTAATAGCTTTCCAGTCATTTTGCACCGTGGATTGTATATCTGCTGCTGCATGGCACAGAGTGCTTGAAGGCACAAAACAGGAAGACGTGCTGCACTTTCAGCATAAATAGATCCAAGCACCAACATCCTGTTTATCAGACGCAACGGGTTCAGAAAATATGGTTCTATTTCAAGAGACATTAGCATGAACAATACTGCCTGCCATGACAATAATTATTTGGAACGGAGTCTCGTTTGTTCATGCTGATTAAAGCAATTAATATGGAAAGACTGATGCAACAGGTAGCTAATTATATGTTGCTGCTTTTCTGTATGTCTCTATCTATGAGAATAACGTCTTTAGTTGCTACATGCAATTGTTGGACGGCTCTCACTGTCACGCTGACAGTGATAAGAACTCTTTTCAGCTCGGGCTTCTACATCTCAGCTCTCATTCTCCCCCATTTTCATCTTTTTTTTTATGGCAGAAACACTTCTCGGCTCGCTTCATCTCCCTCTATCACTCCTGCTCATTCATCGTGCTGTCGAGGCGAGTCTGTTCTGTCTTCGTTTCGTTTTCCGTCAGACCCCGCCTGGGGCCAGAAGGATTCCTGTGATAGCTTCCTCAAAGTGAAGATATGCCTGCGCGCTGACACACATGAAAGAGAGAGAAGGAGAGGGTGTAAAGTCAGCGAAAGAGAGCGAGACGGAGAGAAAGACTCCGAGTCCCTGTTGGCGGTTCACTTTCAATTTGCTTGATTTAAATGTTAAATTTAAAAAAGTGCAAATTACAACATAATGGAAAACTGATCTTTTTGTAATGTTTTATAGACTGGAAATGAAAGTGAATTTTTTCTCATTTTAAAACTTCCATTTCCTGACTCTTAATTGAGCAAAAACATATTGAGGCCAATCGTGTTTCAGATGATGCCCCTCACTGTTTTTGATGTTTGCATCTCATTTTCTGGAGCCAGTTGGTTATCAGGCTCTTGTCACCCCCTCCCTCCGTTGGTCTAACGGTGCCTTTCTCTCATGTCTGCCCTCAGAATAAAGGATTCTTGTGTGGAGCAAGAGCAGTCTGGCCCAACTCTCGCCTCTGCATGCATTCCAGCCTCCGTCTCATCTCAGCCCAGGGCAATGGCTTCAGTCTTGATGCACTCTTGACTGGCTGAGTGGGCTGAGTAGGTGGCTGCTTGTCTATCTGCAGTCTGCCTGGGTGACTTTCTAACAGGCTGACAGGGTTCATAACCAGCTAAGTGTGGGTGTTTTTTGGAGTTGAGGTTTTTTGCTTGTCGAGAGTTTGACACTCGTCCCATTTCACTTTTTAAAGTTGATGAGTTCAGAATTAGTGAGAAATAACCAAGACCAATGATGGTTTCAGTCATAATATTCAGATTCTCACCAAAACAAATGACTGTCCTGCTTCTGTTGACATATGTATTTATTTATTCATTAATTTAAACAGAGAGTGGAGATTATGCTACAGGAGCAATTTCAGAAGTTTCTATGATTTTGATCCTTTTTTGACAATGAAACAAAACTACAAATTGTTTGCAGCCACCTTTGCTGGTGCATGCAGTTTTCTGGAAATCAGAAACCCAGATGACTTTATTGATACCGGGGGAAGATTTGAACACGTTACAATGGCTCTTATACTGTATATGAAACACATTGTCATCCTAACTCGTCCAATGATACCGTTCTCTAAGTCGCCTTCCGCGTCTTTTTATGACGTTTTAGGTATTTTTCTGCATCAGCAGTTTACACTCTGGGATTCTGTTACCGTGATGTCAATAAATGCACGTGGTGGGATGAAGCAGCATCGTCCTTGTGTTTACACAACAGCACATGACAGCCAACGTAAACTGTCACTTGTAAGAATTTAGCAACAAAGTCACAGATGGTTAGACGCCTAAAAGACGTACATGGTAAGATGTAGAAAAACACGCACACATTAACACACTTAGCAATCTTCAGACTCCTGCACAGAAGTCAGTTGTTTGTGGGACCCATCCACCTCCACTCCCATCCACTTTATGAACGCACTCACTTATATTATGCTGTTACCAGCAGCGTTATTACCTGACGCTGTCCTTTGGCGTTTTATATGCATGCGACCAGATCTATCTCGCTGTTCTCAAGTGAAATCACCTGCACGTGTTGCATGAGGACGCACCCGGTGCTGTCCAGCTGTCCGCTGAAGTATAATTACAACGCCACCAGTTTAGCGCATTCTCACCTGGCTCACAATAGCTGTTTAAATTTATTAACATGAAAAGACGTCATCAGACTTCCACTCTTTAAATATCAGACATTTGCACATCTCAGTTAACAGAAGGCAAAAATACTTTGTACATTCTGAATCAAGCCCTTGCTGACATACTGACTGTTTGACCTGCAGGATGTCTGTCTGGCCAGCTGCTGGCTGCTTGAATGGCAGCTTTGTCCTCACACTGTGACCTATCCGAATCACATCCAAGAGATCAGCAGCCTTCATTGCCAACAGAGATGGGGGATTCCTATTCCATAACTATGGGGGATTCCTATTCCATAAGATAGTATGCTTATTAAATGCCTAAGGCAATCCAGCTGCAGCATCAGCAGAAATAGGCCTAAGTCTGTCCAGAAATTATAAAACAGGGAAATGTGATGTAAAGCTTTGAAAAAAAATGGAGCTGTGTGTTTAAAATACTTCAATATGGAATTTCAATTGGAAGGAAATCCAGGGACTCCCAAAATGTGAAAAACATGAAAAATGAGGAGGAATTACAAAAAAGCTTGCTATTGGTTCCAGCTCCTGCTATATTGTCCTATATAAGTAGGACAACACCTACATTGCATATGTTTTTTAAACCCTGATGAAGACCTCGAAACCTGTTGGCTCTTTAAATTATTAAGCCACTATAATAAAAGCTTTTCAATGTAATTCTTCCTTATTTATCAAGTTTTTCACATCTTTTGAGTGCCTGGATTGTTGTTTTTGTTGTTTTCCATGAGCACCCTACACAAGACCTGCGTTTGATTACAGCCATCTTTTTTTAAAATGGAATTTTAATATCGATAGGCTTCTTAGTGTACTAGATATTTCACTAATTGTAGACTAAATCCAGACTCTGTTACCATTTTCTTTTACTTCATTGGCTTATTAGGCATACAAGAGAGCAGGTGTACCCACTGACCTTAGCTCCTACACTATTCGCTTATCAATAATATTTGGAGGCATCATTTTGGCGAATAGCCTGTTTTTACCTTCTTGCCGAGAGTTAGATGAAAATATCTTAATTACAAGTCTGTATGTTAAGTTGGAGTGAGAGCCAGTAGGCAAGTAGCTACTGTAGGCCCATTTGGGATTTCAGCCCTCTGTTGCAGCAAAGAAGATGTGCATTCTTTGGATTATAATGAGCTGTATACTATGTCTAAATATATATTTATATACGATTCAGAGTCAGGCTGTCTGCACACAGTTTTCAACATGAAGGTGGCTGAGCCAGCAGCTAGCAGCTAACACTGTTTCTATGAATGCTCTGAAGTTCACATATAGCTCCCTTAATATTTGGTTTCACCCCGAGCATATGGCAGAAAATAGAAATTTGTGACATTCCAAAAATTTGCAGATGCAACCTGCTGCTAATGACAGGTTAAAAAACTAAGGTTTGTGCAACAGAACACTAGCTTAGTTCAGCACAAAGACTTAAAGCAGATAAACAGTTTGCCTGACTCATTTCCCAAATTCAAATGATCAACCTAGTGTTAAAGGATAGCTATCGGTGGCAACATTAAACTCTTTAGCTGGAATAGACTCTCAGAATTTTTATTAAATACTGAAAGATAAATACTGAAGTCACACCTTCAAAACAGAGAGAAATGAGATGGAGTTTTAGAGCAGAGATTTATCAGAAACAAGAAAGAAAAATTCAGAGGTGAAGTAAGAGACTGCTAAATACTGCAGTAATGAAAATGCATTTGCTATTGGCTTTTTGGGGTTTTATAATAACACTTTTTAGCTTAAAAATTTTCAGTAGAAACATTATGAACCTCTGCAAAAACACAGTCTGTATATAATATTATTATTTGGTAGATGAGACCCTTAATCCCACTCCCTCTATAAAAAAACATTCATTTCATTAATCAGCATTTCATTGTATCAAGGCTGCAAAAAAGACCAAGGATCAGTTGTAGCTTTTTGACAGCAAGTAAAAAGGATGTATCGGCAAGCATAAGAACATCTCCGCCACCCCATTTATTCTCTGTTGCATGGAATGTGTTTGCATTGTGTTGTCTTGTTATTTCAACTGGCTCAGGAATGCAGACAGATAGTAAGTTAGCAATCACCTCTGTTTTGACCACTAACAGACACCCCTGGGGTGACACCAACACTCACACACACACACACACACGCACACGCACACACACACACACACACACACACACACACACACACACACACAGACAGTAGGCAGCTCAGTAGATTTATAGGCCTATTTATTGCGCCAGTCGGGCGTCTGTCTAGTCCTCATCCATTCTTGTCATGCAGCTGCGTAGGTGTGGATTAAGCCCCTTCCTGGATGATGCACGCCACAAGTACATTGCACTTAATGAGAATAGATGCCATTAAATGTTGAGTGGCTAGACCTGGCCGGAAATATTAGGAACCGAAGGTCGTGCTCCACATGTTGCAACCATTGCACATGCTGAAGCAACCGGAGACATTTCATGGGAAATTGTGTTTCTCGGGTTCCCTGGGGGTACAGCAGGCCACAAGAGGCGTATCGCACTGTCTGGTTCATGACCTTTGTTGTGCGTAATCTCTGCAACTCTCCTACTTTGTTTTCTCCATATCTAGTGCAGTGAAGCGGTAATAACTGAAAAAAAGTGGGTTTTTTTAAGCCCAGAGGCTCGTGTGACAGGTGTTGCAGGTATGACTATTTGTAATAGAGGCAACAAGAGGGATGCTACAGTGGAAAATGTCATGTTGTTTCAGAGCACCATCTTCATGGACTTCTTTCAATGACATAAACACAATGTTAAGTGTGTTGTTTTTTAAATGAGTACATCACAACAACGAGAAGTACAAGATGAGAACGCGAGTTAAGAATGTCAAAAATGAGCCTTAGGATGTAATGAAGTGAGACCTCAACCACAAGCAGACAAAAAGTAGAGGTTTGAGGGGGGAGAGAAATACAAGGCTAAGTTATAGGTCTTCTGCCTCATCAGGGGAATTACAATGAAGTCTACATCCCTAAGGACATCGGGTATTGTGTGTTACAAACAATGGCTTGTGTTTGTGGGACTTTTTGTGGGTGTGTGTTTGTATTGCTTTTAGCTCATGTGATGTTTTCCCTGCTGGCTACAAGTCGCAGTTGTCTGACGGTGACTGATACAGTACTGCATGTGCCATAAACTACTGGTACAACCTCTCTGACTTCCCCGTGAGACTAGAAACTTGAAATTTTTGAAAGACAATCTTACTGGAGTGAAGAATCCTCCATATGAATAATTCTGTCTGATATTTTTGGCATCGCTGTGAAAGGTAACTTGCACTGACAAATACAAGACATAGAAATGTAGTTCTGTAGCGTCTCACAGTTTCAGTGAGCAGCCATAGGGGCCACTCTGATGTCATGCTGACTTAATATGCATTGGGTGCTTTAAAGAAGTTTAAAAATACTTGTTCAGCTTTATTTCTTCACTTGTCACAATTCAGATATTGATAAGAAAAATAATGATGTTGTTTTGAAAACAGGCCCATGCAGACAACATCCCTTAAAAATATTTGCTTGCACTTTGTTTTCTTTGTTTTAAAGAAAGATGTATTCATGGATTTGTGCAAGGAAGATTTTTGTTCCCTGACTGGAGGCTCCAAGGACTCAATTATACTCCCTTTATGTACAGAAATAGCAGCACCTTCTCATTCTAACTTGTAAAATACCACCACTTCCGCAAAACCACCAACAGTGGTTTACAAATATAAAGCCACCGTGGCTCAAAAATTCAGAATAAAAAAATATATAATTGACATTGTTTGCAGTTTGAGGTGTCCTGTTAACAGTTTAACAGATGTAGTGGCCTACGGAAAGAAGCTTTCTAGGTTGTAGATCATTTTTTTCCTAACTTTTTCACAATACTGCAAGTGGCCACTGAAAAAAAAAAAAAAAAATTGCTGCAAGGCTGGGCGACTGTTATGGGGGCTTGGTATGACCCTCGGTGTAAACTACCAATCCTGTCAAAAAGTTCTGATTTTATAAAGACTAACTCACTGTTATTTAATACTGACATGCTGAAATGACACCCTTCAAATTACACATCATACGTCATCACATCATATAAACGCACTGGTAATATCATAACTGTTGATTACTTTAAACCAAGCTAATGTAACATGCGCTTTACAGGTATTTAGCTTTCAACCCAAATGCAAGAACAAATGTTTGCATTATACATTTCTGCAAACCACAGATACACATAACGTGTAACGACGTAATCAGAATTATATCACTTTTTAAATTTTGATATGATGTTGCCTATCGTGTAAATGTAACATATCCATGGCTTGCAGAAATGAACAATGCCTACATTTTCTTCCAGCAATCGGGCTGTAGCTTAATGGTTTAATGTCGGGGAATCCATTATTCTCTGGTTGGAGTGCAGCACAGTGTTGTTGAGGAGAATTTATATGTATTTATTTTGAGTTATCACTTTTCCGTCCAAACACCGCAATTTAATTTGAGCCATCAAGTGATTTAGTTAGAACTGGATGCTCTTCTGGATTTCAACCCTGCTTCCTGATTCAGGCAGACAACATGGTTGTATTTTATATCAAGCTCTTGTCTGGTGTATTTTTATGACCAATTAGCTTCATGTAAGAATGCTCTGTTTTCAGTTAGCTAGTCTTATGGAAGAGCTCCTGCCAGTAGCAATATTTTCTTGTGTGCAACTGAATATTCCACGAAGCTGTCTGAATTAGACAGATTGTAATGGGTAAGTCGGCCATGCTCCTTGAACCAGATACTCTGCAGGTTGCAAGCAGTGAGGAGCATTTGATCTGAACACCGTCTGTGGTTACAGACAACCAGCTGCTGGACACTTCGCTCTGTGGTCCAGACCCATATGGCCAACTTTAAAAAAACATCGTAACTCCATTACACAGCCTCTGTGAAAACCACCTCTTTATCACACACACACACACACACACACACACACACACACACACACACATATGCATGAACCACACAAGCTCACACATGCACAAAAACACACACTCACACATACACACTTATCTATCTCATTCCCATTTCCCAATTCTTTCCTCACTCTGAGGTGCTGTCACTCAGCTTCCCTCTTCTCCTTCAATCTGTGTGAAAGAAATTTGTTTTTTTTAGCCACATGTCAGGCCGCATGAATCAAAACGTTTGTAAAGAGTTACTATAACAAATGCAGTTATTTCAACCCATAATCTTTTATTTTCTAAACAGGCCCATGCAGCAATAGCAATTACTTTTGTTGTCTAAACTAAAATTGTGGTGGCAAAGCCTGTGTTTCCTGTGATGAATTCAATGAACGAGTTTGTTGTGAAACACACTGTAGCATGTAACAAGCATGTTCTATGCAGAATACTGCGACCATGTCACTAATGCATGCTCACCTGCCTTTAACAGTGACCTCCCCATTAGAAGGCTAATTAGCTCCACTGCCATGTGATTTACAGTTGCACCACTGCTACTGGTTAAGTTTGCAGTGCACGTTACTGCATGGGTGAAAAAGAAAGAGAGAGTTAGCCAAGTGGTGAGGTCAGCCCATCTACCAGCCCTCTCCCCTGGCACAGTGCATTGTGGGAGGTGAGCCAGGATTTTGTCTTTCATGGTAAAAAGGATAGATATTTGTGCCTTGATCCTTCCTGCACCCTTTCCAGTAAAAACAAACAAAAAAGTGTAGGACATGATTGGTCAGGAAACTGGCAGCTTGATCTTGACCTATTTCTCACCAGAGCGCTCTCTTTTCTTGTCCAAACATCTGCTACCACAGACTCTCCCCAAACAATACACTCATCCCTTTTACCCTCATATATGTAAATCTAGTCTGTGAAAGTATTGTGATGTTGTCAGGCAAGGACTTTCAAAGTGCCACAATATGTTTTAAATGGTGCTATCAATCTTGTTGTAAAAGTAGGTGTCACTTTTGTACAAATGGTAGATGTGTCATTTTAGAAAGAAACTCTTTAATTATTTAGAAACCAATTAGTCAAACCACATCGCCCGGAGCAAATGCAGTTGTTTGAAGTCAGCTGGGCCGATCCTTGGGGAATAGAAAGGTAGAGTGGATATGAATTTGCACATGCCATCTCTACTGTACACATGGAATAACAAAAAGAAGTTAACATTAAAGCCAAACATCAAATATTTTATTAAAGGGAGGGAAATATATACTGTATTATCTCAAGTTCAGAGAGCACAGAATGAATGTGTGCATCTGATGAGGATTTTGTATTGTTGACATACATGTCAACCCTCCCAGTTCTACCGAGAGACTTGTGTTTTTCACTCCCCTTTCCTGATGTCCCTGGTGCCCATCAAGTTTCTTCCATATTTCTCTCAATTTCAAGGCCCTCCACCAAGCACATAATCTCCATGGGGGACCGGGGGTCATGTCCACCCCAATATAAGAAAGAGGGAAATTTGTGCCTCCCAAAAATCCATCCAGAGGCGGAAAAAGTATTCACATTCTATACTTAAGTAGAAACAAACAAACAAATGTGCAAATCAGTTTTCCATGTCAGCAACAGAACTTGTTAACGTTTACATTTGTAACATTATGATCAACATGGAAACTTCAGGTCTAATCAAGCCTTTTTTTTCTTCTGAGAGATCTACCAAAGTCTTTTATTAAGCCTCAGTAGAAGCTGGTTCTCAAAGTTCTTTGAATGAAGGTGTCTTTTTGGGTCTGAAAATCTCTTGCAAGCAGTTGAGGCAGGTAGAGGTGTGTTGAGCTTGAGTGACAAGTTGCAGACAGCTGGGAAAGATTTCAGGACTTCCATGGTGTCATCTGGGCAGGCCAGATAGGACTCTAGCTGCTTGAAGTTTTCTTGAACAATTCCCTGCTAAATGGGGGAAAAGAAGTCCTCCTCTGAAGAAGAATGGGAAGTGTCACTTGGATGCACTATAGGTTACTCAGATGGCTTTCGATAAAGTCAAGGTCTATGGAATACAAAAACACAGAATGATTTTTTTTAATTTTCAACATGACTTTCATTTGTTACTGTATGATAGTTACCCAGTATGATATGGATAATTCAGATTCCAAAATTTCCTCCTTTATCTTCAGTAAATTTAAGCATTAAGCAAATGCTTTAGCACATACCAAGTTTCAGGATGTTGTTGTCACTTGTCCAGCATGTCCTGAACTTGGGGATGAGAATGGCAGCAGCAATCAGCTCTGGATCAGCAAGCATCTGCCCCAGTTGCCTTTTAAATTCTGTTTGAAGAGCATCTACTTATGGCACACAGAACTTGGAGGAAAGTCGAACGTTCTGTATCTTAGTCTTGAGAAGTGTTATTATGGGTACCAGCCACCCTATCTGCACACTGGGCTCTCCCTGAAGAACATCAACTGCCTTTGCAAATGGGCTCATTGTCTTGAAAAATTCTGTAAGAAAAGCAATCTCAGCAGGAGTGAACCTGCCAGAAAACATTTAAAACACAACATATCAGTGGCTAAGTCAAACATGTAACATATGACTTATGTATGTTGCACACACGTAATGGAATTAATATTAACTAATTAATAACAGTCACTAAAGTGTGAAAATGTAAGCTACTAACATGGGAATTTTTAGCGCACTGCACACAACTGTAATGGCTTCCTCTTCTTGTTCTCTCATGATCCTCACAATCCACAGCCAGGAAAACAGAATTCAGTCTTGTCTCATTTGGCCTCAAGAGCGGGAGTTTGCATTTTTCTTCAATTATTTCAGCAGCTGTAGTGGATCTTTGGCTTTTGTTCCATAGACTCCAGCACTTTGAAAATGCTGAACGAGAGATTCGCTGTTGGAATTTGCTTTTTAAACATCAACTGTTGACACCAGGTTCAGAAGGTGGCAGGCACAGCGTTGATTCTTTGGCAGTTGATATACTAGGCCATCATCTTCTTCCAACAAGGTTTCTGCTACAACAAACTCGAGAAGGTCAACATTTTCCTCCTTTTCCTCTTCGCTGTTCTCTATTTCTGCTGATTCACTTGGCCTTGCCTCCTCAAGTGGAATCTGGTTATCATTTTCATCCAGCTGTCGGTAGACCCGAAAAGCTTTGATAAAATCGAAGCCATTATCAGTGCTTGTACACCCAATCTTGTTACGGATGTTGTACTCTGTGTGAATGTCAGTTAGGGCACCAGCAGGTAAAGAGAGTGTGTGATCCTTTGAGCTGTTTGCATGCTAATGCAGCAGAGCATCTGTTCATTGTTTCAGGCTCTTTCCAGTGTGCTGTGACTCCAAGGAAACTCCTGTGTGCCGTCCAGCAATAGGCAGTGGTAGCATGGAACTCAACCTCACTCATGGCAGCTTTCAGATTATTCTTCATTTCCAGTGTTGCTTTCTCAACGTTGTTTTTCATGGTGCCTCGGGACATTACGACCACATCCGGTTGCAGGTGATGCACAAGAGTTTTAAAACCCTGCTGTTGGACAATACTGAGAGGGTGCAAAACTTGACTGACAAAGTTCATGATGACTTCATCCACACTTTTCTGTGACAATCTCTTGGTTTCCCACAGTTTAAGCTGCTTGGATGGGCCTTCATCTGAGGTGGACTTCCTCTTCAAAGTAGGCGCAGCGAAGTTTTTGTATCTCTCCAGGTGATTCACATGCTTTCTCTGTGAGTAGCAATAAGACACAGACATACACAAAAAAGAGAAAAGTGGTTCATCTGACAGAATTACAATTGTTATATTAATGTTTAACATTGTCTTCATGGGGAGCTGACATAGATGACTAACTACTACTGGCACACGGGACGTTAGCCTTCAGCAAACCTTCAGCATAAAAGCCTTTTCTACTAGAAAATGTGTTTATTTTAACCAAAGCCACCACTCAACCCCTAAACTTACCCAAAAGGGGATTTCTGGCAGATAGCCATGAAGAGTATCACCTCAAAACAGTGGCACAACAGCAATGAATTGAATATTATCAGGTTGTTATTGTTGTTGTTTTTTTTAACTGAGCGCTAGCTAGTGTATAGCTAGCTACTATACTATCAAAACAATGTGTTCCTATAGCATTGCTAATGTTGTAAACTGATTTCCAAAAATGGTAAATAAGCTAAAGATTACAACTGAATACACCTTACCTGTATGTGTTTTTTCAGATTAGATAGAGAATTCTTGAACGCTAGAAGTTTGTGGTTTTTAGGTTGGCACAAGACAACTCATTTGCCACGAATCATTCCTGGAGCCAACAACATCAAACAGTCCTCTTAAAGAAGGCCATGGATGGGGAATGTTTAGCTTCTCTGAAACTGAAGCGTCGTCATCTGCAATATTCTCTGGGTCGCTTTCTTCATCCATGTCGCTGCTGCAAGTTTTCTCTCTTTCATAAACTGTAGCAACACTCACTCGACGCTTTCTCTCGCCTTCTTCCCTCTGTTTTTAGGAGTAGAAAGTACAGATATTTGTGTTCAAATGTAGGGAGTAAAAGTAAAAAGTCGAAAAATTAGTATTCAATTAAAGTACAGATACCTGAAAAATCTACTTTAGTAAAGTAACAAAGTATTTGAACTTTGTTACTTCCCACCTCTGCATCCATCATACGGGTTCAAGCTCGTGTGTTCAATTACAACGCTCGGTTGGGTGGAGGAAGCATTCTGTCGACCATACGTAGTGGCATTATGTACCACAAAAGAAACAAAACAAAGAAGACATCTGAGAAAAAAACAATCAGGTGATAGTGCTGAACCGTGTCACTGTGAACGGACCAGGTTATCATTATGTTGTCAGATAAAATCCACAAATGCACACTGTCTGTGGTGCACAGTCCTTACCACTGTGTCCTGTGTTTTACTGACCATCCAGCAGCTGGTTAGAGAATTAATACCTAAAATAAACATAAATTGTTATTGTTTTGTTTTTACAAAACTTGCCTGTAAACAGACTGTGTGCCAGATGTCTGCACATTTGGTAACTAGAGTGCGAGTACATTTCTGTCCGAACCCAGGTAACTGGGCCCAAGAGATGAATTTCAGCAACTGACAAAAAATTAAGCCTAATAAAAACAAATACCACATCAGTGAGAGAGGGAGACAAACAGCAGTTTTTCCTCTGAGCTCCACAGCATCTTAACAGTCAAATGTTCAGCGGTAAGAAGTGGTTCTGTCAGACTTCTACAGAAGACTTTGTGTTAGTCCCAGTTTTAGTCAGACTGGAGATGGAATTCTTTATAAATTAACGACTCATCGCTTCATCTCTCATCCAGCTGCTCTCTGCTGCTTTCTTTGTTATCAGGGGAGGATTTATTGATTTAGGGGCCTGCTGCCCTAGCCTAACTGTCTTGCTTCGATTTCATGCACATTAACAAGGAATGTTGGTGGGCTGCAGAGGAAGTTATACTGTTCTCTCCACCCTCAATGTAACTAATATAGAGCTCTGCAGGTGATGTAGACGTTTTTTTGGGTGAGTGGTGTGTGTGTGTGTGTGTGTGTATCTTGTATCATTATATAAATATATATATATATATATATATATATATATATATATATAAATGATACACATATATATATATATATACACACACATATATATATAGTTATAGTTATAGTTATATATATATATATATATATATATATATATATATATATATATATATATAGTTTATAGTCTTTGTTTTTGATATAGTTATTCAACATGTTGAGAATATTTCTTTTTTTGAGGTCTCAAGGTTGGCAAGTATGGTTGTGAAGTGTGTGTGCGTGTGTACGTGTTTGATATTTTTTATTAAAGGTGACCGTATAATTTGAAATGTCAGCATGCAGCATTTGATGGGTAGAAGGTGAGGAGGTGGAAATTGGTCCCAACAACTCTGTTGAGAAAAGTGGCATTATGAAATGAAAATGACACCACAAAATTGTTAAACGCAATAAAACTGTAAAATCTAGCCTGAAGAAAATAACATTTCATATAATAATTTAATTGTATTAAGTTAATGGTTTATTTTATAATTTATTGGGTCATGTTTAATGTGCATATCTACTACATTACTAATGCATGCATGAATAATTTATATCATAATGTGTTTCTTGTTTATTTATTAATTCAACATCAGCCTTTTCCTTATTGAGTATTATAGTCCCACTGTGTCCTCATCCAATCTAGACAGAGTGCCAGACAGAGTTCATTATGAGTATCCCAAAGGGAACATTGGTGGACTCACATCATCCAATCACAGTAACCAGGAAATGAGTCAGTGTTACTATGGGAGCCAGCAGTCAGGGTCACTGAAGGGAAGGGCACAGAGGACTGCTCTGACGCACGCGCATACACAGGCACACAGATTAACAAGCATCAAGTTTAGTGAGTATCGATCATCATAAGGGACTGAAGTCTTAAAAAACATTCACAGGCATCATTTTCTCTTACTTTGCACCTATTAGTTAAATCACAAATGTATCATATATTGTTTATCTTAATTATTGTTTGATTTAATTTAAATAAATGGCAGGCAAATCGCTTTATGCTGGACATCTAAAAAAAGAAAAAGAAAAAATCTAATGTGAAAAAAAACAACTTGTTAACAAGAATGCATGCATCACAAGCAAAGCAGCAACAATACAAACAACATAACAGGTGACAAACAAAAGACAAAAAACAATTATTTCAATAAAATGTGTGTGATATATTTGCAGAAATGGAATCAAATGCATTAAGCATGATTTCTTTAGTATATAATCACCTTAAGATAAGGATAGTTGTGTTCTCGCTGCGGTTGTCTCATCTGTTTATAGGGGGAAATCAGCATTCTTACCATCATGTTTCTACAGTAGCCTAGAACAGACAAACCAAACACTGGCTCTAGAAAGAGCCAGTTCTGATTTCTGCTGACCACCGTAGTTACAGCCTTCGTCAGATGAGAATTCGTTCAGACAGAACGTGTCCACAACACAGCTGGATGGAACCAGTCGTGTGCGCATGAAATGCTTAAGGTCAGATAGATATGCTGCCAGTAATCACTTACCATAAAGGAGTGTGAGTGCACCGGTGGGTTTGTGGATGGGTCCTACAAAAAACCTGACTTTCTTGTGGGAGCCCTGAGTTCGCTTCCTATGTGGATATGTGCTTTTTGTTCTACACCTTAAAATGTGCTTCTTTTGCTTAAACCTAACCATCTGTGACTTTGTTGCCTTATCACAACCATCGTAACAGTAGCATCGGTTGCCATGAGCTGTTGTGTAAACATAAGGACCGTACTGCATCATCCCGCCATTATTTGTTGATGTCATGGTAACGGATGCAGAAAGATACCTTAAACATAGACGCAGAAGGTCACTGACACAGCGCGATAAAACGTATTGATAGTTAACCCTCCATGATGAGAGCTAAGCAAATTTTTTTTTTTTTTTTTTTCAAAATGTGAAACTGTTTTATTCTGTGTTTTTATGTTTCAGTCACTTGGTTCATTTGTTTTGCAGACAAAAAGACCTATGGATAAATCAGCTCCCTGTAAAAACCTCATGAACATTTGGATTTTAAGTAATTAGAGTGAAAACAGCTGAGCACACAACAGGTGATATGTTGTATGCATTTAAACTTTTTTACTCAGTGTTTTCATATATTTTAATTATCTGTTTGTTTTGGAGAGGACGAGACCTCCGCGCATAATTTAGCTCCTTGTAAAAACCTCCCGAATGATGAACACGAAAGGAATTCTACGCAGGAGAAGATCTGCTGGTTGCAATCTGCAATCCTCACTTCTAGATTCCAGTTAATCCCCCTAATTTCTACACACTGTTACCTTAAACAAGACAATATAGCAATATGATCAATAGAATATGCCAAGAAATACGTACTGTAAAGCATGGGATGTCAATGTTAATGGCTGAAATAGCTGTCTGAGTATGTTAAATTTCTCAGTGTTTCGAAAAACGTAAGTGAAACGTAACTGTTCATCCTATTTGTGCTTCTCTTAGCTCATCCACCCCGCTGTCCGTCTTCGATAACTTATTCATCTATCCATCTCAATCTCTATCTCTGGTGTAGGTTGGACTTCCTGTAATTACCGCCTCCTACTCCATCTCTCACACTCACACACACACACACACACACACAAGCAAATACACCCAACTCAGACAATAAACACAAGGCTTTTTACATTTCATTTGATTTTTTTATGTCTCTGATCCCCGTTTATGTAAATTACAGACTTCATCAGATTGAGTCTGCCTACCCTGCTTGACTGTGCCGATTCTCTTGTGTTTCCGAGGATATTTCCATATGACTCCGGTAATTACGTCTAGCTATTCAGCCTACACATAGGGACACTGCGCCATGGGTGGTAGACCGACCGCAGTTCACCGAAAGGTCAACAAATAAACAGGCGTATCTGATTTCATACAGTCCTGCTGCCTGCTCTGCTTCTGGGTGTGTCTGTTGCTATACTCTGTTTGTGTGGTCATGAAATGCGGAGCTCCATATTAAGTCATACTGAGCCACTTTTAAGGGCATTGATCAGTTCCCAGGAGTCTAGTGAAGAGTGAAAGTCGCCATCATTGTTAGTAGCCTTATGATTTAATTCAGTGGCTGTTTCCTCTGGAGGGATCAATGCCATGATTCAGTGGCTATTTATCACTCAGCAACTGGACTAGAGGTGAATAGGAGGGGCAGGGGGTTAGGACCATGAGGTTCACATGAGGAAGACCTGCTGGAAACATGAAGAAATCCAGTTTTCTCCTGCTAGCTGCAGCTATTCATGTAGTAGTAAATCAAAGGGTGGCAAACTACAGCAGGACCTCCAGTCAGTACTGACACTGTGGCATTTTGCCAAAAGCTTTTTTACATTCCATGTTCATCTTTTACACTAATGTAACATTTTTATACAAATACGCAACACTAATATGCACTGAAACAATAAAGAACACCAGTTTAATTTAACATTTTAGGCTTGTAAGCCTTTATAACCAAGTAATACCCAGCTATGGCTCCTTGTCATGTCATGATTCAACATTTATGAGCTTTGAGCAGTTCAACCAAAATGCAATGTTCCCTTCTCTATGTGGGTGTCCATTAACGCTCTAATTGCACAAATTGAATTTGTGAATATAAAATCTGCCTAATGGAAACACATTAATTTTGAAAAAAAAAAAACATTTATACCAAATATTTTTTTATGCTTGCATAAGGTGGTATTTCAGGTGATTAAAAAAAAATCCATATTTCACAAAACTGCAATGTTTTTTTTTTTTTTTTTTTTTGCTTTTATAGGTCATATGATGCTATTGCTGTGCGCTTCTTGGCAGGAACTGGCTCCCTTATGATGCAGCAGACGTTACAAGAGGTATTACTGCATCACATAACTCTTCAAAAGTGGAGCAGATCATCCGGAAGTTTTGAATCCACAATTCATGGCCTATTCGTGGACTATCACCTCTCGCAAATCCCTCTGTTGTGGCAGCTCCCACGTATAAGAGGCTTGCCTTTCCATCATTGCTCGCATAACACGCGTAATCACATGTTTTGAGTTTTGCTGTTGTTAATTGTGGACCCCTATGAGTTCAATTCATCAAGAATTTCCCCCCTTTTGGGATTCTTCCTTTCCTAGTGACATGCGAGAAAAACATAACTCAGCGTATCACAGTGTAAGTAACTGAAACACAAATATTGATTTGGGGTGCAGTCTGCCCTTTAATTTGTTGTGTAACACAGTGATTTCACTGTTATTCGGGTCTGTGTGGGCGTTCCAAACAGAGACAAAAATCCACAAAAAAACATAAAATGAGCAATATGCAGTTTAACTGATTTTACTCTTCTTTGACAGTATCAACCTCTCGCTCAGGCGAGTTGTGTTTGTCTTCTCCTGTGGAAGAACAGTTAGCGCTATCAATGACAGGATGCTTTGGATTCATCACAACAAATATCCTAATGTATGTGCAATATGCATTGACCTCCGGGGATCCCAGGATGTATAAATCACTAGTCTCATTGATTTACTTATTGATTGTTTTTACTTTGAAGCCTCAGTGGATAATAACCAGCCTCGCTTGACTGGTTTTCTTTTTGTGTGTTTATTGCTGTCATTGCTAATGGGTATTGTAATTGGCATATTCGGATAGGTTTTTTTATGAGGATTTTTGTAAGGACTATAGAAGTATATTTCACTCACCGTTAACACCGTTAACATTTTCCTGTTTGACAGCCACAAGGGCAAAGAGCAAAACCATGATAGATTGCAGGGTGAAAAAAGGAGAATAGCCCTGAAGAGAAAAGGAGGTTAAAGGGAGGAGAGGAAAGAGGGGAGACGGAAGAGGAAACAGCAGCTTATTATCTGACCACCACGGTTCCACACCAGCAGCTCTCAAAGTGGAGGTCCTTAAGCAAAATGAGTAATGGTTTCAATTCACTATAATGATCCCTATTAGGCAGTGTGCTCTGAGGATGACCTTTGACCCCTTCCTTGGTGCTGGTTGGCCTCCGTTTTCGTCACCTTCCCCGTATTTCAGTGCAAATAACAGCAGTTGTATTTCTGTACACAGCCCTCCACATCAGATCTGGGTCTGGACTCTGATATGTTGCTAAATAAGTCCATGATATGAAAATATTTGAGGTCGGTGCAGGTTCAGAAATAGATGAGATGAATTTAACTGCACTGCATGAAAACATAATGACGGTGTGAAACACTTTCAGAGTGCACACTCTGACTGGAACAGACTTGTTGGTATTTCTAAATAGTATGAGACAGTCACTGTCATTTCCAGTCACTGTAAGTGAGCTGGGTTTTTGTGTTTTGCTGTATTAAAGTGGCACTTCACCCCTTTGAATATCAGTTTACTCTTCAAAAGCAGCACTATACAGCCTGTGAAAGTGCTTAAATTCTGTCATCAGGTGGCCTCATATTTAATCTCAGGATTGGGTTGCTGCTTTCTGCAGATGATGTGGTTCTGTTGGCTTCATCAGGCCAAGACCTTCAGCTCTCACTGGATCGGTTCTCAGCCAATTGTGAAGCGGCCGGGATGAGAATCAGCACCTCCAAATCCGAGGCCATGGTTCTCAGCTGGAAAAGGGTGGAGTGCCCTCTCGAGATCGGGGAAGAGACCCTGCCCCAAGTGGAGGAGTTTAAGTACCTCGGGATCTTTTTCACGAGTGAGGGAAGGATAGTGCGGGAGATTGACAGGCAGATAGGTGTAGTGTCTGCAGTAATGTGGACTCTGCACCGATCTGTCGTGGTAAAGAGGGAGCTGAGCCAAAAGGCTCTCAATTTAACTGTCGATCTTTGTTCCTACCCTCACCTATGGTCAAGCGCTTTGGGTAGTGACCAAAAGAACAAGATCACGGGTACAAGTGGCCAAAATGATCTTCCTCCGTAGGGTGGCTGGGCTCTTCCTTAGAGATAGGGTAAGAAGCTTAGTCATCCGGGAGGAGCTCGGAGTAGAGCTACTGCTCCTCTCTTAAGCTCTTAGCTCTTAAGCATCTCCTTCCACAGCCAGGTGCAATGCACATTGTTAGGTGATGAGGTACACCTGAGCAGGTCTACAGAGGGAAGAGAGACAATAGTAAAGAACCCATACAGCCCTAACAGTTGATTATACTCTATGTTTTACAGCCTGTTTTACATGGCGTGCATTAAATGACTATATCCTGAGCATCAAGCATAAATCATTGCATATTTTGTTAAGCCAACTACATTAGTAATCATGAGTTGTGACTGACCAAATTGCTCCCATGATACTAATGAATATGTACATATGGCTACAAAATGTGTACATTATTATGTGCTTCAGTCACATTCTACCAGACAATGGTGTACATGTTTCTGTACTGATATATCCCTGTCCTACTTGTAGTGGCAGTGACTCTTCAAAGCACAGAACTGTCAAATCCTAAAAAAAAACTATTTAATTTTTTTTACAGCACTGTGTAATAAAAAGCCATTTTTATGATGTTTTACTAGCAGTCACTCTAGCTAAATGATTTAGCTGGCAGAGATACCCCCAGGCATAACTCACCGCCAGCTATTCTGATGCAGGGGTCACAGGTCATTCCAATTCATCATAGCCAGGTGGAGTGGAGTAAATGATGGAGTAACACACACACACACACACACATGCAAAACACACACACACACACGGAGTGGCAGCTCTTTAATGTCAGGTGTGCTTGTTCAGTGAGGAAACTGAATAGCAAAAGCTTACTCATAATAATGTGTGCCCCTTGTGTTCACACTGAGGTAAACGCTAGCACAGCTTTTATAATAACTGAACATGGTTTTCATGTTATCACAGATACTTTTTGCTTCTTTTCTTATTTGTGTGCTCATTCAACTTTAACTCCTTCCTTCCTTTTTCTTTGTCAAAATGTAATTATTCCAAAGAGAAGTTGTTGACTTATCTGGCTTACTGCTGTAAAGTGAAGTTTTGGGTGGGGGACAATTTTTAGTTATTTTCCTTTACGTATCTACAGACAGTTTGGTGGGAAGATGAAGTGGTGGAAGTGTGGAGGGGTGGAGCATAGGAGAGGAGGAAGAGATTCAGGTGACATCACCTCCTTCCTCTAACAACTAAGCGTGTGACTACGTGCTGCCACTGGGGGAAATGGTGCTGGTGTTGCATCTGTTTGTGTGTGTGTGTAAGTGTAGGTGTGTGTGTGTGTGTGTGTGTCCATATGTGGGTGGAAGCGATAGCCTTCAAGTAGTACCTAAGATATGATTTATTCTCACGATATGAAATAGCCTTCTGAAAAATATATTTACAAACACACAATTACATTAAGGTGTGTGTGTGTGTGTGTGTGTGTGTGTGTGTGTGTGTGTGTGTGTGTGTGCAGTGAGACAGGATGATGTTGATATGTAACAATGTTAGTCACCACCCTGCCTGTCCTTTCTCACACCTTAATGATGTCAAATACTGGAAAACAATAGAACATAATCACAATGTCCAGTAAGTTTACCAGGAAAGTTACCAACTGGCTAAGGACCTTTTTTTCCCCTTTTTTTTTTCTTGGTCAATTTCTGATGGGAAACAGCAGACATACTTAAAAAAAAACACTGAATCATGTAATATTCCGTGTGAAGAGTCTGGCCTCTGTGTGTGTCCAGTTTGTGTTTATTCAAATAAAACTGTTTGAAAATGTCCTTTCAGAAAAGTGCCATTTAGCAAATGTCAGTTACAGGTAAAGGATGTATTAAAAAATAAACTTATTCACTACAGTAAAAAGCAACACTGTTGCAAATTACTTTTTTTTTTTTTTTTTTGAGGGTGAAAACAGACAAAAGTGATCAATCATTTCTAAGAGTCAAATCACCTGCTGAACAAGCCATTTGACTCATTTTATGGGAATTCGCACACAGCCTAAGAAGGAAAGCTTGGCTCAGCAGAGCAAGTTGATAGTGTGCTTTGAGGTACCCGTTATTTCTGACTGGAGTTTTAGGGTTTGTCGAGGCAACAAAACCCTCACTCTGTTGAACTTGCTCCCTGTTACACCCCTCCGATGGATATCATACTATCAAATCAGATCCTGGCAATGCACTCAATTAATGCTAACACAAAAATACATGAACAAAACTTTCAGAAAAAAAAAATTCTGCTCTAACCTTGGCACATATGCTAACAGCAATGTGTGAATATTCTCAAACTGCATACTGCAGGTAACAACTTCTGATTTAAGTGTTTGATTGCACTGGGAGCTCACACCGACAGAAATAAAGTGTCAGCATGTCAAGTTTAGAGATCTGTTACATGGGTGTTTTTTATTTTGCCTATCTTTAGTGAAACAGGTGACTGTTCCCTGACATGTTATTTTATTAATCAGATGCAGAGTAACATGGTAAAACTGCATTTTGATAAGTTTTCTCCTCTTTGATTTCACGTTTACTAGATTATAATTCTTATCTGGATATCTATGTGGTATAGATTTTTTGTTTTTGATGTGCGTTTTGGGACATGAGGAAAGGCAGAGAGCAAGCGGCTGCCTGTTTGTGGAGCAGATATCCATGACTCATGCCAGAGAGTGTAATGAAGAGACCTCCATCAGACAGTTTGGTCAGTCAGACAGATCAGCTTCAGAGACCAAGCAAAGATAAACTCGTCATATTCACTTGCTGGTTCTTCACCTTTAACCCCAAAGACAGCTGATAGTAACACTGGCAGGCGCATGCAACCAGTGTCGCAGACAGTTATCTTTGTCATGTAAGAACTACATAACTCCATTTATTCAAGAATCAGTGTCACACGCAGTATACTTGTGTGGCGTTAAGCATTCTGAAATGCATAAATGTCTGTTGCACAAGTTCTTAATGAGGCTGTTTATCTGAGCTTCTGAAAAGATCTATAGATACATGAGTTGCCCAGCACGGCTTTAGGTCAAGGCAGCATGCATGACAGAGACACATGTACAAAAACCAGACCCATGTCTCATATGTTTATAATCCAGTCTCTCAGAGGGAGACTTTGAAGAGTCAGACAGACTGCACACAGCTCAAACTCCATTAGCTTAAGACATGGACATGACATTGTTATACTGGTGCCTGTTTCTATTAGTGTGTGTGTGTGTGTGTGTGTGTGTGTGTGTGTGTGTGTGTGTTGCCATTGCATGTAAAAATCCATTCTAAAATCAGGAGCCAGTAAATTGCCTCTTTGTGTTTGCCATAGCCAGCTGAACACAAAGATCAGAAGCAGGACGAAGTGCACCTACAGCATCTCTAAAGCTTCTGTTATCTGTTTATTTTTTTTTTTAAAAATCCCATACCAAACCTATTAAAAAAGGCAGTTTCATATGAGCAGCTTTGTCCATCATGAAAAGAAATTAGAGTTATTGATCATCACATTTAACAAACTATTTTTCAAAATGTTAATAAGGCAAATTTCATATGCATCTCATGCATCAGTTCACTGCAGTGAGTGCCACAACAAAACTACTAAAATTGTTAATCCTGCTTTAGTCACCAGTTATAGATACTATCTCATTACGTTGATTAAAACCAGCGTACTTCAGTGTAATATGTCGCTATATTATCACACTAATTGATGGTATTGAGGTTATTGTACTTGCAGCAATCATCTCTGGCAGAAACTACATGTGCACCCCGTTAAAAAAAAGGTTATTTTATGTTTCTCTGTAAATGTATTTAACGTTGCAAATTAGAATGTCAAATCCAGGAGAAAGGGTTCTACTGTAGGTCCAAAATGCGTGCGGGTTCACTG
This sequence comes from Plectropomus leopardus, assembly GCF_008729295.1. Classification (NCBI taxonomy): domain Eukaryota; kingdom Metazoa; phylum Chordata; class Actinopteri; order Perciformes; family Serranidae; genus Plectropomus; species Plectropomus leopardus. The sequence goes on from NC_056463.1 coordinate 35,719,467, forward strand.
AAAAACATTTTATATGTCCACAGTCAGGTAACATGCACAGGGGCTCTGTGCCTGCCTCCCCGTTACACTCACTACATCAACTTCTGGGCGTGCTTAAATTATTCACTCAACCTATATCACACTATGCAAAGGTAGTGGGGTGTGTAAATAATAAGTTTGTGCGTGCATATGTTTTAATGTGTTTACCATATTGTCGGTGCGTATTTGCATGTATTTAATGTCTGCATGTGTGTATATGCAGGTTTTTGGTGTGTTTGTGCAAGTTTACAGTGTATGTGTACGTTTTCTGCATGTATGTGGACATTCCAGTGTGTTTGTACACATTTCTGGTGTGTAAATGCACAATCTGGATGAATATGTGGACATTTTCAGTGTGTATGTGTCCATTTTTAGTGTGTTTGTGCAGACTTTTGTTGTGAGTATGTAGGCATTTAAGTGTTTCACCCTATAGGGCCTTTCATATATCTGGGCCTATAGTCTTAACACTGATGAAGCTTCCTGCTGTTTTTTGTGTTTGCCTCTTTCATGCAAGAAATGCTCATCTTTTTAACAGTCCACATCGATACTCTATTTGAGTGATAAACCCCATGGAATTTTTTTTTCTGTCCTACTGTGAAGTCAGTCTCTACTGAACTGACCACGACCACAGTAAACCTATATGTCCCTCGTCCCACATGACCCCAGCTGTGTTTACTGTCTGCTACTGTGTTTGATTCCCAGGACCTAGAGATAGGAGATCCTGAGAAACAACAACAACACACACACACACACACACACACACACACACACACACACACACACACACACACACACACACACACACACACACACACACACACACACACAGATCACAGTCTGGATGGATGGATGACTGGAGGCCAGGACAGAGAAGGCCAATCGATCAGTGCAGTTGTAATGATAATAAAGTCTTTTCCCTGGAACTGTACAATGGATTATTTGTATCATTCGACAAACAGCTTGTTCTCCCTCTGGCCATCAGCATAATTGAAGAAAAACATTTTTTAAAGCCAATATCTTTATTAAAAACAGATCTGTGAGTGAGTTTCGGTTTGAAAATTTGATTAAGAAAATGTCCCTGTGCAAATGAAAACAGAGTGTTAAGATCTTGTGATGGATATAGTTCTATCTTACTCTAATCAAGACTTTTACTCTGTTACTGCATGTTAACCAGACATTCTAAAGCTGCAGACTCCCAGATTGGTACTGTTTTTATCCCCAACATCAATATCAGAAACTGCTCAGGGGAAAAAGTGTATCTTGTAAGAAAAATAGCATGCGAGATCAGATTAGCCGTTAATAATCCTCTGAAAGTGAGATCAGTGCCGTAGAAATATGACAAGATATTCAGCAGGAATTAATGCATGAGAGTACAACCTGTTGCAATGAACATTGCAAAGGAAGGACTCACCTGATAAAGTTAAGCCTCTTCTACTTTACTTGTGCATGGTATTCAGCATATCAAATAGTTATACCAAAAATATCTCATTACGCTGTATTATTAACTCTTTGAAACCTGAGCAAATTGGCTCGATGTCTTTGAAAAGCATGGGAAGAAGGCAAAAAGCAACAAAAGAAATCACCAAAAGAAAAATTACCAAAAAAAGTTTAAATAAAACATTTATTATTAAGTTGCTCATTGCCTTTTTTTTCATGTTTTTCAAAGAAATCGCACCCATTTCCTCAGGGTACAAAGGTTTAAATATTTGTAAAAGGAATCTGAAGGCAGTACAAGAGAAATGATGTTGCTCCAGGTTTTAAAGGGTTAATGCATAGTGATGTAAAACAGACTGATGCTGCATATGAAATACTTTGTGATAAAAATACTTATATTCAATAAGTGAAGTATTGTTCCAACATAATTTTGTCAACTATGTATCTTTTCAGACCCACTAAGTGTGTTACTGACTAACTGTTATAACCACATCACTTCACGTAACCATAGGAACTCTTGTTCCTGCTCTTAGTTCTACAAGTGATTTCAAAATAATTTCAAAACTATATTGAATCTAGCAAAGTAAATTCCGGTTTGTATGATATTCTCCAAATTAGCACCCCATCAGTGACATTATGTTAAGTTATGTCATTAATGTAAAGTTATGGCAGTTAGATTTAGGCAAGTAAAAATACTGCAATTTGTTGTAGGAAAAGAAACATGGTGAGGACATAGCTTAACATGACTTGAAGTTCACACAGTTTTGAACACCAGTCTCATGGAGGAAAGTCCCGGTGGGAAAGTCCTGTGTTTTGTAACACCAGAGCCTGCCTCCTAATTGGACCACTTGGGACCACTTGCTACTGAGCTACTGTTGTCAGCACACTGATCATGTGATCACAGCCCTCCAAAACATGTGGAACATGCACAAATGACTGACTGACTTATTACACGCCATATGTACAAATTAAGGTGCATTATTTTTTGTAGGAAAATGTACAAACAGTGTATGATTACAGCCTTATGACAGAATGCAGGATAAAAGATTCTACAGGCCCAGTTAGATCAGAAAGTGGCAAAGCTAAATTCCTTCTACGTTTGCAAAATACATCATGCTAGAAGTTTGGTCACATAGTGACTGTCAAGTCCACCTCTTTTTTCCACCAAATTGACGCGAGGACAACTCGATTCAAGGTTCCAACTCAAACTTTTATTTTATTTTTAGTTGGTTGGTCGGCTTGTTTGTTAGGTTGTAAACCTTTAAAGACAGAAAACAAAATTACCATCCAGCACAGAACCAAAAAGTTGGCACATTACCCATTTTCAATTAATTAATTATTTAAGCCTTAAATTGAATAAAGAATAATCAAGAAAAAGAGTAGTGTTTTAACATTTAACAGAATATATATGCTATATTTTTACTTTATTTAACTCAAAATTAAATATCTTCATAGCTTATTGGACAGAAAATCAAATCAAATAAATGCTGCACATTTCAGACGACAAGAAGCAAATAAACATTCTACAGACCATTGGCGTCTTTGGCCTGAATCCAAAGGTGGACTTGGGTCTCCTCTCCTTTGTCTCCTCTTGCTCCTTTCTCCTCAGTGTGTGTGACTGTTGAGCTTCCCCAGTCCTTCCCAGGTGCTCTAAATCAGAGTGCAATCAAGCACCCTCTTGCCTCTCACTGTTGCACTCTGGGAAGTGTAGTCCCATGTACTGAGACTCAGCTCAACAGTGACTATTTGCAAAAATAGCTGATGGACTTCGGTAGTTGGTGAATAAACACACTAGCAAGTTGGGAACATGCGAGAGCCAGTAGCTCACTGAGCTTCTGTCCATTATCTCTGTAATGTAGCTCTGGTCCCCAACAGAAATCAAGTTAATACCGTTCATTCAGAGAACGTACTGTATTTGTACCATGGACTCTCCCAACTTTATCTTTTGTGGAGCAGTTTATACTCTGATAAAAAAATAAAAATAGATGGTACAACACAGCTAATCAGCTGTAAATACATGCTATTAGTCACATGAAACTCAACTTGAAGATTTAATGCTGATCTATTGCTCCCAGAGTGAATCCACTGATGGCAGTATGAGAACAAATTTGATTTTGGCACGTGTTTTCATTGTTTTCAGTTCTGCTGTGGTGGGGTCTTCAAGCCTAAACTGCTACTACTATGTGGCATGTTGAATTAAATGGGCATCTGAAGTATATTATCTTTCCAAATGCATCAAATGGTCAGGGTTTGAGAGATTATCTGCCATGCACGAAAAGACATTTTCAATATACTTGTAAAAAGGGAAAACAATGAAGAACTGTTGGAAAGAAGAAAGGGTGATAAATATGAAGGGATTTGAACAACAAAGACAAGACTTTAGGAGAGGGAAGAACAAAGAGACTAGGTTAATTATTGAAACAGATTTCGCAAAACAGCACTCATTAACCATTAACCCATAACAGAGGTTTAACAAACAAGGTAAGCAGTGAGGTAACCACCTGGCTTTGTATTTAATCTCTGTGGCTGAGTGATTTAGAGGTAAGGGACTGAAACCATGTGTGCATTTCTGCTATTGCCAGCGAGTGTGTGTGTGTGTGCTTACATATGAGGTCACATGTTTGTAAGAGGGCACCTACTTTAATGAGGAACTATACATCAAAAAAATATATATATAAAAATTCTTCTTTGAAAGTCTAACAGTGCAACATGCAATTACATACAAGAAAATTACAGTGGAAAAGCTTATAAATGAACATGTATTAAGTCACATAAATTGTGACCAGTGCTGTTTGACTTAGGCGTGTGTGTGCGCGCGTGTGTGTATGCGTGTGAAACAGTGGTAAGCAGAACAGGGAAACCCTATAGCTGCCAGAACTGCATTATAAGGCATGTTTGTGAGTAGAGACCAAGTGTCACCTTGGACAATTTAAGAGGTATGTGTCCTTACTCAGCCATATGCACACACACACACATAAACACAATAGGGCGCAGCAGACGCCACTGGTACATTAGTTTGTCTGTGACCAAGGCGGTCATTATTAGAATAGTTGCTGTTGATGCAGACCTTCATTTAAACCTGGCTAATGGCTCACTGTCGCCTGCACACACCCACATACACACACACTCACGCACTGATAATTATACATTCCAGGGACACATTGTCTCAGGATGGTGAGTCTCCATGCCAGTCCGGTCCACACGACCATCTCTGGGAGCCTGGTGGTTATCCTTACATCAAACTTACGGGAGATATTTAATTGTTTACTCTGATGTTTTGTGATAAATCAGCACAGAAGGAAACATACATGTACTGCTAACTCACCTAGCACCACTGAGATGGCTAATGTCATAGCTCAGCCGAGGAGGACGCCATTTATGTTTACATCTTACGCTGTCTCGAGCATGAGCTTGTTGTCTATGAACAGATGCAAGCTTCCTCCTGTGTGCTGATATGGTATGAAGTATTGATATGTGGTTCAATAGAAAGAAGATTGTTCCTGTATGGAAATGCTTACAACAAGGTCTGTGGATTATTTTGAGTAACCAAGTCATGAAACCTGAAAAGAGACAAATGCGTTTTTTGGTGCTTTGAGCACCACAAGCCGATTAACTTCCAGTTCCATTACATTCTGTTTGTACAATTAAAAAGAGTCTGTGTATTTCAGTATATGGGGTGGATTTGTGGAATGGGAACGGACATAAATCAATTAAAAATACTATATAAAAACAATATTTTTGGCCGGTGATGCTGAGGAAAGGTTGTGTTTGGGGTGACACTGGGGGATGTTTGGATTTAAATAATCCTGGAATAGTTATTCATTTATTTTGGTAGGTAAACTAGGGATGGTTGTGTGTATAATAGTTGTAAATAAATTTGGAAATTTGCTGACATATTATATACAGTATGTGTTAAAAGAAAGAAGTGAGAAAAGCTGATATATCAATTTTTCTTCTACCTATTTTCCAACACTGTACTTTTGTTTGTTTGTTTATAATATTTTTTAATTTTTGGTTTGAAATAGTCATTGATTCATTCATTAGAGAGAAGACAGATATCTTGTCTGCCGCCTCACAACTCACATTAAAACAATCTAGACTGATTAATAGCACTACGTGTAAGTGGGAAAATATGTGTTTTTGATTTTGGGCTGAATTGTCCATCTAAGCATATGTGCTGTTCTGTACATAGTCCACTATAAAAAAGTTAGTTCACCCTAAAAATGTTAAAAATGTAAAAATGTTTGGTGAAAGTCTTTTTTCTATACACAGTGGACTCAAATAATCCCATAATGCATCAGTCACTAACTGACTGCTTCTAATGTGATGCACTGCTCAGATTGCATAAAAGGTAAAAGTGGGGTGCGTTTGGAAACTCTGAGTGCACACTTGCACAATCTGTAATGTTGGTGAATTCAGAGCGCTGTTGGAGTGTACCATTTGGTTATCCAGAGCACTGCTCTCTGGGCACTCCGTCTGTGGAGACGGAGCAGCAAAGCCCTAAACAGAGTTAATGTGTGATTAACTACACAACTCTGAAATTCATGTAGAAATAGAACTTTCTGTTTCTTTGAACAGCTCGCTCCTTGTATGTAGAGCATCAGATTAGATTTATGAACGCAGCCTTAAAGGACTAACAGTAGTCATGTATCCTTATCCTGCACAATGACGTTTCGCTACAGACTATCATTCACATGTTAAGCATCCCCAGTTGTTTCACTTTAAAAAAAAAAAAACATTCTACTTTAAATTAATAGGTCACCATTTTGGACCATGCTTATATTTACTGTTTTGCTTGGAAAGTCATGAGCAAGTATACCTAAATGCAGGAGATATCAGACAACATGAACTCAAAAAGATCACTCTTTATATTGATGACACAGTAACTGAACATCACAAAAACACATCTAGGATCCAACAAAGACTGAATTGAAAAGTAGAACTTAAATACAAACTAGACTGATGAGGGGAAGAAGTGCAGGTGGAGAAAAAAGGGTGGAGAAGCTCAGGTGAGGGGAGTAAGGTGATGAGGCAGAAGAGCAGGCAGGGAGAAACTCAGGAGCAGAGATGCTGACGTAAGACAGGTGACAGAAAACAGGAACAGACAAAGGCAGAGAGTAACACATGACACGGCACATGAGGAGATAACCTTCAAAATAAATCAGGAAACAGATAAAACATGAAAGAATGCATGAAACAAAGAAAAACACAAACAGAAAACCCTAAACAAAGTCCAAAAGACAACAGAAGTTCAACAAAACCCCAGAGTCATGACAGCAGTTAGCCTGCTTGTAAAAACAAATCGACCTTTCAGCACCTCAAAAGCTCATGAATAAACTGTTATATTCAAGCAATTTATCAAACGGCCACTTGGCTCTGAAACAGTCAGTCCCCGTAGACCCCCATGTTAAAATGTCCAACTTTGCAGCTGAAAAAAACGTTTAAAGCCTTGTTTTGGTCTTTATAGCTAATTTCAATATTCATGACAAATGTATGGGGGATGGAATTTTCTATTATTCATATGTTTACATTTTATAAAGGCCTAAAATTATATATTTATATATATAATTATTAATTATAATTATATATTTTTATATTATTTATATATTTTATATAATTATACATATTTAAGGGTGGGGCTGCTTGAGTGACAGGCTGTCTGCCTATAGTGTTCTTGGCTTCCAGTCAGACCCACAGCTCCAGCCTTTCGCACAAATATGGTCACTTCTGACTCCAGATAAACGGCTTCAGAACCATAGTTCACAAATCAATGGGTGGCATCACAACAGCTATGTTCATTATTTATTCAGTCTATAGTAATGTCCAGCCCCTTTCTCATTCTGAAGTTGTCAAGTTGGGTGGTGGATGGGTCCAACAAACCCTGGACTTTCATGCAGCAGTCCGGTGTTTACTTCCAGGCTGAATGTGATTTTTTTCTTATACCTTACCATAGGCCTCCTTCCCCTAATCCTAACTGACCATGGCAGCATGAGCTTTTGTTGACATGCTGGTGTTGATTGCCATGTGCTTTTGTTACTTAAACATAACCACATGCAAGGTGATTCCACCATTTGCTTGCGTTGACATCACGGTAGCAGCATCCCAGAACCTCAATAGCAGATGCAGAAGGACACCTAGAGCGTAATATTTAGATGCCGAATCCCACTGCAGAGTGTCATTATGCGACGATTTGGGATGAAAACATGTTGTTACATCATGTTTTTCATTATACATGGACCAAACTAATTTCTTGCTTTACTGCCAGTCATGCGCTGTAACTACTTCTTGTTGAACAACAGCCAGGCGCAGTGACCTTCCTGGATCTTGCTTTCACCCTCAGGTTGCCAGGCTACCAGCAGACACTGCGCAGGACAGATAAATTGACATATTTACAGCAACTCTCTCTAAAAACACAATCTGTTGTTTTTACCTTTCTGTATACAGATTAAACAAATGAGATGTCTGTGCACTGTGTTTCAGTCTTCATGCCTCCTGACTCTCAACTTAATAATTACTAAGCAGGCGTGACAAAGGTACTAATTTTATTGTGGAACTCTGGGTAAGAAAACAAGTAATTTCACAAATGTCTACTTATTATTTTTTTCCCCTCACTTCAAATCCAATTTTCATCTAAACGCCAAACATAAATCCGAGTTTATTTCACATCAGAAGTAAGAACAAACATTTGGTTCACATTGTGTGCTTTACAGACGTCTGCTCTTCAGAATTACAGTCACACACTCATCGTCTCACCCCCCTCTGCGCTGCATTTAGCCATCAGACTGCATTAAAGGCCGCCATGTCTTTCTGAGTCGTTGATGGACCAATTTCATATTAAACATCCCTGACAACTGAAAAATTACACTCATCACACACATGATCCCATATACATACCAAACATGTGCACACTCACGTGCACACACTACCATCCCATGTATGCACATACACACTGTAGATACACATCAATCCCCCCCCCCCCCCCCCCCCCCCTTTTCTCTCTATTTACGAGGGCTTGTCCTTTTTCCTGTCCACTTCCAGATCATAACTCCACCCCTCCGCTCACCCCCACCCCTCGCTGCCTGCAGAGCTTCCACAAATGAGATAAGAGCACTAATGTGATTGGGAGAGAGAGAGGGAGAGGGAGAGAGAGAGAGAGGGAGAGAGAGGGGGAGAGAGAGAGAGAGAAAGACAGAGAGAGAGAGTTTCTAATTTAATAGAAACTCCATCAGGCTAATGGAACTGTGGACTGACTGCCCAGTCTCCACACACACACACACACACACACACACACACACACACACTTACAGTCATTTACTCTTTACTATATTGTACCTTGTGAGCGTGGGAACCTATTAGCATTCACCACAATACACCAGGCCACAGAGTTAAATGAATACGCAGAACAAGGGGACATTGGAGGTTGAGAGAGGAGGACAAACCAATGAGTATGATAGATGGACCGGCGGGGAGAAAAAATGAAATGATACTTCAAGATGGATGCTCAAAGAAAAACAAAAAGGCCCCCAAATTAGAGGGAACAAAACACAAAGCGAGGCGGACAGACGACTGATGTGACGGTCGCCCAGTGCAGACAGTTCACCAATTATGGCTGCGCAGGTTTATGGTACTTGTTGAGGCTACCTAAATGGCGACCAAGGAGGTGGAGTCAGGTTGAGGGGGGGCTGAGATGACAGATGGTTTTTCACTCGCAATCTGTCTGGCACAACGGAAATAAATGAGTGTGTACTTTTTTGCAGCTATCTCATACACACAAACACTACTGATTCTAATTCACATACAGGCCTCTGAGCTGATTTATTTCCACTTAGACTCTCAAGTGCGAAAATTTGGACAAGTGACAAAAAGTACAAAGAGGACATGTCCTTGAGCCGTACAGTTCTTGCTCTTCTCTCTTCTTTTTTTTCGTTTTCATTCTCCCTTTTTTCTTCTTCCACTTCCTTTCAGTCGCAAAACTTCAATTTCACCGCCAGTCAGAATCACTTTCTCATTAGAGTTCCTCATTTTTTGAAAAATACAGCTCATTTTGTTCAGCACATGCTTCCCCGCCTCTACTGACAGATGGGATGTCATCACATTTCCTTGACTTTGTGACCCCGATGAGATGAATGATCACAGTCTTCTATGCAGAGTATAAACTAAAGTTCCTAAACAGTCCCTCCAGGATGGTGTGATGGTGCAGCCCGTTCTCATTCCGAACTTGTGAAATACTGCTGCTTTGACGGTGCTTTTGGCGTAAGATTGTGATGCTCTTTGCTTACCGTCTGAATGTTTTCTTTTTTTTGTACACCCTTACAATGTACAGTGCGTATGTGTGTGGGTGGGACATAAATAAAACTGAGAGGGACGTTCAAGAGTGCAGCACGGTCAGCACACTGTCCACACTATAACATGTGTTCACTTTCTATTGTCTTAACCTTCACCTGCAACATTTTCTGAATGGCACTGCCTGCATTTGGATACTAACTACGAGGCCTCATTCAGCTATTCATGGCAGCAGCTGTTTTGGCATTAGCCCCATAAATTCAGTGACATTGTGTCCGTCTAAAAACAGCTCGCCCACAAAGCCCAGACACTAGATCACTGTGGCAGTCGCTGATGGGAATCAGCAGCGAGGCCCGCGTAGCCTGGCAGGACGGCTCGGGAGACTGAAGTGCGTTCATGCATAAACATACATGCATACATGCATATAAAATTTACACTTTGATGACCACATTTTGTTTTACTATACTGAATCAAAGTGAATTTAAGGTGGCTTTTTTGGTATCAATCAACAGGATAATATCCTATAGAGAAAAGAGATCTCAACAGTGATGTAAATGAATATGCAAATGTTTTCAGGAGGGTTCAGTTTATTGTAGCTGAAACACGCCTGTATCTGTAAGGTTTAACTTTGGGTGTGTCAGTATATTGTGGCAAAACTTCTGTAGACCACGGAATACTTCAAATAACTCAGCTGCTAACGCAGCTTTATGGGAGAATGGCAAAGAGAAAGCCACTCTTATAAAAATTCACAATATCTCAGCTATAGTTTGTCAGATGTCAGATTGCAGAAGGCTCCACGGTCTGACAAGAGCAAAGTTGAGCTTTTAGGAAATGATTCGTTTTCCAGCAAGACTTCCAGCCCAAGCATCAAGACAAAGCTACACAGAATGACTTCAAAAGAACATCTTTGACACCTGAGCAACTTGGCTTGATTTCCTCTAAAAAACACAGGAAGAAGTCAATGAGCAAGTCAAGTCAAGTCAAGTCAGTTTTATTTATAGAGCCCATTATCACAAAACATGGTTTGCCTCAGAGGGCTTTACAGTGTACGACATCCCTCTGCCCTTAGACCCTCACATCACCCAAGGAAAAACTCCCGAAAAAGAACCCCTGTAACGGGGGAAAAAAAAAGGAAGAAACCTCAGGAAGAGCGGTAAAGGATAATGAGGGATCCCTCTTCCAGGACGGACAGACGAGCAATAGATGTCGTAAATAGCAAATGAAATACAAAGAAAGAGAGAGGGGGAGAGAGGGGGAGAGAGGGGAAGAGAGGCACAGCAATAATAGAAACAGATTCATGTCATATTACAATAATGGTAGGTGTGAAATTAGTAATTGCACTCTATGATGATGTTGAGGGTGATGATAACAGTCTCATGCATATGTTGAAAGGGAGTTGTCCAAAGGCAAGATCACAGCATTGGCGCAACCAGGACCAGACCACAATCAGGGTGAGCGAGGGGCACAGTATCAGTACAGCCACAGCACGAGCACAACCAAAGGCAGGGTCGCAGCATCAGCACAGCTATCACCACGGTCAGGCACAGTCAAGGTTACGGCCAGGATCCAGGAAAACTAGGAAACAAGGGAGCAGGAACACTCCCGAGAGGCAACGGGATTAGCGTAGTGCAATTCAACAGACCCAGGCTCTGTAATCACGAGCCCCAGGTAGTGAGAGTACCACATGGCTATCACAGAGCTAAGCTAAGCTTGCAAATGGCAATGCAGTAAACAGACATGCATGATTTCCGATGGCGGCATTGAGAGAAGGAAAGGAGCTCAGCGTATCAGGGGAAGTCCCCCGGCAGGTTAAACCTATGTCAGCCTAACTATGGGCTGGCAACTTAAGTAATTGTCCTAAAAAGATTACCTGAACATAAGCCAAAAAAGGAAGAAAAAACAAAATGACCTGAAAAAAGTGCTAAAAAAAAATTAATTAATTAAAAACAAAATTTAAAAAAAAAGTTTTTTTTTTTTCTGTAATATGCAGAGTATCCATGCCCATCCCCCAACATGTTTTCTTCAGCAATATAATCTAATTATAATTATAGGAGCTTGAATGCAATCTACAGAGGTAAAAAGCAAACATTAGGCTATAAATGGACTTTGGATGTATAACGTCATCATCCCCATCAACACGTGTAATGATGCTCTGTAGTCTCATTTTCCCACTTGTTAGTCACTGCTTTTTTTAAGTTAGACATATGAAAGCTTCAAAATTCACATGTGGGATATTTATTGACACATTTTATGTCATACAACAAAATGTGAAAGTCTCTTAAACTTGTTTAAACCTTATTTAAAGCTTCGTCCAAAAACCCATTAAAAAAACAGAACATTGACTTCAATCTGGATTCAGGATTTGGGATTCGGTAGTGGTAAAATGCTAACTCATTTCTGGGTGTTAGGACTCACTGATTGGTTTGGGACTCTGATCAGTGTCAAAACAGCCAGATCTTCTTAAATCCTCTTTAGTTCAATGTTGTATTACAATAAAACATGAAACCTACACGGGGGGCTAATTTTTTATAGGCGTTGTATAATACCACATCCACAGAAAAACATGTGCAATCAGAGCTTGCTAAGCAGAAGTTCATAGAAATGTAAATATGGCCTCATTTCCTATTGCCTCTATCTGTTCTAACCCTCTACCTGTACAAACATACAGGTATAATATTATCTCATTAACACACACACATCCTGCACACACATGCAGCTGTGCACAAAGTGGGTCAGACAACACTTCTTGAAACAATAAAAGAAGTGGGGACTTTTCGTGGAGATCAAAACTCAGTGAACAACACACACACACACACACACACACACACACAGCGTTTATTCTCTGCATTTGACACAGAAATACCATAGCTCTGCAGTGCCACTGGCCAGACAGGAAGTAGGAAGTGGAGAAAGGAAGTGTGGAGTGGCGGATGACAATACCTTCAACATCCTCCTGCTCTGCACAGCACAGTGAGGTCAGACCGGTGGAAACCCGTTCATCTACAGCCACGGCTTGTCTGAAAGATTTATGCTCTAATGTTATAACTTGTTAAGACTACTGATAGTGCTCAAAGGATTAAACTACACAGACTATAAATGTAGTGCAAAAACAAGCTTTATTCAGCCAATACAAGTCCAGTCTGAGGGAGTGATTTACACACAAAGCGTGTCTCTCTCCATCAGGTATTAACATGCAGACAGCAACTTCACACTGCAATTAGACAGAGGTTAAAAAACATATTATATTCACCCAGGATGACTGGAATATTTGATCACCAACACCACCTCTGGAAGCCGTCAGTAATACATTTGGCCACATTATAGACAAAAAGTCTGTAAACCTTCTGACTGCAGAAATGGAAACAGTCTATCAGGCATCAGACAGCTTAGGCAGTGATCAATGTAAAAGGATTACTGTGGATGGAGACTTTGATGGTGCAGATCAAGGTACAGTATCTGGTCAACTACAGCCAGATCATTAATTTCTCCTCTTTTGTTTTTTTTTCTCTTTCTTTCTTTTTATTTTTGCCTTTCAAATAAACTAAGACTCAAACACTGCAGAGAGGTAATACAATGCAACAGGATTTATGATGCAGGATCATCGTATCCTTCAGTTTGATGATAATGAGGTTAACAGTTGAAATAAGACGTTCACGTTACAAATTAATGTACAGAAGATGTGCACTCACACATTGCTTACATTCACATGCTTTTCATCCCAAACATAGTCCACTGGCACATCAGATGTCGAGATCTAGTGTGAAACTTAACATGAAATTTACTGCACTTTCATAATCTCCACAAAACAAACTGTTCCCATCTTTGGCACTTCAGCTACATAATTTGCAGAAAATGAAGCTCAAAGTGTCATACATGTGAAAGCGCTACAAATCAAACCTGACAATATATAGAAATATCTTTTATAAATATAAAAGTAAATAAATCAAATCAAATCAAATCAAATCATTATACAGCACATGGAAACCATAACTCTGGAGATAGGTTACAGTCAGACCATAAGGTGGATAAGGAATAAAAGAAATATTAAACAACAAAATTCAAAAAAATAAAAGGGCATAAAAAGCATATGATGAGTTTATAAGAAATAACAACCATAGTATGCAATAGAGATAAATACAGGGTGGAATTAATTAAAAGCAAAAGCATAGGAATGAGTCTTGAGCTGCTTCTTGTAAATAGTCTACTGATACTGTGAGGCACGCGCGGTGGTACATTCACCTCCCACCACCTCTTCAAGTGGATTGATCCATCATGTGATTTTAGAGGTTAAGCAGGAAACAAATGAAATCAAAACAAAAAGGGTGGAGTACTTGGAATGTAAATGCAATGGGCCGATTCAGAGGAAAAATGCCAGGGCCGAATTTTCTTCCATTTCTGACTCTAGTGGCAAGATTTCCCTTCAGTTAGCAGTTAATATTTAGGGTCCCAGGACACAGGACCATGATACTGTTGTACATAGGACATGTTTTTCACTGTGATTTTTCTGTGGAGAGCTGTGTGGAGAAAGACAGAGCTCTTTTAGAATGAGCAGCCCCTCCACTGTAACATTCATTTCAAAACCAATGTAGCCTCTTAATATCTATAAAAATGCAAATACAAATAAAAGAAGTCAAGTCACCTGTGTCAAGTCTCAAGTCATGAATACCAAGTAAATTGCATGTTGAATCTTTGCAGCGTTAGTCAAGAAAATCCTCAAATTTGCAACTTGAGTCAAACTATGTGACTCTAGTCCCCTACCTTTGGTATGCGATATGGGGAGTTCCCAAGTGTTTGACTAATGATTAAGTATTTGACAATTAAACGTAAGTTTAGTTTTCATGAAAAAAATGATCGACTCATGACTGCCAACAAATGGAAACAAGTTCAGAAAAAAATGATTTCGTTTATATGAAAAACAAACAGCTCCTCCATCACTGAGGGTCTATCCTTTCAGAAAACAGGTAGCATGGCCTCTGTGTGACCATGTGCTTTTACTACTGTGCTATTGTTCATTATCAACTTTCTTAACTCCAAGTTTTCTTCTCTTTATTGTGTGTTTGTTTCCTTCTTTTGTTTTCCTCTGTGCACGCTGTAAAGCATTTTGGATCAACTGTGCTGTGTGTAAAGTGCTACATAAATAAAGTTGATTTTGACTTGACTTCTCTCGACCACTGCTCCCTGCGTTGAAGGAGGCAGTTTGGACTTCCTGTTGGTAGTGATTTCCTGCCAGCAGAAATACCAACATCACAATTTCATCATAATTGCATCATCTGGCTTTGCCTGGGTGGATATTCAGTTTTTTGGGTTGAAAAATGTTTTTGTTTTTTGTTGTTTTATTGATTTATTATTGTTATTATTATGTATTTATTCTTTTTTTTTTCAGAAAGAAATGCATTATTTTTTTAAATATCTAGATAAATCACATGGACACATTTTGGATAAAAGAGGCATTTTCATTTCAAGGTGTATATAAAGCCAAGATATCAATGGTAGGAGCACAGTCCAGTGGAGGGATTGTCTACAATTTTTGTGCATTTTAGAATGTTTGTGTCTGACAATAAAGCAACAGACATATTTACTGATACACAGAGTTAACATCCACTGGTCACCAGTTAATCACAAGCTGCTGAGTGGACAGAAAAGAGCTGAGTAGCAACAACGGATACAACTCCTAAAAACCACAAGATGACATTGAGGAGGAGGGGGAGTAAAGGTGACCTGGTCATGAATGAGTAGAGGAATCAGAGCACAGAAAAAAATTAATTTGCTTTAACTTAAATTAAACTTAAAACGTGTCACAGCTACTTCGTTTTTTGACTGAACTATCACAACTTTTCAACTATAATTCAGTCAACTTAAAAAATATAAAGCAGCCTGAACACAGGGCAAAGTGGTTTGATTTATTTATTTATTTTAAAAAATATGGGAAAAAAGGTAAGTAGCAACTTGGTAAAAAAAAAAAAAAAGGTTCTGGTAAAAATAAATGCAAGATATATATATAGAAGACATATATATATATATATATATATATATATATATATATATATATTATTTTATTTATCTTTTTTAATGAACTAGAGAAAAATGTCTAGGGGAAAAATTCATATAACTAGAATTATTTATGCTGTAGTGACATATATATATTCTTAAAAGAATTACTTTTCAGGTGATTTTCAGGTTAATTGTTTTTTTTTTTAACTTTTTTCTTTTGCTAATAATCAGGTCATTTTCTTGTATTTTCTTTTTCTAATTCCTTGCTAATTTTGGGGTCATATCTTCTTAAGTTGCTCTTTGCCTTCTTCTCTTGTTTTTTTTTTAAAGAAATTAAGCCTATTTGTTCCAAATTTCATGGGTTAAACAAATATATTTTTACAGTGAGGAGGAATCATGATAGCAGTGACACAGGAGGACTCATGCAGTGTGAGAAATAAGCGATGCAGTATGGTGATGACAGAGTGGGAGATCAAGGTCAACTTAAGGGTGTGGACGAGAGCATGTGTTGAGAAGTGTCACGTTGGATGAAGGTGAAGAAGGGAATGGGAATAAGTGAGCTGTGAAGGGATGGGGTGACATATAGACAGCCGGAGTTCCTGATGAGATAGAGCTTCAGGGTGTGGATGGGAATGGACTCGCTGTGTGTGTAAAGCCTCGCATGGTTTCATAGTCCCCACAGAGTTGTATTCATCACTACATAGTTCCATGGTGGGACTGTTCATAAAATGCAACATGTGTTTTTTATTTCTGGCTCAGGTTCTGGCAGAGTTTCTCTGGCTCCATATCAGCGCTGGAGCCGACTGGGAAAGGTCAGAGCTAATAATGTGGGCGAGGAAGAGCTGGGCTCAGCAATAAGATGGCTAGTAGAATGGACTGGTATTAGGGGCGGCAAAGCAAGAAACCCCATTTGTCTGCAAACAAAAGGCAACAGGAATGAGACGCACATGTGACTAAAATGCTGACTTCACACCAAGCGTTGTGTTAAATTCAACCTCTGGTTCAGATAACAGAAAAAGACGGCGGATTGGATTGCTGTCATCGTGTATAATCTATACAGTGCAGCATTTTAATAGTGTGTGATTGTGGCAAGCGTGATTGAAGGTAATGGAAGAGCTATCGGCCCTTTTGATTTATTAAAGAGAAAGCTATTAGTGGCTGTGTGAGGCGCTGTGGATGCTTCAATTATCATTAGATCCAGTTCAGACCAGTCAGCTAATTGATAAGGGAAAAGTGCAGGGCTCATTCAGCATCTCTTTACAGCTTCACATTCAGTAGATCTGCTGAGAGAAGCCGGAGGCTGTGAGGATGCCACGGCAGTTTGGTTTTACTTATTTGCTAACATTGGAAAAGAGTTGAGGTCAGAGGTCAGGGACAGTTGTAGAGCAGCAGTCCTGGAGCTATTAGGGATTAAGTGTCTTGCTGAATCTCACAAGAGAAGGAAGTGTGTTGCCTAAACAACTATTAATGCTATTTTGACCATTCTTCTACAGAAATGGTTTGTTAGTTTTGGTTGAGTGCCACTTGATAAGCAGTTTAAGAGGCTGAAGTGTGATGACTGTTAAAAAAGTTGCACAAAAACAATTGAAATGTCAGTTTCTCCCTCACTGATGTGAAGCCTTGTTGAGTTTCTCAGGAATTATGATTCTGCAAAGATATGCAAACAGAAAGCAGGGTGTTTAGGCTGGTCTTTAGTGTTAGCCGCCTCCAGTTTTATCTTGTATTTGGAAAAGCTTACAAGCAACTCTGGCCATATATGGTTAAGTTAGTTGTCAAAGCACTTTTTCGTACCATTTACAGTGAAAACATGTGAAAATCGTTCTGTTATTAAGTATGTAATGATGAGCAGGGTTCCTGAAGCTGGGTTCCGGGGTTTGATCAGCACATCCACGTTCTGAAGTCGTTCTGAATACCTAGGCCCAACATCATGTCCCTCCCAACAGCAAACAAGTGCTTTCTTGTTCACGCTGAATCTGTTGAATATGCACTTAAATAACATCATGTAAATTGACCACTGTACCTGTCACGTAGGTTATCAGCTCTGAGTTAGAAATCAAACTTTAGATATGACCACTTATTGATATATTCCACACTTTCCTACTTCTTTTAAGACTTTAGAATGGGAGCATCTGTAACTAAAGGCAATTTCCCCTCGGGGATCAATAAAGTATTTCTGATACTGATTCTGATTAAAATATGGATGCCAATTTTTTTGATTGGTGTCAGGCAACTGCCGGTAAGCTCCCACTGAGCTTAGAAAAGACTCTTCAGAAACGAATCGGTACTGTCATGGAGAGTATGTCCATTATTTATACAGCCTATGCGTTAAGCACAGTTATGGTAGGATGACATGACATTGTGATTTTACGTTTTATAGCTTCTCCGTCTGTCCATCCGTCGCATTCTTGTGAACCCAATATCTCAAGAACTCCTTGAGAGATTTCTTGGACTCAAGGCTGAAGTGATTAAATGTTGGCGGTCATAGGTCAAAGGGTCAAGGTCTCTGTGACCTTGTCTGTCTTACTCTTGTGAATGCCATATCTCAAGAACACCTTGAGGGAATTTTCAAATTTGATTTGATGAGATCTATGTGTGAAGCATCCATATTTTCACAGACATGGATGTAATCTTAACATGCAACTTGACTAGTGCACAGAGGCATACAACTGTAATTGTTGATTTTTCTTCCCATATTAAGTCGAGCCAGCTTTACGCTGCTATACAAGAACAATGTTGTGTCTTTCTTTCCATGTCTTCTCTACAGAATGAAACATCAGCTTCAGTCTTTCAGCACAATATATGTATATCATGTTCACAGCTTATAACCTCACGTTAGCTCATTTGCATAACGCAGGAAAAAATCTGACAGCAACCATTAACTAGAAATGAGAGGTTGCTTTTGTCTGCCTCTGTATGAAATCAAGTGCCAGTTGTTTAAAAAAAAAAAGATTTTCAAGTGGTAAAATGCCCACTTTATCATTTTAAAACTGCATATGTACCATGCAAGACTGAGAAGCAAAGCACGCGTATTTCATTTTGTATTTCAGAAACTGTCTATGAAAAAAAGACGTTTTTGATTCTGCTTAAAATAGTGTGTAGACTTGATAGTTTTGCATTGGGACTTACATCAGTGCAACTCCCAAATTACTGTCAGTGGCTGTCCTTGTCACTGAATGCCATGCCAGCTTATATCCCAAATTCTTGCATTGGGCAAGGCCTGGTGTGGTTGGGTAAATTTTGTCAGAGGGGTCCTTGGTGTTGGAGAGTTCAATGCCAGTTTATATCTTTTACCCTACTCCCCACCCTCTGGACAACTGGTTGTCACACACCCTCACACACACAAGGCAACATGTTAAACAAATCCTTGCTCTGTTCACGTGTGTGTTTGTGAGTTCAGTGGAAGTAAATAAGTCATTCTGTCCTCCAGTTGTAATTTTAGGAGTAAACTTCAATGTTGTTGATCTCTCAGTATCATTTATAATCCAGTAAACAGTGTAAGTGTAACTACAGCCGCAATGGCTCCCCTGCAGCTCTGTCAAGCTCAATTTGGCTCAACGTTCGCAATGTAGGATTCAAGCTGTTCTCAAGTGGAGTCTGACTATCAACACGAGAGATGCTGAAGAAATTCAGGCCCTTGAATCCTGCTCCCAAACATGTAAAATATGAGCAATTTGTTGCCTGAGCTCCTGCTGGTGTGGCCGCTGATGTGTGAAGAGGGTGCCTCCACGCCTCACAAGCCTTGTTAATATGAGTATGTAGCATCTACAACCAATCATTTTTACCACATCAGCTATGGATTTGTGGTGCAGCCTGGGAATCCTTTTTAATCCCTCTAATTCTTTCTCAGCTCCTAATCCTTTTTTAATTCAACCCTCTCTGTGATTTACAAGAAGTCAAGCCTTAAAATGTAGGTGTAGGATTCTGTCAGCTTATTTTGGCGGACCCCTTTTCTCAATTTAAGAGCTGTTTCAATATGACTGGAGGAGCACAATAGAGGAGGAATTTTAGTTTAGGGTTTAGGGGGGACGTGTTGTCTGGCCTCAGGCTAAGGACTTTGCTCTGGAGGCATAAAGTACAGGTTGCTGCTAAATTGAAGATGGACAGATACTGTGACTGACTGAAGCTCTGACTTCCAAAGCCACAATATCACAACATTTTTGGGCTTATCTTTATCCAATTAAAACCAGTAGGCGGGTTTCCAAAAACCTTCAAATTGCAAAAATTGAAAATTGCGAATATAAATCCAATTTCAATTTTGAATGAACTCCCATTTAGCGCAAAAAAAAAAAAAAAAATATGCTCACATGAGTTGGTATTTCAGGTGATTTGAAAAAGCTATATTTTGCAAAACATCAATGGAAACATTTTTATGGCTTTTATAGGAATCATCCAATGATGGAACAGTATGGACAGTTACAATGCTCACATGAATGTGTCCAAATTACAAGGCAAATCACACCTCATGCTGGTGAAACTTTGTCTGGGAAGAATGAATGTTAATACAGAATTTCATAGCAATCCATTAAATAATTGTTTTAGTCTTGACCAAAGTTGTGGACCACTAACCAGCAGACATTGCCATCTTGAGAGCCACACCACTAGTGCAGCTTAACCCTTTGAAACCTGAGCAAATTGACCTGATTTCTTTTAAAAACATGGGAAATCGGCAATGAGCAACTAAATAAGGATAGACATTAGAAAGAAATGAGTAATAAGTTACACAGTTGTTAGTTAGACTATGACTTGAAAATAAGCAATAAAAAAGAAAAGAAAAGAAAAGAAAAGAAATAAGAATATGACCTTTATAAAATAAAATTAAAATAAAAAATAAAATGAAATAAAATAAATAATATGTAGATATGTTTCCTCTGTAACATAAGAATTCTAAACATAGTTTTCTGGACTTTTTTTGTAAAATCTAATCATCTCCCTGTAGCTAATTTTCAACAAATTTTCTTGTCATCTTATTTTTTATTTTTATTTTTTTTCGCAATTTGTTGAGGATTTTTTGTCAAGTTGCTCATTGCCTTTTTTCCATGTCTTCAAAAGAAATAAAACCAATTTTCCCAGGTTCCACAGGTTTAAATGCTTGTGAAAGGCATCTGAAAGCAGCACAACAAAACTGATGACAATCAAGGTTCTGAAGAGCTAAAACTTTAGTTGCTTGTTTTGTTGCAAGGCTTTTGAAGTACAGGAATGAAATAAAGACACTGGCAATAAATGTAACCATCAAACCCAAGCACAAGAGATCAACATTATGACAGCTAAAATTGCTCCTTTGCCACCAACCACAACCAGCCGGTCTCTCTAACCTCATCCACTGCGATGTGATTATTAGGTCTCACTAAAGGCCTGGAATGCTTTTTAGAGGTCTGCTGTACTTTATGGTACATGTGAATCGCTGGTGCCCGCAATTTGCTGACAAATCATGTGCTCGACTCCCTCCAAGCTGCCCCTTTTCTCCCGGCTTATGGCTCTCACCCACAAGTTTCTTACCCCCCAAACTTCCAATAAAAACTAATTTGGCCTCTCGGGAAATCAAGCCAACTTAGGCTGAGTGGCACCAACTCCAAGTATCCCATTGTGCTTTCTGTATATCGCATTCCACTAAACCCCATGTCCTTCACTCTCTGTCTGCCTCTCATTCTCTTTGCCATTCGCTCCAACTCCCCACTTTGCTGCGTCTATTTCTTTCTCCCTGACCCCCACCTGCCCCCTCGTTGCTGATGAATGCGCAGCTGCAAAAAAGGCCCTTCCACAATATGGCTATTGTGTACACTGGACATTTATATGGATGGGTGCATGATCCCCACTTGCAAATTCAATAGTCTAGCTTTTAGTGTCGTCACAGAAAGATCATCCCTTTCTTCAGATTTCCACTTCTTTCACAGAGAGCTATTTGTCAACTTAGTTAGAGTGAACTCGGCCGTGCAGCGGCCGAACCCCTTCAATCTCACGCAACACTTCCTCGCCTTCAGGGATAATTTGAGAATCAATTAACCTGAAAAGAGAATGATCTGTAATTCGTTTCCATGTAATGCAATGCAATGAATCTGGTGTGTATATTGCATTAGCTTTGAACAAAGGCAAGGGGGATCAATGAGTTTCCCATTATCATAAATGATTTACATCCATAACTTGTATCATTACAGTGACAGGAGACCTACTGATGGTGGGGTTCAGGGAGCAGGCGGGTGCTTACGTGGCATATTAGGCTGCCAGGTGCAATGGATTGCTGACACACTTGAAAACAAGCTGTCAGAACATGAGATGCATTTACTTCACCTACTATGATCCAGCAAAAAAGTGAATTTTGGGTGTGATATCAAGGAATCTGGTATAGTTTCAGATAAACATGTTTTCAAAAAATCCAGGTTATAGGGTTTAGGGAGGAAACCCAGCTAGCAATTTTTGGTCCTAAAAATGTTCTGAGAATGGTACAATGCAGTGTTTCAGTAATGTTTTCAGCTGAGAGTTTTCTTCATTTTTTTTTGTAAACACAGCACATTACAAGAACAGGAACTGCAGCACAAACTGCATCATTGGTTAATTCAGACAGCTGTTGGAATATACCCTTTGGTTATCCAGAGCATTGCACTCTGGGAGTGTCAGAGCGCACTCTGGACAGCAAAGCAACAAATGGAGTGAACATGTGAACTGTGATGAACTTAACCATTTGTTTATTCATGGAGAAATAGAACGCTGCCTGGCTTTGAACAACAGCTCTCTCCTTTTATTGTAGAGCATCAGATTGGATTTAGGAGCGCAGCCAGAGTCAGAGGGCTGGAACAGATAGAGCTGTACCACGGCAACTCTGCTTTGCTCTGTGGCTGTCGTCGTGGAGACGAGAGACAATTGACAAAGGTGGGATCCAAGGAGGTGTCAATCAAGACATAATCTGCCACGTCCACTCAGTTTTCTAACAGGAACATTTATTTTCACTCAGATTTTTGTAGATATCTAATGAGACACTTAGCTTTGATATAATATGTGTTTTTCTACTCTTTCAAGCCACAGAAGCTTTAAATCTTACAAAATCTCCCCCTTAAGTGTCACAGTCTGCTGTGTCCTGATTTCTTCCAACTATTAAGAAGACTGGCTTTAGTGCAAAGACTCATTTAGGTTGCCTTTATCTGTAAGTCTGACTTTGTTTTTACTTGGTCGGTTTATTTTTAAGACGACTGTGTTGTCTTGGTTTTGGGTTGCAGTTTACTCCTCCTGTGTTCCTGTGCTGCCTTTCTCTCTTTAACTCATCTACACAGCTGCCATGCATCGGCCTCATTAGTCCCTCTCTGCTCCTCAGTTTCTCCCAGCCAATCAGCTCCCTGCCTGTTTTTCTGCCTCATCATCTCATTCCCCTCACCTGAGCTTCTCCAGTGTTTTTCTCCACCTTCACTTCGTCCCCTAGTCAATCTAGTTTGAGTGCAAAAGACAAGATAATACTACCAAAAATCCAGGATCAACATATAAATTAAAAATCTTAAAAGCTCACATTCAAAATTCACTCCTGAGCTTGGAAAGTAGAGAGAACAATCCAACTGAAAAGGCCAATTTAGAAGCTGTTTAAAAGCTTTGATCACACGATCTGCATCAGCTGATATTAATATTAATATTTTCATATACAGAATGTTAGTGTGTTTAAGGGGTTCTTTACCTTTCATGGTGTAAAAACATTCCTTTAGCTACCATTGTCTTGTCCGAGGGATGTGCAGTTGACTGAGAGTTTATTTTATTTTATTATTTATTTTTTGATTTATTTATTTATTTTGCCGAGTGAAGACCTGGTCATAATATTCCAAATTAAAGATGAAGTTCCTAGTCTTTATTTTTTATTCATTTTTTTGTAATTACTGAGACAATTTTGTAGATGAGAATAAATTGCTCTAAATGATGGTGAGAGTACAGTTAGTGTTTCTGCATAACAAAGAGTAAGTACATTTAGAGAATTATGTAGTGGTTAGGGTGAATGACAATAACCTTTTGTTAAAAAAAAAAGAAAAAGAAAAGATATTGAAAGGTGACTGATTGGTAAACCTAAGCCAGCTATGGAGACGCATATACAAATGCAACTCTAGCTTCATCTGCTAGCTGTCATCTGCTGCCCCCCAGTGGTAAACATAAAAATGACCCCACCTTTAGACCACTGACTAGTCATCAAATTGGAGAATATCACGATTAATCAATAAAATCATTAGCAATAGCAAGCATAATTATAAATAATTCTAGACTGGATGAAAATGTCATTAACAAAAGACACATTGTGGGTAGAGAGAAAAAAACAGTCAGCGAAGAAGATTAGTTTGTTTTGCCACTTTATCACCATAAGAAAGGCAGTGCTGGCATGAGGACATCAAAACAAACATGGAACAAACGTGATGACGGGACATGAAAAAAAAAAAATCTCTTAGCATGGAGCTTACACATGGCTCTACTTAAAATCAACATGTTTCCTTAACACAAAGCAAATGTCATGGTCTAACTAACTTGTAGTTAGTTTTCAGAATGCTTCACAGGTGTAACGAATGTCAGAGGACAGAAAGTGCTTTTTGTTGCTTTTATATGTTAAATTTAAGCGTTTTTTCATTGTCAAATGATTCTTTAAAACTCTGCAATATAGAACTATGCCTACTAACCTCAGATGCATTAGTTTCTAGTTTCTTTTCAATTTTTGTTTTTATTCCTATTTATTTGATGTTGGCCGTTTAACTGTCTTGATTTTCTTGTCTGGTTTCAGATTTTGTAAAGCACTCTGTAACAATGTCTAAAAAAGTGCTATATAAATAAAGTTTTTTGTTATTATTTTTGTTATTATTATAACTATGTGTACAACAAGGCTGATATATGTGAACATGCTGCTCTCAACCACGAGAGAAAATCTTACCAAAAATATAAGCAATTACTTCACCTAACTCCCTCGTAACAAATATTCCCCTGCAGTCAGATATAAAAATGAACATGAGTTAATAAATCCAAGTTCAGACAATTCATTCAGACAGCCTTTAAACAAAGATTACATGACTATTTATGGAGCAGCTCTGGCCAGTGGAGCCAACAAGGGCAACAGCAAAACATTATCGTCGGTATTGAATAATGAATATATGTTTTTCAGCCATAACTAATCATCTAGTCTAAAAATGCAGAGAATGCAAAGAATAATGAAACGCCCCCATCACAGGCTACCTGAGTGCTAATTGAGATCATAATTATTTTTTTTTCAGATAAAAAAAACAAAAAAAAGGTGTTACATATACAATGACATAAAACATTAAATTCTCATATTTGAGAAAATGGAAGCAGCCATGTTTTGCTTGGTAAGTGACTATCAAACTGCATTATGGGAATGTCACAGCTTTGTGTAGAACAGTCATGGACTCCAGTCCACTACAGAACTGAGCTGATTTTGGCTTCAGCTGGTTTAGGTTGTGCTTGGTCTAACTAGCTCCAAAGATATATTGTCCTGTTGTTAAAATGTGTTAAAGGAAAGCAGCAGCGTGGTGTATAAAACTGCCTTTACTAAGGCAGAGACAAGAGTTTGTACCTGCATAAACACGTACAGCTATGTATACATGTAGGAAATACATATTTTCCAATGTATCTTGCCAAAACTTATCATTGTAGTGAATTCTTGATGCGTATAAAACACACAACCCTCATGTTTATCTTGTTACACCATTCCTCTTAATCTGAGCCCCCACCCTACTTTTCGGTCTCCCTCCTCCCACTCCTTTTCCTCTCTTCCCCTCTCTAAAACACCCCAGGGATGAGTCGTGACGGCACGGCGTCTGTGTAGCGTTTCCAGTCCTTGCCGTACTTGCTGCTGCAGCGGTGCTCGTCGCGCACACAGCGGTGCACCAGCAGGATGGTCATGTAAACGATGTAAAAGTACGGGAGGATGTGTCCGAAGCCACAGGCAGCGCAGTAGGCCAGCGAACCCATCAGGTCACCCGTGTAGTTGAAGTGCCGGGCCACTCCCCAGAAACCCGAGGTAAGGAGCTTGCTGTGGTGGATACCGCCGTCACTGGAGCGGTACGAGCACTGGATATACGATGGCTTTCTCCCCCAGATGGAGCAGGTGCCCTCGGTGCGCCGGAATAGGTCCTTCTGGTGGTTGGTGGAGCGGAAGACGTAATAACCGACCAGGCCGAGCGACAGGACAGCCAGGGCGTGGGCGTTAGAGAGCTGGACTGGGTGGTACACCAGGTACAGACCCTGCAGAACCAGAGCACATTTACTTACACTTCAAGTGATATATTATTTAAATATCAGTACGGGAGTGTGCAAATACACTATCATTATATTCTTTTTCATTTTAGTTTGATTTAGATGCTTCAATTTGAAAGCTGAATTAGATGGCAAAAGCATCAACAGCTTCTATGTAGATGAGTGTGATATTATATCTTAAAAAAGCCACACAGCCACAAAACAAACAAAATAAGAGGTATTTACACACGATGCTGCTATGGACCATAAAAGACATGATTTCATCATTATGACTAACTTTTAATGGCTTTAATGGCTGCTGGGAGAAGTTTTCTGTCAGGGCTTTAAGTCAGATATCCCTAAAGTTTTTGGAAAAAGATCCTGGTCTGAGTTTAAATGAAAAGTTTTTTACCCAGAAATAGTTTTCTGACAGAATGAACCATTTTTTTATTATTTACAATTACTAATATGTTCTTTTTATCTTTTTTCTGGACAAAAGCAAAAGAAAGGGGTGGCAGCTTCTTCTGTTACTGACAATTGTCTGATATCGCTTGCACGCCCCTAAACAGAGTCTAATCGATATTGTATTGTGACAGACTTTGTGCCCCTATTTGTTACCTGCAGTGTGTAGAGGTACGGCAGCCAGACACAGTCTCCCCAGCCCAGGTACCATCCAAAGTGGTCATGGCAGATATCAATGGTTTTGAGGTACCATGCCTCATTCCAGAAGAAATCCAACACATAAATGGCCTACAGAAAAACAAAGAAGACCCAATTGTCCATCTATTTTTGTCACTCGACAAGCAGTGTTTCAACATAAGCGAAAAAATAATAAACACGTTAGGTTTCTTCTGGAATGAGGTATATATATATATATATATATATATATATATATATATATATATATATATATATATTTTTCCCCAAATCTCCTGAGATACCACCTCATGCAAGTGTAAAAACTTTTTACGATACATTTTTTTTCTCTTCAAAATTAATGTGTGTCCATTAGGCTTATTTTGTATTCCCAATTTCAACTTGCGCAATTTGAGGATTAATGGAAACCTGCCTAGTGTAAATTTCTATACACATATTTGCTCAGATATAATTCTAAAATTCATCCACCCTCACCTGCAGTACGTTGACCAGGATCATGGAGTTGGTGACATGGCCGTACAGTTCTTGCTGCTTTGCCATGTAGGACAGATTGATAAGAGTCCAGGCTACGATGCCGGGTCGGCCATTGAAGAAGAGCTTGAAGTCAAACCATTTGCCAATACGAGGGTTGAACTCGATGCCCATCATGTAGTTGTAGAAGACGTTTCCTGTGAACTTGCTGCAGAATCACACAAAAATAGAGTGGAAACAAGTTACTACAGTTGTGTACTAATACCTAGTACAGAACTGGTTCACCTTTAAGATATTGCAAGTACACACAGAACATTCATCTACTGTAGAAATCTGCTTGTGTGTATCAGTGCTCACCAGTCCTCAGAGTTTGTGGGGAAGAAGTAGGCCTTAATGAAAGCAAAGCAGGACACAGCATAGCCCAGTATGTTGGCGCACCACATCAGGGGGATCCAGTTGTCGAAGACAATTGTGGGAGAAAACCAGTGGAAATACTGGGCATTGGCAACCCACAGAGCGTGAGTGATCAGCCAACACTGCAGCCCATTAATCTCATACTTGTTAATCAGGCCTTAAGTAGTAAATGGGGAGACAACACAAGAGGTTGAAATTCAATACAAAATACTATCTGGTTTGATGATGAAAACGTTTAAAGAGGGATTAAGTGCTTTGTTTTCTATCACTCTTCACAAGAGCACTGAGTCACACTGATTTCGAACTGGACCTCTTAATCAAACAAATGTTACGGACTGATGAGAGTGTGTGTGTGTGTATCAATTACCAGCAGGAGTCCGCGCTCCGTCCTGCACTCCACCAACATATCCAGGGACAAACTTATGAGTGACATCAGGAACACACATATACAGGAACACCTAAAGGTTAACATAAAGGGTTTCAATGTAGGGCAAAAGCTTAAGTGTCTATATTGTTTTAGAAAATGCATTGTAGCATAAGGCACAGTTTTACATTTTACATGCTTTACAGACTCGGCACATTATCTATATTATCATTCAAATATTCATAAACTAGTGCTAATTGTCTATTAGTGAATTTATTTACATTTATATTTTTACGCACTTTACATACTCATATTGTACATACTTTTATTTTTAAATATTTACATCCCAGTGCCTTTTTTTACTAGTACTGTATTTCTATGTTATATTATGTATTTTTATAAACTTGTGTTGGTATTTTTTTCTACTTGCTATAATTCCCAATGCTGGCATCAGAGCGACTGTAACGAACCACATTTTACCCGCGGGGATGAATTAAGTATTTATGATTCTGAAGGCAAAGAACAGTTTCTGCAGGTTGCAACCCCCGGAATAATTTTTCCTTACCTGGAAGGACACCCATATGGCGTATATCTTGGCAGCTGACCAAGTAAAGGAGGGTGCCCGGGCCCAGATGGAGAGCAGCGTGGTCTCTCCTTGGTACAGCTCAACCAGAGGCTGGCTGATGGAGCACTGGTACTGATCACAGGCCATCACAAAGTAGAAGACAATGAAAGGGGCAAAGCAGAGGAGACCAATCACGCTGCTCAGGGAAAACCAGTCCACCTCCCTGAGGGTCAACCAGACACACATACAGATACAGAGTGAGGGAAGTTGGACATCATTGAGCAGATTCAAACTGTGGTTGTGTATTTTTTAAACATATATTGCAGAGAAATTAGTCTCATGAACATGATTTTCTCTGAATATATACTGTGAGGTCCTGATGTTTCAAATATTACTAAAAAAGAGAAATTAAGAGATAGAAGATGAAATGTTTTCTAAACCCAGGAATGGTTTGGTGTTGACAGCTCAAAACCTTTATCTCAATCATGACAGTTTAGGCTTTGTATTTTTATTTTGCAAATAAATGTTTTACAGGCATATGGTGATTATGTATCAGGCTCTTAACTCAAATATGAGTAACCTACATTCAGTACTACTAATGGTTATTCAGGGCTGATACCATTACCAATTATTGATAGTTAATGAGACCGACAACCAATATTTGGAACCAATATGCATTTACAATAACAATGAAAATCTTTCTGTCAATATTTAGAATTTAGAATGAAACAAACTCCAATGCAAAACTTTGTTTAAATGCCTTAAGCAAATGTGAAATCAAAATTGAAACGTTCAGCATCATATAGAGCAGGTTCCTATCAACTTTTTTGTTAATAAAGTCAAGTGAAAATTTTAATTTACAAAAAATGAATAGGTAAAAATTGCTCTCTGAGGTTTTACAAACTAAAAGTTTTTTTCCATGCTGACACATTCGTTGCACTTTTTAATTACTCAATTTCACAGGGATCATTCAAATAAAATGCGGACACAGATAATCATCAGAATGCCAAATATAGGCCCTGATAATCGGTCAGGCCAATAATCTGTTGACCCCTAGTCTGAACACATCTGTGTAGACACATGGAGCACTGAAGCTGCTATGGAAACGTGCTTGCTCATGATACACCTACACAGTTACAGTGAACATCTCAACTCAACTGACAGGAAATGCACAGTAACAGTATTAGTGTAACTAGTAACATTAAAACTGTCCCTGTGAGTCATCATGCTTTATACCAACTTCAGGTTATGAGTTGCACCTGTTTGTCAAGTTCACATCTCTTCACCCTCCTCTAACCTCTCTCTGACCTAAACCAAAATAAACTACAATCGTGACAACTTGGTTGTAACTATAGATTCGAAAACATGGATGCTTCACACGCGTCTTAAACCCGGCAGCACATTGGATCTTTACGGTCAGCACAGTCAAACACCCGACATTAATGTCCCCAATTAAGTATCTGACAAAATGTTCTTGACTTATGGCACTGAGTAACAAACAGAATGTTTTTTTACATTACATTGGGATGCCACAGTGAAGTTGACCTTTGACCTTTTATATTCACAATGTCATCACTTCATCATTTTGTCCTGTTAAGACATTTGTGTGAAATGTTGTCATAATTAGTAAATGAACTCTGGAGTTATGGCCAAAAACATGTTTGTTTTTTTAATTATATCAAAGAAACCTTGAACTTTCACCAACAAAATCTTATCGTTCATCCTTGAATCCAAGTTGGTGTCAAAAACACAAAACACAAACTTGGACTCAAAGGATATTGCTCTTGAGATATCATTCACGAGGGATGTACATGCCATAATCCCAAAAGACTGGATGATATTGGGTTAAGTCTTTTGAGTAAACCACTTAGCAGGTGGCTCCAAAACATAGAGCTTTAGTTGTTTGCCGTTATTTAAAATTATTCCCTTCAATTAAAGTGTTTTTGATTAAGTGAGTCTGGGGTCTAATCTTAATTTGTGATAAACCTGTGGTGAAGTATAGTAGCTGGCAGAATAGCATTAAGCAACCTGTGACATAACATCAACTCACCATGCTCTCCCCCACTGCGCTGGCTGCTGCTCCTCCTGCTCAGATGTTTTCCCGTTGGCACTGTGCTGGCTTCGTTTCCTGGTGGCCTCCATGGCACCTGCACCGTTCATTTCTGCTGAAGGTTCAGATCGTCAGGTTAATAAGAGCAGTTAATCAGCAGCATGCTGTACTATGTACTATGCTGAACACTATTACAGTCCTTTTAAGACCAATGAATAATAATGTATTTGATTATGATTTAAGACAATAACTGAGTGAGTTATAAGTACAGTAATGATCATAATAATAGTTCATGTGAGAGAAAGCAAAAGAAGAAGGGAAGAGAGAGAGAGAGAGAGAGAGAGAGAGAGAGAGACAGAGAGAGAGAGAGAGAGTTCTGTCAGCAGTGCAAGAAGACAAAATCAAGACAGAGCTGCACTTGCTGACAGGAACAAAACTGAAATCAAACCAATACCGCACAAAATATTTCCCTAAAGTCAAACTCAAACATCCAAAATTTGACATCATCACCCACATAAACAAATTATTAACAGTGAGTGACACACACACACACACACACACACACACACACACACACACAGTGCTGAGGTCCATCGGTATATTTGGCTTGTATTAGAAAATGTTAAAATAGTTGTTCTCTCTACTGTTCCATGTTAAAAACAAGTGTAAAAATGTGCTTTGACAGTACTGTACTTCACAAGCCACACATTTCTGAACAGAAAATTAGATAATTGGGGAGTTAAGGTTCATGTCCATGGAGATGTGACATAACAAACATGGCCTTGAGTGGAGGTCAGTTTGATAAAGCTAGCTTATATAGCAGGTTCTAATACACTGATCATACCATATTTCTCGAGCTGCAATTAAGTTTGGCTCTCTGCAACTGCATCTCTCTCTCTCTCTCTCTCTCTCTCTCTCTCTCTCTCTCTCTTTCACACACATACACACACACACACACACACACACACACACACACCTCTGGAACAAAGGTAATACGGCTGGAAAAATAACGTGCACACTAAAGCTCGAACATTGCAACAGTAGCTAACTATGGCGTGTTAGTTGAAAAGACAAAAAGCCTGTGTTTTGTCCAACATGTCGATGCTCAGCATGTTCACAACAAATATGTGAAGTGGGAGGGGGCAGCCCACCGTTGCATAACGTCAAAAAACGAAACATTTCCGTGTTTTTTTGAATATGTGTTGAACAAAATGACTTTTAGCACTTGAACGTGCTATTTCTGTGACGAAGCAACCTTTCATAACGAGCGGCTAACGACATCTTTTAACGGTGCTACCTAAAAATACCGAGGATATGGACATTAAAAAACGTTAAAAAAACGTTTTACCGGATTGTTATTCCTGTAGAGATGCACTATGACACCGTGGCTCAACTCACCTGTAGGTTACGGACAGTCAGAGGAGCGGCAGCCTGCTTGTCTCTTCTTTCCTCCCTGGCCAGGTGCTGGTTATCATGTAACCGCTGGACAAAACTCACCGTAGCCACACAGGCTCCGCCCATAACGCCACTACTTATTAATATTCAACCAATGACATCCGTGCTAAGGCGGGCCTGGGGAGTGAACTGGCCCCTGATTGGGTAATACTAACTGGAGCCACTACCACCTGACAGACAGAGTGGTGGTTGAATGGTTTAAACGGAGTCAATAACTGGCAACATTATGAAACAGCTGTCATTATTGTCTTGTTGTGTGGTCCAATACTGGCCTTTGACATCCTATATTTTGTAACAGGCTGTTATATTACGATGATACCAATCATTAAAGAAAAACAAAAAAGACAACCTTGTCTTGGTTAACTGATAATGGTGTTTCTCCTTCAAGCATTTCATAGACAACTAATTGAATTTTGACTTTTGAATTTCGACATCATTTTTCTTGTGCTGCCTACAGATGCCATTCACGATAATTTAAACCTTTGAATCATGAGCACATTAGTTTGATTTATATATATATATATATATATATATATATATATGAGAGAGAGAGAGAGAGAGAGAGAGAGAGAGAGAGAGAGAGAGACTCCATTATTGTTTTTTGTTTTGTTTAGTTTTATTTTGGCACCTCTAGCAGGTCACCTCCTGTTTGTTTGTTTTTAATTCATTATTTATTTAATCTTTTTTTTTTTTTTTTGATAAATTTCAGGTAAATTTACCAGTTTCTTGCTGTTTTGTTTTATTTTTTTTTTATTTTTCTATTTTTCTTTGCCAATTTGCTCATGTTTGAAAGGGTTAAAATGCAAAGCCTTGAAATGCACTAACCAATCAACCAAATGTATGAGTGTGTGTCCTTTGACAGTTTCTTTACCATTTATTTTTGTTCTCTAATATTTTTTCATTCTGCCCTTCCCTATGCATTGTGATTAGGTTACATGTTACTAGCAACTAGGTAGGCTACCTGAAATAGTTACAGTACTGATTAGAAGTTTTTTTTTCTTTTCTGTAAGCTATAACATTTCAAAAGTACTGTTCATTTGTCACTGATAAATGTTGTCTGTGTGTGTGTGTGTGTGTGTGTGTGTGTGTGTGTGCCTTTGTTTTCAGGTGCATGTCCATTAACTAACCACTAGAGGGTAGCACTCAGCTGTAACAGAAACATGAAAAATATGTAGTGGCTGTACAGGCCAAAGTCATGAAACGCTCATGAAAAACTGATATCACCACCAGCAGCGCCTGTCCATGTAAGGAAAAGTGAAAGTTAAATTTTATATTTATTTCCAGCTAAAAAAAAAAAAAAAAAAAAAAAAAAATTCAGCCAATTTAGATTTGTATCATGGATCACACTGCACATAACTTGCTTTCTATGTATGATTACAGTCTATACTGAGCTCTGTTTCATACTGCTTGAAAGTCCATATAGGGAGTTAAATATCCCATCTGAATTTTCTATAACAAAACTCTTTGAAAGCCAACATTCCAAGAAATGTCACTTGATCACTATGGGAGCTCTACTGCTCCTTTTCTGACCATATTTAGTAATATAAAAAACATTTGGAGTAAAATGTATTAAACAGTTCTCTTCATTTTATATATTGTGCATAGTCATGAAAAAATATATTATGGAGACCTTTTGCAATGTTGTCTTTAAAAATGTATGGGAATCCTGGAAGAGCAGAGCATTTTCTCCAGCCAGCCTGCCATATCAAATATCAACGTCATGATGCCATGAATGGAGGCTGAGCTGCATTGGAGCCCATATTTGTGATCTTTCCGGACTTTTTTTTTTTTTTACAAACCTCTCTCAGGCAGTGTATCCACTGTTAAACATCCAAGTCAGTGTATTCAGAGTGGATTCTCAAATGCTGGATTATGGACTAAACCTGCCAAAAACAAAGAGCAGAAAAAAAGCAGAGAGAGAAAGAAAGAGAATTAAATGAGTCACTGACCGCATTTGAGTGTTATATCATATCTTATAGTCATGTGTATATATAGGCAGGCAAAGAAAAATGATGGAGAGGAAGAGAGAATCCTGTTTATTTTTATTTCCACTTTTGGAATGTGTTGAAATGTGAACAGTTGATTAGGGGTTCTTTCTCTGCACTGCTGGCTCTAATATTGGGAGAGGGGATACATTCCTGTCTCCTTTGTTGTGGATTTTTTGTGCTACGTTAGACATTCCGCCATCATAATATCCTCTTTATATAATCAGCACCAAACATACTGCTGAAAATCTTCAAGGCTCTGACTTCGCTGGTTAGAAATGCAGCCGTATGCTCACTGGACAGTAAAAGGTTTTATTTCAGAAATGTAAGCATGATATTGCTTGTTTCTTAACCTTTCAAAACTGGTTCAGCATCAGTTTTCTTGTGCTGTGTCTAGATGCTTCGCACAAAACTATTTAACAGTTTGAAACCTGAGCAAACTGGTTGGATTTCTTTCAGAAACATGAGGAAAAAGGCAATGGCCAACTTGACAAGAAATGTCCCACAAAGTGCAAGTAAAAGGTGATGAAGAAAGTGACTTGAAAAAATAGTTTTGAAAAAGGGGGGCGAACTATAGGAAAATTATCAAAAACTAGGGTAAATGTCCAGTTTTATGTTTTTTTTTAAATAATTATAATGATATATTTAAAATAATGTTACAGAAAGAAAAATCAATATTACACACACACAGACACACACGTTTGTTTTTGTTTATTTTCAGGTGATTTTCTTGTAACTTGATTAATTTCTTGCTAATTTTTGGGCCATGTTTTTTTAAGTTGCTCATTGTTTTTGAAAGAAATCCAACCGATTTTGCTTGGGTTTAAAATGGTTAAACTGGAAAAAAAAGACAAAAGAACGTGATCTTGATTTGGTTCTTTTCCAGGTCTGCTGGTTCCCTGCAGAAGAACTTCTCCTGCAGCATCATCTTGATAAAATTTCCTTTACTTTTATTCTTCTAGATCTATTAATCTCCCTCCTATTTCCCTCAGCGATTCCCCTTGTTTTTTGTTTTTCCAGCAGTTTTCTCTGTCTGCGTTCCTACAGTCCTTATTCTGTTTCTCTCTCTTTTCATTCCTATAGTCTTTGATCAGATGCCTTGTTGCTATGCCGTATCCAGACACTGTGATGTATCTGGGCCAAGCAGCAGACATCAGCG
The DNA here is from genome assembly GCF_008729295.1 of Plectropomus leopardus. Classification (NCBI taxonomy): domain Eukaryota; kingdom Metazoa; phylum Chordata; class Actinopteri; order Perciformes; family Serranidae; genus Plectropomus; species Plectropomus leopardus. Next base: position 35,754,513 of record NC_056463.1, read on the forward strand.
CTTTACAATGTGTCTGAGACAAAGAAGAGATTTTGTGCTGTTGGTACGTTCTGTTACTTTGTGGAATTTGAAGTTTGATGCAAAAAAATGTACCAATTTACTCTCAGGGAGCTCATTTCTTGAACACTTTGGTAACCTGTTTGACATTTTGGAATTTCTGTAGATGTTAAGATAACTTCCTTACTTTTTGGCCTGATTGTAAATGAGATGTAAGCTGTGCTATCTCTGTCTATTCTGTTGGGCACCAAAATGTTTTTGTTAAAGCAACATTGGCTTTTGGTTTCACACACAGGACACCGCAACAGATATCTTAACCTTTGAACGCTTTTTTAAACATGGGAAAAAAGCAATGAGTAACTTAGTATAAATCTTTTACTAATTGAAATAAGTTGATAGATTAAGAAATGTATTTTAAAAAGGCTAGGGACTATTTTTTTCATAACAATATTTTTTAAAATAATTTATGAAATTATTATGATTTTTAAGTACTTTTTCAAGCTCATGTCTGTGTTTTTTAAACTTTCTTTTTCTTTTCCTTTTTAAAATGCATATTTGCAGGAAATTTCCCTGTACTTTTTCATAATTTCTTGCTAATTTTTGGGTCATTCTTTTTTCATTGCTCATTACCGTTCTCGCTCAGGTTTTGAAAGGTTTAAAGCTGCAGTCTCTTGGCATTGATATCTGATGGCGAGGGGTGTGACAACGGGTTGGTAATTGATACCCTCAGAATTAGAACGGGCTGGTTAGAGATATTGGCCTTTTCTTGAATGTAATGGGACTAAATGGCACTTGGCTTGTGGTGCTCAAAGCACCAAAAAGATACAATTGAAAATCCAACAGCAATGTCCCTCTTCAGAAATCATGAACTGGTTACTTGGGATAATCTACAGACCTTGTTGTGAGCAGTGTCATGCAGGAACTATTTCTTTCTATCAAACTACACCCATGAATAAAAATGCACACTTCCTCCTGGGTGGTGATATGATTTGTGGGTGCAGTACAGTAGAAAAAGGTAGTTTCTATATTAAACAGCTCACAACAAGACCTGTGGATTATCTTGAGTTGTCTTTATCTCTGGAAAGAGACCTTGCTGTTGAGTTTTTCCAATGTATTTTGTTGGGTCTTTGAGTGCCATAAGTTGAGTTCCATCTAGATCCAACATATTGAAGAGAAGGCAGACAACTCTATGGCCGATATCTCCAACACTCTGCAACTCACACCAAAACAATCTAGACTGTATAAATCACACTACAAATGAGAGGAAAAAATATGTATTTTGGGTTTGGGGTGTGAACTTTCCTTTCAAATTGTGTTTTTTTTTATTTTTATTTTTTATCTTTAACCATGCCTTAACATGAAATTGCCACAAATACATATACAGTACATCTGTTTTTTTGGTCTCTTTTTCCAACATAGTTTTTAACAAACTGAATAGATTAGTACAAAAAAACATTGCCATTATTATTGTTATTGTTATTATTATTATTATTGCTGATCGTCTGCCATAATTATTGTTATTATTATTATTCTCATTTTATATGGAGGAGGGTATGTGCTCTGTGTGTGTGTGTGTGTGTGTGTGTGTGTGTGTGTGTGTATTTGTGTGATAAGTATAAAAAGAGCAGGCAGCGGTGTGTGTGTATGCAGAGCACATATGCGGGTGGGAGGGTGAGTTGCCTGACAAATCTTACCCTAATCAGCTCCCCTGGGACAGTGCATGTGTGTCTGTATGCATAACAGTGTGTGCATGTACGTAATACTCTGAATTTATGAATATTGTGTGTACATGTGCTGCTGGGATTGTGCATGCTGGTGTGTGTGGCTTTGTTGGTGTTTAAGTGTCTTATGAAGCTGGTCCATGCTGTATCAAAGCTGCAGTGCAACATGGCTTTTAAATAATTTATTGTAAATGAAAGTGAAAAATAAATGAGAGCAGATCCTCTCTCCTGTTGTCCTGATGTAAAATGTCTCCCTCCCCTCTCCTCCTTACCCTCACTGTCAGCATTGTCATCTAACATTAAAATCCATTATTTTGCTTTACATGTGTCCATGTTCCCCATATTTTAAATATAACTGGCTGCCAATGAAGTGTCTCACCTCCTCACAATAGGTGCTCACACTGAGGCTCTGCTGATCCATTCTGCTGCCATGTTTCGAATTTCAGGGGCCATTTACATAGCAACAGCTCAAGCATGAATCATTAAACTTTTGTCACGGTTTGGCCTTTCGTTCACATGATAAAAGCGTTATATGGGCCCAAAAAGCAAACTTTTGAAACCAGTTTCCAGAGTATAATTTTTTGAAAACCCTTTCTATTGCTGTGTAAACTGGCAATGCGCGGATCCTGTGAGAATGGTGAAGTCATGGTCACACTTAGCACATGCGCATTGTGTTTCAGGCAATTAGTCATTCACAAGTAGGAGGACAACAACAACAAAAGTTACCGAGCTGCGTTTGTGCTGCTGACTGTACTGAGTTTATTAACGCTGTCGGTTCTCGTGCGTGTGTTCAAGATTCATTAGCGTACTATCAGCCTACTTAAGGCTGTGTAATTACCACAACATATTAGTAGTTAGTGAATGTAATTTGTTGAAGAGAGAGCTGAATTATGCCGTTAATATGACAATATTAAACATAATCTTAATGGATGAAGAAGGTACAGAAAGTGAATAAATGGATAGACTGTTACAGAAAAACATCAAAAAAGATATAAAATAATGATACAAATAAGCAACATAACTATTATTTCCTAAAATTATTTGTATGTTTTTTTCTTTTTTTGTTTTTCATCTGAACTTGTAATTTGGTCATTTTCATAAGTTCGAATCAGTAGGGTATATTAATTCTATTATTACCAGAAAAGACTTCAGTGTAGTTAAAGAACATTCTGAACAATGGAACCACCTTACTGACAGTAACATTAATACAAGGTTATGTATCAGCTGAACCAGCAGCAACAACATTATGATATCAATCTCTTAATCCACAAAAAACTGGAGACCATGTTAACATAATAGATGGATAAATGAATACTTGAGACAATTAATTTTCATGCTCATTTGACAACAATGGCCTTCATGTTTGTAATGTCACAAAATACAACACAGGTCACATCTTGCTCTGCTTGTTCTAAAAGAAGGGCGTTCCTAGAATATATATGAAGGGGAGGTAATGTGTGTGAGATCGTGTTGACAGGATGTAACGAAACAAAAACACAGACCATCTCATGGGACCTTTTGAAAGCAGCCCAGATGGGCATCGTGATGATTCACTTCACAGTGATTTATTTAGAGAAATTCCAACAGAGAAGACCTTTAATCACAGCTCAAGGTGGTTTATGAAAAAGTGTGTCATATAAGCAGAGATGATCCTTTTTTCTTTTAATTCAGAGAACAAATGCTGTAAGATTGGTTTATCACAAAAAGGTTGATTTTACCTCTTTTGTTCTTGTTTTTGGTACTGATTAACAGTGGTTCGAATAACCAAGGTCGTGGGAGTGGACCATGTTTTTCCTGCCCTCAGCAAGTCCTGTTAGCACCAGTACAAAACCCAATGCATTTACAGTTCACTTTGTAGTGTGTTATTATGAAATAAAAGGTCAAAGGTTTAAAGGGGACCACATGTAGCATTTGCTTTTGTTCAAGAACTGACCCGGAGGCAGTGCTGAGTTCATTTCACATACCAAGGCAGCGCACACAATGAGACTGGGCAGTGGCCATTATATGGCACAAATACAGTTTTGGTCTTCACAGCTAATTTCAACATGCATGACATGTTTAAGGGCTTTGAGTGACAGGCTGTTTGCTGATGGAGTCCTCCGCTTCTCTGTCAGATCCAGCCCTCGCTCCGCCACAGACTCTTGCCCAAATTTGGTCACTTCTGGCTCCAAATAAACAAAATGGCAACAGTTGAAAAGCCAAACTTGAGGCTTCATAACAGGAGTCCACATACCAATGAATGATGTCATGGTAGCTACGTCCTGGTACGTTACATTCTATGGATATAACTAGAGACAGACTGTTAGAGAATATTTATTTCTATAGTTCTTCTGTAGAGTATATATTTTCCTTTATGGCAACTGAAAACATACATTTCTGAGGTGGTAAAAATGTAACTTTAAATGCACACTTACAGTATGTTGACTGCAATGGCTGTTATTAAAAAATATTTCTATCTGAATCTGTTTCTTTTTTTTTTAAATAAATTTACATTCTGTGAATTTGCTATAAAACATTGTCCACATTCTTCACATTTCAGCAGTTACAGCAACTTCAGCAGGCGCAGTCAGCAGACTAAGCTGGACCAGACTGGTGTGTGCATGTGTGTCTGTGTGTGTGTGTGTGTGTGTGTGTGTGTGTGTACATGGATGTGCATGTGTGAGTCTGCATCAGATTAATTTGCACAATAATCACAATATTTTAATTAGGAGTATTAAACCTCTTCATCCAAATCCCCTCTCTGTGTAAAAGCGTAAGACATGATCATCTTCAGATGTTTGCGTATGTCTGTGCGAGCATGTTGCAGATCATGCCTTTGTAAGCCAGCGTGTGTGTGTTCTTCTGAGACTGCTCTGTTTGCGTGTGTTTCTGCAAGCATATTGTAAGTGTGTCTGTTTCTGTGTGCAATTCTCTGTGTTGTGACGTATGTGTGTGTGTATGTGTGTGTGTTTAGTCTGTGAGATGCGTCAGTAACTGGGGCAGAACTGATTGTTGCTGATGGCTGTAGGCAAGCGCAGACCTACATTCTGCTCTGCCATGAAGAGGAGGAGGAGGAGGAGGAGGAGGAGGAGGAGGAGGCGTGCAGTAGGGTAATAAAAATTGGGGTCTCTCCTGTCAAGAGCTTCCCAATCTTTGTTTCCTTCTCTCTCCTCTATCCTCTGTGCATCTGTGCATTCTGTCTGTTCTGACACTTGACAGACACAGAGGCTTACTCAGCACACAGAGAGGAAGTGACTCTGGAAATGAGGGAGAAACAGCGTGATCAAAGAAAAAAAGGGAGAGAGAATGTAAGATGAAATCAGATGAATGAAATAGATGGAGGGGTGAAGTCAGAAAATAGTGCACCACTCTTAATATTCTTTTATTTGTTTTCCAGCATCCCAGGATTATGGACATTAGGGACAAATGAAGATTCATGAATATATGAGAAACAGTACAGAGAGATAACCACACCTCAGAGTGTGTTTTTACTTTACTGTGCTATTTTCTCTGCACAGATCTTTTTATTTTGCTTTTTAAAGTTTTTTTTCTTCTTAGACTTAGTAGATTTTTATTTCAGGCAGTGTAGAAAGGGCTCTGTCAGCACCTAGACCTTTTTTGTTTAATTATAGAATGGTAGTGCTTCATTTCATAGTTGAGAGACACTGAAGGGGATTTCATAAAGATTTATTTTTTAATTGCCTGAAGTATTTTCTTAGGAATTTTCCTGAAAAAAAAACTAAAAAACTATCCAGAACGTTAATGGAATTCAGTTCTGAGATAGTTAATTCAGTTTGTGTGGATAGTTTAAATCTATAATAATCTAAACAAGTCATCTTGTATTTCCTGTTGGAATGTTTTGTAGTATTTGTGAATATTTGTGACATCAGTTGACAGGAAGTAAACATAGACCCAGGCTGTTGTCTAGCAGTGCAATTCCACTGAAATGGTCAATGGAGCTCAGAAGGACGAGTTCACCTCACTAGCTCTAAAAAACTGCCGAAACCTCAAACTTTAAAGTGATAGTTGTGGATTTTTGAAGTGCGGCTGTATGAGATACTTATGTATAGTCAGTGTATTGTATACAGTAGTTGGCGGTCGGGGCCCTCCCGGTTTGCAGAGACAAATGGGGCGTGCATCCCACAGCTCAGCATTACCCTGATGTATAGAGAGGTTGATACCAAAACATGTTTTAGCCAATTTAAAAACAATATCCGAATAAGGTGTCAATGTAGTGAGAGTGTTTTCAACGTGAAGTTTAGTTTCAGTCTGATCGTGTAACAGCCGTTAACAGCACTTACTGCCCCAAACAGTCTAAGTTTAAGTTTTAGGCCACGTTTAGACAAGAACGGCCCTTCTAATAACAAAAAAATATATATATATATTAGTAGGGCAATTTCTTTTTAAATTGCAAAGGAACAACTTAAAAGTCTTTCCTTTGCAATTTAAAAAGAAAAATCATATGATAACACGGTGAAAACGATCCTTGTGTAAACAGATCCACAAAAACAACCAAAAACACTGAAGTATGCATGCCAGGCCAGTAGTTGCAGGTGTAACTTTGTAATGACACACCCATGAAGGACACCATGCGCCTGCGCCTAAAGGCATTCTTCTGCAGGGCGGTGAGTTTATACAAACATCAAAACAATAATGAAGGCAGGCACGAGAACCAACAGGTCAATAAAGTCAGTAGAGTCGCAGCACAAACACGGCTTTGTAGTCTGTCATTGTTATTGTTGTTGTCCTCCTTCTCAAGTATAGCCATTTGTGTAAAACATAATGCGCACAAAGTGCGGCCATGACTTCACCGTTCTCATAGGATCCACACATTGCCAGTTTACACAGTGACAACAAACCACAAACCAAGTGAGTACTTGACAAATAATTGGTAATTAAGATGGTCCAACATCCTGGGAACCGTTCATTGTAAACTTTTTTACCCTTTGGTGAAGCTAGGCAAGTAAAACACTGAGTTAACATTAGTAAAAGATTGTGGTTATGGTTAATACAAAAGAAAACCTTAACTACAGATCTGCCACAGGATGCAAACTAAGGTCTCCTGAGAGAAGGGTGGACAAACTACACACCCATCTACCTGCTCAACCCCCCCTGACTCTCAGCCTCCCTACATGAAGGGCACGTTCCTCTCTGCACTGGCACTGAATGTTGGCACTGGATGTAAACCATAAGGTGTGATTCCTATAATAGCATACTGGGATGTGAATGGAATCACCAGCTGCTCCTTTTTATTTGTCTCGTGTGTTCATGTTGTGTCTGCCTCCTGTATCAGCATGTTAGATTATTTAGTATTATTTATTCATTCTTTATTTTTTGCTCTATCAACAGTGAAACCAAAGTTGTGACTATTCAGTAACCAGCCAAAGTCACATACATGGCTTTAATTAACATATCCTATCAGCTCTTCGCCATTAAATTGTAGCAAGGGTCACTGACAGTTTTAGTTCCTCTTTTGCCAAAACAAAACCAAAAGTTCTCTTTCTTTGAGAGACCTTCCAGTTGATGATAAAACAGCAACCTGCCCGATGACGCCCAAACGAGCTCACATGTTGCCAGGCACTGCTTTGTTGAGAACTGCTCACATCTGCTTTCAGTCGGCAGCATCAGTTGCTCAAGTTCTGCTGCCGCTTCCTCTCAAAAGAAGTGTATAGTCAGCAGATTTCACGGTCAGCTGACATCTGACCCTTGACCTTGCCCAGGGTCCACCACAACACAGAGCTGGAAGCTGCTTTCACTCCAAACTCATTGAGTCACAACATGAATTCTAAAAATATATACTCACCACAGAAGAACTATATCTGAACTGTAAAATCTGACAAGTTGATTTTACTTAAAATAATTTTGGAAACAATTGCCTTGAAAAATATAAGAAATTATGACTTTTTATCCTGATTTCTGTTCACTGTATATCTTAAAGTTAAGTTTACTTTAAATTCATCTGTTTTACCTAATTTTGTGAAGTTGTTGCAACTTAAAAACGAACGTTGAAATTATCTTGTTCTTTAGTGTAAGCAACTTTAGTAAATCAAGTTAGTCTGGCTTAACTGAATCATCACAAAGAATTTTGCAAATGAAGTTCTGTTTTGTCAACATGTTTTAAGAAAATGCAAATATGATTGACTAGTCTGCAACCAGCAGAATCCATATATATAGAAACAACAAATTTTTGTAAACATAGCTTAATTTTAAGTAAACTTAACAATCAGATATAAAGTAAACATAAATTAAGACTTACTTACTTACTTTATTTTATTAAGGCCAAGATTTCCTCCATTTATTTATTTATTTTTTTAGTAAAATCTACTTGTCAGATTTTACAGTGTGTGATGTTTCTAATGGTTATTTTATATTTAAAAAAAGTAGGGAAAAAATAAACAACTATCTATGATGCACATCATAATCTATGTTTGTCAATAAACCTTTAAGGTAAGTAATGTGGTGGTAAATATGGAAAAAAATTAATTAAATACATTTATTTATATATTTAAGACATTATCAGTAATGACTGACATTGGTATAGATTTCAAAAACTTAAAGCTTGTGACAGTAACATTTGAAGTCATTTACAGACTTTTATGTATCCAAATTATGTGAGGGGACTGCAGTCAGTGGTTCAAAATGACAAGCTGAAGCTTCCTCTGTGCTGGATGTGACTCAGCCTCTTTGTATTTTACATCTGTCTCTTAAAACAGAAACATGTTCATGCTACGCCGACTCCATACAGGTCCAGCTTTGTCATCTGTGATTCACTGCGACAACTGAATCATCTTATATGCTAATTATTTTTAGGGTATGTACAAATACCCTTTGAAAACCCACTGTCCTTATCTTCTGCACAATTTTACCACACACATTTTAAGGCACAGGGGAAAATGTTTCCCTTTTCTTAATTTATTTCTCATGCTTTAGTGTTGTAACTATCAGCAGGTTCAGATGGTCCAGATTTTTTGCTCAAATACAGGTTAAGAAAGCAACAGATAGCCATTTAATGCAAAAATGTTTTTTTTAAAAAGCCTGTATTTTATGCCCTGGAAATGATTGTAAGACAGAGAGTTTGACTCTGAAATAGTCAAAGAGTTCACTTGATACCTTGGACTGAGAGAGCACTAATAAGCTGACTGATCACTTAAAATAAATGTCAGCATTGAGAATGAGAGTGGATTAAATGACAGCCTACTAAAGGAGTGAATGAGAACTTTGGGCTCACTTTAGTTGGTTTATTTTATTCAGCATTTCCACCATGTACAATGTGTATCCACTAAGACTTCAGCGCCCCTCCACAGCAGGCAAACAGCAAAAATTCCAGATATACTGATGATCCTTTCTTAGTGTAAATGTTAGTTGTATGAGGGGGGATTCTGTGATTTTAATCTATGCTGTCCATTGTCGGTCTGCAACCCTTTCAGTGTTCATTTTATTCTAACTGCTAGAGCCAAATTGGTGTCTGGAATTCAGTTATTACTGCTACTAGCTGTAATTTATCACTGGACCCCCATGTGTCAATGGTTCTTTGCATCAAACTATGATGCTCTAGGTAACCCTCTTGTGTCAGTTTGGGATGTCAGTTTCCACTCAATGCATAATGCTTTTTCAAAATAAACTTCAGTTTCATAAAGAAATGTACATTTTCTTCTTGTTACATACAATTAACTCAAAGTGGCATATATTTACTTTGTTTCGGCAACAGAACTACTTGCTCATGGTTTAGAAGAAAATCAGGAATTGGTTAAAATAATTTTGTTTGTTCCAACACATGAGATGAGACATTGCATAGTTAAATTAACTGAATGCTAGCTTTTGGTTACTCACAAGACACAAACATTGGTCTCCAGGGTCAAAGTCCAATGTTTGCTTGACCCTTCCAAAACCGCTCCCCTCTGCTCTACATCGACTTTATCGCTCTTTACACATTTTCAGTTGCTTGAACACAAAAAGGGTGCTCTTCGGGGCATTGGTTTTAGGCAACTGAGGGTCAGGACCAAGTGGCTACAGTTTAGTATTTAGTTAGTGTGAAGAAATGCCTGTTGTACAGAAAATGGAAGTCCTATTGTTCAAAGTGTAAACTGGTCAGAGAGAGCTAAATAGCAAGAGGTTAACAAGTGAAAAAAAAAATGAACCAGGATTTTCATTTGTATGAAGGGAAACAGACAGGACTGTTTGCCCCTTCAGTAGCTGCATGTGAGATACCTTCAAATAGAAAGTAGGTCCATAGTAAGGAATGCAGTAAAACCTTGTCAAATTGATTTAACCTGTCTGGAATCTGTCACTTTACCATACACAGCTGTTAATACAGCCACTCTGTTTTCATGACTCTTTGAAGTGTGCTTTCAGGAAAGGCCTTGTGGGAGATAATGAGACCCGAAGGAGGATATTGTTGCCACTGAACACGTGCTCCTCAGTTTTCTGCCAAGTCTGAGGGAACCGGTAAATCTGCTGGGTTTTACGGTGGCCAGAGAGTGTGTGAGCCAACTGTGTAGAGGACACACTTTCACGCTTAGGAACAGCAAAGAAAAGACAAAAAAGCACTGGCTATGTGATATGGATTACATCCTTCCTTCTGTCAAGGTTACAACAGAGGACCATCATACCCAAGTTAATGCTCGCAAACATATAGAGTGCACATATGGTACACACACACACACACACACACACACACACACACAAACTAGAGATGCCCACATGGGAGTGTCCTTTCCAGTAACCATATGAGGTCTCTCTCAGGATGCTGAAAATTTGGCATGAGGTTTGAGCATGTTTGTTTGTGTAAATAACATTGTGTGTTGTATGAAATTTGAGATTCAAGTTGGATTTTTGGAATTCTTCCATTTATTCTGAGTCGAGTTAATAACTTCTGGGGTTCCTTCAGCTTGCCTCAAAGGCCTTTCCAATGAAAATGTAACATTAAGACACCACGTTCTGAAATCATCATGAGGCTCTCATGTGACAATAACATCTTACTGCCTGAGTCTGATACAAGAAAAGGATCCTATCCACCACTATCTATTCCTGTCTCATTTCCCAGCACTTCTCCCTGACATGATTCATGAGTGGTCACAGAAATATCCAGGGCACTGTGACCTTTGACCTTTGAAGCATCACTCTGCTTGCTTACAGTATCATATTACTTAAATACTCCAAGTTATGGATCTATAAAGAGAACTGGATACAGGGTTGGAGCGCCTGGTCCTTCTTATGAAGCCAAAAATGTTTGCCTTCCAGGGTGTAAAATTACCTGCATCTTCCGCATTTTTATACCCACAGAACAGGTGCAGGAAAGACTTATGGCAGCCAAGTGGCCAACTTCAAATTTAGCTTTCCACTAACTTGAATGGGGATGAAGTTATTTGACTTATTAGACTTTTATTGTACCAAACTGATAAAATCTTTTTTACTGGGGTTGTGATACTCAAACAATGGATTTACAGATACCTCTTTTTTAAATGTATGTCTAATAGCAAAAAAAGTCTTTTGGTGTTTTTAAAATTAGTCTGACTGACTCCCTGGGGGCCTGTTCTGAGTACAATACTTTTTGCATTGGTCTATGGATGTAAAATATGTGGCGGATTCATCTTTTTATCTTTGTTTTACCTAAGCCAAACATAAGGAAAGACACTGGAACAGATCCATATTAGAAAAGCCCCAAGATGAAATCAAACAAAAGATCTGCACACTGTATTAAAAGCTACCAGTAATTTTTTAATTGTGCAACTTTTCGATCTAACAGAGATCTTCACAAAGCAAAGATCACAAAGCAGAGCAAGCAATATAAAGACACAAGCACGTTTATCTCAGGTGATTGTGATCTGCTTGATTGTGAGTCAATCCGCTCTCAGGTTGAATCAATCAGACTGGGCCAGTCAGAGCAGAGTTGACTGGCACTTTCTGATACTCTCGCTTGTCTCCATGAAAAGAAACCAAAAACAACAAAAAATACTATACTGAATACAGCACATCAAAACGGACATCAACTATCTATCACAAACCATAAAAAAATATAAAAATGTATGGAAAAAGTATTTAAAAAATGAAGAAATAGGGGGAAAATAAAGAAAAAAAATAACTGATTACTTTCCCATGCAGGTTTGAGAGATACCATCAACTCCACAATCTCAACGCATGCAAGAACTGCCTCAGAAAAAAAAAATGTTTTTAGCTGATTGAGGCTTTTACAGAATTGAAGTTTCTATGCTACAAGCATGGTGATATTAACAAGAGTTAGTATTCATCTAGGTCTTCTTTGTACTGCTCTTAGTCTGGCCCCTCCCCTGGCACTACTTTGCCTTGGGAGCTCCCAGAATCACCTAGACAACACAGTTCCCAGAATCACAGGGACACTCAAACCCCTCCACAACGTTAAGGTGGCGGTTCTCGGAGGGGTTATTATATTACACTATATTTTATTATATTATATTATATTGTGGAAGTAGTAGGAGGAGTAGTAATATTAGTATTACTGGTATTTGTATTATCATTGCTAACACCTCTGTGTATTATTATTATTATTATTATTATTGTTATTATTGTGCATATATATAATCATTTAACATACTGCTTTACATTTTGCAAACTGCTGTTAAGACTTATATATACATTATTATATTAGATATATTATATTATATTATATTATATTATATTATATTATATTATATTATATATTATATTATAGGGAGGAAGAGAGAGAAAAAGAAAGCGTGCAGGGGGTTGGGCAGGTGAGGTGGGTCCTTGATCAGCCTCTGGTGGATCTTAAAGTTTTTGAGGTCCAACAGGGCCTGGAGAAAACAACAAAAAGTTTCAACCTCAGATGTTCTATGTTGGCAGCAGTGGTCTCGCAGAATCTGCAGGTGGAGGCGGTGGCTGCAGGTTGCTGACAGAGGCTATCTGCGAGAATCTGCAGGTGGAGGCGGCTGCAGATTGCAGGCAGGGGCTGTAGGTGGAGGTAAAATGGTAGCTGTCTACCAGAATCTGCAGGTGGAGGGAGCAGCTGCAGGTTGCAGGGAGGCTACAGGTGACCGTTTGGCCATAGCTGTCTGTCAGAACCTGAAGGTGGAGGCGGCACCTGCATGTTACTGACAGAGGCTATCTGCGAGAATCTGCAGGTGGAGGCGGCTGCAGATTGCAGGCAGGGGCTGTAGGCGGAGTTTTGGCCACAGATTTCTTCCAGAACCTTCGGGTGAAGGCGGCAGCTTCAGGTTGCTGGCAGATGCTGTAGGTGGAGGTAAAATGGCAGCTGTCTGCCAGAATCTGCAGGTGGCTGGCACAGGCTGCAGGTGGGGTTATGGCCAAAATGTCAGTCAGAACCTGAAGGTGGAGGAGGCAACTGCAGGCTGCTGGCAGAGGCTGTAGGTGGCAGTTTGAAGATAGCACCATTTAAAAAGTTACGGTGGCTGATAAAGGCTCAGGTGGAGGCGCCAGCTGCAGGGTGCTAGCAGAGGCAGTGGGTGGTGGTTTGAAGATAGTACGATAAAAAAATAGGGTGACTACAAGGCAGTGGTAAATCAAGGTTTGGTGGCCTCCACTTGCAGAATCTGCAAGTGGAGGCGGCAGCTGCAGGTTGCTGGCAGAGGCTGTAAGTGGAGTTTTGGCAGCAGTGGTCTGCTAGCTGTGGAGGCGGCAGCTGCAGTTGCTGGCAGAGGCTGTAAGTGAGTTTTCTGCTAGAACCTGCAGGTGGAGGCAGCCTGGTGGCAGTGGTCTGTGCTGCAGGTTGCTGGCAGAGACAGTAGGTGGCAGAGACAGTAGGTGGAGGTTTGAAGATGGCACTGTTCAAAAAGTTAAGGTGGCCATGAGAGGCTCTTGGTTTCAGTGGAGCAGGACACTTTAGAGGTGGTAAATGAAGGTTTGGTATCAGCTGTCTGCCAGAATCTGCAGGTGGAGGCGATGGCTGCTGGCAGAGGCTGTAGCTGGCGAAGTTTAAACCTGAATGTGGCCGTTAGTGGCTACTGTGGATGTTGGGGCAGGAGACCAGAGACAGCAGGTGAATGCTCAGGCAGCAATTGGGTGGCTGCTGGCAGAGGGTGGAGGCAGTAGATGACTTGGATAGGGTTGTCTCTGCAGCAGAGTGACGAAGGCGGAGAGGTCTTGCAGGACACAGCTACTACTCAGCTTAAACTATAACACTTAACTTAAAACTACAATACTTAACACCATTAACTTAACACTATAATACTTAAATTGAAACTATAATGCTTAACTTAACGTGACAATATTATTTACATATTTATATATTTGAGCTTAAGTAAGAAACGTTTATTTCTTAGCTCGTTTATGAGGCGGTGTCCGGGGCTTTGGTTCACCTGAAATGTCCACGTCATACGGGGGGGGGTGGTCCCCAGCCCCGTATGACACGTCCACACAAACCAGTCCATCCTTACTGACTGATTCAGTGAACATTGGACGCTCCAGACGCTCCCACAGCCGCTGCTTGGTCGGCCATTCTTGTACCTGAGAGGAGCAGAGGAAACACAAATTAAGGCATAACGATGCGTGTCATTAAAAAGCTAATATAATCATAATTGAAGCAGATTATCTGATTTTAAAAGTCAGGATGTTGACAGCATACCTCAGCATGCCATCCACAACTTCGTGGTAGATCCTCTGGTACTCCTCAACAGACCGGTTGTGGATCACCAGAGGGGCGTCGTCAGGCGGCGAAGCAGTGGAGGGCTGGGGGCCCAGGGCCACATCAGAGCATGCCAGCAGGTCCTCAGGCGGGATGGTGGCAGAGGGCCTGGGGACCAAATTCAAAAGAGAGGCAAAGTCACCAGCTGAGGTGGAGGGCTCGGGAGTAGAAACTAAACTGACCACCTCAGGAGTCTCAGAAGACTCGGAAGGACGAGCCACAAAGCTCCACTTCCTCCTCTGGGGAGGGGGTGCAGCAGAAGCAAAGGGCTGGTGCTTCAGCTCAGAAGTCCGAACCTGGGGAAGGTCAAAAACAGACAAGAGGATGTCAGACTACAGTGAGTTCATTCATTACACAGATAACACTGAGAACAATGTAGGACAAAAACATTTTTTCTATCCAAAATATAAAATCAGATATCTTACCTGGTCACCGCTGCAGCACAGACACAATCTGCGGGTGGCAGGCCCCCTGGGTCTCTCAGACCTGCGTGCAGGCACTCTGCAGTAGTCGTGGTCTCGCAGGAAGAACGACTATAATACACACTCATGTCAGAATGACGCACAGTACACTATAAAAACCCATGCTATGGTATTTCAGTTTGAAGACATAATTATCAAGTAGAAATATTTAGCATATATGAGTAACCATTTATTTACAAATCCCTAGCCAATAGTCTTTATTAAATCTGATGCATTTTGAATAATTTCACATGAATTAATAAAATCATTCAATTCAAATTAAAATCACTCTTTTGCTTTTTTCTTTTCCTTTACCTGCCTATTTGTCATCTGCACACAAAGCACTTATTCTTTCCTGATACATAATTTCTACATGCAAAACCGAATGACAAAATAGACTCAATTTGAAACAAAAAAATATGGACGTTTTTATTTTTCTTAAATTCTGTTCACTGAATTAAAATAAAAACATGTTAATTTAAATCAATAAAATTGATGCAAACTGTGGCAGCAATTTCAAAGTTTTTTTAGTGGGTGTTATTTTTTACTGTGTAAATACAACTGACTTGCATAATATGTTGTGCATATCTATAATAGTAGCCTGCCGCAAGTTTACATTTATTTTACCATGAAATGTTATTGTATACAATAAAGTAAGACTGTTATATTTTCTGTCATGGAGTATATCACTTCACAGCTAAAAGAAAATAAAGCAGACTCGCTGCCAGTTGCAGTGACTTATTTTGATTGCAGAATTTATTTTTTTTTTTTTGGTCTAAATGATTGTCATTATTAGTACTTATAAAGCATTGAATATTAAAATGTGATTAATCAAAATCAGTTAAATATAAACATTAGGGCTTTTTTTTATTGAGAAAACCCACAGTTGTTATGTTTACTTGTATTTGTTAACAGGGCAGACCTGCCACATCCAACATGGGGCAACGTATGGCCAATACAATCATTGCAGCATCTATGTATTTATGTCTATGTTTGAAACTGTCTGAGTATAATTTGAAAGGCAGCCATTTGATTGCTATATTTAGCTACTTTCTTTTTTTTATTTAGGTAAATTTATCTTCTTGCAATTTATGCATTTTTAATTAATTATTTTTTTTATTAATATAAGACGAGTACTCATTTTTACTTCAGTAGCATATGTTTTGTTTACTAAGTGACAAGGGGAGTGGGGGTAGTATGAAAGCAAACAAAACAATATATATATATATATATTATCTAATGTGAAAATGTAGCCTGCACACCTGACTGCCTCCTCACTCACAGTGTCTGAACAGCAAGGCCTAATTTGGGGTTTCTGCAAATATTTGAGCCATATGGGCCCACTGCAACCTCACCTGGGCTTACTGTTTTACAAACTGCACGTGGAATGTTTACTATTTATATTTGACCATCTCTGAGTTGCCTACATCTAACTATGTTAAGTTTTGTCTCTTTTACTTTGCTCCAGAACACTTTAAATGCACATCAAAATTCAATTTTAATGTAATTAGCCATATTCTGTGTACCATCACTGAGCATGTGTAGGTTCACTGCAAAGTTGTGTATCTATTTTATTCCTCTTTTTGAGTTTGTTAAATATTTGTATTCATCACATAGCAGCTGGGTCGATATGTGCGTCTGCACATTGACAGAAGCGCTGTGCGCATTTTACGCACGTGGCGCATCACCTGTTACTTCATCAATTAGATCTATTTACATCGATAGCAGGATCGATGAGGATCTAACGGTAAGCGACCTTCAATGATTTCTACATGTCAAGCTGTTTTGCCCCTGATTTCTGGTTTACTTAGTGGAAAAAAAAAAACGTTTTCAGGATGAGTCCTGCTCCAGCGAAGCGGTCGGGACGTTCTTGTTATAATTTTCAAAAAAGTACATTTTCCCAGAGTATATATTTTTTTCTGCACCACCCAGGCAATTATAATATTTTCTAATGGTGCTGCTTACACAAAGTGTGCGTGGAACCACACCATTCAAGATGTTTGTGTTAGCAGCGATAACATTAAATGAGAAAAGTTGATCTACAGTATAATAAATATTTTAATAGAGATAATACAGAATGCCTTAGAGTCTTACTGCATTGTTTTGCCTCATATTTACCTAAACTTAGTGTTTTCCTGTAAATAAATAAATAGATTTCCAAAGTAAGTTGATGCAGAAAACTAATATATGTTCACTCTCATTATTGAAACAAAATGACACCCTTTTCTGCATCACTGTATGCGCATTAAAATAAACAAATGAATGAATATGTCAGCAAATAAAAGATGTGCTACTGTATGTGACTTTATTATTTTATTAACAGCTAGAAAACGCATTTTCTGCAGAATATGCATGTGAATGCTTAAAGCTAAAATGAATTCAGAATTGTGGCTGAAAATAGAGAAATATATGACAAAATGAAAAAGAAATGGCCAAAATTAAAGCTGAACTGCTTTAAAGAAACGAAAAAGTGTCAGAGGAAGAAAATTAAGTTAATTGAAAAAGTAAAAAAAATAATAATAACAATACTGTGAGGCATAAGATGTAGAAAAAAAAGAGAGGCATAAATGTCCTTGAAGAGCATCACATTTTGACATTTGAATGGTTTCTGTATGAAAGTATGCAAAGGTAATAGTTGATCAAAAATGGACTGGAAAATACTACTTGTATTATTATTATTAATATTATCATTATTGTTGTTGTTGTTGTTGTTATTGTTATTATTATGATTAGTAGTAGTAACAGTAGCACTAGTAGTAGAAGTAGTAGCAGTAGCAGCAGTAGCAGTTGTTGTAGTAGAAATAGTAGTAGTAAAAGTAGTACAACTAAAGTGAACATTCAAGATGCAATAATGTTTTAAAGAAAACATTTTAATCTAATGTTCAAAGAATGTTTTAAGGATGTTTATTATTTCAAATAATGTCCCTATGAAGTTAAACGCTGACTAAGATGCTATGTTATGAGAGATGACAGAGAGGTGACAGAACAATGTTATTTTTATGAAACATTCCCACAATGTTACATAAGAAAAAAGGAAGAACAAGAATCAAAAAATAAAACTTTTTTTTACTGTTTATCGAAAATGTCAACCTAACTTCAAGAAGAACGTTTTGGGAACTTAAAGAAAACTTACCGCTGAAAACATGACTAAAACATTGCATTGTTGCATTGCACCATTGTCAGAACATTTTTTGAACCAAAAATTGCTAGCTGGGTCCCCTCTTCAGAGCCAGTGCCAGCTGTGGACTTGTGGGCTTAGGTTTAGTACATTGCAGGTTTTGTGACATAACTGTTCTATATTAGAAACATCTTGTCCAGTGAGTGGAACTGTAACATTCTGCAGTCCTCCAAACACAGCTCCTGCCAAAACTCTGTTTGCATTTGAGGGGATTTAGGAGAACTTAGCTTTCTTCTCATACTGATACAGGAAATAGTGGAAATAGCTGACATGAGCTAATGGCTGTCTCACAAAAAAAAAGCTTACCACAACAATTTCAACTGGGGAATCAAGACTTTTGTGCTACTACTATAGTTTTGAAGAAACAAAGTACTATATGTAAGTCATTTCTTTATGGACCCCAAAGAGCTCTCTCTTAGGTGTCCTAAGGGTCCCCGCACCTATGGTTAAGAACTGCTGAGCTAGACCCTTAGATCATAGTAGACCCATTTCCACTGCAGAAACTCAAGGTAGTTTTACAGGGTCTTGCCTGTTGGTGTGTGTCTCCACCGCAAGAGGACATTTTTTTTTTTTTTTGCCCCGAGGGAGGGGGTTAGAATGGATTCTCACTACAACACATTCTCACTCCAAGCTTGTCACATTGTGCTGCTCTGTCAGGACCTTCCACGTCAATTATGTTTTAGGTATCCTTGTGCATCAGCTGTTTACGTTCTGGAATGCTGATGATGTCAACAAATGCATGTGGTGGGATGACATCAAGTTGGGGTGACGCAGTGCAGCCCATTACCATTTTGTTAACATGTGCGCATGTGGTGGGATAAAGCAGCACGGTCCCTGTGTTCACACAATAGTACCGACTGTCGCGATGGTTGGAATTAGGCACCAAAGTCACAGACCCACAAACCTTGTTTGCTGATGCTTATATCTTGTGCAAAACGGTCTTGCCTGCTGTTTAATTGGTTAATTGTTTATATCCTGTCATGTCGAATAACATGCGAACCACTTGGCTTATTTCATTTCATTTATGTTTTAATTCATGCTTTTAATTGTTTGCAGGCTTTCATGTATTTCTGTTTGAGTGGTTATCTCAACACCTAGTTGAAAATTAGCCAAGGGCTAACACTGGCACATTTACAGCAAAGTTTATTAATGTGCATTGTCCCTTTAGAAATAAAATCAAGAATTAAATAAATAGGTAAATAAAATATTTTCAAACTCTGCTGCTGTTTTTTCCCCTTTTTCAGACCCCCCCTACAAAGCCCAGCTCAACAGATTTCAGTCAAAACAGAGTGAAACTAGCTGTGCGAGTTTACTGCGTTGCATCCCAACCTGCTGTCATAATTTGACGTAGCTTATGTTCTGTATTAGTAAGCCAAATAAATGATAGGAAATCAATCCCACCACGTTTTAAGGAAGTTTCATGTATATTATTTTAAAATAACAGCCCAGCTAGCAGGGAACAAGCACACAATGCTGGGTAATGTTAGCTAAAAGTTGAAATAATGTTTTAAAGAAAACGTTTTTATTCTAAAGGTCAGAGAACGTTTTAAGGATGTTTATCATTTCAAATAATGTCCCTATAAGGTTAAATGCTGACTAAGAAGTAACTGCAACATTCTGAAGATGTTTTGGTGATGTTGAGAGGTTACAGATCATAGAATGAAAAAAGATATTTTTTAACATTTGTTGATGCTTATAGAGAATGTTACCAAAACTTTAAAAAGAACATTCTGGGAACTTCTTAAAACATACCGCTGAAAACTTTACTAAACAGTGCAGCAGTTGCACTGTACCATTCTCAGAACCAAAAATTGCTAACTGGGAGTCCTTGTAGGTCACTAAAAGGTTATGAAAGTTATACTATTAAAAAAATGAATCAGGGTCATCAGGACGCACTCCCACACACATGCACATACTCTTCTGGTAGCTAGATCTATTTGACATTAACCCCCTGCTGAATTTTAACTGGTGGTCTACGGGGTGTGTGTGTATGCTGTGTCTGTGCGTGCGTGCGGCCATGTGACAGGCCGTCCAGAGTGGTCCAGCCTCCTTTTTTTGACTCCTTTGCAGTTGCATGGATCGTATTACTGGCTGCTCTCCCCGCACCGCTGAGCCCACCACCTCTGCACCAATCACAGCCTGCCTTTACCTACGCGCACATGCATGCACGAACGCACAGACACAGACCCTGACATACACACACACACGGCGATCCACCGCTCCGGTTCTCCGCTGCCTTCACATGCGTCCCCACCGACTCCGCGTAGCGCTGGCTGCGCCAAGAAGAGCGGTCGTCCCGGTGGCATCTGAACGTCTCACCGCCTGACTGACCCAGAGCCGGGGAGAGAGAGAGACAGATAGAGAGAGAGAAAGAGAGAGAGACCATCTTTCCTCTCTCACAACCCATCTCCCTTTCGCTTGGAAGAGACCGCAGCAAGCTATTTCTTTCGGCATCTTTTCTTTTTTCCCCCACTTCCCTCCCTCCTCCTGTTCTTGCTGCATCCCTCCGTTAGTGTCGGTCTCCCGGTTTGAAGGAGAAACCGGAGAGCCCGGTCGTGATTTTGTGGAAATATATTTTTCATCTTCTTTTTTTCCTGCTGAGTGTTGGTAGCGCGCAGTTGGTGCGCGCTTCTGTAAATTCCGGTGAATGGTGGATTTGGCAAACATGGAGACCGTGGAGAAGGAATGCGGGGCCCTCGGGGGTCTATTCCAGGCGATTGTCAACGACATGAAGGTAAATAAAAGCTGGCTTTTACGTTTCACTGGATGTGTGATCGCGCTTAAACACATGTGCTTTCCTCCCTGCAGTCCAAATCATGTTGAAATAATATCAGGACACACACCTTGATATTTTGTTTTTAGCTTTTCAATACTGAGTTAAAGTGAGCGTTTTACTGAGTGATGCTGCGGCCCGATGGGTTGTTGGTGCGACCCCCCCCCCCCGTCCCCAGAATATTGGCTGCGCATGTAAACGCCAAGGCATCGGACATTCTTCTGATCCTCACCCACGTTTCTTTACAAACACCCCTAACACACACTAAAAACAGTTATTTCGCTTTTCCTCCCTGTGCGTTGGGCACATTTTGCCATGTTACGCATTTATTGTGTGTTGTGTGTGCTGCATGTATGAGCGCCGTGACTCTCAGGAAAGCTCTGTGTCCGTTGCCTAAATGAACTCCATTCACCTCGATGGGTTTGTGGGGCACATTGGAGAGGCCTTTAAAATGGAATTTGTGTCCGGTAATGGACCCACACACTAACAACGTTGGCACATTCCGTTACATGTGAAACCTAGGTGGGTAATTACATGCGATGCTTCATCATCATCACCGTCGTCAAGCCTGGGTCTGAGAATCCGGAGGCTACATGCATGACTGCTGCATGTTCGGCCCGTCCTTCTCGCCTTTTTTTCAGTGCGTGTCCATGAGAGTGCAGCGTCATTGATTTTGTGTCAGGCTGATCTGGCAGGAAAACATGAAAGCGTGAGAAGCCGCGCAGCCGTCAGACACCCAGTCTCCCTGCCTTTCTGTCTGTCTGTCTGTATAATCGGTGTGTCTGTCAGTCAGTGGTTCTGCAGCTTGATGGTTCCAGCATGGCACTCACAGCAGCTACTGCCAGGCTTTAATGGTCCAGTACCCACCCAGGCTAAATGCACCGATTCGCTCTTGCCTCTGCTGCTGCGAGATGCTGTGGCTGAAAAGTGTCCATCAAATGCTTCATGATACAGTCTCTGTCAATATGTCTGCCGTTCAGACGCCCATGCAGTTTTCTGTCTGCCTGTCAACCCATGTCTTCTCTCTGTCTTTGTCTCTGCCATTCTGAATATCAAACACAAATCTGTTCTCCTCTACACTCTGTGCATTTCATCACTAGAGCTGTATGACCCCAAGTGATAGAGGTCATGGCCAGCACTTCTCTTATTGTGCCATAAGAACAGATCATTGGCTTGCTGTAAGACATGAAGGAGGAGGTGATACGCAAGTATGATCCTGAATATCAAATCAATATTAATCGGACACATCCATCAAAGGGTATTTATAGAAAAGTAAATATATTGACTCATTTCAATCCAGTTAAAGTAATTCAGCATTTTGCTTTTGCTTTACTTTATTTATTTATTTTTTAGCCAGTTCAGTGTACAGTCCAGTTAGGAACAGCAGCTTGCATATGGCATGTGAAACATTGTGCCAGAAACACACATATATACAGTATATATATGCAAGAAATTGGAATTGGGCCTCAAGACTTGTGTAAATCTAGTGTTAGCCAATCAGATGCAGTATTAACTGTCATAGTGTATGTAGCATATCAGAACACTCAGTATTAAGCAACTTTGTAAAAAGATCCATGGGAGCACAGGTCAGATAAGATGATTTTGTGTTATGAGCAAAATGTTTGACAAATTTTTGAGTCTGACTGTTAGTCTTCTGAAAACTGACCGATTGTTATACTATATGTTGGGTGCAAGTGGACCTTTAGCTATAAAACCAATTATTATTATATTTTTTCTGGATTTACGAGTTCTGTCATTTGATAATTGTTATATTTAAGATCCTTTAGTGTAATACCAATACCAAATACCGACCCGTTCTCACTTTGAACTCATCACATAGCGCCGCTCTGGCGCTTTTGGCGTACAAGTGTGACATCAAAAGCAACCTTTCGTGTTCAACGAAAGGTGCTGGATGTCAGATGAAAACGCAGTCAGACAGAACCAGTAGAGTTTTTATTGTATGGTTGTGGACAGCCGGAAGGCACCAGGCCCATCCACATGCACGCAGCTAGACGAAAGCGGTCATGTGCGCATGAAGCACTGAAGGTCAGCATCAGGTGATAACGCTGCCGATAATCCTAACCATCATTACAATCCGCGCTGTTGCGTAAACGTAAGGACCATACTGCTTCATCCAACCACATGCATTTATTGACATCACCATAATGGCAGCGTAAACAGCTGACGCCAAAGGATACCTAAAACATCATAGACACGGAAGGTCACTGACAGAGTGGCACCATGTGGGGAATTCAGAGTGAGAAGGTGATGCAAATACTCGGGTTGTCTTTGTAATGTCAAAAAAATTGAACTGAAATGAATCATTGATTAACTGAATCATTTTCACTGAGTAGAAAATACTTTAATAATTAACTGTCAAAGTATTTTTTCAGGCGAAGATGCCTAACCTTCCCTGGTTCGAGATTCTAAACTGTTATTGCTGTTTTTCTTTGCGTTATGTGATAGTAAATTGAATTTTTTTTATTTTTCTCTTGGTCGAACAGAACAAGAAGCTTTTTGACATTCTGTGGGCTCTGGGAAATTATGACTAGTCCAACAATTTAAAACAACATCAAATTGACTAAATTCAGTCCACATGAACTGCATGTTCAGTATCATGGGCGTAACACTTGTTAACTAAAGCGCCTGGACTTTAGACATGGCAGTGATGAAAATATTTAGCATTTATTATCCTATGATAGAGCATTAGCAGTTCCAGCTATGCAGGCCATTCATCTGTACTCTGGAGTAGCTTCTTCAGAGAGCTGTATAATGGGATGCGCCAACCATGCAGATCATAAATCAAGGCAGTTTTAAGGGTTCCTACTAATGGGAAATCACTATTCTGCCAAATACAACGATTTTGAGATGATAACAGACTTGAAAAAATGTTCTACTCTCTGAAAACCGTGTGGTTTGGTTGCATAGCAACATCAGCACCTATGACACAGCATCTGTACTGCTGTTTTACAGAGTGCAGGCTGGAATAAAGTGAGAGGTTTTGTGGTGCTGTGAGATGTCAGAGTTGTTTCAGTGTATTTTTTTATTGAAACATGAGTTACATCTCAAATGCCTCTTGTTGAATCACCCCGTAACCGCAGGTAAAGGTTTATTCTTAGCAGTAGAAGTGTTTTAGATTGATAAGGTTTGCATGGAGACTTTGCTGAACTTAAAATAGTTCTACTCATTTAAATACAAATCATTGGCAGAAAACATGATATCATTATAATCATCTATCCTGTAGATCTTTTATTCTCTCAAGCGCTGATTTTCAAACAAGAGCAATGATGAATAAAACTGGGGAATCAGTGGTTAAGAAGTTCCACCTTACAGGCGTCTCCCTGCCTTCCCTTCTCTCACACTGTCTCTGTCTTCATCTATTATTCATTTGGTGTCTAATGGTCGTCTTGTTTATGCTATCCAGCTCACTCTTGATATATATGGGTCACTACAACCTCGATTCCCCAATCCCCAAGGATGCACTGCATGAATGTCAGAGAGTGGATGAGAATCATTGAGTCATCAGCCCTCAAACTCCCTTTGACTCAACAGCAAACAATGTGGCTTTAATCGATGTTTATAACTTGACAAAGAAGAAGCCATTCGTCAGAAGGAACAAACGGATTAATAGTTTTTTTCTTTGTTGGTTCTTGGAAACAGGCTGGTTTTGACAGCTTTAATTATTAGGTGTATGCAGGACTTAGGCATTGACATGCAAACTTTCTGCCCTTTTTTCCCCACAAGATCCCTGTTCAGACTCTCTGTATAAATGCCAGAGAGGGTGCAGTGTGTGGAATTGATCGGTTGCTGTATACTGATGACAGATTTCTCGTGTGAATGTTCAAATATCTATAATATCAAACTGTTAAATATCATGCATACTGTTATTAAACTGTCTCCCATTTAGATGAAGGTTTGGGATCACATTTTGTTGTTTTTTGTCATATAGGATAGTTAACTGAAGATTTGATTAGACTAAATAAACAATTAAAAATGTCACCTTTGGGTCAAATGCATATCGGTTCCAAATATCGGTTATCGGTTGCATTAACTACTAATAATCCCTACTGGTATCAGCACTGGAAAAACAGTATCGGTAAACCCTTAGTGCTTACATTATCTACAATGCAGTTAGACAGCCAACAACTTTGAGATTTCTGTGTGTTATGCTTGTAGTGGCTAATGTAGCCTTGAGCCAATAAAGCACAGATGAGGAGCTACAGAGGTTTGGTGAGCTGGCTTCTATCTAACTCTATATCCCCAGATTATTTTCAGACTGCTTTAAAAGATGTAGTCTTCAGTCCCAACTGGCTCTGACTTAAGTAACATCACCTGCGGCCAATTGTCAGATTTTGCGCAGCTCCCTTAAGTGACACAGATACATCTGCAATGTAGAAGTCCCAGCAAGGATTATCAATATTCTCTAATATTAAGATCATTTCTGTCCTGGAGATAGGATGCAGGGTCAGTCTAAACATCCTTGCAGCATTCAGTCGTACCTTTACCTTCGGTTTGTAGACAGCCTATATAACCAACATGCCATCCTGCCACCCCAAGTTTATTGTATGCTTTCATCCTCACTTGTGGACCTGATACTTAGTGTTTTTTGGTGTCATGCAGGCTCATGTTCAAGACAGGAGCCAAGCAAAATGCTGCTGTCTGCCAATGTCAGCAGGTTGAATCCATGCTGTTTAGAAAGCACTTTTTCTTCCTCTTTCCCCATCACCTTCCTCTTCCTCCTCCTGCTCCTCTCGGGTCCTCCCTTCCTCTTTCTCTCCTCAGCAGATCTTCCACCCAAAGCAAAGCAGTCACTTCTTGTGAGTCAGCTCTATGTGTGTGCATGATATATGCAAACAGTGTTTTTTTTTTGTTGCACTGACCTGATAATTGTCATTGAATACTGATGTGTTCTATCTCGAATATACAGTATAAACCTTCCCATATGCTCGTAGAGTAAATTGGGTGTATGTGTCTGTGTGTGTGTTTGTAACAGCATCATGTAGTTGTCTGCCAATGTGTATCCCTGAGGCTATGTCTCGCAACTTTCTAGTGAATTACACACATGCACACACACACAGGTCACAGAGGGGTAATATGATGAGACGTAGAGGTCATGTTCACGGTCAGCTTGCTATATGGACCAGGGATTACTGACTACATGTATTATTTTGTTGACTGTCGCAGCAGGATGGAATAAAGAAGAATATGATGTCCTGCTCCTTTAAGAAACAGAAGTGAAAGGCTTTTTTTTTTTTTTTTTTTTAAAAAAACTGTTTTCACCATGTTAGTCCTCTTTTTTGCCTAATATTAGCTCATGCATTTGTGCTCTAATTCTAAATTGCGGTGTAATATATAGAATGTGGCAAATAGATACACAGAAGATATACTGTGCTTTAGTTTAGGTGTTAAAACTCCAGCATCACTCTTGTTGTTCATGTTTTTTTGTCAATGTTTGAGAAAGTAGAAGATCAGAAATATAATTTTAAACTTCCATATATTGAACCCAATCAGAATTGGCTTTTAAACAATCCAGCACAAACACATGCAAATGAAAGTCTGTTACATTGCAGTTATATAGTAGTTCCAAATTAATCCCACTCATTAACTCAGATATACAGCTATAGATGTGCACATGCAGTATCAGTTGAATGGAGTTAAAATACAGTTTTTATTGCATTTACAGGTACTTAGGAAACAAGTATACATACTTGTTTCTTTACTATAGAAATTAAACCATGCAAATGCTCCCATTTGTACAGACAGCATAGTTTTGCTGTTATTACGCTGTTAAATTGAGCTATGCATTTCAAATCACTGTAAATTGAATCCTTTTGAATTCTAAGATTGTCGTTCAGACTAAATAAGGAGTTTTGAAGACATTATTTTTAGCCCTTGCATCTTGTGATTTCATATTTATAGACAACCTTAATGACTATATTAAAAATAGTGAGTTGCAGCCCTAGTTTCAAAATAAGAAGCATGAGAATATTGTCAGTAGACTGAGAGGGTTTCCCAAAACCAAAAACATCTAAACTAAATACTGTTGTGTCTGTACTGTTATAAATGTTCACTGATTGATTCATAGCAAGCACTGCTATAAAAATATGGGGAATAAGGACTTCAATATTCCCATGATATTATCAAGTGAAAATTGAACTAATATTAAATTAATTATATTTCTTTCACCAGTGGCAGATTTGTTTATTATTTATTGAACTTTTTTTCATCTTTTTAAAGTTTTTATTTCCATCTCTAATTCTTGACAGACATTGGCGTTACTGATTTGTTTTTATGGACTTTATCGTATTATTGCAATCATATGTTATATATCCTTTTAGCCAACCGGATGTGAAGTCATGGTTGCTGTAAAAGAGCTTAATGCTCTGTCAAGTTTCCCTGAATAAACACTTTTGTGATGATGAATTGAGGCCTTCTTATCGTCCGACACACAGACTTGTAGCATCTCTTTCATGAAGGAGTCTGCCCTGTAGCATGACTTGTGCTACATGCTGGCTGTACAGTTTCTGTGTATAAAACAAGTTAAATTCCAAAAAGTTATTGAAACAAATAGAATAAAACAAATAATAAATGCCATTAAATGTTGGTGTTGGGGTGTTCTGGTGGATGAATTGTTGAGAGTGCTAACATATGCCTGGAAAGTCCCCACTTCAATTCGGTTCCAGCAGTGGACCTTTGTTGTACATCATAGCCCTCTATTACCCATCACTTCCTGCCAATATTTCATTTACATACAGTATATATTCAGACCACAAACCCCACTTGGAGCAAGCTCACTTTAAGCTTTTTTAGGGCTGGATAAACTCCAACAGACGTGAGCATGTACAGCAGAAGGCGTTTGGTTCTGTTTTTGCTCCTTCAGGTGTCTGATGTGTTTACACATAAACAATTGGCAGCTGGTCAGTGCGTGCAATCTGTCTTCAATTTTGGGCTTCATGTGAGCATGAATGGTTGTCTGTCTTATGTGTCAGCTCTGGGATTTATTTATTTATTTATATAGTTTCTTCATAGTACACCTTCAGCCTGTTACAAACAAGCTGTAACTGATGTTTCACATATATATGTAATAGCTATTGCTAGTTTCCAATTCCTGTCCCTAGGTAGCCTTTTAGTAAAGACAGAAAGGAGAAAGGTAAGGTATTAAGGTTACATATAATAACATGCATTAACACTTCTGTTAAAAATCCAAATGATAAATGGTAAATGGATTGTACTTGTATAGCACTTTTCTAGTCTTATTGACCACTCAAAGCGCTTTCATATGTCTTGTGTTAATTTTATTTCAGTTGGTAGTGTGTTCCACATTTTAGAGCCTTTTATGGAAAAAAGCTGTCTGCCCCAAGGAGGTGCAATGTGCAATTTTACAGTTGCCACTGCGCCCCTGGTGTTCCTACCACTATTTTGCCTGCTGATACATTTGCATAAAATATCTGGTGTTAAGTTTTGAAGGCATTTAAAAACCAGTTTGAGGGATGAGCATTTTAGAAAATGATCAATTATCACGTGTCCAGGGTATACTGGGATTGTCTCCAGCCCCCAGTGACAGTGCAATGGATAGGCAGTTACAGATAACTGATGGATAGATGAATGTGGTGGACCCTTGCAGACATGGGCAGATGATGACATTTATGTCCTGCTGACACTGAAAGTGTAATCTGCCCTACAGGTGTGCCTCTGTCATGTTAGCGCACCTGTTTGTGCATTTTTTTCTCATTTTTCTTGCAGATCCTCTCAAACCCTGTCAGACAGGTTGGCAGTGTCAGTGTGTTAGGGCTGAAATGGATCAATTTTATTATTAATTAATCAGACTATTATTTATCAGTTAATTGACTGATCATTTGGTCTACAATATGTCAGTGAAAGTCGTTGCGATGTCCACAATCCCAAGCTGACATATTCAAATTGATTGTTTTCTTTGGACAGTCCAAATGTTATTGAAATAAAAAGGTTTAAGAAACAGCAAAAAGTCATGTTAGAGAAGCTGGAGTCTGTTAATTTTTGGCATTTTTATGCATCTGTGTCGAAAGCCGTGTCTTAAGGTGTTATGTTTTTTGAGGTTGTCTGGCTGTCTGTCCTGTTCTCGTGAATGTAATTTCTCTAGAACACCTTGAGGGAAGTTCCTCAAATTTGGCACAAACATCCATCTGGACTCAAGGATGAACTGATTACTGTGGTCAAAGGTCCTCAAATTTGGCACAAACTTTTCTTTGGACTCATCTCATGGGATTTTGGTGTTCAAAGTTCAAGATTACTGTGACATCACCAAAAAAATGCCCAGAAGACAATGATTTAAATGCTTATTCTTACAAAAATTCACACAAATGTCAAACAGAACACGTTGAGGGAATTTCTTCAAATTTGGCACAAACATCCACTTGGACAAAATAATGAACAGATTAGATTTTGATGGGCAAAGGTCACTGTGACCTTACAAAACATGTTTTGTCATCAGCTTATTATGACAAAATATTACACAAATGTTTTGTAGGATGAAATGATGATGTGATGACATTTTATATCCAAAAGATCGGAGGTCAACTACACTGTGACATCATAATGTTCTGTAAAAACATGCCACACTTATATTTTGCAAAACAAATCTGGCACACTTTTAAAACATTTCACATGCCTGACTTTTTCAGCATTTTGCAAGTGTATCCGATGTGGTTAAGCTGTCCCAGTTTAAATAATTCTCGACTGGAGAGTTTCAAATGTCGTTGTCTGAGAATGACTAATAATAATCAATGCTGATACATCGTGAATAGTATTGGATTAGTATTTCTTAATTAATGGACTATTAGGGATTTTGGGGTCACGTCGAATACCACGCCAATAATCAAATCATTGAAGCATTTGGGTCAGCCCTAGTTGCTACCGAGCCTCATAGGGGGTTGGTAGCATCTGGGTGAGGAGTGGCACCTATTTTTTTAGATTCATTATACAGTTGCACTTGACATTCAGGCCATGATGGTCACATTATGTCTAAATAAAGAAAGCCTTTTTATCTGATGCCCCCAGAGGCCACAGATTGGTAGGCAGGTTGTCACTCAGTCATAAAGACTTTATTGCAACACAGTTGCCCTGGTTGTCAGATGACTCTGTAGTTTGCAGAGTGCTTGTTGAAAGAATGAACTAATCAGAAAACATGTTGAATATGAAGTACTTTAAGTTTTCATTTAACAATTAATTTTTACAATGTTGCATTTGTATATTTTTCTACCGCTTAAACAAATACCATCAGTACTGGGGAATGAGACTGATGGCATGGAAACCGTGTTGTAGACTTATTTGCCTACTCATTAATCCTTAGGGACTGTTTGGCACATTTTGCGCTTTCCATTCTTCATTTTTTGGGATAATTTTGTCTATTTTAGCTTTGGCTTCATGCATATGGCATACATTTTTGGCAAGATTGTGTATATTCATACTGTTAAGTGCAAAAATTGCTCCACTGAAACCCATTTAAACTGCAGTTTTGATCACACAGCCATCAAAGCATAAAAACATGCACTGTATTATTTCTGGGTGTCATTCTGGGCTTTTGCTTCGGAATTTGGAATTTTTACTATTTTCCACCCGATTACATCATTTTTATCATATTTGGCATATTTGAAAATAATCTTTTTTTTTTTTGTTAGTTGTTTTTTGTTTGTTTCATCTAAAACATAGTAGTATCTTGATAAAAACCGAGCATTTAAAGGGTTAAAAAATAAACTCAGTGAAATCATATTACTAAATTAATTAATAATTTTTAGAGCCTGATTTAGACGAGCACATTTTATGTGCAGAGCAGTATGAGTGCTAAGTATTTGACGCTGCACAAAAAATAATGATTTTTTTTCTTAGTATTGCTGCTAATTATTGATATAATTTGAATTTGAAAACCACATTTTGTGTGCAAAATTATACAAGTGTGTGTTATATTAAATCCTGCCCCAGTAAGCTAGAAAAACAACAACATCAACAAACCAGGAGAACTGGAAGTAAACTGGTCATGTCCTCACAGCGACTGCCTATTGTTGTCCGGCCCTTTAAAGGCCTTTGAAAATTAAGTCCTGGGCCATGCTTCAGAACTGAAGATGCTCTGTGGAAGCATATCATTAGTCCAATCTGTGCTGTGCTTGTGTCTGTGTGGTCCAGGGGACTTCCCACCACAGCGCTGTTGTAAAACAGAGGGCCGGGGTGCGTGTCAGTGGAAAGATGGAGGAAAATGACAGTGACTGTTCTCTCGTTGTTGTGGCTTCTGTTATGTCCATGCAGTCCAGTTCCATCAGACCTACATTATGAGTCGTCACAAGGGAAAGAGTTCAGGTGTTATTCATAGCATTAATAATGGTTCCATTCTGTTTAAAGGTGGCTTCACAACTGAGCTGTTTAATGCATTTTATCCAAATTAGATCGAATATTCCGTTTTGTTTTGGTTGGTGTGGAAGCTATCAGTCGAGCTCTGGTGGGCGCCAAACTATCAAATTCTGGTCCATCCAAAAAAGTGGATGGCTGACACTGGTGAGAACCCAAATATAAGAAGTGAACCAAAAAACTGTGTCAATTCATAACTTATTATGACTATACCTGGCTTGTTGTCTGTGTAACAAGGACAACACATTATGACTGTTTCTGTCATCACGGCCCACATTCACTACTGTCTCATGTGAAGAATGTGATTCTTGACATCGTTCCATCTCATTTTTATTGTTTGCCTTCTTCTAAAATGTTTGAGTCATAGAAACATCAGAGTAAAACAAGAAAACCGAGTAGTGCATACATTTGGGGTTGCTCCATTATTTCTGAGACCAGGAAGTGTTGATAAGTTTCACTTGGATATCCTTTCCAATAGACAAGTGACTGTTTTGACCACGTGACATTTGCTTTCTATGTTTGGTGCACTTGACAAAAAGTGCATTGTGAATGCTAACTGAGCAAATTAAAAAAAAAAAAGCACAAATGTTGCAGCATCAAAAAAACCTTAGTTTGCAGAGCATCACAGTTGATTCAAGAAAGCCCCTGAATCATCTTAACCGAGTACATATTTTAGAAATGAATGCTATCTTTATCAGTTTGCAACATTCCTTTGCCGAAGCAGGGTTATATGTAAAGATGATGGTGCATCGCAGCTTGTAGGCTACTCGTTTATTGACTCTGGCTTTCTGTTTCCCCAAAGATAGTCTCCAAGACAGTTTGCAATTGTCAAATGCAAAAATTGGGAAGTCAAATTTAACCAAAAGTGATATGCAAAAACTCTGCACATATTTGCTTCACCCCCTTAACAATTATTTCATCAACAGCCATTCAAATGAATTTATTTCTGTTAGCCATTTGGCTGCTCTGAAAGCTGCGGTTTTGGACCCTTAGGATATTTTGACTCTGACATGCCGCAGCATCTTTGTATCTAATAAATTTCTACAGCAAATTCAATTTGAAGGTGAAAGATGTATTTCACTTTTTTCATTTTTATTCATTTCATAAGTATAGGACAAGGTGAAGAAAGAATCTAATTTGTAGAAAAAGCAAATTTTTAAAACCACAAAAGAAGAAAGGAGGCAGGTTTTGGTGTGTCTTGCATGTTAAGGGAAATTACCTTATTGACATGCATGGTTTTGTTTTTTAATGATTCAGATGACCTTGGAACTTTTTCATTACAAAAACAACCACGTAAAAGCATTCAGTTCAGTTTCGTAAGTAAAAGTTGCCAAAATGCCAGCCGAATCCCTGCAAAGGAGCATCTCCCTCGTTACAACTCGTTAAAATCTCGGAGGTAGTTAGGGCCCCGGGGCTCGTTAGAGCCGGTGGAGATGAATTAGGAGGACTGGTCGTGGGAGGCATGGAGGCTGCTGGGAGCCAGCCAAGACAGCCTCTCTCACTGAACCCTTTGTCAGGCCTGTCAAAGCCTTCTCATCACACTCAGCTGTTCACTGTAAAACACTCTGATCATTATGAACAGGCTAGAGACAGAGAATAACAATGAATGTGGCAAATCAATATTCTCTTGTTCATTTAAAAAATAAACTACTGAATAAACAGAAAATTATCTTCATGCTCTATATACCCCATCTTAAATAAAGAGATAGGTTTGATTAAATTCTGTGCTTACACATGTGTGGGGACTTGCATGATTATGGTATCAGTCTACAGGCTGAGTAAGCGTTAATTTATCAGAATACAGAATTTAATGCATGTTTCCTCTTTCATGCCAGAAGCTGCAGTCTTGAGCAGAATGGTACAGCTGTAGAGCAATTCAGAGAGGAAAAATTTACAATGCAGCATCTGCATTCAGCCATAAAGAAACTCCGCCCCTCCTCTCCATCAGCACAGGCAGCCTCAGCCTCACATCATACTGTATTGCTGTGCAGCCCTGCCTTGCTTCCTGTCATCTGTTTTAAAGTGCTTTGCATTTGAACATCCTCTAATACATAGGGCCAGGGACACCCCAACATTGGCAAGATTTTGACATTATGCTACAGTCAGTCCATACTATATCATCTTTGAAAAGTGTTCTGAGCACACAGCAGAAAGATTTCAATGTATAAATTATAGCTTGACTGAAAAGCCAGAAAGATATATGGGCCAATTAGTACATTGCAGATAAATAGATATTAGCATGGATGTCAGCTCAAAGTGACAAGCAATGTTAAGTACATAAATGCGAAATAAGTGTTTGAGGTATATTTACAAAATGTGTGGTTTTTTTACACATTGTGTCCACCAGACAAGTCACAACTAGAGATACTAACAATAAATGGATGATTGATTAATCGGTAGATGTGTAAAATTTAATCGACTGATCGATAGCCTATGCAATGCTGTGACAGTATATGCAATACGTTGCAGTGAGCTTTGATTGAGGAAAAAACAGATTTGGTATTTATTGAAATAAGCACTGTTTTTATTTTTATTTTTTTTTTCAAATAACAATCAATGAATCCAATCTTAATTTTAACAACAATCACTTAAGGAAGGTGCTTACAATTTGCAACCCTAGTTACAACGCTTTATGAAATTCAATCAAAAAAAAAAAATGTGATGTTGTTGTATTATATGAGATATTGTTATCAGATTAAAAAGTCAAATATCAGTATTGTTATCAGTCATTAAGTCATAGTCTAAATACACAAAATACTTGTTGAAGCTCAGTTGGCAGTTTAATTTTGGCATCAGTGGTTGAAAATACCATACTAAACATGTGTACATTGTAATCTAAGCGGTAAGAGAGAACACAAGACCTCTGCACCTCTTTCACTCTGTTTTCAGGCTTTAGAAAATCTAGAACAGCATTTCCAAATCCTCTCCTGGAGTGCCATTTGTCCTCCATGTTTTAGATCTTTCCCTGCTCCCACACAGCTGATTCAGATGATCAACTCATTATGAACTCCCGAAGCTGCTTAATCATGAGCTGATCATTTAATTCAGCTGCGTTGTGGCAGAGAGAAATCTAAAGCCTCCTACAGACTGAGATTTTAGCAACCATACAAGTTTAGTGAAAGCTGCACTGTGTGACAACTTATAAACTTGGGTGTGACAGCAAGTTTGTTGTATGCAGACTGTATTATGAAAATGCCCACTGAATTGCAGGCTGCGGCATACGTCCATCAACATCAACCTACTGGAGCTTTAAAGCCGCATTAACTGATACTTTAAGGTCACTTGGGGGCAGTGTAACAAGCTGGAAACACAACACTAACATACAGATTGTTATGAGGTTGTTATGGATAACCTGTTCTAACTCAGTTACCTTATTACTGTCACAATCCTGGGTTTTGTCTGTTATCTTGAGAACTTAGTCTTTGGGTCCTCTGTTGTGATTTTATTGATTGTGATCTTATTTTATGTTATTCACTTATGGTTTTTGTGTGTTTTGCTGCATTAGTTTTTGTCTGTTTCCTGATTGGTTTCACCTGTCTCTCACTACTCCTGCTGTCCACGTACCTTTTCCTCACTTTTCATGTCGTTCCCATGTGCTTTTCCTGCCATGTGTTTTCTCCACACAACCTGTTTTGTATTAGTCATTTGCTCAACCCTTATGTTACCTACCCTACACTTGTTGTCTCTCCATTGTTAACCTATCCTTGTGTTTTCTTCCTCATGCCAGTCCCTGCCTACTCCACCTGTGTCTCATTCTCCTGATTAGTTCTTTGTAAATATATAAATCTGTGCATCCTTTTGGTTCTTGTCAGTTCATTGTCAATGTTCCATGATGTTGCTGTTCACTTTTTGCTCTTCGTCTTGGCTCCTTGAGTTTTATGTCAACCAGATCTATTTTGGATTCATCTTTTTTTCAAGAATCTGGTAAATATATATGGTATTCTTCAAGTTCCTGTTGCGGTGTGGTTACCTTTTGACTTTTGGTTCACCTGCCTGCATTATCTCAGAGTTACTTAATCAGCTGGTATGGAGTAGCACTGGGAATTAATTTTTAACTTAATTTTTAAATTAATTTGGAGTTCTGTTCCCTGCCATTTATGGTGATTCTTAGTCCATATTCACTATACTTTTTGCTCAGTTTTGCTCTCAACCTTACAGTTACATGCTCTGTTATGTTTACCAACTATCTGCTAACTTAGTCTGTTTGCTGTTTGGTGCTGGACAAGTAGTTCATCAAAACCAACTTTACTGAAAACAGCTGCCTTCTGCAATTAATTAAGTAACTGAGGTTGATGAAAGTGGTAAGACTGAATCAGAACAGTGAAGTTGCAGGCTATACAACCAAAACAATGAGCTGAAAGACACTAGATGGGGGCCCATGGAGTTGATTGACATTTCTCTGGTTTATTTCTACAAGCAACCCCTTTTACATTACATATTTTTGGTAATGTAAAAATATCAATATGTGCATCCTTATTCTGACTTTTTCCTTCGATTTGATTCCTCCTGATACGTAACTGTAATATTGTATTCCATAGCACAGTGGAATTCTGGAGGTCAATAGTATCCCTTCTAAAGCCACAAACTGCTTCAACTACTAAATTAGACTCTAATGATGATCTGCCTCATAGGTTTTTAAGTTATGTGCTCACAGTGTTGAGATTTTAGGACACACACCGTCTCCTGATTGGGTTTCATCAGGTTTAGCCATCATCAAGTTCCTCTGCTCCTCATCTCTGCATACATCATCTCTGTAAGTGATGAAGGTCGCAGTAACGGTTGCCGTCACTTACGCTAAGTGGTCTGACGGACGCACCTTCAGCCTGCATCCACAGCCCTTTCACACGATTGGAGCAGTGCAGATGATAATGACTTTCAGCTCAACAAAGGAGAGGAAAGAAAAGGCCTAGTGAGATATTTATACCTTTAAGAGCCTGGATGATTGATGGCTGCTTGTGAACATACCATCCAATGATAGATAATGTAGATGGCCTTGTCATGGTTTTCTCTTTTATCAGTGAGCTGTCTGCGCTGTGTGTAAATTGCTCTCTACATTTCATGATTTATGCCTGAATATTTATGTTGACTTGTAAAACACAGATTTGGCATGAAAGCTACATAGAGCTGAACAGTTTACTTGCCATGGTTAGTGCTACTAAAGCTGTGAAAACTGGTGTCTGTGGCTCTGGAGGAGATTTCTAAAGTGACTGATGGTGTCATTAGGGTTATCTCGACTTGGATGTGAAGTATTTTTATGAAAAGTCTATGTTACAAATTGCAGGCATGCAGAATTTACCAAGCAGGCAGCATTTTGGGAAACGTAGTATGAAGTGTCTTTGGAGCTTGACACATACATGTGCTTTGATTTTGACTTTTTATATACCCCCATACTGGTTACAGCCATATCCGGTGGTATTGTGGTCTCGGAATGTCTGTATGTTCGTAATTGCATCCGTCTGTCTGTCCTATACTCGTGAACGCGATATCTCAAGAAAACCTCAAGGAAATGTCCACTTCAACTCAATGATAAACTGACTTGATTTTGGTGGTCAAATGTCAAGGTTACTGTGACCTTGGGTCCAACTCATTCTCGTTAACACAATATTTCAATAACACCGTGAGGGAAGTTCCTCAAATTTGGCAAAAACATCCACTTGAATTGAACTATGAGCTGATTAGAATTTGGTGGTACTGTGAACTTGCATCTATCTCACTCTTACAATATTATAATATTAAGCTCTCAAGAAATATGTCAAGAACACCTTGGGGAGATTTCTTCAGATTTGCCTAAAACATCCAGGATTAACTGTTTACATGTTAGGGGTTAAATCAAGATCAGCGCAACCTCATGTCTGTCTTATTCTTGTGAATGCAATATCTCAAGAAAGCCTGAGAGGAATTTTCTCAAATTTGGAACGAACATCCACTTGGACTCAAGGATGAACTGATAAGATTTTGGTGGTCAAAGGTCAAGGTCACTGTGACCTTGAGGTCCATCTCTTTCATGTAAATGTGATATCTCAAGAGGGTCTTAGGGGTTTTTCTCAAATTTGGCAGAAACATCCACTTCCAGTAACTTCCATTTTTAATAACTGTCAGATGTCATGGCTTCATATGTGTCTGGACAGAAATGGATTTCAACTTTAAGTGCAGCTTTACTGGTTTACAGAGGCGTACAACTGTAAGGTGGCAAATGCAATTTTATTTGTCTTTTTCATAGTTGCAACTTTCTTGAAGTGCAGAGCTGAATTGCTGGGGTGCTCTTTGCCATGAACTACTTTTCTTAGCTGCAGCTACTGTCACAGTTCAGGTTAGATGGGTTAAGAGCTAAATGGTTGTAGCCGCATCTGGAACTATTACATGACGTTCTTAAGTACTTTTTTTGCCCAAAACCTGATGCAGACGTCCTATTGGGCAGATGTTTTGCTGATAGGGTGTCTATGATCTCTGGCCTTGCCGCGCAGAGACACAACAACACACAGATGGTTTCCTTTTCCCCCTCATCACTATGTTTAGATTGGAATTAGCTGCTGCACTTCATCAATTATGCAGCGAGGCAGCCTCTGTCTCCTCATCTGCATGCTGATCCTTTTCCCTTTGAAACAAAGTGCCAGCCGATGTGCGTTTTACTCAGCATGGTAGAGGGAATCATGACTCCACTTATCTCATACTGCAGAATGCTTTTTTGTGTGATACAAGTTTTCTTCCAAATTTTAAAGCTTGATATCAAGTGTGTCATAATCTCTTCCATATTACTTCCTCTTCAGCTGTTTTTTATAAAAAACAACTAGCCCTATAGTTAAGGCTTGGTCATCCATCCATCCATCCATCCATTTTCTTTCTAGTCGGCTTGGTTTAGGTAAGGAAAGATCGATCGTGTTCTGAAGAAACCGATAGGTGGGTTTTCATTCCAGATTTGTGCAAAACTTGAGCGATATTTTCGAAATGTCGATAAAACACAATTGTGCAATCACTGCATTTCCACTGAGTGATGTTATGATGTTATGTGACTTTTCCTCTCACAATAACATTCCAAGAAGCATTGAGATACCTAGATATTCAAAACATCAGCAGGTTTAAATCTATCACAGCCACTGTACTAGCCATCATTATTTACAATCAAAGGCGACATAGGTGTGAAAAAATCGATTTACTGACAGAAGTGTGTCCAACTCCACCACAGCAGGTGAAGATATGCCCTCTTTCAGATAGTTGCAATAAAACTATATTATTTACACAGTTTATAATATAGACCAGATCACAATCACAATCACAATCTGCTTATTTGCGATAGCTTCGGGGTAGAAAAACGCAGCATCAGGTACATGTAATCAAACAGCACTGAGCAAACTCTGCCTTAACTGATTAGTTTTAAGCCACCTAAAAAAAATAAAGTTTAAGTGTAGCCTATGCTATATTTTCAATAATTCCCCCACTCTACCTTGCCATAAGACAGCACTTACCAATGGAGATTTGAAGCCATTAAATTAAAAAAAAAAAAATCAAAAGTCATTTTACTCCACTGAATAGAGGAGTTGCTGCTGTCTCCATCAGCTATTGTTGAAGGTAAAGATGAAAAAATAAAGAAATATATATAATATAAAATGTCCTTCACCTAAGTCCCTCCCTAGTGCTTTCATTTTTTAATGCCTGACCTGTTTTGCAGCACCTCTTCCATTCTCATTAGTAACAAACAGTCCCTATTGTACAGAATGCTGAGTCCAGTTGAAGTCCAACTGAGATGGCGTAATAGCTCGACTTCCAATCGAATTATCTGGGTGTGTTAGTCGGATTTCGAGAAATTCATTTTAGTCCAATTTTAGTCAGACTAATATGTTAACATATATTTTAAAAGCCCAATTTTAGTCGAGCTAACACAATAATTCATCTTTTTCTAACACTATTTAAACGTACTGAGTATTTTACATCAAGACAGTATCTACAGTATGTACAGTAAGGGAAACTATATCATTGGCTGGTGAGGCTGACTACAGAACAGACAAAAGACAGCATCATTCTTTTTGGGAGAAGTGGGGAAAAATAATATTGTTTTTTTTTTCTATGGACAATACATCCATCCCCAACCTTGATAAAAATGAGTGTGATACTCTTTTTGAAAACTCCCAGCCAGTAGATTATGCATTTGAAGCACTGTGAAATTAGCCCCTTTTGTTTGGTTCTCGCATTTCTCTTTTAACGTGTGAATTGGCTCGATTATACAACAAAAAATCGGGCTAATCCGCACATCCCTCTCTGCCTGCCTCCACCCGTCCTCCCTCTCCCTCTGTCTCCCTTGCTGGATTTCCTCTGTTTTTCTGTCTTGCTGTGGGGGAAACAAAGGGAACAAAAGAATGAGAGGAGACAGTAAGCTTCTCATCCACTGTAGTGAGTGGTGGAGTGGAGCTCTCAATAGAGTGCTGGGCAGACTGGGTGGACTGGTGGTGCTCTGAGAACTAGGCCAGAGGACTATTGACAGCACCCCAGAGTCTAAAGTCAGGACCAGATGAGACGGAGGATTACTGGAAGAAAGACTGTAAGAGGGAAATGGGAGGGAATAGTTGATATATCGCTCGGTATCAGTGATGAGGGATTATTATTGGAGGGTTAGAGGAAGATGGAAGGGTCCCTGTACACTGCTGGATTTAAGACAGGGATCATGAGGAGGGTAAAGCGCATTTTGCCTACTTTTTTATTTTTATACAAGCAAAATAAGAGAACCTAATTGATACAACCCCCTTTTTCTCAGTCATAACTCCGTTAAAGAAAACACAAGTGTCACACTCATACTAAATGCAGATAAATGTCTATAAATCTCATAATCCCATAATCAGCGTGAATAAATGTTTTGTTAAAGGTAAATTGGGTGATTGTTATCTGTGCAGCAAACAGACAAATGCAGCATCACTTTTCTTGGTGCAGGTTTACCAAAATGCAAACATGTTGGAGCCTGATCAGGAGTTGCCATTTTGTTTTTGCTCCATTCATATTCTGCGTGATGTGGACTTCTTTCACTTTTGTGAATTGTTGTGTTATTTGTTGTTTTTTTTCTTTTTTTTTTTCCTTTTTCTTTCTTTATTTATATTGTCTGTTTCCTGCCAAGGGACCACAGATGTAAATTAGCAGTTCTACTAACTCCGGCATATTTACATTTGTTTTTTCTAATGATCTTCATTAACATGCTGTCCCTTTTAAATAAAAATTCAATTGAATTCAATTCAATTCAATTTCTTGCTGTGGAGAGGTGTTATTTTGTTATGTTTATTGTACTACGTGACATATCTGATGTCTGTTTTATGCACCTGCTCCGGCGATAGCTGAGGACAGAGGAAATATGGTTTTGGGTTGTCTGTCCGTCTCATTTTCTTGTGAACACTATGTCTCACAAAGGCACTAGAGGGAATTTCCTCAAATGTGGCACAAACGTCCACATGGACTCAAGGATGAATGATTACATTTTAATGGCCACATGTCAAAGGTGAATGTCATTGTGAAAACGTCTGTCTCATTCTTGTGAGCACGATATCTCATGAAGGCAATAAAGGGAATTTCCTCAAGTTTGGCACAAACATCCACTTGGACTTAACAATGAACTGGTCTGAATTTGGTAGTCAAAGGTCACTGTGACAAAGTCACAAAACATGTTTCTGAACAAAACTCAATTATTTGTACACTAATTATAACAAAAATACACACAATTCTAATAGAATAAATGATAAAATAATGACACTTGATATTCAAAATGTCAAAGGTCAATTTCACTGTGACATCAGAGTGTTGCAAAAAGAATTGTCTGACTGTTACTGAACATCGGAACTCAGGAAGAGAAGGGGAGACATTTGGTCAGATACTGAAGTGGTGACACTAATCTTAGAGATAGATCTCTTGTGCTGCTTTGATGAAGATGCGTGCGAAGTATTCATGATTAACAGATATGGATGTAAGATGTTACTGCAACTTAACTGGTTCATTGAGGCATACTACTGCATGGTGGTATTTATAGTTTGTATTGGTGTTTAGTAGGACAAGTTAACCTCCTGTGTTTTGTTTTAAAATGTATCAAATGAATGTCTATTTAAGAGTTGATACACAGAAATCAACTTATATTAACTTGTACAGCATTGTCTCATGCATGCTTGTTGTCATTTTTCTGTTGCATTTTTCATGAATGTTGCTAAGAACCTAGCTATCTGTCTTTACACTTCTGACAAAACAGGTCCAGTTTATATAAGACTCATTTAAGCTGCCTTTATTAGAAAGACTGTCTTTGTCAGTTGACTTATTATTAAGAAGTTTATGTTTTCTTGGTTTTTGGTGATAACTTGTTTAATGTGATTTTCCCCTTCTGTGTTCCTGTGCTGCCTTTCTCTCTTTCACCCATCTACACAGCTGTCCTGCACCAGCCACTTTAGTCCCTCTCTGCTCCTCAGTTTCTCCCAGCCAATCTGCTCCCTGTCTGCTCCTCTGCCTGCTCCTCTGCCTGCTCCTCTGCCTCATCACATTATTCCTCTCACCTGAGCTTCTCCCATGTTTTTCTCCACCTGCACTTCATCCTCTCATCTGTGTAGTTTGTATCTAAGTCCTGGTTTTCAGTTCAGACTTAGTTGAATCCTTCATTTGTTTGCGTAATGTTCTTTGGCTTATTCCCTCTGTATCATCTCCCTCTCAAAATGTTGACATTTTTTTAGGGCGCATGAATACAGCACAGCAGACAGAACTCTCCTTGAGTTCTTTTTTTTCCTTCTCATTAGCAGTTTTTCCTTTGCGGGGTGGATATTTGATCCATTCACAGCTGATCAGATCACAAGGATTGATGACAGGAGCAGTTTGTAAGTAAAAGTACATTTTTAGACTCAGCAGAATATACAGTTGCTTCACTTCCAATGCGCCTGATGTTCTGCTGTGCCGTCTCTGTGCGCTATATTTTCCAATATCGCTCCTAATAACCAGTCTAGCTTCAAAATTCTATTTGTAGCAGTGCATGATTTAGTTGTGGTAGCCCGCCACAAATAGATAAATGAGTGGGAAACCCGTCTGTATCAATACTCTGAATTAGTGGTGGACAATATATCAAATATACTGTGGCTTGTTCCACATTTGATATATAACATGACTATATCGTGAACATGGTGTGCAAATTGTCATGTCATTTTCATAAGCCACCAACATTTTTGTTCTCTGCTCTATCTGGATAGCTGTTGTGCACTTATGTTGTCCACTGTGAATAAATCCTCACGGTTAAAGGCGCCGCAATATCTGTTTAACCGTCTGTCAACGCTTACATCCAGCGGTTGACTGGAAACTTGAATTCCACAACAAAAACATGAACGCTTTAGGCCTGAGAAAAGTCCTTCAAAATAGAAGCACTATGCTTTGATTTATTTAATTATAACAACTTTTTTAAAAAAAAATAAATTTTTTATTTAATTTAAAAGTACTTTATTTAACTTCCTTAATTATCAAATGTCATAACAGTAGTACATTCAACTTTTTTATGACAGTGGCTACTTTTTTTTTAAACTTTACTGTAACTGCAGGTCAGTAATTTTGTGTTTTAGTTGTAAAATTTGTTTTTAGGGCATTTAAAAATATTTATATATATATTGCATACCATGATGTTGCCTTGAAATATTGTGATATTATTTTCAAGCCATATTGCCCAGCCCTACTCTGAATATTGTGTAGAGCTCCTTTAAACTTCTTTACATATAGTACCACTTATTTCAGCTTATTCTGAAATGTACAATGTATGGCATTCCCTGCTGAAACATGTTATTACTATGCCGCAAGTCTGTAAATTATGGGAGGGAAAAGCAAAAGCAGTCAGAGAGTTCAGTTGCTAATAGCCAGTGATCATCAGCTAGGGGACAGAGCTTGTAAACCATTTTATTGAACAATACTAAGGTTGGGGAGAGGCAGCACTAGATGTATTGGGGAGTAAGGGTGGGGTAAAAAAGGAACATAGGAAAGGAAGCAAAATATATTTATCAAGATACCTCTGTGAACATCACAAAGTGTCACTGAAAGGAAGGGAGGAAGGAAGAACTAAGGGAGGAGGAGTCTAAAAATGTTCCTAAGGTTGGGACTAAAGTCACTGCCAGACCAAAAGTGTCAACGCTGCAAGGCGCCTCCCTAATTGTTCTGTCCAAAGGCAGTTTGCTGCTTGCCTATATGGTTGTTTAACTCTTTGAAACTTAAGAGATTTTTTTTTCAAAAATATGGAAAGAAGGCAATCAGCACTGACAGAAAAATATCCCCCAAAAATAGCAAGAAATTAGTAAAAAGTACAAAATAATTACCTGATAATTAGTAAAAAAAAAAAAAAAAAAAGAAAGAAAAATGCAAAAAGAAAGTCAAAAAAGGAAATGGCCTATGAAAATTGCTAAGAAAAAAATCTACTAATTTTGTAACGTCATTTTAAATATATTATTATGATAAATTAAAAATATAGTTTTTCCCTAGCTTTTTCTCCAAGGGTTGAGGTCCATGAGTGAAATAGAAGTCATAGATTACTATTTCAGTTTATGCATAAAAACACTACAGAAGGTGTGATTGATTGTCACGCTGCCATTTCCACAGCTCTTTGCAGCACCACAGCTCGTCACTTTCAGTATGACAGAGGAAGCGATAAGAAATTGGGAAGGAAGGGAGGGTGTAACGTAAGAAGGAAAGGTGAAGGGTAGAAAGCAGGGAATATTGCCTATTTTCAGCATAGAAAAAACATCATGGTTGTGTTCACCCTTTGAAACACTGAGTGCCTAAATCTGATATGCCTAGTATTTAAATTGATACAGAAAACCAAGGAGGGAAAAAAGCTTGGATACATTTTGAGTTGTAATATATTTTTTATACAGAGTTGAATCGGGTTGTGTCTGGCTCCGTATGTGTATGTGTGTGGGTGCGCAAGAAGTAATCATGCATGCCCCGCTGACTTTTCTGGTGACACAGGAAGTGGTGATGTAATAGTATACAATCCAAAAGCTTTTTCTCACACTCACTGTCTCCTGGTCTGTCTCTCACACGCTGATGTATTTGCCCCTCGGCCATCGTGATATTTCAAGTCTTACAATCATGTGAGCGCTGTGGTTCTCGCCACGGCCTTTGAGCTCTCTGGTTGAGACAAACACACTCACAGACACATTTATGGAGCATGGAGCACGCAGGCTGAGAGCTTTGCAACCTTCTTAAATGAAATGTTTCAAAAGAATTTGCAAAACAGACCACTGAGGTTGGACAAACAGGCCCTGTCTTTGTATGATTATTCCCACAATTTCACCACACAGATCTTTAACTTTACATCAAAGGAGTGTTGAAAATAATTAATTATGATATTTGCGTTGTGCACCAGAGATTGACTGAATTTATGATCTGACCTGAGTACCCTTAGAGCCAAAGTCTTTGATGTCTTTGGTTGTTCTCAGAAATCAAAGGTTTTCGTGGGGTTTACCATGCATACTAGATGTAATACAGCACATTTTATTAGAATCTAACACTTCATCATTTAATTTGCAAGTTTCATATCATCTTTTTTTAATAAATGTCCTCTGCAGTTGTCTGAGTAGCAAAAAGAATCAAATATGGGATTGGGATTTTTGGAGACAAAACCTTTTTTTTTTTCTTGCTGTGGTTCTGTCCCAAATGATAAC
Organism: Plectropomus leopardus; assembly: GCF_008729295.1. Classification (NCBI taxonomy): domain Eukaryota; kingdom Metazoa; phylum Chordata; class Actinopteri; order Perciformes; family Serranidae; genus Plectropomus; species Plectropomus leopardus. Next base: position 35,799,279 of record NC_056463.1, read on the forward strand.
TGTGTGCCGAGTGCTGAAATATTTGTCCATGTACCTGATGAAAACATCTACAGTGCAATCATGAGCACATCCATGTGTTTGTGCATAAATGTGCGATCCGCTTAAGGATCCTGGTTTGGAGGTGTGAAAATATGGTCACCCTAGTCTCTGGTGTAGTCTCAGACAATTCAAGTCTGCACAGAACACAAATACAGACAAAGGCACAGTCCCACACACAGACTCGGTGAGTATGTTGCAGCTACATTGCTGTTAATGTTTGTACAGTCGGTGCATTTATTGATTGTTTGAGGTAAATAAAAACAAACTGCACAGATGGTGATATTGTCAGTCTGTTCATCCCTTAATCCATCTGTCCGTCCCATTCTTGTGAATGCCAAGAACACCTTGAGGGACTTTCTACAAATTTGGCATAAACGTCCATTTGGACTGAACAATCAACTGATTAGATTTTGGTGGTCAAAGGTCACTGTGACCTAAAAAAAATATGGTCATAACACAGGACTTTATGTGCTAATTATGACAAAATTTCCCACAAATGTCTATTAGGATATAATGGTGAGGTGATGACATTTTATATCCAAAAGATCAAAGGCCTGCTTCACTGTGACATCATAATGTTCTAAAAAAAACGTTTTCTAGCAATTAATCAATGTCATATATCAGGAACAGAAGGGACGACATTTGGTCAGATACTGGATTGGTGACACCAGTCTCGAGCGTCCATCTTCAAACTGTGCTGATTGTAGAGATCTTCTGTGCTGCCTGGTTGAAGATGTGCAGCATCCATGCTTTAGAATATGTAATGTCTTTGCAGCAACATTCAAAGCATGACTACCTATGAGTCTGGACAGACATAGCTGTAAACTGTAACGACTAGTTCGCGAGGCTGTAATTCTAGTTTTATCATGTTCACAGTGCTGCTGCATTACTTCTCTACACCATCACATTAAACTGAGTTTAGCAGGTGACTTTTAATTTGGTTTGGTCAAAGTGAAATATTCCAGGTAATCATCCATGTCTTGGCTCCTTACAGAACCTCACAGCAGCACACTGACACAGTGGGGGAAGACCTGCAGGTACAGGAGCAGGAAGCAATCATACATACACACACACACGCACACACACATAATGTACACACTCAATCATCACTTGGTCACTTGCCACCAGGCTCTTTTACCTGAAATATGCCAATGAGATGCAGGGCTGCTAGTGGGTGTGTATGAATCTGTGTGTGTGTGTGTGTGTGTGTGTTTGTGTGTGTGTGTGTGTGCAAGGAGGAGGGCGGAGGGCACTTCAAACAACCTGCAAGGCAAGGGAGCAGGATGAGTGTGTGTGTGTGTGTGTGTGTGTATGTGTGTGTGTGTGTGTGTGCATGGTGGATGGAGGAGGGGGTTGCTCTTGGTACCAAGGGGAAATAGGACTGTGATTTCAGACCAAATTAAACCACATCAAACAGGCCAGATCAAAGAGTATACAGCCCTTACTGCCTGTGCCAGTCTGACATCACTACAGGATGCCCCACCCCCGGCACACACACACACACACACGCACACACACACACACACACACACACGCACACAAACACACACATTTCCTCCCTATTGTCCTTCTTTGCTTTTTTTCATTATTTTCTGCATTTCCTTAAGTTTCTTTCTTACATTTTGGCAGATTTTCTGTTTCTGTTCCTGATATTTGGACTTCATACTATACACTATAAATATAATACAACCACCCACCCCCATGCACACAATTTGCAGGCACTTAACAGGGTTATAGGTTAACCTGGATCAAGTATAATGTAATATGTGCTGAGGCTGGGGGTGTGTGATAGAGCAGTCATCCTGTCTACAGGCGGGGTGGCTGGAAGAGGGGGGAGCAGCATCCATTAGAAACACTGCTTCAGCTTCGAATTGTGTTAGCAATCCTTGCTGCTCCAGTCAGACCCTTTGATGCTGCCTGATGCCAGTGGCTGTCAAGTGATCAGTATATATGTGTGTGTGTGTGTGTGTGTTTTGGTGGCTGGATTAGAAGGCTGCATGAAGAGGAGAGGAGGGGAGGGAGGATGCTGTTTTGGGGGATGAAGGAAGAGGTGGAGAGAGTGTGAAAATAAGCTGGAGATGTGGGGTGCCAATGGAGCAGAGAGTTGGGTGTGTGTGTGTGTGCTTTTGGGAAGAGAGAATAGGAAATTGGGGTGACGGCAGAAGCTGTAAATGGGAAAGAGGTACAGGAGGAGAACAAAGCGTGAGATGCAGAAATGTTTATATAAGGGGGAATAGATGAACTGTTATTCAGTGCAATTAAAAACAAAACACTGAAGTGAAACTACAAATGTATTATTAGCAAAATGCAAAAGTGTTAATTAAACTAGTCATTATTCAGAATACTCTCTTCATCTTTTGCATCTTTTTGTGGTTTTAGGTCTCTTTGTAGTCATTTTTTGACTCTTTTGATTCTCTTCGTGCTCATTATGTGTTAATGTGAGTGACATTTTGCAGATTAAGGCCAGGGGGGGCCTGACACTTTGGGCCCTTGACTTGTGCCTGGGAGGCCTGTTCAGTAGTCCAACCAAAACTCTGCACACACCCAAACTTCAAAGTAACGAAAAAGAAGAAAAGCACATTTTTGAGGAGGACTTCAAGAAATAACTGTTGGTCAACTAATTGATCAATCTGTTGACTACAGTAACTGTTTAGCTACATATTTAACCTACTGTACAGTATATACTCTTTGACCAACCCGTAACAATTGTTCATATTTTAATAAAGTTTTAATCTGCAAAATAACTAAGATATTGTCAGAACAATGTAGCGGGGTCAAAATTGAGTTGAGGTATAAATTATTATAAACTGAAAAAACTCAAGTGCAATTAGTCATTGAGTAAATGTACTGTAAATGTCACACTGTTGTGTTTCCAAGCTAGTGTACTGTGCATTTCTCATGATTTGGCTTAGCCAGGAACTACTTTTGTATATGAAGTGTAGCTCCAAGATAAATCAAGGAAGCGAGAGGAACAAGGAACAGAGGAATGATAATACACCAGAAGGAGACAAGGAGTCAGTTTAATGTGGTTCAGTATCTGGTCCAAACAAAACACTGTGCTCTAGAATTTAAAGATGGAAGCAAAGTGATGTGACCTTGAAATTTTAGTAAATCCAATCAATTGGCTGAGAAACACTGACACTGTGTAACATACGTGTTTATAGAGCCACCTCAGACTACTGACCTCATCAGTCCAGAAAAGTGTCATCATAGTGCCTTCCTCAAAATGTTTCCCCACATTTGAAGTATCTTGTCTTTTTCCTGGCACCTGTTTCGCCATGCCAGATACTTTTTTTTTATTCAATATGTAATATCTTTTTTTATATTAATTACACATTAAAAAGTATTGTTGTCTCTGTGTTGCCAGTGCTCCTATCCTGTGTGGGAGGACTTCAGTGCCAAGGCCACTAAGCTGCATTCCCAGCTCCGGTAGGTTTCTTTGACAAGAAAAACATAAATAAGTAAATAATAACAACAGTTTTTCCAAAGTGTTCCAAACTGTGTTTGACTATGGAGAAATAATTTCTAGAGTATATTTTACTGTGCACTGAATGAAATATTTTTGGAAAAAGAAAGACTCACACTGACTCCAATAGTTAATTCTATGAGTTCCAGAGGTTTGGTGATTTGCATAATAATTAACTTTTTTCTGGATCGAAGAAAAAAGCCTTTAGCCCACCATATGACATCACGTAAATCATGGGCTGCCACTTGATAAATCTTACCAAAATTATGGGGTACATGTATTCTTTTAATATGAACTCAAAATTTTTTTTTTTTAAAAAGTGTATTTACATAAAATATGCAAAGAGAATAATTCTGTGTTTGATACCATTTTGTAGATGTGGGCAGAGAGTTAAAGGTTACAGAGGTGAATAAAACTTATATCAACAGGATGTAACAACATACTAACCGATACAATCTATAATTTTTAAAGTCTATGACCAAATTAAATATGCCTGCACTGCATTTCCAGTGCCAAACCTGAGCATTCAATGTGCAAATCATTACTATAATACAAATGTATCCAAAGTAACGTGTTTTCTTTTCATCTAGAACCACGGTTCTAGCTGCTGTGGCCTTCCTGGATGCCTTTCAGAAGGTGGCAGACATGGCTACCAACACCAGAGGTAGGATAACAGCTGTGTGTGTTTGTGTGTGTGTGTGTGTGTGTGTGTGCACTCGTGCATATATATAACAGGGAACATACTCATCGTTACACAGTCACCAACAGCTGTGTTGTGTTTTGCTCTTGTGAAGCGCCCTCCACATGGCAGCACTATTTAGGAATCTCATTATGTCGTTGAGATATTATCTACCAGCCTGCTAAATTCTCCTGTAGATGATGAAAGTCTTTCCAACAGCCTAAAGGGCACACTTGTTTCCCAAACTTCAAAGCGGTGGCACAGCATTGTTTACAGAGACAAAAAAAAATAAAAAATGATGGAAGTATCTCAGAGAGGTCAATAAAAGCTATTTCTGGAACAGGATATATTTTGTGAGACTTTCCAATACAATGGGAAGCTCATTTTGCATTCTAGTGTGATGTAAACAACATGTGTATTTTGGAGGCAGATACATGTATTTTTGGTAGAAAAAGCTCTTTGGTAACAGTTTATGCCAGTTTGTCAGATATTTAAAGGTATATGATGCAGGATTTTTCCTTTAAAAACAATGTCAAACAAAAGTAATCTCCCTCAGTTATCACTTTATGACTCAACTCTCAGTGTGTCCCAGTGTATTTATCTGTAGAGACTCTGCCCTTGTCAGTATTTTCTTATTTTCTTTCTAATTTGGGACATTTATGGGTGTGTACACCCAAAGCACTCAGGTGAGGTTTATTAAAAGGTAGCGCAGGCAGGTGCCAGACTGTAAGAAGCATGCATCCAAGAGGTAAATTGCCAAAAACACACAAATATAGCAAGGCCAAATGCCAAACATGCCAAACCTGGAGTTAGCTTTTGCTTTGACTATAGGTAGCAAATGCGTTAACAAACAGTAACCGTCACTCCTGCAGTATACCTTTAAATTTGATTATGTATGAAGCATCAGAATCCTGAAATCTGTCTTTTTTTTAGTTTTTTTTTTGTTAAAACATTGATGTAATTTTAATAATGAATAAATTTCTGAAGTATGTGCATCTCTCTGCATAGAGAGCCTTGTGTTATGTGAGAACCCTCTTGATATTGGTAAATTACTTCTGTAATTTTTGCAGTCTGCAAACAATGCAAGCAATTTTAAACAGTCGACTACATCACTTGAGTAAGGGGCGACTTCTGCACTTTGATTTGTGGCGCAGGTTGATGTTTTGGCAACTCATTTCTCATTACAAGTTGAGCTAACTTTGTGTTGGGGTTTGTGTTCAGGTAAGCATTTTAATTGTTAAAAAAGCTGCTGTTTGTCACTGCAACTCTGTTAGCTAGCCAGAACAAGGGAAGTGTTGGAAATGTTCCAAGGAGGCGTAAAAATGTACCTTCAAACATGTTTTTGACTGGTTTATAGCAACTTACCACATTTCCAACTAGTTAAAATGTCCATAATGAAGGGCAACCATGACATTATGAGAGTTATTTCTCTGCCCCTGCTGCACACACATCCTCGATATTTTGAATGCTCAACAATATATTTTTTTCCTGTGCTACACTCAGCCAAAAAAACTCACTGAACTTGATAGAATTATGGTGAATGGATTGTATTTTGTGCTTTTTGGCTTGACACTCTTGATATTCCCTGCGTGGGCTTAAAGCTGGACGCTGGTTTAAAATGGAGTGTGGGCTGAGAGCTGAGAGGGTCAGACAAACACTCACCGCCCGCTGAAGGCCATATGAATACTATCGTACCACTGTGGAAGAGAGGAGAGAATCTGTAACACAGGGATTTTTCTCCTTCTGTTGTGACTTATTAGTTGCAGTCGCCAGACATCTATGTGATGCTGACGTGTGTGTGTGTGTGTGTGTGTGCGGCCCCAGGTGGGGATCCTACAGAGGAGGATGCAGGAAGAAGCTCGTGCTGCTTTTTACAGGCCAGGCAGGAAATCACCAAGCTCTGTCAGCTCATTACACATGCCGCTACCACTGCCACACACACACAGAGGCAGAAAATATAACATAAATGATGTTGGCACAAAGATGCGGTCTGTGCATCAGAGGCTCTTTGTACTTTTTCATACTGATGAGTCATTCCTGCTGGAGTCCATTTGTCAGATTGCTGCACAATCGCTGCTCTTTTCTCAGTGTGTGATGTTCTCTAATAGATTTGTTAAATGGATGGAGGCAGAAGACAGCACATAATAATGCTCTCTGTCTTCCTGCCATTTGCTATATCAATGTGCCACTTATTACAGCTGTGTGTGTGTGTGTGTGTGTGTGTGTGTGTGTGTGTGTGTGTGTGTGTGTGTGTGTGTGTGTGTGAATCGAGCCCAAAGGGTACTGATGATCCTGTGCTCTGCTCTTGTACCAACGCTCCCATTTATGAGCCTGTGTTGGCTGCGTTTCCAGTCAGCATGTCAACTAAATTTTATGTGAAGTGAATTGTCTTCATCAGCGTGTTTGGAAAAAGGGAAAAAAAATGGCTCCTCTGAATATTATTTTTGGATTTTGAATATTTCTGGGAGTCATGGTGCTGTATTTTTTTACAATTCCACTGCATAGCCACTGATGATATTGGTAATACTGTGTATGAAGACCACATCTATAATGCATTATGGGAGCATTCTTAGTGAATTATGATGCATTCATAATGTTTTATGACTACACTCATAAGCACACATAATGCTTACTGAAGCACTTTATCAACAGTCATGAAACTCTGGAACAGTTTTCTGTTAGTTATGTATTGCTACATAACTTGATAAAAACTCTTTTCCTCTGTTTATTTGGAACATTTTAGCAGAAGAGAGACAAACTTGAGGTTTTTTTTTCTAGAGATGTCCTGTCGGATCCCCATCACTTTGGTCCAAGACAGAAATATTAGATGGATGTCATGAAACTTGGTACAAAGACATTTCAAATTACAGCAGCACTTTGTTAAAACGATACAGAGACAAATCAAATGATATTCTGACATTTTTAACCAAAATAATGAATTAATTGAATAAGCAATCAAACATGAAGAAAAAAAAGAGCATTAGTTGCACTCTTGCTGTAAAAGCTGCCTTTAAAATCAGGAAAAGACAACACTTGCTGGAGATCTGAATTCTTTAGACTTCTTTCCCTTCTCCACTGCACCTTGGAAATAGGTGAAGTTGTGGCTGAAACCCCGCATCCTGCTTTTATGAAATTTTGGTACAGACATACGTGGTCCCCAGAGGATGAATCCCTCTCCCATTTGGTGATCCCTGACTTACCCTGTGGACCACCATGAAGTTGACATTTGTGATTTTGAGTGAAATACATATTAAAATGCCTTGTCATTCGGTAAACTAATGTTCCCATGAGGGCAAATTGTAATAACATTGTTACAAAAAGCCTTTCTATGTTATGCATGTTGCATACTGACATTAGCATTTAATTTAAAGCACTGCTGTGCCATAGTACAACTTCAGTGAGCTGCTAGCATGGCTGTAGATTCTTAGTCGGGTTTTAAAACTTTATACATCATAATGTGAAAAAAAGAGCTTTGCTGGATGGAGTTTGCTTTAATTTGTTCTTGGGTTGTCTCTCTTTCCCTTTTAACCATCTCCCCAGGGGTTGGATAAGGATATGGGCCGGAAGAATTTGGGAAGAATATTTGTAAACACACCACAAAATCGCAACTTTCAGATTAAATTTTCCCCAGAGATAAAGAAAAATGTAGCAAACATGTCTAAAAATGTGTGGCTCTAGGTTAACATGTTATGTTACAGTATTTATTGTAACTGTTTTTCTGTGTAGTAATTTAAAATCCTGCACAAGTGATGGCACACATACTGAACAAAGCTACACGTTAGATCACATACTGTGTCAGGTGGGTACAATTTGCAAATATAGTCCCGCTAAAGTGCAACTCGTGGTTTATTTGTTCTGCTGAATCACGTCATACAGCCTGATTTTCTGCTGGACCCCCAGTGTTTGGGCACACCTGATATTTTTCTGTTGTGTTCTAAAGCTGAAAAAGTTAAGGATATAATATGGAGGGTGATGGAAACGTATTTTCTTGCATTTTTGATGGTGTGTGTGTGTGAGACAGAAAGAATTTAGCAAGTGGTGAAATCCAGGAGGAAATGTGTGAGTGTTTGTCAATTCCCTGGTGAGAGGTGAATTTGAGTGCACTTTTCAGATGTGTTCCTTACTCCCCTCTTATAGCCCAAACATTCACTTTCCCCAGGGCGGACTGGCTGCATGCGTGTGTGTGTGTATGAGACAGCATACCAGTAAAATAAGTAAACACACAACACGCCAGAGGCCCTGTTTGTGTGTGTGTGTGTGTGAGTGGTCAACACATTCTATCCACAGCTCGTCAGATATTGCCACTTGGTCAGTGGCGTTCACACGCCTGCATGTGACGTGCTAGGCATCTTCCTGCATGTGTTGTTTGATGTTCCCAGATGATTGGTCAATTATATGCCTCTTAAAATGCATTGCGCCTTTTCAAAACACACTTCCCTTTTCAGGAGGAAATGTACATTTTGGGGAGGGGGTTTAGAATTCATGTAGTCTTTTTGTAAATAAACATTGGTAAAAACATCTTGTATGTGTTATTCCTTGTGCAACACAAGCACATGGTTAGGTGTTAGAAAAAAAAAAAACATCACAGTTTGGCTTAACATTCATACAGGAAGCAAACAGCAGGCTCCTGGTTAAAAGTCTGGGGTTTGTTGGATCCATCCACCACCTCTTTTGTCTGCCCCATAGGGAGTCTTCAGCTCCTTATATGTCATTGTCACTGTCAGCGTGTTCAAACTGATGCCTCCCAGCGGTGTATTGATATCATTGCAAAATTTTAAACTATGCCGTCTGCCAGGGATATCATACCAATAGTGAAAGCTTTTAGCGTGTGGTGTCTGTTGCCACAATCACTAACCAAGCGGTGATCCTTAATAATAGTAATAACCTGTCTATATCTGCACTGTGTAAAACAACTCCTCTCGATCTTTTGCTTTCAGAGACTGTCACACATGGCATTTTCACATATTTCACACACTCATGCATATATATTGATATATACGTATAATATATATATATATATATAATATATATATAATATATATATATATATAATTATAGATAATATATATATATCCTTGCTTCATTTTAAACTTTTTACAGTAATGATTTTGTGTCACTTTTTCTTCATGCTGGAAATTGTTTGAGAAAGTTTCTGCTGAAAAAGCTGAAACCACATAAAAGGGAACATGTCCAAATTAGGCCGATGTTACATCAGTAGTTTTGATTTAATTGGAGTCTAACTGGCCTTTTTTTGATGAGTCATGATTGAGTTAAGACCACAGACTCTGTTTTGTCTCTCTGTGCAGATGATTTTATTTATATATTAATCTGAAACAGGCACAATGATTGATGATGAAAAAAAGACACTTTTAGCTTCAGTGTTAAGTTTGTATGACCTTTTAGAGAGCACAGCAGTCAGAGTGAGAGATCTTGTAGTGTTATTGTTTTTCTCATTTTGCTAACCGGCCCCAGAAGCTTTGGTCTGATATGACACTGTGATAAAGGGCATATGTGTTGATGCAACCAAGTACAAGAACCACAGACTACTGCAGACTGTGTAGCCTGCATAGAGCAAAGATATTGAGAAAGGAAAACAAAGTTGAAAAAACTCATATAATTGTTCATTTGTGCCACACCACCATGTTGGGGCATTTTTGGATGATGGATGCAATTTTCTGCCACCACCCTCTTCCTCCTCAGCCATTGCAAGATGTCCTTGCATGCATGATGATGATGTGAGCTACTGAATATTTGGCATCATACTTTCAGTTTATGTTTACTCGTCCCTGCACCCTTTTACCTTTGAGGTGGTTGTAGCTCTAGTGTTATTAGATTCATCTCATCAGAAAAGGTTCTCAATCCCCTGTAACAGGTTTCGACTTTAAATACAGTATGTAAAGTTAAAGTTAGCAACATGACAGTACTGAGAGAGGTCATAGCGTGCTTGTCTTTTTAATACTGTGGAGGGGAAACAGTTATATGAATCTCTGTAGAAAAGCGTTTGCCACCTCTTTTCCATTTTTACTGTTCACACTCATTAACTTCTCTCTCCATTGTTCCCATGATGACAATTATGGTGTTGTCTATGAGTTTCAATAATAATGATTGCATCTCTTTTATAGACCGGGGGGGGGGGGGGGGCTCTCTCTCTCTTTCTCTCTCTCTAATTTTCAACTCCACATACTCTCTTTGCAGTAGCAGCAGTAAAACCTGGGTCAATCCCAGGACTCTCAACTATGCATCACTTGGCACCAGGGAGAGCTGTAAAGCGCCACCGTGTGTGTGTGTGTGTGGTGAGTGTGTGTGTGTGTGTGTGTGTGTGGTGTGTGTGTGTGTGTGTGTGTGCATGAGATTGAGGATGATATGATCTGATGGTACAGAATGTCTGGTGCTTTTATTACCAGCTTCTCGGCTGCATCTGAATGCAAGGTTTCATAATGAATATCATAAATCTTATTAATGCACACACATACACATGCACATAGACACCACCACACACAACAACACAACAAACACAAACACACACACACACGCTCCCGTGCATATTAGATACGAAAATCACCGCTTTGGATGCTTCAGACTTGAAATGCAGTTAAAATGACAGTTAGGAAGAGAACAGTGTATTCTCCAAGACAGGGTTGGTTGTGCATTTAAACATGAATTGAAATAAGTCAGTTTTGGGCGATACCAAATCAGAAATGTCCAAAAAGACACTACAAACAGCAGGAATAACAACAACAAACATATACTTGAACGAACAGGTTCTTGTACTGGATACTTGGAAACTCAGGTGTTCCCACATCACATGAATGCAACATAAGACCATTTCTTGTGGGCGGAAATCAATAAAGCTTAAGGTGCTCCAAAGATCGAAAGATACAGATCACAAACTTTTTAGGTAAGGAGAAAATTAATATGAAAACGTACTTTTACTTTTGTGCCTGTTTTTTCGAACCAAAAAACATTGGATCCACTTGTTCCAGACACAAACTTTTCAAGATGACAAAACTCACCTATGATCATGAATAACTTTCTGACTTTTGATGCCTGGACATTTTTCCACTTTTACTGGTGAGAGGGGAGAGGCCGGCCGAAAGTCAAACTTTTGATCTCATAGTAGCATGAAGGACCAAACCATTTTTGGCATCATAGATAGGAATAGTAAAATAGTTTCAACCACTATGTCAAGGAAATTCAAAAAGATGAAAAAATAAAGAGGTTTTATATGAGTCACAAATGCTATGTATGATATATATATATATATATATATATAAATAATATATATAATAACTATAAGAAGCATATATTTCACAAATAAATTCTATAAATTCTAGCCAATTACTGAAAAGTCAGAGGGACTCCTGCCGCATGGCCTAATGGCCTAATGCCTCCGCACTGGGCGATAGCATTGAGGCCGAAGGCATTATGTCCGTCCGTCAGTCCTATTCTCCTGAAAACAATATCTCACCAACACTTTGAGGGAATATCTTCAAATTTGGCGCAAACATCCACGTGAACTCATCAATGAACTGCTTAGAATTTGGTGGTCCAAGGTCAGAGTTAAGTGTGTCCAATTATAATGTTCTGCAAAAACACTTTGTCATAACTCAGGAAAAGAAGGGAGTGAGACATTTGTTCAGATACTGAATTGGTGACACTGGTCTTGGGTGTCCCTCTTGGAACTGTGCTGATTGTTTATAGATCTTGGCAGAGGGAAGATGTCTGTGATGCATCCATGTTTTTTACAGACATGGATGTTAAGTGTTACACAAACTTGAATGGTATGCATCCACTAAATGTTTGTTATCAGAGATTATATACAAAATAATGATGTGATTGTGGCCCAGCGGCACTCAATGCAGACATCTAACTAAATAAATCTAAGTAAAGTCACTGAGAACATCTGACTTGTTTTATTCATATAATTATCTGGTAGTTTTTTATGCATTCTTGAGAGCATTTCAGAAAAGTACAATTTTGAGGAGATGTAAAAAAGCATTGTTTGTGAGTCAAAAAGGCCCAAATTAAAGAGTGCAACACTGCATCCAATGTAGCCACATTGCTCCATAATTTTCTGGCTGATGATGCCAAACAGGCAGATTGTTGTTTTTTTTATCACACCCTATACACTTGGTGATGTAAAAAATTATCTCCAGCTACATAAAGAAAACAAGAGTGATTCATTTTAGTTTATCCACGAAACAAGTGGGGCAGAAACAAGGCTAAGGTTTATCTCAGCTTCAGAAAGGAGAGAAAATAGGCTGGAAAACTCATTTCCAAACATGTTTATCTTCTTCGGTGAAGCCAAAGGAAGGAGCTTGGGGGCAGGAAGCAATGAAGTTTATGGGAAATGTGGTTTTGATTTTGAGAAACATTACCACTAATAATACCACTGGTTTGTGACATAGCGGCTGCCAGTGTTCCGGACCGTGGTCTTGTGTGTTTACAGTCATTTTTACCAAGGTAGGAATTTTAATTTGAGAATTAGTTTATTGGTGTTTTAAACTACTACATACAGGGCATTTAAAACTTGACAGAAAGAAGAGGAGGACATTGATTTCCTGTGAATAGAGAAACTTAAATTTGAGGCACAGTGGCGCTGTGTGGAGATTGATAGTTAATGTGTATAAATGGTGGTGGAGTGATGCAGAGCAACAGTTGAGGATTGTCCCAGACCTCGGACGAACGGAGTGATGAGTGTATGAAAAGACAGAGAAGTCCATGGTTGAGACAGCATTGAGTGAAGCAAGTAATAAAAACGGACAGAAAGACTGTTGTGGAGAATTGTGAGGAAGTCTTCAACGGCAGGCCTGTGTCTTTGCTGTGGATTAGAAAGTCAGTTGTTCCCAGCGTTTTATTTTAAACTCATAACCCACAGCCCTGTCAGATTCATCAAACACCCACTCTTCATGTCCCAAAATGTCTTCATCTTTAGGGTTGCTCCCAATAGAGGTCGCCATAGCAGATCATCTGTTTCCATTTCTTCCTGCCCTCTGCATCCTCCTCTGTTGCGCCAACTACCTGCATTTCCTCCCTCAACACATCTATAAAACTGCTCTTTGCTTTCCTCTTTTTCTCTTGCATGCCAGCTCTATCTTCAGAATCCCTCTCCTAATATACCCAACATACTCTCCTTTGCAAACGTCCAAACCATCTCAATCACACCTCTTCCTCTCGCTTTGTCTTCACACCGTGTATCCTAACCTTATGTTACAAAGTGTGATTGCTGTAATTGTTTTTTAGTGGATATTTCTAAAGACTATTAACTACAGGTTAATGACATTGTTACAATACATTTTTATGCAATATTACTGTCACTGGTTAGGTGGGTTTTGTTGTTTGCTTGATGTTATTTGCATTTTTAGTTGTTTCACCCATGTCTCTGTTACTTTTAGCTAACTATTTCAACTATGTTTCTATCACATAACTTACTATTTCAACCATGCATTTATCACTTTTAACTTACTATTTCAATCATGTATCCGTCACTTTTAAACTTATTATCTCAACCACGCATTTAGTACTTTTAATTTTAACTTAATATTTCAACCATGTATTCATCCCTTATAACTTACTATTTCAACTATGTATCCGTCACTTTTAGCTAACTATTTCAAGCATGCATTCATCACTGTTAGATTAATATTTCAACCATGCATTCATTGCTTTTAACTTACGTATTATCATCCATGTATCCATCATTTTTAACTTACTATTTCAACCATGTACCCACAACTTTTAACATAATATTTTCATCTATATAGCCATTACTTCTAGCTATCATTTTTTTTAACCATTTATCCAAGACATTATATTTAGCTAACTATTTCAACCATGTATCCATTACTTTTAGCTAACAATTTTGATTATGTAGGTTATCTGCTTTTTAGCATATTATTTCATTATTTTGATCTAACTACTTTTAACATGAATACCTATCCATTACTTAAAACTCACTATATCAACCATGTATCTTAAGCCATTTTAGTTATATATTTTATTACTTCCAGCTATTTAACCCATTACTTTTTAGCATTAATTGTTTCTACTATAATAACCATTAATTTTTAGTTAACTGTGTCAACCATGTATCCATAACTTTTAGCTAACTACTCACTCTTGCTCGTTTACATTTGTGTGTACAGTTGTTACAGCTGGCTTAATTTGGCATAATGTAATTGTTAATCATTTTGTAAATTTATGAAAAAATGCTGCTTGTTTGCCTTTGCTTTTAAAGCTTGCCTGCTGTGTATGTCTGTGCATGCAATGCGCGTATGTTTGTGCATGTGTGTGTGTGTGTTCACTCGGGAGAATAAAACGGTATTCAACACTCCCTCATTAACTAGCTTGCTGCCTGGCAGGGCATTCCATGCTGGCTGCACTTATGACTCCCTGGGTGGGAGGAAGAGAGGTAACACTCAGATGTGAGGCCACTTAAGTTCACTCAGCTACATACACAGACACAGTGCATACAAAACAGACACACATGCAACTCAGCAAGAGTGGTTTCCCTTATTCAGCTCGCAGCTTGGCACCCCCCTGCAAGGACCAACTGCTAGTTAATACCACTAACACACACACACACACACACACACACACACACACACACACACACACATTCTAGCCCCTACACATACAGTTCTGGCATGCATGCACATTATCTCACTGGCATGTGTATGTAAACATGAAGGCACTGCAGAAGCAATTGTGACCACACACATGCAAATACATGCATGTACGGTTCAGCCTGTTGAAATGACATGCAATGGGAACACTGGGCAGTGGGTTTTGCCCTATAGAGCATGCGTGAGGTTAATACTCTTTTCAGACGTGTGATATTTGTTTATAGCTCCTGCGTGTGTGATGCATGCATGTCTCCCCCTTTTCTCGCGGCCGTCGGCCGTCCTCTCAGCCAATCGCAGACAAGTGGGATCACATTTACGAGCGCGGTTGCCAGGCAACAAGCAGAGAGAGAGAGCATGAGTGTGTGAGAAAGAGAGGGAAGTGGTGGCAGAGAAAAAATAGCCATGTTGTTGCCAAGAGGAGAGGAGAAATCTGAGCAAGACGGCTTAATTGCATTTCACAGATAGCATGCCATTCACGGTCAACTGGAGACGCTTTTGATCTGATACAGTTGATCATGCAACCAAAGTGGCTGAATTGGGGTTTTGTGCTATGCATAACTGGGTTAGCATGAGGATTAATCACCTTAACTGCACTGAATAGATTGTGACCTACAATCTATAACCTATATAATCTCAATCTGTTATTTAACTGTCTGCCTTTCTTCAAGTTTGTCTCATTTTTCAAGTTTGTCTCATTTTTCAATGTCCATCAGGACAGTCAGAGAATAAGCCAATAAGCCAACCATTAAGCTACATCATTTTGTCTGGAGGTAAAAACAAAAAGTGAGTGCCACTTTTGGGCAATAAGCATTACTGTGTTTAGACAGAAGGCAAAAAATGTGTGCCTATATACAACAAAATACGAGAGAAATATTAATATTCCCACAGCACAAAGTGATCAGTGTATCCTCATACAACAATTTCTATGATATTCTCCAAATTTGCATCCCACAATGACATCACGTACTTAGCATTAAGTTTTGTAAGTAACTTAAAGTTTATGTGGATAGGTTTAGGAAAAGAAACATGGCAAGGTATACACAATTCCAAACGCTGGCCTCCTAGGAAAAGTCCTGTGTGCTGTGACCCTCCCACCACCCTAACCGGCCTTCTAACTGGAGGACTGCTTCCTTTTTTACTACCATCAATGCAATGGTCATGTGATCAAAGCCTTTCAGCATACATGGCTTCTGCACAAAGTACTGGCTCATCATTATGTGAGATATGTACTAATTTCGGTGCATCACTTTTTGTAAGAAAATGACAAACAGTGCGCACTAACAGCTGGAGGTTATCCATTAAGACAGTTTTTTTAAAATTATATAACCAACTGTCCAAAACCAGAAGACACATTAAGTTTAGTAAAACACTAAACAAAAGTATACAAATCTGTCAGTTGTTAAGCATTTCTGCTTGAAAATTGACAAAATGATTTATTGAATATTAAAATATTTGCAGATTTACTTTTTTTTCTTGACTGAGTAATCAGTTTAGCAGTTACCTGTTGCAGAAATTAGTAATGTAGCTAATTACTTAGATATATAATGGCCTTTTCATTGAGTAATATGTGAGTCATTGATTACAATTTCAAGTACTGTAACCTGCCAAGAACAGGCTACAGTGAGTGCATATAATATTCAGTCATAATCCTGATGTGAAAGGAAAAGCAGCCCATTTTTACTTCCGACTTGTCAAATAGCGCCACTTTTTCAGTGATCTTGGTGTCTGAGAAAGGTACAGAGAGGCTCCTTTCATAGCAGCATGATACACATCAGGTAGCTTGAGTTGTTGACAAAGTGGGCAACAACCCAACTTGTCAAATTCCACCGCATCCTCGGCAGTATGAAACGCACAGGCTGAGTGGATGGGTCAAACAAACTACGGACTTTCAGCCTTTAGCCCGCTGTTTGTTTCCTGCCTGAAAACAACAGTTAATGGAGTGATTTTAATAACAACATAATGTGCTAGTGCTATGTGTCGGTAGTGACATATATCAATTGACGTTTCATGGCATTTGTAACAACAGCCAAGCCATGATGTTGATTTCTAAACCTATCAATGCACTATTGTTGCCCAAACTTAAAGAAATAAACCTAAAAAGACTGTATGCATGTAATGAGCAGAAACTGTACATTTGCTATGTATTTTGAAAAGATACAATGCATGCAGTGAGCATAAATTCACATGCTGTCCCTGAATGTCCAAAATTGATGCAGGAGGGTACAGAATGTGTTATATTTTGATGTGTAGATCCAGTGATGAAGCAACAGTATTTGACGAGTTGGGATGAGAATGCACTGGTGAAACTGTGTGTTTGCACAACAATGTATAAACTGTGATGTCTTTCTTTCTTTCTTTCTTTCTTTCTTTTGTGTGTGTGAGCATGTTTGTTGGTGAGTTAGTTTTTATGAAGTTGATTGGAGCGGCACTTTTTCAGTTCGTGAAAATCTTTATTTCTTTTCCACCAGCTCTTCTCCCTCTGTAAGTAGGCCATGGCTGAGAGGCCTGGGTGTTGTGGAAGGCTACAAAAACATTATTGTCTTTAATTAAGCCTCAACCACAGTGTACATCTATTTCCCTCTCCACAGCCCCCCGTCTCTTTTCCTCCCTCCATCCCTCTCTCTCTCCTCCATGGGCCTTTTCTCTCACCCATCCAGCTCTTCTGTGCTTCCTCTACCCTCATCACTCACCCTAAATGATACTCCTCTCTTCTCTCCTCTCTAGTTCCCCTCTGCTCCCTGTTGCTTCCCAACACGTTTCCCCCATCGAATCTTTCTTTGCCCTCTTCCTTTCCCTCCATGCCTCCTCTCTCAGTCCCTGGCAGCTCTCTAAGGACATTTCCTGATGTCACAGTGCAGTATTGTCCCAGAGGTCAACAACACAGGACATGCTCTGTTGTGCGCACACACACATACACACACACACACACACACACACATGCAGGCTACTCTCTCAGTAGGCATGGGAAGCTGAGCTCAGTGAGTCCTGCTGCTCTGACGCCAAGTCCTGTTTAACGAGACAAGAGGCTGAAGTGAGGAGAGGTATGCATATAAGAGAGAGTGTGTGTATGTGTGTGTGTTGTGGTGGAAAGTCAGTGATATTCTTCCTAAATGTTGTGTTTACTGTTCTTTTTAAATTCAGTGTTTTCATTAAGTTTTCTTTGATTGCATCATGGACGATTTAGTAACTCTGACTGAATTTATCAAAACATTGTGGCAACACTGCACATAGGGAGAACTTGATATATTGTGTGCATGTGTGTGCTTCGAGTTAGTGAGAGTTGGGTGTTAATCTGCAGCATTAACAGCCATCAGCCAGGCGTGATAACTGGCGTGGCTGCTGCTGGCTCAGCTGTACACACATGCACACACCCTCGTACTGGTATTCTTCTGAGGGCCCTCCATTGACCATGTTTGACTCCATTACTCTGTAAGCCCTGACCGTAATGACCAGACCTACACACACAGCCCTTTCCCTGACCTTAATGGGGTCCTCCACCCATTGCTTTTAAAAGTTTTCACGGCATCAATCATTGGAACCGATTACAACAGACGCTAAAACTCACCTCCTTCATCCCACTCTCATCTTTTAAAAGTTTGGTGAAGGCAGCGGTTGCTGACTGTTGTACATGTTTTTGGCCAGGTCATCATTGTAAATGAGAATTGGTTCTCAATAGACTCACCTGGTAAAATAAAGAAAAAATAACTAAAATAAATAAATTGTATCTTTGGTTGTAACAATAAACAGTGGAAGTAGCGGTTCACATTATTAGGTAATACCAGTGAATATACTCCAGCACCTCAGATGCTCAAAAACATCTGAGTTTGTCAGCCACAGGAAAATGTGCTTTTAAGGGGAAACACCCCAGATGAAGAGAGTAAAATTTGAACCATGAAACTTCCCTAGATGGTTTCTGACATTGAGATATTTTTTTATATTAGTTTTCTGAAATATTATGTTTAAATATAGTAATGATTATCTGCAGTTGTAAGTGAATCAGCTCTTTTTTTTCAGCTCTTGAACTTCCAGTACATAAATATGAACTAAAATAAACACCTAAATGAGTATTTTCTTTCCAGTAGTATGAAAGAAGATGAAAATAGCCCAAAATCTGCAACCAGATTAGAATCTTTTTTTTGCATTGGTTCCTCTTAAAACTCTGAAAATACACCACAGCGTCTTTATTCCGGCATGTTTGCATCTTCTGTCCTGCATTTGTCATGTTTGTTACGTACATGCTTCATTTGTCCTTCATGATGTGCACGTGTCCATACAGGTTGGAGTGTATACTTCATAATATTTTACCCAACCCTTCATCCCTGTTTCTGTGCTGCAGCTCTGCCACTGGCTGTATTTCCATGGCAACAGTGGCACACACAGATGTCAGTGTGTTATGTTTTGGGGCTCTCTGTCTTACCCCATATTCCTCCACACATTTTTATAATACATTAACAGTCGTAGTATCTTTGAACATGGAAACTTGGTCTTGACCTTGTGCGACAAAAATCTCATCAAGGTCATCTGAGGGGATGCAGTTGATGTTTTGTCACACAGTGTTAACATAGAGGTTGTGTGCTTTGTTTAGTCTGTGGCAACATGATTTTGTGCTCAAGAAGCCTGTTCGTTACTTAAGCGAGCTGATGGGAATGATCCTAAGCTGCTTATTATTTGTTATGATGTGTCAACAGTTCTCTTGAAAGTCACTGCATGGAAGGACTGTTAAAGAGAGACTCAGTGAGAGAGAGAGACATTAGCAGTAACAGCAGAGCAGTCTTTCCCACAGCAATACCTGACCTCCTGCCAGCCAGTCTGCTCCAAACTAAAGTGTACTCGGGGACACGCTGTCACCTCCTGACCGTGTGTGTGTGTGTGTGTGAGTGAGTTAGCAAAAGAGAAGGCTTATTTGATATTTCCCTGACTTTGCTGTATCCTTCTTCTATGCTAAATCTGTCTGCAAAAATTGGTATTACTATAGATAACTATTCTTTCATTCTGCTAATTTTCATCCAATCTGGTTCCCTGTGATGCCTTTTTTGTGGGGGTCAGGAGTGCGCAGAGAGGCAGAGGAGCATACATGATGCCCAGACTACATTACCCACAATGCTATATTTAGTCTACTGCAGTGTGTGACTCAGCACAGCCAAGCCTAACTGTGGTCTGACAGCACCGCTCTTACTGTTTATGCCGACTCACTACATGCATATGTGTATATATTTTGCATGCTTTTTGAAAAAGACTTGGCCACAAAAGCAGAATGACGGCAATCATTTCATTGAACGTGATTCTGTTTATGTAGCCCAAAATCTCAAATTTGCATCAAAGGGCTTACTAATATGTATAGCATACGACCCCCTCTATCCTTACACATATTAGTAAATTTACCCATATTACGTGATAGATTGTAACCCTAGAATACAAAAATGCTTTAAACCTTTGAAACAAAAGCATATTGACTTGATTTCTTTAACAAAACATAGGAAGAGGGTGACAAGCAACTTGACAAGAAATGGCCCAGAAAGAAATAAGACATTTGTAAAATCTTACATGAAAATAAACCAAAAAAGACAAGTTAAAAGAATGTGTTTAGAAAAATTGATTAAAAAAAATCTGTAAGACAATTTTATATAATTAAGATAATTAGAAATAAAGTTTTCCTGGCGTTTTTCTCTTGTTTTCGATCATACAAAATAGCTAATTTTCAGATAATTTTCTTTTCATCCCCTTTTGTTCAGTTTGTGAAACATCTCTCGTCAACAAGACCATCAATTTCTAAAATTTCAGAGGTCTGAATGCATGTGAAAGAAGAAAAGTGATGTCGATCCAGGTGTTAAAGGGTTAAAAAAGGGATTGGTTTATATGGTTAATCTGTAGTATTCAGTAGTTATCCATGTGTGAATGTATGTGGTATATGTGTTGGTCTGGAATGTATTAGTCTAAGATTAAAAAGGCATTATAACCATAATAAGGGTTAGAATCCATTCATAAGCCTATGTGTGTGTGTATAATACTCTTTGCTATTCCAACACACCCAGACACACAGACAGCCCCCGTTTCCCTCAAGCAACTCATATGATGCATCCATGCAGATGGCATGCTGCATGTTACAGTAGATACCATCTGTAGAATGCATGCTCGCCACTGTGCATACTAACGTGTGAGCACTATTAAGAATGTGTGAGAAGTCGTGCTCACATTTTACATGCATATAAGCATATGCCAAGCTGTGTTTTACTAGGTATGTAGAGAGCATGTGTGCTCTCTGCAGCAGTATGTAATCAGTGACATGAAGTGTGGATGAGCAGTGAATTCCAAACACCTTTTCCATGCAGGGGCGTGATCATGTATGTTAGTCATGTTTCCAAGCCTCTCTATGTGCTCTACATGCAAACTAACGTGTAAAGGAGGTCATGACTAACGGTCACCCCGAGGGCTTCATGTGTGGGAGATTTTTCTCAGTTGTTGTTCTTCTCCTGAAGGGTATGTTAAGAAATACCAGTTGACTTGACTGAAGTTTCATCACTCCCGGTACATTTGCATGCACACTATCATTGCCCTCTTATTCTGAATGTGACAATATTATAAATTTGATACAGGTCTCTGAATTAGGCCTTATTCCAAATGTAGCATTTTCTGATTAAGAAATAAGATGAATTTATTTATTTTAATTTATTTTGTTTATTGAACAAGGACAGTACACATTAATCAACATATCAGCAGTAAGCGTCAATGTACTGTAAATATGCCGGAATTACCGCAATTGCTAAATTTCATCCATCAACGTGGGATATGCCGGTATTATTTGGGTTTTAATAGCATTATTTGGTATGTATAGAGCTCCATGCAAACAGCTATTAGTGGAATACTCATTTTCATTAGCCACGTAAAAAGCTTAGTAAGAATATTGTCTTTATTATTTTTGTAAAAACCACTGTATTTTGTACATGAAAACAAAGTCAAACAAATACTGTAAAAAAAAAAAAAATCCCTTTTTATGTTAGAACAGTGATCAAAGCTCATTTCTGCAAGTAACAACCTTTCTAGTGTCCTTGAGTAAGACCCAGATTCCCTACCACCTCCAGAGTGTCCTCCCTGACCCCTGACCTTCCTGTGTATGTCCTGTTTTGCTCAATAAAATATCACCTGACAAGAACACATGATTGCGGGTGAAAATATTCAGTTTGATAGGTCAAAACTGCTGCACCAAGAACAGATATATCATCTTGTTTGTGACAAAGATGCCTGCATCATTCTTGGGAGCAGTGTGCTTTATAGTTCCAGCTGGTGGCTCTAGCTACATGTTTATAGTGCTGATACACTCTAAGATTGGTATCAATCTTCCAATCTAACTCTCCAGTCCATATTTCCAAAAATGTCACAATATTTTAATCTGATTTTCTTGAAGATATGTGCTGCATAGAGGGTGTTCATCTAGATTCAAATACATTGATATTCCAAGATCATTTTTGGAGATTTTCTATGGTAAACTTGTGCAAAAAACCAAACACTTCACTTCCACTTATGGCAATATTTTCTATACCTTCACATCGGCAATAGGCATGGCTGGGGGAATTATTTTTTTGTGTTGTCCATCCCATTTGCAATACTTGAACACCGCCTTGAGGGAGTTTCTTCAAATTTAGCACAAACGTTCACTTGGACTCAGCAATGAACTGATTAGATTTGGTGGTAA
Organism: Plectropomus leopardus; assembly: GCF_008729295.1. NCBI lineage: Eukaryota > Metazoa > Chordata > Actinopteri > Perciformes > Serranidae > Plectropomus > Plectropomus leopardus. The sequence goes on from NC_056463.1 coordinate 35,821,778, forward strand.
TGGCACAAAGGTCAAGGTCACTATGAATTTTCTCTAATTTGGCAAAAGTCCACTTGGACTCAATGATAAAATATTAGATTTCGGTGGGCAAAGGTCAAGGTAATTGTAACCTCATCCATGTAATTTCTGTAAACTTGATATCTTTATAGCACATTGGGGGATATTGTTTTTTCCCTTATTTGACACAAATGTTCACTAAGACTTTTGGCCATAACTAAATAATTCATACTCTAATCATGACAGAATTTCACACAAATGTTTAATATGATATAATGATGAAGTAATGACATTTTATATCCAAAATGTCAAAGGTCAGCAAAAACACATTTCTGGCCATTACTCAACATCATAACTCAGGATAAGAAAAGGAGACATTTGGTCAGATACTGAATTGGTGACACTAGTTTTTGGGTGCTCACCTTGTGCTGATAGAAGAGATCTTTTGTGCTGCAGGGGGCTGATGTTGTGTGTGAAGCATCCATGTTTTCACAGACATGAATATGAACTGTAACTGCAACCTGACTAGTACGCAGAGGCATACAACTACAAGGCAATAATTCTACTTTTTCTTTTGAGGGAAAACAAATAATCTGCACTAGATTGCATGAGTCATCTGAAAAGACATTTCAAAAATACCTCACTTGTCTGTAGTGATAACCTCCTGTTCATTATCCATGAATGTTTATTCCTTATTGGGCTGTTGCAAGTACAAAGGGTAGAAATTTCCCAGCGCTCGCAATAATGGACAGTTGATAATCTCAACACATGATGCATGCACACACCAATAGAGTGACAAAAATATGTTACGGAGATATGATTTCACTTAAATGTAACACAGAGCGGCTTTCTTAGTATTAACCAGAGCAGTGAGAGCTCTTAGAGAGGTTTGGAGGTCCAGACAGCGCAGAAAATCAGCCACCCAGCAGCCAATACTGAGAGAAGGTCTGCCGTGTACACTGGCATCAAACAGTGTCTTTGTTTACTGTTCAGGATTCTTGCAAAATTATGATGAGTGGATAACATTTTCAGGTCTGGATGTTGAATTTTTAGATGATGCCCTGGTGTTACAATTACAGAGCACAATAAGGTACTGATGTGAAGCTGATATAAGACCTAAAACTGATATTCAAACTTCAGCATTTATATTGATGAGAGGAAAAATGTCAGTTTGCCAAGGTGCGCAAATGTATTTTCAATTGATTTTGCTTTTCATTGATTTGTGTCAGTGCAAGGTTGCTTGATTAGAGTAAAGGGGTATTAAAACAGTAATGCACTGTATGATAATGTTGGTGATATTGCTTTTCCATGATAAAGACAAGGCATTTTATGATGCATTAGTAAGGTCATCAACCATGAAGCTGCAGGGACTCAGTTTCCTGCTTTTCTTTTTTTTTTTTCTTGCTTTTTGTGTTTTTCCTTTGTCCAGAATCAGTTCATGATATAAAATGCAACTAAGAAAAAGTTGTTTAGTTGTCAACTTCTTCATTTTTTTTTTTTTGTTTTGTCTCGGCACAAATTTAGCCCAATCATTTTTCTGCTCCCTATTTTCTCCACACATTTCCCATTTTCCTCATCACATTTCCAATATTCACCAATTATATCCAAAGCCTTTGGCAATAGAAGCAGATGGCACAAATTTGTCACCACATGGGGCTGATTGCCTGTTGCTCTGCTGAAATATGATTGGCCATTTTCCAGGTACTGTTGTCGTCATTGGCTTGTAGTTGGCAGAAGTTAGTATGTGATTTAAAAATTATAGGAACAATGTTGTTTATCGTCTATAGCATATAGCATATAGCATCTGTTGGACGTGCTGGTACCCCACCTCACAACCCATTGGACTCAAAAGTATTTGCCACCCATGTCCTGGTGCCATATACCACAGGATACCCCCAGAGGTCCTATGTCCTGTCACAGAGGGGATGATATTTGGGTGGGTGGTGCATTATTCACTTCATTTGTAAGTGGTTTTAATAGTTTGGCTGGTACTTGATCAAGAATAGGCTTTCAGGACCTCAAGCACCTTTTGGAGATAAAACTAAAGATAAAAGCAGCAGAACCACAGGGTAAAAATTGCACAGTAGAGCAAACATAGCAATCCAAACTGATAACACAAGAAACAAACAAGGAAATGAGCAGTTTAACTACCTTAAGTTCAGGAGAACAGATGTGTCCTTCATCAGATTATTATTATTATAATATGATCATGTTAAATGTTTGTCTGATAAACGTTTACTACATGTTACTACAATAACTACTGCGTTTTCATCGAAGACACAGACATGGTTTTACCATACCAAAGGGCTAAACCTCCATGCTAGCTAGACTTTGTTCAGAATTGTTTATATAGCACTCCTATATCTATCAACTTTTACTTTACAACACTCATTGTTCTCCTTAGTGGTAGACAGAGACAGGCAGACAGATCCAGTGGAAAACCTGAACTTAACTTTTTTCTTCCTCTCTTTTCCACAGTTTCTTGTGTAATGTCAGAGCAGTCTGTCCCGCCTGCGTTCACTTTCTCTGTTGGTATTTTTAGCAGCAGAATCTGTTCTTTGCCAACAACCCCCTTTTTTAGAGTAAATATGCCCTGTCTGGAGGCCTATAGTTCAGTCCTGCAGTGGTCTCTGGGGAACTAGTGTGTATCTGTAGTCACTTTGTATATTGGTGTGTGTTAGTGTGTATGTGTGTCAGAGAGATTTAAAGCCTCTGTAATCAAAGCCAGAAAATGTGCATGCTTTCCCAGGCCCAGCTGACTCCACTCTAAACCATTACACCAGCACACTCACTGTTCTACAGGATCCTGCTGATTCCTGTATCGTAATGGGTCCAAGGCGCTCAGCTTTGAGTGTGTACATGTGTGTTTGGCTTGTGAGGGAATTGTCGGGCAGTGGGCTTCCTCCATGATGTTAAAGTGGGCTCTACAATGTTAAGGTGTTTTGCCAAATGGTCTCTGCATTCATGGAGTATTGGTGTTGTTAGCAGTGAAGTGCTGAATTCATGTCCAATCATCACAATCTCAGGGTTTAAAAATGAACCCTAATGGTGGAGGCCCCGATCAAACAGCATTGGAAATGACATTCAGTCAAAAGTAGATGGAATGACACTGACATTTTGTATTACACAGGTCATTTTGTCAGATCTTAAAATTAAAAGACATGAAACAAATACTTTCTGTTCATTTATTGCTATTAGGGCTGACATTAAAGTGGCCGTGAGTAGTTGTGATGTTTAAGAGTTCATTTTCTGGTTCATACTTGTATTTTGGGTTGCTGATCATCTATATTCACTTTCTGTCTGAGATGTTCTGTTTAAGTGCATATCTCTTAAATCCTGGGTCATATCACCAACACGTTCGTAACACATTGCCACTTTGCAGTGGACTTCCGCATCTACATATTACACATTAGGTATTACACCCATCCACTTCCCCTCTGCCTGACCTATAGGGACCTTCATGCTCCTTAAATGACATCAACTTGTTGCTGTCCAGCATTGTTACATACGGACGCACCAGGTTTTGTCCGCCCACCTTTTCACCTGATGCTGACCTTCTGCGTATCATACTGCCATCTGGCCATCTACTGACAAAAAATAGCACCATGAATGGTTTTGTCCAGCCGCATTCTCAGCAGCATATCATGCAGACGCGAAAGGTTGCTTTTGGCATCAGAATCTGATGCCAAAATCACTGAAATCTTAACATCTTGACATGTACCAGCAGGAATCTAATCTGAAATCAGGGACAAATGAACAATATCAGCAACCAAGTTTCCTGTATGTTAACATGTAGCTACATGTAGCAGTGTAGGCTATGTGATGTAAGCACCAGCAGTAGCATGCCTGGAGCAGATGACCATATGAAGAAATCCATCACTAGCTGATGGCAGCTTGTCTTCAAAGTACCTTGAAAACAGAATATTCAGAATGATCAAAAGCAAATGTTTTTTTCCTCACAGAGATTACTTTTACATGACCATGCACCTCATTATTTGAAACTTTGGCTCTTTTAATATGAACAAGCATAAAAGGACCCCTTTTAAACAGAAAATACAGTGTATCCTTCAGTAAGCGGATATAAATGAAGCTGTATGTGACTTTAAAGAAATACTGTGCAACACCAGTATACAGAAAACTTTTGCAATGCTGTTTTATGGCTTCTACACTTTAAAGTTGGTGCTTTTGAGCTGTCAAGTTGTTTAGAAAGTTTCTCCCCTGAGTCAGGAAAGTAACACATCTCTCCCTTAGACAGGAATCTGTGAGTTTTAAAAAGAGACAGAGAGGACGGGAGAGAGCAAGACTGAGATAAAAAACAGTGTTCAACATGCAGTTATCCTTAAACAACAGTACACATCTAAACTCAGGACAGATGTCTCCAGTGACCTTTGAGATAAAGCTTCTGGCCCTGACCTTTGACCCCTTTCTGTCCAATACAAAGACATTTAGGCCTCTAAAGGTGACTTATCTTAACATACATTAAGCTCTCTCCTCACTCTGGTGTCATCCTACTTCTCTGTCAATCAATTTGCCATCTTCTTGTCTGCCCCATAAGAGCGGCTGATATGGATAAAATCTTCTCAAACATACATTATTTTTATTGAAAAACTGTTTATGGCAGGATAAGCATGTCTTTTTCAAGTGCAGGCTAGTTAAATCATAAATATGACATTGTAACATAAATGAACAAAGCAAAGGTACAGTTTATTGCAAGACTGTTGCACTGGATTAAATTGCAAAGCTGTGCATGTTATATAGGGCTTTAAGTATGTCCAGCATCTCCAGCATATTACAACGTTACCAGGAGCAACAGTTACTGCTGCAACGTCATCATCAGTGACTGACCGTGTTTGTGAACAAAAAATATGTGTGTGTTCGTTTATTGCACAATACGATTTATCCATAACAATTTCTCAGCCACTTCTTCCAATATTTATCTTCTTTTTTTTTTTTAGAAGGAAACACTTAAAAGTTGCTGTATCATATTGCAGTATTGTTGTATTCACTTGCTCATTTTTAACTTAAAAGAAATCATAACCACCCCACCCAACCCCCCCTCTAAAAAAACATCAAATAAATAATAAAAAAGAAAGAAGGTAGCCTATTATCATGTTTAGAATGTCCTTATGACAGATTACATGATGAAATAGCTTTATGTGCTAATTACCGTAAAGGCTAATTTGAGTACTTAAAGGCATTAATAGCAGATAATCGGGGCTGAATACACTATAATCACTTCACAGTGTACAGAAGCTAAGATTACGCTCCTGTACACTGCATTTACTTGATGTTTTGGAACAGCTCTCATTAGACAAATGAGCGAAAATTGAACTAAAAAGGTTCCTCACTCCCAGGTATCCCATTACACTGTGATGCAGCTGAATTTCATTCAGTTTTTTTGAATCAGCAATACGATGCTGGATTTCCTCACCAAAAAAATGACTTGAATATTTTGTATGTTCACCCTATGAATGAAAATCAGTGCTACAGATAAAGAGATTTTTCGTCTTCACATTATTTTATGACGGAACTGACTGGCCGTGGAAATCAACCAGACTGGACAAGAACAGCAATTTTTTCAGGTTCAACATCGCAGGCACTCATCTGGGTCACATTCTCCAGCGTGATGGGATTCTGATTTTCAGATTTCTGCCCTAACTTATAAAATATAGGAATTTTGTTATTAAACAAATTATAACATGTTCCAGTGGGAAAGTAAAAACAGAAAATGGCAAATAAGGAGCAAAAAAGTAACACTGGAAATATGTTTTTGCAAAAGAATGAGAAATTCAAAAAAAAAGAGAAGAAAGATGAAACAAATGCTTTGTTTTTTTTTAAATGTGGTTTTAAAACGACTACTTGGAGTCAAGAATGAACTGATTAGAATTTGGTGGTTGAAGGTCAGGCTCACTGTGACCTCACAAAACATGTTTTTGGCCACAACTCAGTCATACACTAGTTATGACAGTATGTCACACACATTTCTAATAGGATAAAATGATTATGTGATGACATTTCATATCCAAAAGGTCAACTTCACTGTGACATCATCATGTTTTACAAAACATTGGCTATTACTCAGAACCATAACTCAGGAGCAGAGGAGGAGACATTTGTTCAAAAACCAAATTGATGACACAAATCTTTAGTGTCCTGAAACTGTTCTGACTGTATAGCTTTTCTGTGCGTCTAGGAGAAGATGTGTTAGAGGCATACATGATGTCACAGGTATGGATGTGAACTGTCACTGCAACTTGAGCAGTTCGCGGAGGAATACGACTGTGAAGCAGTAATTCTAGTTTAGCCTTGAGAGCGTGCGTCAGTCCAACTGTCATTGGCAGTCTTATCCTCCTGTCACCATGGCAACAGCAGTTGGGGTGGAGAGATGTCTTTTGGCAGGAAGTGACCTCGCCATGACCTCCTTTTGCCATGGGTACAGGGAGGAGGTCGGAGGTCAAAGCAGGCATGTTGTGGTGTGTGTGTGTGTGTGTGTGTGTGTGTGTGTGTGTGTGTGTCTGTGTGTGTGTGTGCATATGTGTGTCAATTCCTGTCAACTAGAAGAATTTCCAACTGACAGGAAAACTTGTACTTACAGTCTTGTTGAAGTCTAAAATATTTTAGCAGGAATTTGGTTCACAAATTACCCAGTTCAAGTTTGAACAAAAGCATTTGGAGGTCAAACCAGGTTACAGTTGCTGTTGAGTTAAGCTGGGCACTTAACCTATTTTTGAGAGGTAGAAATTATCTTTAAACATATAGGGCCCCTAATTATTCAGAATTATTTTTCACACTCTGAGTACAGCTGGCAGATCAAAACTTTGCGCAGAAAGTCATTTTGAGGTATGAAAAAATGGAGATGTAGATATTTTTGTTTGGACAAAAGGATATTAAATTAAGGCAAATGGGATCTCAGTTCCATTTTGTCTTTTAACAATCCAACATACATACAATTGGTGTTTGCTTTAGCTCCATGGTCCACCATCAAGTGTCAGTTTTGGCCCTCCAGCGAAAAGTTTGGCACCTCTGATATAAGGTGTAGGGCAGTGATACTCAAGTTGCTTTGCACGGAGGCCACTTTTGCAAAATGACAGGTGGACAGGGGCCAGTTGTAAAAGCCCCCGACAGGTCAGCTGTACTAAGGGCATTTAAAGGATGTGAGGACATTGGAGGTTCAGGGGATCTCCCCTGGGTTTTTTTGTCAATAAACAAGCTCTACTTTAATGCTTTTTATGTGTCCTGACATCTTTTTTAATATAAACAGGGTGTCAAGGTACTGCTAGTAGAGTATCACTGGTTTAGGGTCACTTACACTGCTTACATTGCTCCTAATCCATTAAAATCTTGTAAAATTTATTGATGTGTTCCAACAAACTGCTAATAGAGTTCAGCCAGCCCGTTTTAATTCCAATTCTTGTCAAATATCATTGCTTGGTCAGTGATTTTCACATCAGACACCTATGCCAAAAACTACATTTTGTGGCAGCAGGATACATGGCGCGTTGTAGGTAGACATGAATGGCACTGACCAAGTGGTAATATTTTATGAGTCCATTGAAGCCTTTTACATTTGTGTGGAGCATACTTTTGCCTTATTACTTGTGAAAACCTTTACTTCTGCTGCCTGTGATCCAAGCAGAAGGCAGACAGGTAAACATACTCACCATGAGCTCATTTAAAATTGATGCTCTGGCTGTAACGGCACACAAGTCAACAGTTAGTCATGTGGAGCTGTGATATGTTGCAACAGGTTTAGGGTATCTGTGTAAACTGGACATAAAGACAATTATGTTTTAATTTCCTTATTGGACAAAGCTACTTATAGGACCTTATTTTTCATCACTTTATTAAGTCACAATCATCACTTACTCACCACATTGTTAAGCTACATTATTAATTAGTGAACATAATGAGCCTTTACACTGTTATCACTCGTTATCTCCTCAACCAAAATGCATCCAAACCACATCCTCTTGTGGCTTATTGCTTAAGTCTAATGTTTCATGCTGTAATGCATTCCTGCAGCATGCGGTATTTGAGGTTTGCTGCACAGGATTTACCCTGGAATACACTTAAGTGTGTAGATGCCGTTGTATCAGAGACTGGTGGCTTGTTTTGGTCGGGGTGACTGGTTGCCTGGTTGTCTGGGAAGCACAATCTCTGACTTGGTTTCATAGTGAGAGGAGAATCTAGGCCTCATGAATTATTCTGCTTTATCTGGCGCTGCTACAACTGCAGTCTCTCTGCTGCCTGTCTCCCTCTCTTTAATCTGTCTCTTCCTCACCTCCGTCTTTGCCCCTCTTTGTCTCTCCCTGCCTGTCTTTCTGTCTTTTGGTCGAACTCTCTCCCATTCTCTCATTGTTGCTGTGTCACCGCAGAGATGCTGTGTCAGGGGAACAGATGGGCGGCTGCTGCAGACGTCTGTAACCTTGGCAACCACAGCCTCACCTGCTTTGGCATTAACTCTCCCTCCTTGTTATGCCATCCGAGACACAAAAGCTCCATCATCCACAACTCCATGTTCCTCTTCCTTCTTATACCACCTACTACTTCCTTTTCCTCTTCCTATTTCTGATATTGTTTTTCTCCCTCCATTCCTCTTCTTCTCTTTCAACTACTTTTAAACAGTGCCTTATTGCCAGTATCCAGTGATTATGTTATCGCCGCGGTTGCTCTTATGTACAGTTTGTACTTATACCTACCTGTTATCATTCCATTCATTTACCACCGCTTTGAAAGTGCTTTAGGCGTAAGATCCTGACGCCAAAAGTCACCTTTTGCATCTGCATGATACACTGCTGGATGGCGTCAGTTGAGAGTGCAGCCGGATAGAACTGGTCCCAGTGTTATTATGAAATGGCGGATGGCTTAACGGCACCTACCGACGGATGCTGTCACTTGAGAATGCAGCTGGACGGAACCTGTCATATGCCCATGATATGCGATGGATGGTATGGATCCAAGGAATCCAGGGTTTTCATGCAGGAGTCTGGTAGTCACTTTTAATCTGAATGTGTTGGGGTTTTTTTGGGGGGGAGGGGGTTACACCTTACCGTGTGCCTCATTCCCCTAATCTGTGGCAGCATGTGCATTTACGGTGCTTTCCATGTGCAGTTATTACCATAACATAACCATGTGCAGCGTAATCCCACCATGTGCTTGTGTTGAAATGATCCAGAAGGATACAAAGAGAGTAATATGTAGACGTGGAAGCCCACTGCATTGTCAAAATATGCGATGACTTAGGATGAGAACGTGTTGCTTATATCTACTAAAGTAAGACATTAAACGCTGTAGCCTATATAACCCACATAATCGTGAACCAGTAGGCTGTGATGATGTGACTTCTGTCCTGCAGTCTGTCCTCCCTCATCTGAAGGGGGTAAAAGAGGTCAGGTCACTTAGTATAAAGAGAAACAAGGTGGAAGGTGGACAGGAAGGATGGACAGGTCAAACAAACAAAGGCCTTTGACCCAGGAGACCAATATTTGTGTCCATTGTGAAACCGAAAGTCAATGTTGAGTTAGTTTTAGTTACATACGTATGTGATGTCACATCATGGTAAAGTATACTATGCTGAATTGTCAGTTACTCTTTCTAAACTCTTTCACTGACAAGTGAAAGTGATTAATTTTATTATTTAAATACAAATTACTTCTTTATTTGTCCACTTGGGGTTTAATTCTGTTTTTATTTTCATTTGAAGTACACAACCTGTGCATCACTGTGCTGGACTTGAACCAGCTACCCATCAGTTCCCAAGCCAAGTCCCTGCCTTAGACTGTATAAGGTCTGTACGGACTGAGCTACTACCACCCTGCTATTTTTTTAAAAAAAAAAATTTACAGTTTAAACAAGACTACAGAAGTCTGTCACCAAACACAACCTTTCTCTCTGGTGTATGGTCATGTAATATAACAGGGTTATCCCCCACTGCTAGCATCATACAGTTAAGTATTATAGTGCATAGTTATTGACATGCTGGAAAGAATATATGGTCATAAACATAGAAATCCACAAGAAATATTTGGGTTTGCATTTCTGGTGTGTTTTCAAACCTTACAGCTAACACAACAGATGCCGTCTTATTTAATGAGAGCAGCAGACAGGTGTTTGTTTTGGGAAGAAGGCTGCTGTTCATTAAGGTTGCAAAGTGCTTTTTAGCTGACTGTGTCACAGCTTCGAAATAAATGCACACTGATTGTGTTTTTATTGGTATAGCTATTATAGGGCTAGCCCAAGAGATCGACCAGGCTGACATATTGGCCAATATTAGCCTATTGCAGATACATGTAGGCTTATATCACATTTGGATCAGGCCATAAGAACACATTAGCCTTTTGGCCGACAAAATTCCTCCACAAACAGATGTGATGTCACGGTTATGATGTGTGTAAGAAATACTGTGCAGGGCGATCAAAGGCTTTAAAGACTTTAGAAGAGACATGCTGTGGTTTAATTTTGGTAATATTGTACAAAACAGAGTATGATCCACTGCTAGAATATTGGCTGCTTCATTTTCACAAAGTCGCAGACTGCGGCTGGTGTCACTGTAACTTTAGGTGTAATAACCTGCCTGACAAAGCAAATATCCAAAGTAGACTGTGATGTCTGCCATTATGTTAACATGAATAAAAGCCTTTGCATGTCAGTACATTCCAACAAATAACCTCCTTCTGCTTTGAGGTGAAATTAGGCTTGAGTTATGAAGATAGCGTAGTGTGTGTGTGTGTGTGTGTGTGTGTGTGTGTATGTGTGTGTGTCAGGATGTGTGTCCTATGTGTGTTTGTCCCCATCTAATTGTGAGCTGGCCCAGTATATCAAACCTAGATATCGTGTATGAAATGTGAAATAAAATGTGACTTTATCTCTGTCACCTTGTATAACATAAAAATATGACTAGACTAGACACACTACACACACACATGCTGGGTGCATTTAGCCGAGTGAAATACATCATCAGTACCACTTTTGCAGTTGCATGTTTGCTTGCATTGCACAGCAAATGAAGACACAGAGGCAGATGAATCCCTCTGCAAGATCATAGATAATAGTTGCCATGGAGATGCACTGGTGGGAAGGCCACAGATGCCCCAGGCAGAGAGAGAGAGAGAGAGAGAGAGAGAGAGAGAGAGAGAATGTTATCATTAGAGAGCAGACTGTTTAAAGAGGCTCATTGATATTCTCTGGGAAAGCAACAGTATACGGCAGCATATATGTGTGTTGATGAGGATGTGTCCGTCATCATAAAGTAAATGTAATCACTCCAGGATAGTAACAAGATGAGGTGGTCCCTGGGCAGTCCTGCTACTCTGTTGAAGGGACAGAGTATATGAGGGCTATTGGATAGTAAAAATTATGCAAAAAAAAAAGAATGAAAATGAAAAGAACGAAAGAAACAAACAAAAAAAAAATAATTCGTTTTTTTGCATTTCTATGTCCTCTTTTTAATACATACTTAAATGGTCACTGGTTGCATAGTAGGGTAATTGTACATACACGATAAGAAAACAGTTGCAATCTTGGTAATTTAGTTATTATTTCCAGAATTGTGTGTGTGTGTGTGTGTGTGTGTGTGTGTGCGTGTGTGTGTGTGTGTGTGTGTGTGTGTATGTGTGTGTGTGTGTGTGTGTGGTATTCCCTCTCTGTCCTTCAGTCTCTCTCTCTCTGTTGCAGTGACGTTCAGACATGCGTTTCCTTAGCAGCAGACAATTTGACCTTAGCAACAAACATTCTCGTTCTCACCTTAGCAACAGGCCAAGATCTGCGCTGTCATGGAAACCGTAACAAACCTGTCAGTTAAGTCAGTTGCTAGGTGACGAGAAAGAATAGTTACTTTGCCATTCACTGGGTAGACTAACACTTTACCCGCTCTGTGACTAAACATGATCAAATGTGTTTTGAACCAAAAAAACAAAATTTGACCAGAAAAAAATGTATGTGTTATAGTCCTATATATAGCCTACTGATAAAGAATATTGCCTCTAGAATTGTTTTACTTATCAGGACTGCACATATCATTGTTGAATTTCAATTCTAATTTTGTAACTATTAGGTGTGTTATGTTTGATAGTCCCCTATATGCACCGATGTTGTTAATATTCTAAATAATAATAGTAATAATATTTAATACTTTTCAAGTTGACTAAAGGCTTTCTAGATTTAAAGATTAACATAATGATATAAAGCAGCTGGATCTAAAGTCAAGGCAATAACAACATATTTAAACAAATAAAATGCAAATATAAAAGATAATATCACAAGACTGATAATGATCTTATACAAAGTAGATAGGAAGTCAAGGATTCCAACAGATAAAAGTGCAAATATATAGAAATGCATGTAAAAATACGAACATTATGGCACTACTTTTGTGTTGGTCAAAGTTTACACACAGCTCAGGTATAATTTAAATACTTGCTGCATCTACTACAATAGATAATCACATTTTTCATGATATATAAGTGTTATGCAGAAATAATAGAAAACCATACTACATCACTGAAGCTACAGTACAAGGCTAGTATTCATTACTTTGTCTGGGTGGGTCCCTCACAAACACATACATAGACACACGTCTTTTTACACGGAGCTTTGCAGCCAGGAAGCAGATCAAAAGCAGGAAGGGGAGATCGAGTGAGGGGGAGAGGAAGGAAAAAGAGTAAAGTCATATTTCCCTGGAGGGAGTCCCTCCTGCTCTCTGCTGGACGCACAGACACACAGACTGACAAACAGAAATTAGGTCGGGAGGGAAGGATTTATCTCAGAATGCTAGCACACTTTATTAAGAGAAAAAAAATTATGTATTTTAGGATTACAAAAAGTCCCATGGCTCTGCCTTTTTGCCTTAAACTCAGCTTTTACCTCCATTTCCAAACACACTGAAAATGGAAGCTGCATTCAGGTTTTATGTCTCTGTTTAGCTGCAGGTTTTTACAATGTCTTTGCTTTTTGTGGGACATATACTATAGATGATTACTGCATTTTGTTTTAGATAAAAAGAACCAGAGAAGGCTTACTGAACATTAGATCAATGTACATACAGTGTACATAATAGTCAGAATATTGCCATTTTTCAAAATAATGTACTGCTTATTATATTTGGTAAACCTGCATTAACTTGGGGGCAGTGGAAAAAATGCAGACATATTATCAACTTTTATGTTGGTATAGTGAATTTGTTAGCAACCGTTGCTTATTTTCACATCGGACAGCAGACACAGAGCAGCAGTTATTTGAAGAAATGTGGGCACTAGAAAAATGTGTGTTCAGTATTTAATCTTCTTTATATGCCAGTGTAATGCATCCACTTAACAAAATCAAGCATCCATTTGCTGTTTTTTTTCTGAATTAACAAGATGATTATCTCAGAATTATGAGAAACTTTTAACAAAAAGAAACTGTCGTTTTAGAGCAAAACAAGATAATTATCTTGTAAATTTAGAAAAAAAAATTAAAATTTACACCATTATTATCTTCTATCTTCTATTTTCTTTCGATGACCACTACTTCAGAATTCTGAAATAATCATCTAATTTAGTCAGAGAAAGAGTTTTTTTTACACATATGTACTTTTAAGCCCTCCATCCACTCTTATGGGAATATCTTATTGTTCTTATATTAATTATGTCTTTAACTGCTAAATGTTCCACTGTACTGTTAGTACTGGGCAGATAGTGTACAGGGTTTTATCAGAGCTTTTTCACTAAAAAAAGCTGTCTGCTGCATCTGGAAACACCACTGATGAAAACAGTGACAGTAAACCAAAAAGTAAAGAAAAAACAAACTAAAAGAATGCTCCTAAGAGTTGGTATTGGTGATTTAGTGATAATTCTCTGTGTGTGACCATCTTTGCATTATTTATAGTCATTTTATCTAGTGTCAAGAAAAAAAAGATGATTGCAACTCACATTATACCCAGTATCACAGATTTAATTTTGATGTTTCTGCAAAAACACTTTGCCTTATTACAACAGACTTTTTTTTACATCACATTTATATATATATATATATATTAAATTTGTCTTCCTTTCAGCTCTTTTTTGGCCTAATTTTCCAGCCAAATCAATATTTCAACAATACTAGCAAACAGCATGTTTTCATTATCCCATTTCATCTCATCCCATTTTATCTCATTTCATCCCTCATAGACAGGGGTAGGCAGGTAAACAGAACTGATACAAATGCAGGTTTACTTGTTTTGCTTATTTTGCAAGAAACAGCATGCTAGACAACATGTTTCGAGCCATTGCTGGGCCTTTTTAGTTCAGATAAAGTGCTAAAACATGTTGATTTGCATTGGAAGCAAATGAACACTGACTTATACACACACACACACACACACACACACACACACACACACACACAGTAGCTGTATTCCAGATGTGAGTGTGTTCTGGGCTGCCCTTCATCTAGTTGTTGATCTCCTATGGAGTCTGAGAGGCAGGGTAATAACAGACAAACAGGAAGAGGACCAACATAAATGTAGAGATCAAAAACTCACTCACTCACAAACACACACACACACACACACACACACACATGCGCACACGCATTTGGCTAAAACTCCAGTCCCATGTTTTTTCTCGCCAGCAGTGAGCTCATTAAAATGAGCAAAGCGACCCCTCTCGTCTTCACGCTCTCTCATCTCTCCTCCATCTCTTCCTCTCTAATTTTTCCCCCAATCCTCCTTTTCCTTCAAAACAAAATCACACACACACTCTCTCTTCATCAGATTTATGTTGTGTGACTCTGCTTCCCTCTCCACCATGTCAGTTTAAGATCCACTTATTGATTTGGCATCAGATGACACTGTCAACACACAGATAATACTGTGTCAGTTATACAACTGATTGGCATGCATGGTGTAAACTTGAAGCGTGTGTGTGTGTGTGTGTGTGCGTGTGTGTGCGTGTATATGAATGTGTGTGTTTGGGGGAGGGTGGCTCTGCTTTAATGAATGGTTGCCGGGTAGAACGGGAGGCGTGAGGGAGGAATTTGTTAATTATGAATGGAGCACTTCTCTCTGGATGTGAACAACACACAGTGTAAGTGTATGTGTTTGTGTGTGTGGGGATGGTTTGGCATTAGTAAGTGTATGGGTACATGGTAACATGTGAGTATGTGCCTTATGATTGTTTTGAACAGAGAATTGCTGGTTTTGATCTTGCTGGTGAAATTGAACTAGTAAATATAGCTACCATTAAGATGCTGATGAGTAAGGCATGTTGATCAGATCAGGGCAGCACAGGATCATTATTTTTCAGTTAGATCCAGAAGAAATCCCATGCTGAGATTTACAAAATCTAATGTGTGAGATAATGTGGTTTTATCCAACACACTGCATATGAACTATCACCCTGAACAACTGGTAATCAAAGTGTGCATCATATTCTTAATGTTTTAATGTGAAACAAACAGAGGTTTTAGTTTTATTCTTGTAAAACATATATATTAAAAACATTTTTTTTAAAATCTGATTTGTGATATTGGGCTCTAGAAAATAATAATTTCATATTCTTATTGTATTTTATTTTAAAAAAAACCTTTATATATGTTACTTGTATTTTGTAGTTCTTGGTTTTGTTTTATTCAATATGTTTATTGTCACGCACCAAACTACCAAAGCAAATTCCTTGTGTGAAAGGCTACTTGGCAATGAACCGGATTCTAATTGTTCTTCACAATGGTCCTTTGAGCTAAATGTTAACCTCAGCATGGTAATATTTTCACAAAGATAGTGCTAGCATGCTACATGTCTAGCAGGTGACATTAAGAATGCTGTCTTAGTTTAGCAATTTAGCTTGCTAACATTTGCTAATGAGAACTAAATGCAAAGTTAAGTTTAGGATGATGCTAATGCCTTTTTTTTAGTACTAGATGATGTTACCAAAGTTCTTTCAACTGATTCTTTTGTGATGATACATATGTAGAGATGTCCAGATTTCGTACTCCTAAACATAGGAAGGGACAATATAATGGCCAAAATGGTGGACCAGCCGATATTGCCAAAAATTGTTGTGGTACAGGGACTGCCCATTGTTCAAACTGCTCATAATTACGAAGGCCCAATAGTCAGGTAAACATCACATAGGACCAAGATTCCATTTCTCCAACAGCCCAGTATCTCGAAAACAACCATACATTGCCTCAAAGGGCAAAATATGCTACACACTCTCCCAAAAAGAAGCACATGACTAATTATTATGTATGATGACATGATTGGACCTTCCTGCCCTACT
This sequence comes from Plectropomus leopardus, assembly GCF_008729295.1. Classification (NCBI taxonomy): domain Eukaryota; kingdom Metazoa; phylum Chordata; class Actinopteri; order Perciformes; family Serranidae; genus Plectropomus; species Plectropomus leopardus. Next base: position 35,838,013 of record NC_056463.1, read on the forward strand.
CTGCCTCTGACTGACTCTTACTCATTGCCTTGGTCGGTTGGGTTGGTTTCGATTTAGGCATAAGGTATGAGAATGGTTAGGGTTAAAGCAAGGATAACAGGGTGAGACAATCCAAGGTAAAGTAGGATGGGATATGGTATAAAAGCAAGGTCCAATGATGTCATTCTATGTAATTATTAATTAATGTGTAGTGTATTTTTTGATGATATGTCCCCTGCACATTTGTTTTCAGGATACTGGGCTGTAACAAAATGGCATTTCAGTTCAATGGGACATTTTTTGGACTATTTGGGCTGCACAGTTATGAGCTGTCGGAACAATGACGTGGCACCCATGTGATTAGTGAGACTACAAATATTCACCATTTATGTGATGAAATTAGAGTGCTGAAAAAAAAATGCTGCAGTTTAATGAAAGAATTCAGTTGCTTGATTTGTTTCCTTAATAATGTGGTCACGGTACATGAAAGGTGTAGCAGGAAAAGTTCCATCATTTATACTGAAATTATTGAGTGAATCATTTCGGAGAAGTTACCACCCACCTCTTTTTTTCCAAACACTGAATTTTTTTAGTTTTGGTGAAAATAAAGATGAAAATATTAATCTGGTGCAAAACATTTTGGAATAACAACCTTCCACCCTCTGCACTGCCTGTATTTCTCTCTGTAAGTCTGTCTAAGCCCTCATGATAAACAGTGTCTCTTGAGGAAATCCCATTTGGCTGCTGTTTAATCTGAATTTTCCAGTGTGTACATTTCAGTGGCAGCCGTGATTATAGTATTCACAAGGCACTGCATACTATATAAGCCATACCTCTGCTGGAGTCTTTAAGAACATTACATGAGACTAAAGCTATAATAAGTTTTTTTTTTTCTTGCTGGCTTTCCACCTGTACAGCAGCAGCAGCTCTGAGCACCTTGTTTGGAAGTTAGTGGTGTCTGCCATCAGTTAAACTGACTTTAACTCCAGGGTCAGCTTTTTCCACTTGGGTCTACTCTAGCTTAAAATAGACTGCTGTTTACAGTTGCAGGTTAGCAGCTCACGAATCTGGGTCCCTGAGCCGTTGGCTCTCACACAAACACACACTCACGAGACACTACTTTATTTGGACGAAGAAGGGAGAGTGTGTAGTATCTACAAGAGGCAGACTGGGGTCTTGTGTAAATACTAGCTAAATGTAAAAGGATACAAAAGCTTGGTCGTCGATCATCTGATGAGGAATACAATGCTTTTACCAGCAGTTACTTTGCACAGCATACTAATGCCTGTAATGTAAATATTGATCCTAGCTTTGTGTGGTTTCTGTGCAACAAAAAAAGGGCCTACGGTGATAAATGTGCAATAAGACTAGCATCTGTATGTGTATGCATGTCTGTGTGTGCATTTCATCATATGAACCTGGCTATTTTGTGTTTCCAGGGGCAACCAGGGATATCGGTTCAGCTCTGACCAGGATGTGCATGAGGCATCGCAGCATTGAGGCCAAACTCCGCCAGTTCACCAAGTAAGATACATGTCAATTCTTTCTTTCCTTTCACCGTTTCTGACTGTTTGAACCTCCTTACTTTGATTCCTTTGATTCCATTATTGTCCTTAAAGCCAAAGATGTAGTTGTGACAAAGTTCAACTGTTAGGTTGCCTCTTGTTGCCTGTGTCTCAGCCAAACAGTTGCACCAATGGCCAACTAGCACATACATTCTGCACCCACGTGAGAGGAAATAACAAAGGTTTAGATATTGTAACCCTAGTAACCCTAGTAACCCTAGTTCTATTAGCACAGGTGGAGCCTTCTACTGGGCTCTTTGGGAAATACTTCTGTTATTACCTGTGTGAGACAGAACTCTTCATAGCAGCAGGTGGTGGTGGTCAGTATTTATCTTTCAAAAAGGGAAACCGTTAGACTGACAAGATGGATTGAAGACACCAATTAGCCAGTAAGCCGTTTCTCAATGGCTCAGTGGCTAAAAGCACAATCTTACCTAAGATAACAAGTTTGTTTTAATTTCATGCCCCCTTAACTTTAGCCGTTTGTTTGCTGTCCTCACTCCCAGAGTGATTCATTAACTGAAAGGCTCCACTGACTCCCTTGCCAATTCAACATGCTGAATAGGCCAACAAAAGGTCGACAAGGACCAACTAGAGCCAACAATGTGAGACACACAAAAAAAAACTAGGACGACAGACATGCACCAGTGGCCTGTCATTGACCATCAGCCTGGTGTGTCAGGGCCTTTACGCTGTAGCCAATTGGGATTTTATAGAAGTCAAACCTCATGTGTTTTTATCTACAGCTGACCTTGTTTTTCAAGTTAGGTTGGGGCAAATGCTTTTTGAGGATTTCTTGTCAGCTGTATGGCTCCCATTGGGAACATTGCACTGTAATACAACAACTGGTGCACAACTCAGACCACTCAGGAAACCTCACCAAGAGTCTGTTTTCCACCATTGTTTACCTTTACTTCATTCTCCATGCTCTCTAATGACTTTTCCAAGGCATAGGCTATTATACTGATGGAGATGATAATGATGATGATAATCTATTACCATGGTAATGACAGGGGTCCCTTTGAAGACTGTCTGTATTTGTGTATATGTGCACATGTTCCATTTCTTGTGTGTGCATTTGTATGTATGCACGTGTGGATGGGGGGGGGGCTCCATGTTCCAGATATTAAAATTGCAAAATGAAATGACTTGTGGAGGGAAAAATGTGTAAGGATCTCCTTCCAGAAACTTGGTGGTCGGGAAATGGGTTTCACCACTGTTTACATTAAGTCACATCAAGTCTCTTTTCAAAAAAACACACAATAACAACATTTCTCTGATTTTCACTGAAACAAAGTAGTATTTATTGTATTTATTGGCATTCTGTCTCTTATGTAATGTTCCTTCTTGTTGAATGTCTCCTGCAGTGCTTTGATGGAGAGCCTGATCACTCCTCTCCAGGACAAGATTGAGGACTGGAAGAAGACAGCCAACCAGCTGGATAAGGATCATGCCAAAGGTAAACACACATCGAAGGTCATGATGCTAATTCATAAAACCGCTGTATTACTAAGCTCTAGTCCCACATCCTCCTTTTTGAAGTAGCCTTTCAAACCTACTTCCTTGTGAAGTGCTGCACTGTGGCTTGTTGACCACTATAAAGGTTGGACTAAAGAAAAGTTAAATCAGACAATATATCTCTTGATGTCAATTATCGAAGCAATCACTTAACTAAACTCTAAAAAGTATTTGTATTTTTTTAACAGTACCATTAAAGCATTGTGAGTTAATTAGCCCCCAAACTCAACACAGCTGTTTTCAGTAGTTCGAGAGAAGATTTACAACTGTCAGACCTTATTGTCTCAACAATCCCAAAGTGAACTGTTGATTTCCCCAATTCATATTATAATGAAATCTACCAGGGAGGTGCACTTGCAAGTATTTGACTTGCCAATTTAGGATAATGCTGCAAAAGCTGAGCCAGGGTCAATGTTTGTACCTGTTTTTGGATGGACCTCTTTGTGTCAGGTCCTTTGATATGACGTATGTAGTGGTTGAAATTATGTTTCAATGTAGTGCTGTTAGCAGTCTGATCACAGCTATAGCATGCTTTCACACTTGTAGCTAGCCCAGAGCAAGTATTAAAAAAAAAAAAAAGTTAAAAAAAAAACAAAAACTAACAGGTGACTCATTCTTTGCACAGTTTTTGGACTATCATTCTGAACCATCGGCCATCACATGGGGAATTGAAATTCCACTGGCTTACTGATCTTTTCTGAAACCATTTATTTTTGCTCTGTGTTGCTAAAAGCGCACAAATGAATAAGGGACTAAGAGTATTATTGGTAAAAGTTTCAGTCTCTGAACCAATCAGTCGTTGGTCAGACGACAATAAGCCTGTGGGAGCAGTGGTCAGTATTTTGCAGATCTGGTGAAAACAGCCAATACCTGGATCAACTTCTTCTTCCACGCACCACTCATTTTAGCTGATTTTGATAAATAGATACCTGCAAATAAATGCAGATGAATAAAAGAAGCTGCTAACATAATATTAATATAATGGGCCATAAAATTGTGTGAGGGAAAGTTACTTTTTGGTTGCTACATTTCACTAATTGTTAAGTGTTGGAAACTGCAAAAACACATGCTTGATCAGGGAAAACCCACTCTGTCACGTGCTGAAGCATACTGATTATGTGCATTGTTAGTAGAGGTTGTAAACTGTGCATTGCCCCCACAGGCTCATTGTCACAGGACTAATAGCCAATGGATTCAGATGTTACTCATAACATAATTACCATGTTTGCAAGATGATAAGATCATAAATATATGGATTGCTGACAGAGACCGACACATAAAACATTGTTCAATGCTGACTGTAATCACTAAGGATCACTGTTTTTCTCCAATCAATGTGGAATTTTTATCACTGAGCTCTTGGTTTTATAGCTTCTGGAGCGCCTCTGTATAAGTCGATATTGTAAATGCGAGATAATATGAGTTCACACAGATTGCTGTTACTAAAGCATCTTCATTTATTCTGTTTCAAGAGTACAAGAGGTCACGCCATGAGATCAAGAAAAAGTCATCTGACACCATGAAACTACAGAAGAAGGCTCGTAAAGGTAACAGTCAGGTGTTTGAGCTCAGGTTACTCTCACATAAGACAGAAAATCACATTGTTAGAGGTCACATTTTGCAATGTCACAAAGACAGCATCAATTCTTGCAGGATCAGTGGTGTTTTTGTCTAGCGTCTGTGCTGTAACTGGGGATATTCGCACATTAGGTTCATTTTTATCACTGTTATCCCTATGGCTACTGTTGCTAGTGGTGCTGATCAATATAGACACTATACAATGCAATATAGACACAAACAGCAATATTTCCAGGGCCAAAACTAGATGTTGATATATGGCTTTCATCTGACTTGGATGCATGTTAAAAGCAATTCAAAACAGACTCAAACTACAGTGATTCATTCAAAGCCAACACAAACATACAGAAAATTGAGTCATTCACTGAGGTCAAGAACCACAGACTTTCTACAGTGTAGGTCAAAGGAATTGTTGGTCTGTTTTGCCATCTCGTGGTGCTCAGTAGAATTGCAGCTCTTTTCTCATTTGTCCTGGAACACTTCACTCAGCAATGCAGCAGCCAATAATTAGTGCTGTCTTTCTGGAGCCGCTTCCATTCAGTTGCTGGGCAGATGAATACATAAAAGCACAGCGTCTGCAAAATTGCTAACAAGATTAGATTATTTTTTACAGATATATTCTATCTTTTCTTAAAAAGAACCTTATTGCTGTGACTTGTGTTATTCACTTAAACCTGTTATTATTTTATGTAAAACATTAGTAATTACAAAGATAAACTATATTATCTATGTTTATCTATATAGAATTAGATAAATACATAAACAATCTAAACAAATACAATGTTTTGTCAAACTGAGAGCAAAACAGTGTGGTGCACCTTGCTACTATATTTGTGAGTGTGTCTGGTTAGCCCTGCCAGTGCTGGTGCTTGGTGATATTATTATTTCTGGATTTAGCTTTTGGTTGCAGCGGCAATGTTATTTTGCTCTAACATGTGGCACTGTGGCTGTCTTGTGATGGCTTCCTTGTACTAACCTTAACAATGAGTTCTGCTATTTCTGCTCTCTCTCTCTCCCTCTCTCTCCCCTCTCTCTTTCTGTCCCCCTCTTTCTCTTTTCTTATTTTGCTTCCCTTTTGCGGTCTCCCCTTCTCACTGCCACCGTCTCTCTGTCTCTCCCTCCCTGTGGTATTTGTACCCCTGTAATAGAGATCCAGGGTGAGTATTAGCCTATCGCTCGCTTACAGCTCTGCCGCATCATCTCCTGTTTAACTCACACTCTCAACCTTTGCCTCCACATTACCATACAGGCATGTGTGTAGTGGAAGCTAAAACCTAGCTGAACTCAGTTTATCTGCAATATTACTTTGTGGTTATTACTACCTTTGTGATTCAAGAGTTCCCAGTGGTCATGAAAAGTTAGGGAATACTTTACAGTCATATGCAGTCATAGTCTTAGTCTTCAGGGCAATCGGGCCAAGATAAATCCACCAGGTAATTGATTAAGCATATATTTATCTGGTAAAATAGACCACATGAGCAAATTGTAAACCAAAGTATCAAAAGCCCGGATTCTAAGATTAGGCCTCAAGATCAGGTAACGATGCTAACATGCTCTCACTCCCAACTCAAAAATGGCAGCTGGGTCTGTGGCCCTACACTTCAAAGTATGACCCCTCAGGTAACCCTGTGATGCACAGATACAATATAAAGAGACTGGATACAGAATTGGAGGCAGAGCCCTGTTTATTCCTATGACAGTTGCTCAGTGGTGCATGGAGCCAAAAATGTTTGACATCCCAGATATAAGATAACTTGAATATTCTGCAATACATGGCCCTTAGATCAGGTGGTTTAGACTTCACCAGCTTTTGGTTTAGCCCTCTGCTAACTTTATAAAACAAGTCATTTTGTGGGGCATTTGATACTCAAAACAATTTATCTGCTTAAATGTAGACATCTCTTTCAGTGTTAGTCAATAGGAAAATGTATTTTTGGGCCCAGTGGCATCCGGATGATAGACCCAAAAGTTAGAAATCCATGGTTTGGCCACTAGGTCAAAATTGGCTTCAAAGCCTGGTGTTGTTCATGGGAACTTCTAGTATACGTTTTGTCAATTTTGACACATGACATGCACAGTGTCTTTTAAAAACAAGCTTCTTTTATAGGATATGCAGGTTTTGTCCCCCAAACTACTTAAGCTGTTGGCAGCAAAACTACTTGGTTGGGTTTCGAAAAATGGTAATCGTTTGTGTTTATATAAGTACGTGTGTCACCTATCCTTCTGAATAATTCTAGGTGCAATATCATAGGCAACTACACTTGCATGTGGTTCTGGAAGATATTTCACGTCTTATCTGAGCGGCTTCTTCTGTTCTAACAGAATAGTCAGTGGTGTAGGGCTTGAAACCCTGTGTGGCAGTGAACCTTTACTGACCTTAACAACCTACACGATGGCTAGGTGGGTCAGTGACTCACATGTGACCCTAAGGATTCTGTAAGGGTCACAGGGGGTTTAAAGCTTGAGACTCCTGACTAATCTGTTAAAAGTAAAGAAGCTGCTTGGATGAGAGGTGAAATAAGTCCAGGTCCAAATCCATTAGTCTATCCTATGATATAGCACCTAGAATTACCATGACCTGGATGACTGAGAATCTTCACCAACATCCCACTAAGTAACTTAACGAGTATGTCATGTTACATACGTCACATACATCACATGACATTGACTAGGTAGCATAGTTTAAAAAAAAAAAAACAAAAAAAAAAAACAATGACTTTTGATATTACACGGGACACAAACAGCATTCTCTGGGTGAAAGTCCTTTGTTTGACCCATCCACCAGCTCTCTTTCTATCCTGCGTAGTCTTTCTGGTTCTTTATACTATGTCACTGCTTCAAATTGGTTTACATGGGAGTTAGATGAAAGCCTGGCATGTCTAATACAGATATCAAAGGGGGCCTTATGCATCAGAACCAGATCACTCGCCATATTTGACCCCCTGAATGAGAACTGGCTGACAATGCAGATGCAAGTCCCCTGCAGTTTGAGTTTAACATAAATAGTGGGTCTTCAGACACTCCAGGGCTAAATTACACTCTAATTCCTCCATTTTATTCAGTGAGTCATTGTTTTTCAAAGGACTTTATTTTCAAAGTTTGTACATTCCTTAGACCCAACATTTGTAGGAATGTCTCTTTTTCAAAGGTTCTGAAAACAGTTTCTCAAAAAATAAAGATGTGCCTTCAGCAACTGATGAGGAGAATCATATTTTTGTGCCAAGTGGTCAATATTTAGTAGAATTTGAGCATGAGTATGACAATGTTAGCTCGGAGGACATGAGCTTCGACAGCTATATGCAGTGCACACAGCCATGTTGCAGTGACCACAAGTGTCACCGAGACTGATTTGTGATTACTCTGCTGATGAATTCATGATTGATAAGCGCAAGTCATTGAGCGGAGAGAGCGACCTTTGTGTAGCAAAGTACAAAAGGGGATATAAACAGAAATTATGAAAAAAAAAGACAAAGAAAAAGTTAAAGACACATTTTGAAAACAACCCTTTTTGAAGCCGTAAATGATTTAAAAAGAAATGAAGAGCAATAAATTAATACTGTGTTCTAAAGGAACGTTTGGGAATTATAATTTGAAAAGGATTGAAATATGCTTTTGTGTTGCATACAACATTAACAAATTCAATTACCACAAACTAATTGCAATACGTTGAACATGAAGCTTCTGCCCCCCTGAGCTTCATTTAATGCAGCAAAAGGCTTTCTTTGAGTTGGTCTCATTATCACTGACAGGAGGCCATGTATCTTATCTTTTTCTTGGAAAAATCTGTAAAACCAGCTTCAGTGACTCTTTTTAGAAATCTAGTTGCATCACTATGGTTCCTGGAGAGGCTTCACTTCAGGTTTTGTCTTCTGATGACAGATTAGAGTTCAGCTTCTGTAGCTCATAGTTGTCTGAGGAGTTGGAGTCATGCTGTTTCACCTCCGACAATGCATGATGTAATTTAACTTCTTCTTCCTTGACTCCTGCATGATTTCTGTAGCTGTTACCATTACCCTTTTCTCTTTCGTACTGTCTGTCATTCTGCCTCCATTACTGCAGACAACTTCGCTAACGTTTTTTTTTTTTTTTTTTTGCATGCTGTAACACTACAAAGAGTTATTTCATGCCTTGCTTTCCATTGATTGCATTTCTTGTTTTTTACTGTTGACAGTAGCTGGGTTTAGATTTTCTACACCTACTTATGCACCTATGTCTTACCTTCTGTCATTAAGTGATTCCTGTGCAATTATAGCAAGAACTGAAGTTTTAAGGCAGACACACATTGTTTGTGTTTTGGCTCTGTAATGGCATTATGTTGGGTGTTGACTGACACAGTCAGTATGTTTACATGCACAGTTAATTGGAGCTACGTTATAGCTTTATTAGGCCAGCTAATTGGAATTAGTTAATCCTTGTCCCAGTACACAAGCACCAGGGGAGAATCGTTTATTGAAGTATGTCCAACTCTGCCACTGTTGGTGGCCATATGCCCCCTTTCAGCTAATTTCTACTGGACCATGTCACCTGGACCATGTTCTATGTCACCTTCCAGTTGACATATTATTTTACATACCAAACATGTTGCCAACTTGATGTCATAAATGCATAAAGATGGCGTACAAAAGTCAATGTTTAGTCAATGGTAAGAAACTTTTTTTATTTATTCACGTATTAAATATCCATTTTTGATCACATGTAAAGTTGATTATGGTATTAATGTTAACTGCCATCCATATAGAGTGACCTAGATTAAATATAAAAATATAATGTATGACATATAAAATACATAAAAAAATATATAAAAAAATATAAATAAACTGGAAACATCTATCAAACTCTTGTTTAATGCTCTCAGCATTAAAATGCAACCCGTCTTCTTTGTAGCTTCCACATTATTCCCACTTTACATCCTCAGAGCACATGAACACAACAAAGTCAGAAGAATGACTTCCCAACTCAGAAACTATGACCTTCTTCATCACATGAATGCTGCATTAGTTTATTATATTGTAATGACACATGTTGCTCTTGCACTTTGGTTTACACAGAATAACTAAAATGTACTGAGCCAAAACATCAAACAAGGTGTTGCTGCTTATTGTTTCACTCAGTCTGAGTTCCATGATGTATGCTAGTGGCTTGTTGAATAAGCAGTGCATTATGGGAAAGAGAGGCTGGTGGAGAGTTACCGCATCAAGCCCACATTGTGTTTGTATTTTTTTCCTCCTTCTGTACATACCCACACACACATTTCCTTTTCACTTCTATCTGCCCCTCCATCTTTCTTTCCTACTTCATTTTCATCCACCTCCTCTGGTGAAAACCTCACCTCTTTCCATCACACTGCCATCATCTTCTCCCTGTCCTGATGCCTTTCTCATTCTCTTCTGTCTCATATTTTTTCTCTCTCCACCACTACACACTACCCAACCCAGGACGAGTGGACCTGCAGCCTCAGCTGGATAGTGCCATGCAGGATGTGACTGACATGTGCCTGTTGATGGAGGAGACAGAGAAGCAGGCAGTGCGCCGGGCCCTGGTGGAGGAGAGGGGTCGCTTCTGCACATTCATCGGCTTCCTTCAGCCTGTTGTGGTGAGGAGATAGAGGAGGAGGGGTGATGGTAGAGTGACAGGAAGGGAGGAAGGAAAGATGGATGGACTGGGGGCAAGCACTTTTTGATACACACACACACACACACACACACACACACATATTATATATATATATATATATATATATATATATATATCATTACACCTGATATCCACTGGGAGGCAACATGCTGCAATGTAACTGACATAGGTTTGGTTCAGTCTCATGTAAACAAAAGATGTGACGGCATCAAATTATCACACTATGATTATTTTGGACAAGAATATAACAGTTAATCTTAAAATTACAATAATGCATGAGGTTTTCTGAAATATTACCATTAAGGCTGAGACATAATGAATTTGCGCACATCATGTTGGCCTTATACAGCAGTATAATGTTATCAAAATTCATTAATTATGAGGTATGACAGCATTTTACTAATTTTCAGATAATTTACTTGTACTTTTTACTTATTTATTGCTAATTTTTTTGTCATTTCTTCCATTATCGTATATTGCCTTCTCCCCAGTATGCTCAGTTTTCAAAGGGTTAGGTATTATAAAAATATTACTAAGAGATTTAATGAGAAATCTGGTAAAGTTATGCACTAATTATTGTACAGCTCTCCGCATTTTTTTTCCCCATGTCTAACATGCTACAGGAGTTGTAGGCTGCGTCACCTGACGTGCCATTGCACAAATCTGATGTGTTTTAGGAAGGAAAAAATTTATTTTCAAAATAGTGAGGTCAGCAGCAAATTCGAGTTTTGTTCCATCATGTTTTTCAGAATGGAGAGATTGCCATGCTGGGAGAGATCACCCACCTCCAGGCCATCATTGATGACCTCACTGTGCTGACGACCGATCCTCACAAACTGCCCCCAGCTAGTGAACAGGTGGAATACATACACAACATGTCTAGCACAGAGGAAACAGAAAAAAAAAACAAATAGTAAACAAACTCTCTCTCTTGCAGGTAATTAAGGATCTTAAGGGGTCAGATTACACCTGGTCCTATCAGACTCCTCCTTCATCCCCAAGCAGCTCTGGCTCCCGCAAGAGCAGCATGTGCAGGTACTCACACATAAATACCAACATGTACCTGTGTACTTGTGCTTGCTCTGCAGTATTTATTGCAGTGGTTTAAGAAAGAGGAGCCTTCCCTGACGTTTATTTTCCACCGTGAATGTCAGTCCTTCCGCCTGTGCGTCAGTCCATCATTACTGTTTGTCCAGTCATCTTCAGTTTAGTGGGACCTCTGACCTTCAGACACAGAAACATTCTGTGATAGTATGGATTTGTTTTATCAACATTTGATCGAACCTGTACATACAATACATTGAATTTTGACATAAATAGTAGAGCATCATCAGCATATGAACAACTCCAGCTCTAAATACTACTAGAATACTAGAAACTAAAAATCTTTTGTTTTTATATTCTTTGTCTGAAAAACATCACTCGATGTATGTGTGTGTGAACCAGTCTCTGTCAGTGTGTGCATGTAGTAGCAGTCGCCCTCAAGGCGAAGCTCTAAAGCATGCAAGTTCACAGTCTTTTGCCTGCAGTGTTTAGTGTGTGTTTCTGTGTGTGTGTGCCCTGAATCCTCATAAGCTTACACACTTTCTGTTCCCCCTCCTGCCCTTTTTTCCCACCCCTTTTCCTTCACCACCACCATCATTCTTTGTACTTGTCTCTTTCTCCACTTGTCTGTCTTCTATTCGGTGTGTCTTGTTTGTGTGCACTCATATGATCTGCCCTCTTTCTCTTGTTTACCTGGTTTCCTCTCTTCTCTTGGGACGCTGTTTTTACCTGTGCCTGGTGCGCAACTTTAATGTGTCATCCTTTCGTGGGTTAACACTAACCTGCAAAACCAACAACTTGCTGTGAAATACTTTGGAACTTCAACCCTCACCATTCAACCAATCACAAAATCCTCCAATACACCGCCCATCCTCATCAATTCATTGTTCGCCAATAACAACTAACATCTTACAAATTCTTCTTTAACTGCGTCTTCTTAAATCAAACCAACATTTCGGCGCATCCCTGAAATCACCCTCTCTCCCCCTAAATACTGTCCTTACTTCATAATGGCAATCATTGCCTTCATCCTTCCCTCACACTCCTCACCCTTTCATCACTCCACCCTCCCCCTGCTCTTCTGCACCTTTCCCTCCAACCTCCCCTTGCAGCAGTGTCAACAGCGCCCACAGTAGTGCCTCCCGTTCATCAGGGGGAGGTGGTAGTGGTGGTGCTGGTGGAGGTGGTGGAGGCTCCCAGCCCCACTCACCCACTTCATCCTCCTCCTCCTCCTCCTATCGCTACCGCAGCAGCCTGCCGCATCAGCCCCCACCACCGGGAGGAATTGCTGCTCACCGCCTCAGCAGTGTCTCCTCCCACGATTCGGGCTTTGTGTCCCAGGATGCAAACATCTACTCCAAGCCCCCCTCACCCATGCCCTCGGACATCACTAGCCAGGTATACATACATACATACACACACATATTTATCTACACAAATTAATAGTTAGCGTGGTAATGAGCCTAAAAAATGTTGTTGCATTGCTTTCCCACAATGAATAGAATAACAAAATGTTTGATTATCTAAACTGATGAAAAATCAGCCAGAATGATCTCACTTTACTGGGTTTTTAACTGTTTGTCACACAAACATATGCACTCTTAATCAATGTTGGCAAATAAATGGATAAATATTATTTTCCTCTGTTTTCCATCTTTAGAAGTCATCCAGCTCAGCATCGTCAGAGGCCTCAGAAACATGCCAGTCAGTCAGTGAATGCAGTTCCCCTACCACTGTAAGTATTCTCATTCACAACACTCATTGGCAACACAACACACAACACTCAAACCAAACTGAACGTACAAAACATAGTTTAAAAAATGAAATTAAAATGTCCCTTATCCTGCTACGTCATTTGGAGTTGAAGGGGGAGTTTAGGATTTTTGCAGCCTGAAAAATGAAGCTGCTGTGTAGTCTAGTCATTCGGCAGCAGATACTAGACCAGACTTGGCTATTTCAATGTGATTGAAATTGGCTGATCCTGGTAGCAGGAGCCTGCTTTCATCACCTACCAAGTCCTGTTGTCACCGCCCAGTCCCTGCTCTCTTTCCAACCAACTACCTTGTGTGTGCGGGGGGCGTGTTTTAGCACCACCTCCTCCCTGCCCTTTTTTGAGACTTTTTTTCACATTCCAGGGAGGAGGCACTCAAGCCAAAAGTGGAGGGTTTAGTTACTTTTTGATATTGTAGATAAGGATATTCAATAAATTCCATCAGGCACAAACAGAGGAAAACTGACATTTAAGACTCTGATACTGAGAAATCTTCCAAATCTCAGTAAACTCTAAGTCTGAAATACTGACTTTAGAGTTTAGAGATAAAATTTTAAAAATCCTTGAGTCCAGCTGTTATCTCTAAAATAATCCTGCCTGAGCTCAAAACAAATTTTTCAAATTTGGGTCAAAATTCTAAGTTCAAAACCAATAATTTAATTTTGGCATCAACAGCAAATAAATTGGTTGTGATAAGACAATAAGCTCCAATTTTTGACCTAAAGGTTAATGCCAGTTTAGTTTGTTTTTTTTAATGCTCCATCCCATCAGAGTCCACAGAATGTCTAAACCCTCTGATGTACTGTATTTGCTACGGTCAGAAGATACTGCCATCTGTTCTGCAGTGAGTTTTCTCCACCCAAATTGGACTATTGGGAGTTTCAGAAATCCATTAAAACACTGAAAAAAAATAATTACCTTTTTTAACTGAAATATTTTCATTTCTCCAATAATGCTTTCTGGTGGCAGTGATGAACAAACCCAAACACTCATCTCTGGTCAAATGGAACTAGAGCTGTGATGACTGTGGTGGTATAAAGTCATTATAGACCAGAATTATGAGACACATGCTGTTTGAAATGATGAGTTACATTTAACAAAGGTGTGGGAGTTTCATTTTAGGAGTTTAATGGATTTCTGAAAACAATGGGAGACTTTGACACCTGGATATTCAGGGAAACCTGCATGAACAGACAGTAGTAGCTCTCCAGGGGCTCAATGGGCTCTCCAGCAGAGAATGCTTTTTGGTGGTACAATATCAACCAACATGAAAACAAACACCATCAACCTACGAGGGAACAATATGTAAAAAAGCAACTTAGACCTGAGTTTTTTTGTTGAATAAATGTATTCCCATGTATTCTAGGTAAACAGCATGTTATTGCAGGAATTAAACTCAAAGGGTGAATTTTTGCAGACAATCCAAAGTGGTGTTATCCTTAGTACAAAGGGAACAATTTCCTCACTTATGTTTTGCATATCCGTGTATTTTGGTGGCCTGCTAGGATGATAGGAGAGGCACAGAATGTCACTGACAATTCAGTGACAATTACAATTTTGGTTTTAAGATTTGCATCCATTTGCATCTTCCTCCACTCACCAACTCAGATCAACAGCTAAGTATGCTGGATTACTTGTATTCTGTGATGTTTTCACCTCTTCAGTTAGTGTAGACAAACTTACATAAACCTCTCCAAAATCACAGATTCATTTTATTTATGTTAGAGAGCTTGTCACTTTTTCTTTCATTATACATGCTCTGACCAGTACGCACATCTGTTTGCAACATAAATACAATGCCAATGATGCTCGTCAGGCAAAGTAAATATTCATGTCGGATTTTAAGCAGCATTTGTCATCGGCAACAGCTTGCACATATGACTGCCTTCTCTTTCAGTTGATTAACAGCCTTTATGACCATCTGAAGGCAGTACGTTTGTGATACATCTCCGATTTGAGTAACAAGCATTGTCAAGATGGATTGCGTGCACAATATCCACATCTTGCGCAACTTTTGCAAAAACAATCACACAACCTTCTGTCTTCTTCTGCATATTAAACTTGTTGGTTATATCTTGGGTTTTTTCGTAAAGTTCTACCACTTCACTGCACTTGACTCCTTGTACCTTGATTCACAGCAACAGTATCATAAGCATCGCTGGTTTCATTCCCAGCACCACTACTAGTAAACAGTCCCATTGCTTCTCAGTTAAAATAAAAATACTAAAGCACAGATTTCAATATGGAATCGTCTCATTGCTGCCCCTTGTTTCTGATGAGGAAAAACACTCAATTGGACAGCAAGCCTCGCTAACTGCAGTTGCAGTTGATTCATATTCTGGCCTCGGGGGGCAGTAATGAGCTTGTTACTCAGCTTGTGGTGCTCAAAGTGCCAAAAAAACACATTTAAAACTCAACAGCAATGTCTCTTTCTAGATATTATGACCCGGTTACTCAAGTTAATCCACAGACCTCGTTGTGAGCAGTTTCATGAAGGAACTATTTTTTTTTGGACACACTACACCTACCACTGTATCACAGTTGGTTCCTTCCAACATGTTCTCATCCCTGTACTCATCACATATTGCCACTTTGCAGTCGACTTCTACGTTAATGTATTACGTTTTAGGTATCCTTCTACATCTTCCTTTTACTTTGCGGGATGTTGCTGTCTACGTTGCGGGATGCTGCTGTTGATGTCAACAGATTGACATGGTGGGATGGCACGTGGTTATGTTTAGACAACATGAGCACATGGAAAATTATGCCAGAATGTCAACAAACGCACATGCTGCCACAGATGGTTAGGCAAAAGGGTTAGGATAAGGGGAAGAAGGCACAGTAAGTATGGTGGTACAATAAGGGGTAGAAAAAAACCCCCATCATATTCAGACAGGAGGCGAACACCAAACTCCTGCATGAAAGTCAGGGGTGTGTAGGGCCCATCTACCAGCCCTCCTACCAGCCTGAAGGTGCCTTTGCACTTCTTATATTACGTTGTTACCGGCAGCGTTTCAACCTGACGCCATCCTGCCGCATTTCATGGGCATGCAGCAGGTGCCATCTTGCCATCTGCTGGTGGATAAAAACACTGGCTCTATATGGCCAAGTTCCCACTTGACCTCATCCAACAGTGTTTCATGCACATAGGAAAAGTATCTTTTAGCCAAAAGCGCTGTCAAGGGGGAGCTATTTTATGGGTTCCGAATGAGAACAGGTTGTTCTTTCTGTGCGGTGATACTGTTGGCTGGTGCAGTTTGTTAAAAAGAAAATGATACATGAACATTTGTACAACATCTGTGGATTATCTTGAGTAATCATGATTCATGATTTCTGAAAAGGGACAGTGAGTGAGTCTTTCAAATGTATCTTTTTGGCGCTTTGAGCACCACAAGCCATGCCATCTAGTTCCATTATATGGGAGAGAAGGCAAACATCTCTACAGCCGATGTCTCCACCACTCTGCTCACAACTCAAAACAAAGCAATCTCGACTGATAAACAGCACTACAAGTAATAAGAAAAAATACATATTTTTGCATTCCACACTTCTGAGCAGCAACCCTAAGCTTTTCTATAGGGACCATCCAAGACTGTCTTCTACACTTTGGCTACACCAGTACTTAATATTGCTGTGATACAGACAGTCTTATATCAACACATCAGAAACAAGGATATGCTTTTTTCATCTGATTATTAATGCATACTGCTTTAACACATCCCATGACCTTTCTAACACACATATATAAAGTAGCTGTGAAATGTAGGATTTCAAAGCTTCGCTGACTTACTTCTTCTAGTCATTAAGATGCATAGAGAGCAGTGACTAATTGTGTTTTCATGGCTCTTCCTTTTGTAAAATCTACTGCTAATCTGCTCCTGCTCTTCTGTTTCACACTGTGGACTCATCAGTGTGGATACATGTGTTCTTATTCTCATGTGTTGGGCCCAGTGATCCTCCTCCACAGCCGGCTGTCTCTATTTCTCTCTTAGTCTCTGTTTCAGTCTTTGTCTCTGATGACGTGACTATGTCTCTCATCCCGCAGTTTGGCACATCCTTCGCTACCTTCCGCCCTGCTCTCTCTCACTCTGGCTCCACCAGGCCTCTCTCTGTCATTCTTCCTGTTCCTGCGTCCCCACCCTATAACTGCCCCCCTGGATCCAGCTCCTCTTCTCCCACATCAAAGGTTCCTATCTGGAAGGTTTGTTCTCCATTCGCTGCCATTTCTTCAGTTGCACCGTTTTCTTCAGTTTCAGTTTGAGACGTTTCAGTTAACGCATGGGGCTTTTTTTCTTTTAATTTTCATCACCCAATTAACTCATTTATAACCACATTGCTTTGCTGCTTGAAGTATTGATCCCCATATGCTGTGTGTGCATGCACATTATTTTGGCGTCCCCTATCCCACTCTCTAGTTTTGCAATCTACTGACTGGAGATTGGCCAAAACTAACCAGGTGTGGAGAGCTGACCAATCAAACTCATCAACATAAACACAATCAAATGCTCAAAAAGGCCCCTGCCCACATACACTCACCCACATACACTCCTCCAAGCACCCAAACACATCTGCCCAAAAAGGCCCTCTCTTTCTGCACTCAGATGAAGGGCTTCAAACTGCTGGATAGCGGACAAGTCTCTCCTGCTAACCCTCCCTGCTACTTCCTGTTTAATCATTTAACTCACCTCCTCAGGATTGGTCCAAAGCAGGTCAGTATGAGCAGCCGGTGGCTGCAGCAGCAGTTCAGAGGAGAAAGGAACCTCTCGATAGACTGAGGGAGAACGAGATGTCACCAAGCTCCCAGGGATATGCCGGCCCATCACACCTTGATG
This sequence comes from Plectropomus leopardus, assembly GCF_008729295.1. Taxonomy (NCBI): domain Eukaryota; kingdom Metazoa; phylum Chordata; class Actinopteri; order Perciformes; family Serranidae; genus Plectropomus; species Plectropomus leopardus. The sequence continues at coordinate 35,855,934 of NC_056463.1, forward strand.
ATGCACAAAGACCAAGAATGACCCCGGCCACCATCGCTGCCAAGGTAACACTGGACGGTGCTGACAAACAGGCTGGAGATAAAGTGAAGTAACAGTAGGACAAACCAAAAAAAAATAGATTAGGTTAGTTGTGTGTGAAGCAATTTTTGCAAATGTGTAAAAGTGTATGTAGAGAGAGGAAAGCCATAGTAAGCCATGCTAGTCATTCTGGTCAATCCGATGTGGTAGCAGTACTTCCTCCAATTAATGTACAGTAAGTTTGATAAGCCGATGACTTGCTCAGGCTGATCTGCCATATGTACTAAGTTATATATATATGAATGTGTGTGTGTGTGTGTGTGTGTGTGTGTGTGTGTGTGTTTAGTATGCAATGTAACAGTGCAGCAACACGTATTAGTAGTGCACTTGCCTTCCTCAGAGTGTGACCCACTATGAGCCCAATTAGCAGTGTAATTGCACATGCATTAAGATTACCTCAACACATACATGCAAGCACATGTTAGACCACTAACAGAACTTTTAATGATTTAATAATTTTAATGATTGCATACTAATTAACTGCACTAACCCTATGTTAACATCCAGCTAATTGGTGTCAACATGAGAAGGACTTGTAAACAGGCAACTAATGGTTGCAGACATTATGACCATGCCCTGGACTCCTCAACTGTCACAGTACACCCTAAATGATAGGGTGTACATAAGCCCGTCCAGTCAAGAGTTGGTGGTACATTTTATGCTGGAAAAACTGTTTCACTACTTTGTTTTCATTTGAGGAGCAGCATGTTGACCAAAAAAATGTTGTAAAAATCTAGAGACATATCAACTACAGAAATAATAATTGAAGCTGATTTTAAATATATTCAGTCTTGGCTTCTCTCTTGGTTTTGGAGCAACAGGTTTCTTCTGGTCCAGCTGAGAAGCATTATACTATGTCATTGCAATAGATAGAACTTCAATTTAATCATAAATAAATATTCTAACTAAATATATCATATTCATATATAATAAAAAAAGGGTGAAACACGAGTATGTGTTGAATGACTAGACAGTCATAAGCAAGACTTGGCAGAGGTTTTATTTGAAGTAGACTTATTATTATTACAGTGCATAGTATAATCATGTTATTTATATGTGTTTTAGTAGTAGTAGTAGTTTGAATTAGTAGTACATTTATGTTTGTAGTGATAACCCGATTCTTAAATTATTATCCCACTTTTCATTAGTAAAAGGACTGGGATAATTCTGTTTAGTTTGAATTAAGTTTTTAAAAAACTGGCTGAATCAAAATTATTCCAATGTGGCCTCTCAATGTATGTCCTCAGCATGGAGAGGAGGTCTCTCCAGCAGCCAGTGACCTGGCCATGGTGCTGACCCGAGGACTGAGTATGGAGCAGCAGAAGAGCAGCAGAGACTCCCTGCAGTACTCCAGTGGCTACAGCACAGAGACCACAACCCCATCCTGCTCCGAAGACACAATCCCCTCACAAGGTGAAACTTTATTCTCCTATCCACCTTAATCCACTAAAGCGCAGAAACATTTTGGCCTTCTACTTCCCTGCATAGTCACAAAATTGGTAAAGCACTTTTGAAGGAACACTTTATTTCTAAAGGCAGCAGTAGAGTCCAGCCAGAGTGTCAGTCAAGCGGAACATATAGCGTGGGAGGTACAGATGGAGTCAGCTGTTGTGCATTGTATTGCTATGGAAGTCATGTAGCCATGAAAGGTGTACATGAGAACAAATGTCTCCTCTTTGTCAAATGCACGAATTACTGGTTTTGTGCTTTTACGGCCGAAAAAAGAGATATATTCATGTTTCATAGTAATGTCTGTTGTAAGTGAGAAAATGATCATGATATAATCAATGATTTGCTGCCTTCATGTGCTCCTCAGAAATATCGTAATTACCTTATTTACAAGAACATGAAAGGCCCTTCAAAGTCATCATTACAAGTGGAAACAAAAAAACACACAAATAACAGCTTTACTTTACTTCTAGCGTCCATGTTTATTGATTTTATTCTGACCAGAACACTTCAATGCATATATGTCATAATTACGACTGCGCAACTGAGAAGTACGATATTTCTGAGGAGCATGTGAAGGCAGCAATTGTCAGGGGAGAGTCAGGGCTTGCATGCACAGATGAGCAGATAAGGTGGAATTAGTTTCACCTTTCCTCTCACCTGTTCTCACTGTCCCTTGTGGTTTCCCTGTGTCCTTAGTTCTTGCTCATTTTGCCTGTTTCCAGCCTGTTTTCTTTTCTGTCACACCTGCAATTCAGCTGCCTAGTTAGTCCCTCCCTGCTCCTCAGTTTCTCACAGCCAATCAGCTCCCTGCATGTTCTTTTGCCTCATCACCTTATTCCCTTCACCTGCCTTTTTTCTCCACCTGCATTTTATCCACTCGTTAGTCTAGTTTGTATTTACACTAAGTCCTGGTTTTCAGTTATGTCTTAGTTGGATCCTTGTGTTAGTCGTGTGACGCTCTGTTTTCTGTTTCCCTGCTCCAAACTGGAATACAGATCTGTTTGAGTTCCAGTTGCCTGCAGTACCCCGCCTTTGGATCCGCCTGCTCCACATTACATGACAGCCTCTAGATATAAAATGTCCTGTGCCAGGCCAGCTCCCACTCACTGATGAACTTATTCTGAAATGCAGTGACCAAGCTGCAGAAAACAACTTCAAATATTTTGCATGGGCTTAATGTCTGACACACTCAGACTGAGCTAGTTTCATTTCAGGCTGTTTTCATTCACTTTTCATACTTATATTTTCTTACTGTATGCCCTTTATTCTTACTGTATACTATACAGTTTGATCAGGTGAACTATGTAATGCAAGCTGTCCTCTCTCATATATAAGGAGCAAAGGATGAAGTCAGGTGATGTAGTAACAATGTAGCGTGACAATGTACATGTTAGGAGGTGGTTGGGTTATGGACTGACTGGTCAAACAAACACAGAACTTTGACCCAGTACAACATGGCTTGTGTCCTATCTGAAACCAAAATCTCCTTAACAGTGCTGTTTGAAGAGGCATTTGTCGCAACCTCGGCTTGCAGATGAATATGCAAAGGTTTTTCTTAAATGCTTTAATCATGGTTGTGCAGATAGTTTTCATTGGAAGCCATGCAATTATAGGTCACGTAAGTCCATCCATTTTGTGATATACTGTCTGTGATGTACTAAAATGCATGTTCAGATCATATATCACGTAATGGGTCCTTCATTTTATAAGTGTCAATAGAACTTTGATCTGGTAGGGATATTGTAAACGCACTTCTAGCATATTCTTCCAGCGGTGACACAATGATATTTAGTGCTTCAGGAACCTCAACAATGTAGATAGTAAATAGAGTTGCATTTGTACAGTGCCTATCTAGTCTTCTGACCACTCAAAGCATTTTCCCTGCTACATTCACCCCATTCAGACACATTTATACATCGGTGGCTGAAGCGCTGCAAGGTGTCAACTGCTCATCAGTTAAACATTCACCTTTTACCATTCACTATTCTACCTCCTGACCCACAGTCATCATAGAATGGAGCATCAAAGTTGTTCTGAAACATGAAGTACCCTATTTCATCAAACTGATCTCATCTTGCAATAATTATGATCTTTAACTGTTTTTGCAACCAACAGAGCATACGTTTAATTCTTTTAAAATACAATTTAACATTTATGAGCTTGCTGTTTAGTATACCTTTGCTATTGGCTGGCTCTGTTTGTTATGTCAGTGACTGCTGTAGGTCATACATTTGCAAGGTCACAAAAAACTAAGAAAAAAAAGGCAAGTGGAAGTTGCATTTTTTTCATGGAATCATCCATTTGCTTCTGAGGAAACATGAAATCACTACTTCTCTAGGTACTGCAACTTTCACTCGGATTCTTCCTAAAACACCAACAATTATCAGATTTCTCCTAGATACATTCAGTATCTCATATTTTATAAAAACTCAGGACAGGCAACTTGTCAAGGAATGGTATTATGAATTTTTTTGAAGTGAAATATCAATATTTACAAGCTGTGCACCATTTTGACTTTATCTCTTTCCCTAGAACCTCTGTCTTTAGTTACCAAAATCAAACAAGGTGAATCTTCCATTTAATCATCCAAGCAGCTGGCACAGTATATGACTGGTCTGACAGTTTCCTTGACAGCAGCTGGGAGATGATTTAAATTACATAAAGATGAGATTAAATAAAATTAAATCTGTTCCTGCACCCTAATGCTTGCTGTCAGTTTCAGGCTTTCTTTATCCAAATACTCTACCCAAATGAAGTTTCTAGTCCTGTGTGAATCCAAGAATGTAACCACAGCACATTGTCTTTTTCCTTTGTGATGCCAATTGTCTCCTCAATTACTTTTTTTTTTTTTTCGCTTTCCCTCCCACGTTAGGTTCAGATTATGATTGCTACTCAGTGAACGGTGATGCTGAAGGCCCTGATGGACAGACAGATTTCGACAAGTCCTCAACCATTCCTCGCCACTCTAACATTGCCCAGAACTACCGGCGCATGATCCAGACCAAGCGGCCAGCCAGTACAGCCGGCTTGCCCAGTGGGGTTCTTGGTCCCGGGGGTCATGTGATACCAGGTCAACCTGGCGGGACTGGAGGTGGATCAGGTACTCCAGGCACTGCCACAATCCGCCGAACCCCATCTACCAAACCAGGCGTGAGGCGCACACTGTCCAATGCGGGGCCAATCCCCATCCGACCACCCATTGTGCCTGTCAAGACACCCACTGTTCCCGGAGACTCGCATTCACCTGGCGCATCTGGTGGGTACGCAGGTGGAGGGCACTCAGGTGGCGTGCCCGTACGCGTGGGCAGCGAGGAGTGCGTTTTCTTCACCGGTGTCGAGGATGCACAAGGAGCGCTTGATTACGTGAAGGCGTCACCGAAGCGTCTCAGCCTGCCTAACACTGCCTGGGGATCAGGGGCGGCCTTAGAGGTCTACGCCCAGCAGCATGGAGGCCTTGCAATGGTAACAGGCTCAGGGCCCGGATCAGAGGAGGATCAGATGATCGCGGCCAATCGGCACAGCCTAGTAGAGAAGATTGGCGAGTTGGTTGCCAGCGCACATGCCCTTGGAGAGGGGCAGTTTCCTTTCCCAGCCCTCCCCGATGACCCCACCCTGCCGCCAACTGGCCCCACCGACACAGGGACAGAGGGGGCAGAAGGGACCGGTGACATGTTAACCACCATCAGGAGAGGAGTCCGCCTTCGCAAGACCGTCTCCAACGACCGCTCAGCACCGCGCATCTTGTGATTGGAGGAGAAGCAGGAAGAGGATACTTGTCAGCCAGTAGGGAGTCAGGTGTTGGTGTGGTGCAACCCAACCGCCTAGTACATACACAAACACTTAACTATGTAGGGAAAGCTATAATATAACAGAAGAGGAATGAAAAAAACATACACAAAAAATAAGTTTAAAAGACACCATTAGAGTAAATGATATATAATATAATGATAATAATAACAACATTAATAATGTTAACTCATGCTGACAATTAAAAGTGAAATACTGAATATTGACAGGCTCCTAGCAGGCCACTATAACTAGTGTGTGTTGGACGCATGTTTGTCTTCTCTACACCTTCACCCAGGGACGAAAAGACTTGCAGGAAAAACAGATAAGATTAAAAAAAAAAGGCAAAAAAAGAGAGACTGGGTTCTGTTTGTCAATTTATACCCTTCCCCATCCTCTTCTCCAACTAACCCAAATCCTAGATGAGAGACTTATGACTAAAGGAAGGCCCTGTGGGGGCGAGAAAGAGAGAGGGGGGTCAGAGTGCCATGTGACCAGCTGGATTTGAACCCAGGCTGTCTCAGCAGCAACATACTGTACTTATTAGCCCACTGAACTGAAGCTTTGGTATTAGCACGGGGAGCTAACAAGCCAGAGGGCTTCTCTGGTTCATCCTAATGTAAAAGAGTCTCTAAAAAAAATACTGTTGGCATTGAACCGTGCTAGTGCCCCCTTCCCCTCTCTCTCTCTGTGTAGTGTGTGCGTGCATTCATGTGTATGCATGTGGGCAAATGCGAGCACATGTGATCGATTGTGTGCGAGGGGGGTTGGTAGAGCTCTGCTGCAGGACAGCTGGTCACCCAACGAGGGCAGGGCTTTTTCTCCTGTGTGTCGTACGTGTATTTTCTTGTTTATATCGTGACGTCATTTACCTTGTTACAACCGTACGAGAAGTTACAAGAAGTAATCCAGGCGTATAGATATATTCATATATATTTTCTAGAACCAGAGAGAAAATGTTGAATCAGAAATGGAGCAATAAATGTGTTTTATTTTCTTGTTTACAAGGAGAGGATCAATGGGGTGGGTGGGTGCAGGGGGGGGGGGGGGGGGGGGGGGGGGGGGTTGTCGGCCCTCCCTTGTCACATTCAGGCAATCATCAGGAATTCTAAATTACACATCGACTGTGAATTCATGCCCAGCCAGTTTTGGCATTGTCTCTCTCCCTGTCCCAGTCTCTTTCTGGTGAAGGCAATGGATTACTAAAATATTGAAAAAAAAACAAAAAAAACTGTAAGCACTTTGATATGTGGTAGAGTATGGACAATAACCACTAGGTGTTGCTGTGGTCATACTATATGATAGGGAGAGTGTAAGTGAGAGAGATAGTTGCCAATAAGACTGTGTCCTGAGGAACTTATTTAATTTGTAGAAGGCGAAGAAGAGGACAGGGAGGGACAAAGAGGAAGTGATAGAGACTGGGGGAAGTGGAGTGATTGGTCAAATGAGAGATGGGATAGGAAAGTAGAGCAAACATATTTATCTAAAAATGGATTGGACGTCAGGCCTCTTCAGGGTTCTTAAAGCCATCGCCTGCTGTGGATTGTGAAGCTTTTTAATGATGTAGTTGCACTGGTTTATGAGCATATAATGTAAAAAAAATACACTACATAGATAGGCCAGACTACATTTGGATTTAGGCTTTAAAGGATTGTATGACCCAGATGACAAAAAAAATCTCTCTAGAAAAGCAAACAGTTTAGGTTTTATTTGTCTAAGTTAAAGATATCTAACTGCCCTCCATTGTATTACAGTTCAGGCAAAATCTCAAAACCTAGACAGATAAAACACTAAGATAATGAAGATAGACAGTATGAGAGACAATATATTTTTATGTATTTGGGTTTAACAAAACTTACATCAACGATGGACTTGAAATATGTTTGCACATATATATTACGTTCATTGGACATTGGATACAGTTGTGTGGCATTATTGTACTCTGTAGTTTTCAGCACTGAATGCTGTGAGATTGTATTTCCAATGCCCAAAATACTGTATATTACAGAGTAGTCTTCACTCATGTTCATGTGCAAATACATATCAGCACACCAGCTTATCTTCAAATATATTCTTACCTATAAATACTGTATATTTTTGCATTATGGGAAAGCGAACCTTGAGCATAGCTGAACAACAGTCTTCAGCCCCAAACTGACTCCAGATAAAATCTTCCTCCTTTAGAAAATGAACGACAACAATCTCAAATTTCATTTTATCGCTTTGAAACCTGGATTGTCATCAGTTGTTTGTGCAGTGTTTAGACAAGTTTTTAAACCTTTGAAAACTGAACAATTTGGTTTGATTTCTTAAAACATGGGGAAAAGGGCAATGAGCAAGTTGGTAAAAAATGCCCTGCAAAATAAATAAATAAATAAAATTGGGAAATTCTCAAATAACAAGGGAAATGTCAAGTTCTAATTTTTAAGGAACTATTTCTTCATGTTTTTTTGTTTTTGTTTGCTTTTTTTTCACTTTTTAGGGGCTTATTTTGGGATAATTTCATTGTTACTAAAGATTTAAGAGCCATTTCTAAAGTTGCTCATTGCTTTCTTCCCATGTTTTGAGAGAAGGATTAGAGGACACCATACAAATAACCTAGTACAGAGAATTATAGTTGCAAAAATGTTACCAAAGGAGAAAAATTATGAAAAAAAGGCACTTTGGTTGAGGGTAGGATTTCTCTGAAAGTAACGAACATATTGACTACTATTATTGTTAAATAATATAAAATTAGTAATTATGACATTTTTAAAGAAATTTGCCCAACACTGGTCACTAATGAGTGGTGTCACCATAAATGTAAGCATTTAAACCAACAATTATGCAACCACAGTAAGTAAATGTAGTTCCAGTAATTAGGTGCTTTAAATGATTGTTATGTAATAACCCTGTCTCCTAGAAATTATATTTGTATATTACTAAATTGCGTTCATAGATATAGATAGACATTCTACGAAAATGCAAACATAACAATTAGTGTGATATCCTATGAAATTGCGCCCCACGAATGATGTTACCTACTTAAAGTTACATAGTAAGCATAAAGTTACTGTGTTTAATTTAGGAAAAGAAAGAAGAAAGATGATTTTCGTCCTATCCAAAACCCCAACTTACCTCCTGAATGGACCGGTCAGGACCTCTTCCTTCTTTAGTCCTCACTGTGTATTGGTCATATAATTGCGCCCTTTCAAAGTATGCGGCTTATGCGCAAATTAGTGGCTCATTATCACGCAGAATATTTTTTGAACATACATACAAAGTGCAGGACTGTGACACCAGAACCTGAGTTTAACCTCTAGACTCCTGTCTCAGGTTTAGGCAACAATAATACTTGGGGTAAAGTTAGGGAAAGATTGTGATTTTAGTTAAGTTGATATAAAAAATAATAATGCTTTAGTCCCTATGTGTGGATAGTGTTTGGCACAGTTGCCTGTTTTGGCAGAACACAAATGAAAACATTTTTGGGACTTGCCAGGTACATTTATCAGCTCCATATCTTCATTATGGTAAAAGAAAACTTTCAATGTATGTTTCCCTCAAGAATGCATTTACAGTTTCACATAAGTAGTAATTGAACGTAATTTCTAGGAGACGGGGCTGTGAACTGTAAACACCACGGTTCAACTCAGTTCAGTGCAGATAACCCAGTTCAGCTCAGGACACAGCTGTATGAAAGGATCATTTATGAAATGACATGAGGAAAGGTGAAGCCTGTTTGATGATGACAAAGAAGCAGGAAGCTTTAAATTTGACTTGTGAAGCTGACAGAGAGAGGAAGACATGTGTGGGATAAGCATTTCACTGCCTGTTCATACAATATGTACTGTATGTGCTGTACTTGTAAATGAGAATCAGGCGCACAGATTTGGTATAAAGGTTTGTTAGAAAATACTACATGGAAAATTCAGTTTCAGTATTATAATTATTTTTGTCATTCTACAGTATTGTTTGGATACTTTATTAATTAATTAATATAAAAAGAGGAAACAACTCCAGTTGTAACACAAACTGCTAAGCTGTGTAACATATGGATGTAGGATGCTTGGGCTGAGAGTGAGTGTGTCCTTGTTTGGCTGGTGAACTTTTCATCAGCATGTCTGTACGCTCTTCTAGCAGTGACCTGACCATAGCCAGTGACATCAGCGCTCTTACAAACCCTTTTTTATTATTTTAGTTATAACTTGTAATTTTGGATAGAGCACTGTTAACATATTTGTGGCCATTTAAAAAAGAAAATTATAATTTAATTTAACAAAATAGAGAGGAGAATGATTGCAGTTTTTAGACATTGTTACCTTCTGCCAGCACTTTTTTTGTTGAACATTTAAACTGTGCTTGAGGCGAGGGGGATTTTTTTTTGTGTGTGTGTGGGGGGGTGGGACTAATGTATGTGTGTTGTCACATGTGGATGCTGCGTGTTGTATCAGATGGATCTGACTGGGTGAGAGGGTGGAAGGGGAGAGCAGCGGGCTTGGACTCCATCCCCCCCCCCAAAGAACAAATTTCGGGTCAAAAAATCTGAAGAGTTTGTGTAAGACCACCTGCCGAAGTCACACTGTACATGAATACGCTGAATGTACTGCAAGGTGAAGGGGGGACATCCAACTGTTTGACTTGCTTGAACCGTTGCAATGTCATATGTTTGTTTTTGTGCAACTGAATGAAGTTGAAACAGTAGGAAAGCAATACAGAGATAGTGTGCATGTACATGCATTCACAATGATGTTCCAGTGTGGGGATGTTAAAGGAAAATACCACTGTTTTGTCCACTCCAGGATGCTTGTGCTATTCCATATTGCATGGCTCTAAAGGTATAATTTGGAGTTTAGAGACCCTTTACTATACATCCAAGGACACTGCTAGAGCTGACTCCACTAGTCTGAATGTGTATGTGTTGTATTAATTCTAGTGCTAACAACTAAATTCACTGCCAGTTATCTTCAGTACATCATTGCTTGATTAAAGGGTTTATAAAGCCCTGCGGAACAGACATGCTGCTTATTTCCAAATGATGGATAACAACTCAGGACAAGACCAGGATGCTAATATTGTGGGGTTTTCACATCGGTTGTGATCAAGATTAAACTGCACACACTGGCTTTAGAATGAGTGTGACATGAGAGTATGATTCAACACTGCTATTTTCCTTTAAAATGCCCAGTTAACAGCACAAAAAGTTATCTAACTAAACAATAATGTTTTTTTTTTTTTAAATGCTGAATTAACTGTGTACTGAACTAACTGTCTGAACAAGCTGAAATAACTACTCCGCTACAGATGTGTCAATATGCCCATTTTTATGAGTGTATGTGTATGTGGGTAGAATTAGGCCTACCGGCACGCGGAAAAAGCGAGGGCTGCACAGAAAACAGGATGCTCCACTGGAACATACACATATCCAGATTTACATGCGTGCAGGCATGCGTGCGTACACAAACATATATATGTCACAGGATATACACACACAGAACAATCCATACTTCCACAGCTGAGAAAATGACACAGTTCTAACTACTGTACAGCATGTCAGAAAGAAACTAGCACTGTAAAAAGTAACATTTTAACATCCAATTCATAATTTTATTGAGTTAAAGGTTGAAAATATCCTGTCTGAACTTTCAGTGACATTTCTGAGTTTTGATATCTGTTACTGTTAGCCGTCTTGTTGCCTTGCAAGGCTAGCGGGTAAGCGAGACAGCGTTTTGATTAGTACACAAATGAAACAAGGTACATTTCTTTCATGTCACAAGCAGTTACAAACAGCACACTTGATTAAAAGATGAAATAATAACTTCAGAAAATACTGTGTTTCTATACATATAACTAGTCCAACAGACTATAGTGCTGTTGAGTATTCGTATCTTTGACTAATATCAGCTTATGTAGACAAATGTTAAAGGAATTGTTTGACATATTTGGAAATGCCTACCAGCAGATTACTAGCTTAGTTTAGTAATTATGAGCCAGCCTGACCTTGTCTGAAGTCACATCTAACAGTACCTCCAAAGTCATCTTATCAATGCACTATATTTTGTTTAATACACACAAAAACTGAAGTGTAGAAAGGATAAGTTGTGGTTGTATCGGGTGTTGTGTTTGAAAATGTACCCTCAAACAATGGTTTGTATGATATCTTACAAAGTAGCACCCCACAAATGACGTTACTCAATTGACATTAAATTCGGTACAAATTTAGTTATGGTGGTTAAGTTTAGGCCATAGACTGTATATATAAAGGTGGACAACACGCCTTCACTTTAAACTCACTGTACAAAAATGATGCCAAAATATCCCAGTAAAGACATAATTTGGATCCAGAGTCTGAGCAGTGTGGATCTTTATGGTATGGAGTTCCCGTCGTTTGACCAATCGTAAGCACACCTGGTGGCACCTGCAACTATCAAACATGTCGTCAAAATCCCTTTTTATAGCATCGAATAGTGAATTAAAACCAAACTAATAAGAAAAGCAAACTCTTGAACAAAGATCAGTTTATTTGACATGTACTTTGAGTTTTTAGTTTGGTCCATGTGCATTCACTAACATGGAGGGGGCCTATACTGTAGCCAGCCACCAGGGGGTGACTGAGAAATTTTGTTTTTTTTATATATACTTTATATACAGTCTACAGTATGCTCTAAGTGTAATAGCTAGACTTGCTTAAGTTTCTTGAATATGTTTCACTGCTGACCATTAAGGTTTTTTCAGTTGAGAATGGATTGGTTGGGAGACTCCCAGTCAGTCCCATGAGAAGTGAAACCTCTTCAAGAAATTCAAGCAAGCTAGTTGCCTATGATATAGAACTCAGAATAACCATGACCTGAATGACCAAGAATTTTCACCAACTATACTGTCTATCGCATAGGCAAGTAAAGGTACCGTGGTTAGCTTAAGAAAAAAAAACATGGTGATGACATACCTTGAAATGACTCAAAATTAGCCCCAATTTCACACTGTTCTGAACATAGGTCTCCGGGAGGAAAGTCCTATGTATCCCAACCTGCCTCCTCAAAGAAGCACCTCCTTCTTTAGTACCGTTGGGGTATTTGGCAAGGCATACACAAATTAATGGCTTATGATTACATCGGATATGTATAAAAATTTGTGCATTTTTTTTCTAAGAAAATGTATGAACAGTGTATGAGAACAGCCTGTGCTGGATTGTTTCTTGTCCAGGGGCCAAGAGTCTCTGCTGGTTTTCTGGCACTCATTGAAAAGATTCAAGCAAGAAATAAAACTAACAAAACTAAATAAAACTGTCTAAAAAGCCAGTTTTCCAAAATGTTGAACGATTCCTTAAACTTTTAATGAAAACTTGGTGAGATGGTGGGACCACGGTAGAATTGAGACATCAACACTCAACAGCACCGTTGTCTGAAAAGCCTGGAGGTGTGCAAATTCCACCGATTAAACCACTATCGAATTTGTGTTTCAACACTCACGTATATGTATAGAGACTCTTTCACACTTTTGTATCTGCCTTCTCTTTCTCTATTATCTTCCTCTTGTCTTACTTACAACCACCCATGGGTGATTCAACCGCGGATGCCGTCTAGCTGACAGGTTAGAAATAATGCCTGTCATGATGAGAGTCCCATCGGCTGTACTTGGTCTCTTTGTGCCTCGCAGCCCATCAAAGCTAATGAAACATAATTCTGATGAAGTCTTTATTTACACCACAGTCAATATGAGCTCAACTCTGCTTCTCTCTCAGTCTGTCTCCCCTTTGCTATCTTCCTTCCCTTCTCTTCATGTGTGTCCGTATGTCATAATGCATGTGCACCATGGTTTGACTGTGTGTGTGTGTGTGTGTGTGTGTGTGTGTGTGTGTGTGTGTGTGGTAATGGCTAACGGGTGGTATCATGATGGGTCCTGGGTGTGCTGTTCCAGGAAGGGCTGGAAGCATAAGCCAGGGTGAATGTCTCCCCGCTGTACACGGTAACATGAGCTGGCTTCAAGGAGAGCAGCTGGATGCCTGACAGTGCTAGATTACATTTTAATTAATTTTGATCAGGCTTTTTAAAACATCTTTTTGTCATCATCTCAAAGGCAGCTTATAATACTTTGATGGTTTCTTTGTGAGCTTCTGTCAAAGAAACTTACAAGTATGAGCAGATTTTTTTTTCCATTATTAGAAATCTTCTGGTGTGTAAAGCACATGGTTAGTAAGAATTCAAAACACTGAATTTCAATCAACAAAGATTGGTACTTCTGATAAAATTAGCTTAACTGGCTTAAGTAAAAATCCACTCAAAGGGAGAGTAGGCAACTTTTGTTGAACAGATGTCCTGTTGCCACAAGTGGCAGCTTGTTGCTAAATAATAAAACTGTTATAGAACATTAGCACAATTAGTCAAGAAGTGTAGAGTAAACAAAACTAATATCTATTTAAAGCTGCTAATATTAGATACTGCTAAACAAAGACCAAACGAGGCTGTAGCAGGAAAAAAGTGTATTAAACTGAGGAAAGATTTGTTCACGTCTATGAAGTCCAAGTTTAAAATGGAGAAATGTGTTTAATAATTTATTTCCTCTTTCAAAAGTTACACAGCCTGACTGTCCGCGCACATTAAAACCAATCTCGTAATGTCAAAGTATTAAAGGTTTAACATGAAGAATTTAGTGATATCTAGTGGTGAGGCTACAAATTGCAACCCGATTAAAATTCTCACGGGTGCCGAGTGTGTAGAGGAATTACAGTGGCCAACATGAAAACTTGAATGCCCACATTTAGAGCCACTGTTTGGCCAGTCTTGCTTGTCTGTTCTGGGCCACTGTAGAAACATGGCTGACCCTGTGGAAGAGGACCTGCTCCGAAAGTACATACCAACTTAAGGTAACCAATAAGGTAACAACAAACAACAACAAATCTGAGTTTTTAATTATACACCAATGAAATATAGTTATGGCTACTATATTCAATTTTTGCTAATACATCCCTCTAAATCCTACACACTGGATCTTTAATGTAAAACTTTGTATGACCAAAATGCTTTAAAAATAATAATTTAAATAATAATAATAATAAGACAGGGAGTGATTTAAAAGGTCCTTAGGCTCCAAATGCAGCTGTATATGCACTTTTCCTACTGCAGGAACTAAGCAACCCATGTAGCCACTGTCATGGGTTCTGCTTTTAATTCCACTGTTCTCTGCCCTCTTTGTGGATGTGCTTCTTCTACTAAATTTTGGCACTACACAGGAGGTGATACTAAATCCATATTTGCATAACATCCCTTGCAAGCCAGTTAAACCTCACATTACCGCATCAGTAATCAACCACTCTCCAGCCACAGTTTGAATTCCTTCTGTAGACTTCTACAATAATGTTCCAGAGATCAAAGAAGGTTTAAGCCTCTGCAGTCAACACTGTGTTGTGTTGTTGATGCCAGATGTGACATGACAAAAATAAAAGTAGACTTGCTTAGGCTCTCTGTTGATAGTTAATGAACAATCAGCTATGGCCAACTTCTCCCAGCCAGTAAACTTGTTGATCATCCAGTTTCCCTGGTTACTCAGATTTATGGGAAATTGGCAGACTTCCATCGTGAGCATTTGCTCGCAGCAGGAACACACCATTACAAATTTATGTGGAAATGTTGTGGAGAATGGCATTACTTTTGCTGTGGAATGCTTCATAACTTTGCCTTCCTTTCAAATGTCTACACACAGGAAGCTTACTGTCGGTCTTCAATAAATATGATTTAAAAATGTCACTGACTTGAAATACTTGAACATGCTGAACGTCTTTTTGCTGAATGAGAAAGATCCCATGATGGCCATTAAGTGACAGATTGTGTTGTATTTATGATCAGACCAAAAGAAGTATTGTGAATTTGCATGTACAGTATGTAAATCCCACTCCTTTAGCCATCTGCCCAGGTTATATTGAGTGTGTGTACGTTATGTATGTGAGCACAAGTGTGTGCATGTATGTGTGTGTTGAGCAAGGACACTTAGTTAAGACCCCTACTGGTCCTCCCTCCCACCTCCCACACACAATCTGTCAATCCTTCCTGCTGTCTAATACTGAAGAAATACACTGCGCACACACACACACACACACACACACACACACACACACTCGTCTGAAGCAAACATGACCAAGGTATATTCACAGAAGACACACGATGGTCTGCTGAAGTCCTCCAGGGGCTCATGATGAAACACGCTGCAACTTCCTGTCATACAGCAACGCAGAACAGAGTGGCCAAAGTGGCCTCCTGGTGCCACCACCACTGTCACTGAACTGAATGTCTTACTGTCAATACTCCAGTTCTCAGTAGTGTCTCTCGCTTGCTCGCTGTCCGTCTCTTCTTTTTCTACAGCCTCCAAATGAACTCTACTAGGAAATTTCTCCACAGCTCACCATTGAGACGTTGATATCATTTCTATGGGGCTATTTTGTTCAAAGGATAACATTGTGACATCTGCTTTATGTTTCGGTACAAACCGATCTTTTTTGCCCCCCCCCTCCCAGCGTAGCCCTGCAGGCACTTTGGTCTTGTCTTTCTTCTTTCTCTCCGCTCATCTGCTCTTCTTCTTTTATTTATTGTGGATTGATTTACAAGGTTGTTTCGCCTCTTTCGCTGATGATAAGGTTTTCTTTTTCTGTCTTCCTTTTTGTAAAATTGACCCTTTTTTTGTTAACTTTAGTCACTGCTAATGTAACAAAACGCACTGTGATGATTCCAGTATTAATAAAAGTTGTACTTAAACTGTGCACCTCCATGGGAAGCGAGTCTTATTCTCTGAGAAAGAAATAAGGTTTAGGTCCTAAACAGGCCCACACAGTTCAGTAGATACTGTACGCTGAGAGGAGTGAAGAGTGGGTGAATTGTCTGTATGCCTTATAAAGATCACTACAGGGTACACAGAGGACAGAACTGTCGGCAATTAACCTAAGAAATAATAACAGTGTGACACTGATACTTTCACAGTGGAGCATGAAACAGGATAGCTGTAATTTTATCAACAAAAATATTAATAAATCAGATATTGTAAATAATAGATTTACAGCATTCTTAATATTTTAGCAGTAAATAAATATATAGCTTATATAACTGAGTTGGTGAGGATTAAATATGCTAAAATAAATCAATAATAATAATAATAAGTTGGTGTAATGACAATTGCTGTGACTGATTAGGTACAGCAGCCTAAGTAGGCAAACTGCACAGTATTTTCTTAAAACTGCAGTCATGTGACTTGTAGGTCACCAAAGGTGCTGAAAATAGTGTTATCATCATAATTGTTCCAAAAAAAGCACAATTACATTTAGATAGTATAGAAATGTGTAAGAAAAAAATGACCATGAATACTAGAAAAAAACATATTGCAGCTATGTTTGAAAATAATTGTTTAACAATGGGGGAGAGGTTGAAGTTCCATTTTGTCAACGTGAAGCAAATTTTATATCCTTTCAACTTATTTGGCAAAAATAATTTTCCAATTATTGGATTATATTTTAAAATTTAAAAGTCCAGTGTGCAGTATTTAGTGGAATGTATTAACAGAAATTGAATATAATAAAATATAATGTGTATGTTTTCCTAAGTTATAGTCACCAAAAAAGGAACCACAATGACAATATTAAAAATTATCTGTTACAACAGAGAAGTTACTCTGTAGTGTGGGTTTTCAGGGTTAGAATAAATTAAACTGTACATTTATACAGCAGTGACACCTTATTTGGAAGCTAAAGATAATAAAATATGGCAATTACAACAGTTTCTCTTGGTTACATTCAGGCTGTAGGGAAAGTGATGTAAAGAAAAGTGTAGAGTGCTAGCTCACAACCTGGAGGTCCAGACCTCTAAATCTGAAATGGCACAAGATAATCAACAAGATATAAAATTGTGAATAGATAAAATAATCCAATCTGTGATGAGAGATTGTGAGTATACACAGCTTTGCTTTAACTCTTGGAAACCTGGACAAACGTCACTTTTCTTGTGCTGCTTTTTTGTCTTTTTTTTTTTTTTTTTTTTTAAATTGGGAACATTTCAACATAAAAAGAAAAAAGCTAAGTACATATTTAAAAGTATGTTACAAAATTAAAATAACATTAAGCACTTTTAAAGAAGTTAAAGTTAAAGTTGCAAACCACTGGTGTTAAACGCTGTTAAATTACCACTACACAACTGCAGCAGTCACTTACTTTAATACTGAAATCCCTGAGGGCAATAGTATAAATGTAAAACTAGAAACACTTGCATCATTAATAACAAAGTGAAGATAACAGACACAGCGTGTTGGAAAAGCATTGCTCAATTATACATTGGAAGTAAGCGACTATACACAGAATGGTTGTGATGGCAAGAATAGAGAAAGTAAACCAGGTCCTGTTCACACCTTTGTGGACATCTACAGTTTCCCTAAGTGAATGCTGAGTGTGCTGTCTCCACTTCAATTCATTTGCCTTTTATCCAGGTCATTGCCCATGACAAAGAGTTGTAGTGTTCTCACGGAGGTGGAAACCAGGGCAGAGTGAGTAAAACTTAGATTTGTTGCATTGGGTGCTGGTAGGGGGCACCCAAGTCCTTTAACTTGCACATGCAGAAGTCGGTCTGAGGCTGATGGAGCGGTGATGCTACATGTTGCGTTCCCACGGACAGGCCATTTCCACACAGATATGTCAGACACATGAGGTGTTTAAGAGGGAGTCAAACAAGCAGTCAGGTTATGCTTTGCTTCACACACATACACCAACTGGACTCATACCAAAAGTGGAATTTTTTCACTCGTGCATTTATCTTGCATCTGTGCAACTGGTGTACTGTAAATATTTTAAACTGTTGAGCTTGGCACCTTGTTTTTTTTTTTTTTTTTTTTTTTTTTTTTTTACCTTTTTACTATTTGGCAACTTCTTGTTTTGTTGTTGTTTTTTTTTTACCTTTTCACATTTTGGCACCCTGTGTTTTGTTTTTTGTTTGAGTTTTTTTTAAAACTATTTTTAACTATTTTCATTGTTCTTTTGCTTGCGTATCTTGTACACACCTGGCTGCTGCAATGATGCAAATTTCCCCATTGTGGGACAAATAATGGATTATCTTATCTTATCTAACTTATCTTATCTTTATTTTATTTTATGTTATTTGATTTGATTTTATTTTATTTTATTGTGAGCCTACAATGGGAACACAGCAATAGATGGATACATTTAAAACAAACACACACACACACACACACACACACACACACACAAAAGCAGTAAAAGAAGGAAGGAACTTATCTGTTTTTTAAGCATGCAGTAGCACTTAATCCATAAAAACTGACAACATTTTTCATTTTATACTCTTATCTGTTCTTGGAGATTTATGTTCAGTTTCAAACAAAAACCAACAAAAGCTGCAGGCCATCACCTACTGTGAATAAGCGACAAGATGTGGTTAACTCAACCACATCTTGTCAGCCTGTCTTGATTAAACCACAATGACAGAGCAAGGACATCTTTTACTTAACACCTACTCCCACGTTACAGGCATGCAACCACACAAAGAAACTTTAATTAAAAATAAGTGGGCCACACTTAATCAGAGGCAGGCACGCTTAATTCAAACTCGCAGCAGCTTGAGACTGTAAGCCCAATGCACTGTCTCGTGTGTGTGTGATTGTGTGTGTGTGTGTGTGTGTGTGTGCGTACTTAGCTGAAATGGTGAAACGAGAAGTGAGTGGGTGTGTGCCTCTGCCTCTCCGTCCTTCTCATGTAAGTCGTCTAATTAAATGTTTAAATGGTGTGGCTCAGTGTTAACACCACTGGTAGTGAGCTGCTGAATGACATACCAGAAGAAATCAATTAGTATTGTGGTTTATTCACAGAAAAGCAGCACACAGACAAAGTAAAATATGAAGTCACCCAAAGTTTAAATCCTAGATCTCTTTAATTCAGTCCTAACATGTTTTCATTGATGCAAGTTTTGCAAATAAACACAAGGTGAATAGCTGTTGAGTGTTAAATGCCTACTTTCTGATGACACCTATGTGCACATACTGTATAACCGAATATAAAAGGTAAATCGCCCAAAAATGCCCTTCAGCTCAAGGTGCAATTTTTAAAGGTTCACCATGTGCTCCAAAGAAGTAGGTAGCATATCAGTTGACTTACGACTGGGTCCAATCATCAGTTTTATTTATTTATTTTTTTAAACCTTTTAAAATCTGAGCAACAAAAGAGGACATGACCCCAAAATTTGAAAAGACATTTGAAAAAAATTACAAGAAAATTACCCAAAAATTAGTTAAAAAGAAGACAGAAAAAAAGACAGTTTTGAAAAATGACAATGAAATGGCCTTTGAAAAAGTGCTTAAAAATTATAATAATAATGTGATTAAATATGTAGCTATGATAATTATAACTACAGTTTTTCCCAAGCTTTTTTCTTTTTTTCCCTGGCTGTAACAAAAAATATATTATCTAAATCCACCAACCTTCTTGAGATTTGTGCAACATTTCTTATCAAGTTTCACATAGCCATTTTCTCCACGTTTTTGAAAGAGCTCAAACCAGTTTGCTCAGGTATCAAAGGTGTAAATACTTGTGCGAGGTGTCTGAAAGCAGCACAAGAAAAGTGCTGTAGATCCAGGTTTCAAAGGGTTAAGGCAGCTACTATCTAACAACAGGGAAAAAATTCACAAAATTTAACCAAAGTGCTTATAATCGTCATCTGTGGTATCGAGGTATTTAGGGCACCACATTAACACATACCTGGGTAAGTTAACTTTGTGTTTGGGACAGTGAAATGCCTCATGAAGTTGTCTGCTCAGGCCAGTGAAAAATAAATGTGTTGTCAGATGTAATGTTATCTGAAAATAAAATGTGTACTTTACTGCTTATTTCACTGCTGAAAAGATCTTTTCATAAAAGATTGTATGCAGTAAAAATAAACAAATTGCAGGTGGTTGATGTATTTGGAGCTTGTCCATTTTTTGACAAGAAATGATTTGGCAGGTCTGCTGGTAAAAAATGACTGAATGATTGAATTAAGCAAAACAGTAAACTAAAACTGAAAACATTTTAGGGCGATAAATGGGCAATACAGTTACTTTTACTTTGCTAAAACACTAATCTCGCATAGTGGTACAGCCTCCACGTGTCATGGTTCTGAATTACACTTTTGTTAACTTATTCACATGGTTTGTCTGTACACTCACTCACCTGTTCCTCATTCCCACATTAGCTCTTTAGTATATATACTGGTCACAAGATGTCTGCTAGATTATCTTTGTGCCCTGTGCCTTAACTTTGCTGCATTTCATATCTGCTCTGTGATTTTTTTATCTAGATTTTCGCCCTGCCTGTATTTTGGATTCTGCCTCAGCCTGACCCCTTGTTACTTGGTTGGCTGCCTGGATCATTTTGTATTCTTGTTTTTTTTTTGTTTTTTTTGTTTTTTTTTTGCTTGGACTCCTTGTTTGTTCATCTGCCTTCTGAGTCATGCTCTTAGGTTTTTAACTGTGACTCACACAACTGCATCAAACATGACGGACAAGGTACAGTTGAATGAAAATTGTTCATTGACAACGTTACCTCTTGCACTCAATTTAATATGATCAAGAATTATTTTAAAGAAAAATTAAATTTATTAAACATTTTATTGTGATGTGTCGTATCTGCAGGGGCCCTCTAGCTGAGTGTGCGTCCCATATATGAGGGCTAATTGTTAGCATTGGCCTTGGTTCAATAACAATCTTTGCTGCATCTCTCTCTCTCTCTCTCTCTCTCTCTCTCTCTCTCTCTCTCTCCTGTCAATGAGCTCTATCAGTGTCATTTTTTTTTCTTTTTCTTTTCCTGCAGCACATTATGTGAACTCCTTTGGTTTTCCCTTAATTTTACCTTAATGTCACTCGCTATCATTTGTAATTATTTTAATGACATAATTATTTTTACCGCCTGCCTCACAGTCCGCTTTAAGTGAACTTGCGATCCTTATATCACGTGATTACCGGCAGCGTTATTACCTGATGCTGTCTTTCAGCGTTTCATGGACACGTGACTGGTTTCATCCAGGCGCATTGTGATGTGACGCCATCTGTGTGTGTTGCATCTGGATGTGGAAGGTGGTTTTTGATGTCACACTTATACGCTGAAAGCACTGACAGAGCGGCGCTACTTGAGAGTTTGTAATGAGAACGGGCTGGTGTATCAGGCGGTTGGGGGCGATAGCCGTGGGTGATTTTGCTGATGCAAACTTTACATCAACAGGCTCTTCACTGCTAGGAGAGTCATACATGTTAGCTTGTAGCTCCTGGCCTGCATTTGGTTATGTAAGATTTGACTTTCGAAGCTCTGTTGTGTCATCTTGTGACTGTGAGAAGTGCCAGTGTACAAGAGTGGACAAGAGTCACAGTACACCAAAGAATACAATACACAAGTCCTGCAGTGAGTAGCAGCCCATTTTAAGCACGTGGGTAAGACTTTAAGGACTGATGTCGAGCTAAGTCCTTGTACAAAATATTCATGCCTTTCTCTCTGGAAAGTTTCTTCTTCTGTTTCTCGCGTCTTTCCTGAAAAAGCCTATTAGACGGCGACAGCTCATGAAAACTGAACATAAGCCTCCAGTTGTGCTTTCACTGTGTCACTGAGCTGGTTTTAAAATAGTGCTGCTCGTTTACCCTCTGGTTTTGGGGGCATAAATACAGCTCATAGTTGCTTTTACAAAGTGAACTTCCCCAGTCATCAGAGACTGGCTTGGTGCTTCTTAGACGAAACATGGCGAATGAGCATTAAGTAATGGTTGTAACAAACAAATATCTGTGATAGATGCTTATACATTTCCTGGCTGCTACTTTTTCTTAAAGATTGAGCTTACATGTTATTGATTATAGTTTTTCTCAGTTTTTTGATGTTGGACTTTGAACAATGGTGAAATATGTAGATAATAATGTAGATAAATGCCTACTACCTCTTTCTCACACCCCTTTTTGTTTAGAGATGGTTAAGTAGAGTGCAGTAGGTGTGTGTGATGTCCACTTTGTCTCTTTGAAGATCAAAGGTGTAAAGACGTCCCTTTATCTGACACCACACACAATGGATGAAACTGGAGGAAAACACTCATGAATAATGCCATGAAGGTTTTTAAAGTGTACATGTGACACGTGAAGCTTAGAAACCCAGTGACATAATTTAACATTCTAACTGTCATACTTTATTTTGTGCTCTGAACCTTTCCAATTTCCTTTGTTCTGATGAGGAAAGCCACAGCTGCTGTGTATAATTTCATGCACTGACAGAAACAGTATGTGTCCCGTGTCCATGAGCAAATAAAAGCCAAATTTCATATATTAAAAGTTTAATTTGATTTTGATGGAGATCGGAGGGAAATGTTATTGATGTAAATTAATGGATAAAGAGTCATGCATCATCAGTCACACTAATGATTTTGCAGTTATTAAAGCAGCACCTCTTTTCCAGGTTGTTGGGCTGAAGCCTTTTAGTGACCGCTGTGCTACAATCTAACATCAAACTATTGTTATTGATAAATCTATTTTATTTGTCACATGAGATCAGTGACCTCATTTAGGATCCTAGTGGCCTAAGGGTGGGAGCTCTTTCTGAGCTCCTGAGCGCTGATACTTTCTTTCAGACCACAACAGGTAGAAAAAGCAGTGGCCTTTTCCATTCAGCACCTGGTGTAAACATCTTTTATACACGGGGTTATGCACCTGCTATTATATGCTCCATTGAATGAATCACTCTTAACAGAGTCTTTCTGTCCCATGCTGTTTCCATACCATGCTGTGATGCTCCCCATTATTGTAATCAATGAGACAATCCATTATTGGAAAGCCATTTCTGAAAATATGGGTCAGTTAGGTATATTAAGTATATTATACAAGCAAGGCCTAAGGCGAGGCTATTCAATCGGGCTGTATTTTAAAACCGGGAAATGTCAATGGGCCAAACATTTTCAGCAGCCTTTTCAAAACCTTTTATGTAGCTTTTGGTATTGACAAATTTTAAGCAAATGCAAATAATGGTACAACGCACATCACAAAATGCAGAAACTGGGAAAAAAAGAAGAAAAAAAAAGAGCTGTCAGTGATATTAATACACAGAACCAGACAGAACACCAATACACACCCTATATCTCTCTCTACTTGTATCTCTTGCCATCTCTGTCCAACACACACACACTCCACCGCCATTAATTTCTTGTTTGTTTTTACTATATTATACTACAAATATATTTTAAACTTAATTTTAAATCATTTTAAATAATATTTTTATTTTTGCAGCTCTTGTCTGCACTTTTGCAATTTTTAATGGTGATTTTTAAAATCATTTAGTAATTTAATTTGACCTTTTATATATATATATATATATATATATGACCTTGTATATATATATATTGATATAACACCCATTTTCAAAATTCATACATGTTATTCATATGTTTTAAAACAGTCCAAAATATTGATTAATACTAACAACTCTCTCCAGAATCTAAAAACTACTATGCTGCAATCGTGAGCAAAACACTGCAATGCTCATGATGAATAGCTTACGCTATGCTGAAATGCTTGCTTGAATGACTTGAATGTGACGTAGTATGAATACCTAAAAAAAGTTTAAAATACATTGAATTAGATACTAATCATGTTAAGCTTGCTGAAAAGCAAGCTGAAATGCTTGCTTGAATTTGTTAGAAGATGGTGAAGTAATAGGAATATCTAAAAAAGTTGGAATGGGTTTAAGTAGTATGAATGTCATTAAAATATTGAATAATACTCTTCATGTGGAATATCTTAAAGCCTCTTGAAAGCACCTGCTACACTGAAAGGCTTGTTTAAATTTGTTAGAAGATGGTGAAGTGATAAGAGTTGTTGAAGTGTGTAAAGGAGTCTAATTAGTTTGAATATGGTTGAATAATATCTAGAAAATTCACAGAACAGTATCTTAAATGTGTTGGTTTAGGTTTAAAACTGCTTACAGAGGAGCAGGTTGTTTGATTTTGTCATGTGTCAAATCCTGTGCATGTCTGTGTCTGTGTCAGAATGTTGGTGTTTCCAGCAGGCCCCGCATGTTACCGTGGTAACAGTCACTACTGGGTGAGGTCCTGTATCGGCCTGTTAATGTCAAAGATTTGAGGCGAACAGCCACTCTCAAACAACTAGCCCTCAGTCAATGACAATACCTCCAGGACACTTCAGAGATATACTGCTAGAGAGATGACAGCCAGAGGAACATAACTGTGTAAATTTTGTGTCTGAAAAGTGTAACATGAGAGACTGAGCAGAGGTTAAAGAGAGGCATGAACTGCTGCTCTGAAGAGATTTCTTGACTCATTTTACATGGAGGTATATGGGGCAGTTAGTGTTTTTTTTTTTTTTTCCTTTCAGGCTCACAGTAGGAGCTCTGTAATTCCGATTGGTTCCAAAGTCACATTGTCAGAAAGAGCACAATTTTTACTATATACTCACCAATGATGGTGTGTGACTAGCAACAGCTGTAGACACCATGGCAAGCTAAAGAGAAATGTTTGGTAGGCTGTCTGCACTCTGCCAGTTGGTGTCCCTCACTCCAGCTGTGAGTATTCTCTGCCATAAGGAGCAATGCTAAATCTTGATTTTGGCATCTTCACAAAGTTTCAATCAAGTTTGAATATTTCAAAAACTATAAAAGATATTAAAAAGTTGTATCATTTCTCTAATAAAAACATGTGTGTAATATTTTAAAGGTGGAATGAAATTTTAACATGAAAGTATGAAGGAGCAAAGAAAGTTTGAAGATGCTTGAAAAAAGGTGATGTGTTTCAAGGTCAAACATTCTTTCCCATAGACAACAATGTTAAATCTTGAAATTGGAATTTTGACAAAGATTCAAACAAGTTTGAATATTTCAAAAGTAATGAATGATACTTGAAATTTGAATAGATATTTGAATATTGACATGATGTGAAATATTTTAAAGGTGGAATAATGTTTTTGGGTGAATGTATGAAGGAGGATAAGGGTTTTGAGAATGCTTGAAAAAAGTGGAAATTTTGGCATGTTTGAACATTCCGTCCATTTAAATGAATGGGGAAAAATACCAGAAAAACGTTGAACATTTCAGAAAGTATGAATGATATGAAGAAGTTGAATGACAGCAGTCGTGTTGAAGTTATGAAGCGCTGAAAAAAGTGGGCTGAAGAATAATAATTATAAAGATGCATTCACACCCAATAAAGCACATTTGGGGTAAAAAATAAAAAATAAAAAAGAAAGAAAGAAAGAAAAAGAAAGACAGAAGAAAACAAATGTTCAGTTGGTCCACATACTTATCATCCTCATCTCCCATCAATTGTCTATGGAGCAGCTCCCAACTTTATACTTGATGTCATCACAGGTTTAAGACTGACTACTTTGGTTTTTGGCTTTGAGTGACATCAGCTCATGTTCACAAATACTGACTGAACTTTCCTCGGGATAAGCAAGGATAAGTAAGCAGGCCTTGGGATGAACAAAGTCTGTAATTCACTCAAATGTACAAACATTATCCCCCAGATGATGTCAATGCCCTTCACAACATCTAGTTCCTGAACGACAACAGCAATAAGTGTGAAGAAGAAAAACAGGCACTGGAAGAGAAACTCAGTTTGATTGCTGTGTAAGACGAATGCTTATGCTGCAGTGAGATGGGCCTCATGCAGTGGCACCCAAAACACTGTCAAAACTTACATTTTAATTTGCTAATGCAGTTTCTGAAAATACTTCTAGGAAAGAGGCATAAAAGGCATGGACCAAACATATAATCTTAGTAAACAAACAAACAATAAAAGACCCCATATCACAGAAATGTAAATGTGCACTGAACTAATCTTATAACCTGACCTCTGTGTTTGGTAAAATATGGAAGGTGATTTTTACATGCATTTGCATGGGATTAAGATCACAGAAAACCTCAGCAATTAATGGCAAGTAATACAAATCACTCGATGTAGGTAATACTATTCTGTACAAAGAGGGCTTCAGTCTTCTTTTCTAATTATCTCTGCACCTTTATCCTACTTTTTGCAGCACTGATTTTAATAAGTGCTCTATAAATAATCAGAATTGTTTTACTCTTAAATGAAAAAAACTAACACCTCCTCACCTCAATCCTGCAAATTAGCCAGATCGCCTAAACCGATATTGAATCCCATAAACATGTCATATCAGTTATTCAACAATCTTTTGACACGTCTAACTTCCCTTTATGTTAGACATGCCAAGGATGTTTGTCACCAGTCACGAAATCCAGAAAAAGGGCACATACTGTAACTATATCCAGAATGTCTAGGGGTGCATTTTCTTTTAGAGCTGCAACTTTTGAATGTAGGGCAAGAAGCTGGTTATCATATTGAGCAGAGAATGATGAAGTAAAAGTTGAATAAATCAACAAACAGGTTAAGACAGTAATATATAACATTTACAGGTAGAACACGTGCAGCCACATCACTGCATCTTTATTCATAGCCAACCATCACAGTTTTAAGGTGAAGGGAGAGCCTCTTTATCAGTATCCTTACACTTGATTATTTTCAGGATTTTCTGGGATGTAACGGTAATATTTTATAATGAATCACTATAAAATATATATAGTGACTTAATGTGAAAGTAATGCAACTAGTTGCCAGTGATTTATTAAAAATGCACAGTCAATTTTACAGTGTTATCACTGTCATTTTTACAGTAATTTGTTGTGAAATATTACAATTAGATCCTGTAAAATCCTGAAGTTGCTGAGTTGATGTTGCAGCCTTGATTATAAGAATTCTGGAAATGTGGGCGGGTTCTGTAAATAACACCAAGGTTTTAAGAATCCCAGTGGAACCGGTTCAAGAACAAGAGATCTTTTGTGGTATCAGCGCCAGCAATAATAGCTGTGGAACAACTCCAGACTTTATACCCTATGGCATCACAAATTTGAGTTTTTGTCACAATCTGCTCTGTCTCTCTCCTGCTGCTGTGGGATTTTTCCATTTACTCTGCCCCCACCTCTCTCTCCACCTAGCCACTCCCCCTCATCAGCCTCATCACCTCCACCTGGTGCTCCCAGCTGCTCCTCATCTCCAGTCAAGCCAGTATTTAAGCCGCCTCACTCCACTCACTCTTTGCCAGATTATCTTCGCTTCCATGCCTGACCTGATTGTTTTCCTGGTTTTGACTCGGCTCACTTCTGACCACCTCTCCTTGTCTCTGCCCCAGTAAACCCATGGATGTATTATAGTGAAATCTGGATACAGCTGTGGGGGCGGGGCCTCGTTCATTCCTATGAGAGCTGCTCAGTGGTGCATGAAGCAGAGAAAACTCTTTCTCCGGGTTTAGAAAAGTGTAAAATACCCGGATCTACTGGCCCATAGAGCATGCATAGAAGTGATTAACGACAGCCTAACGCAACCTCTGTACCTGAGTACCGACTCCGAGTCACTGGCTCACTCACACAGATGACCCGAGTGCTCGAAGCGAACAGCGCTCGTTCACAAGCATTCCTCTCATAGTAGCTTAGCTTATTAGCAACACCCGCTTATCGACGGTATGACGATAGCTAGGCTGTCGGTTTTAATATTTATGTAATAATCAGATAATATCTATCTCTCTATACACACACATACACACACAAATATACATACAACTTATCAGGGAATCATATCGTTATCACGACCGGAGAAATCAAATTAACAAAATCAAGACGTGTGAGAAGTGTGCCCACAAAAAGGTTATAAAAGGTGGTGCCTTGTAACATTGCCCCGTGTATTATTACACAGCTCAACTTTAAGTAAATACTACCTTCAGTACCGTTTAATAACTGTCACTGGTGTTCTGCGCTGCTTCCTGATAACCGGTTGTCTGAATACAGACCGTAGTCTGTATATACGGTCTCTGATACAGACACGGTAAGACGTCCATATTACAGCTTTACAGCCAACAGTGTATGGGTGTGTTGTAAGATGGTCAAATGATGAATTACAATTAAAAAATATCCATTACTACGGCCGGCATGAAGCCTGTGCTGTGTCAGGGACGAGAGTTACATGCGCAAGTCCCGCGGGTCCAATGTGTGTTCATTTTATGTCTGGAGAAATTTCTCTATATTCGGAAATGCCGCATTTTATGTCTTTAGGACTTAATGTTTTTAATAATGGCTATGCAAAAAATGCGGTCTGAAAAGTCAACGTGTCTCAAAAAAATTATCCAGTGATTTAAGGACATCTCTTTCCCAATGTTAAGCAAATTGGGAAAAGTCTTTCTGGGCCAGTGTGCATCATGTGATGCTGTAATTCCACTTTCAGCCACTATGTAAATTTTGCTTCAGAGGGTGGCACACTTCCTGGGGGCTTCAGTAAACCTAACAGCCTTTTGTCTCCGACCATGAGTTCTGCCTGTGCACTACTGCTTCAGCTCCTTCAAGAGAGATCGCCATTTTCCGGGCATCTTCAGAGCATCCCGCAGAGCTGCCTGCCTGACTGACACCAACTCTGCTTCCTCCTTGACCATGAGCCCTGCCTCCCCCTGGAGTCCCTGCTTATCCCACAAGCTCCCTGCTGTAATTGGTTCTGCAACTTACCTTATACATTCACCTGCCAGTCCACTCCACAGTCACAATCCCCCCACTCAAACTCTGAACTATCACCTGTAAACGTGAGCTCACACCAGTCTCCCCACGAACACTGCTCCACCCATGAACACACCCAGAACTGTTAACTGTCCCTACTTACCTGCAACCTGATTATACTCACCTTTGCTCCATCCAGCCTGTCAAAAGATTAAATAACGGTCATTACCAACTACTCACCTACTCTGTGTGCTGCAACAGGGTTCTTCCATTCCTCATTACAATTTTAGCACCCTATAGTTTTGGGATTTGGGAGAGAGTTCATTTTTAGTAATATTTTTGACTGTCTAAGACCCTAGGATTAACATGTATGAATTTTGAAAATGAGTGTAGTTGCAACTTAAATAAACGCCAGTTATAGGTATGTCATTTGTGCTCATTGCTCATGTCCCACTTCTGGTTGGGTTCCCTTGATAATTGTTTGTTCGGAGACCCACTATATCTGACTGAGATCAGACAGTTGCATATATTATCAACTGTGTAATCTGATAGATCTGTGTATGAAGCCTGCTTTTAGAAACTATCATACATTTTGTATGGATTGTGTTTTTTTATCCAGTACCATGTTGGCAATGCCTCTGAAACGCTTTCATTTTTTTCATTCTTTATCTCTCTCTCTTTTCTTTATTTCTCTCTTTCTTTCATTCTCTCTCTCATCCAAGCTGTTTTTTCTTTCTGTTTTTCCTTCCTTCCATTTGTCACATTAAACATTTTACTAATGCTAACCCTTTGTAACCTGTGATTATTGGTCTGTTTTACAAACACATGGGAAGAAGGCAATTAGCAGCTTAAGAATAAATGACACAGTTAGCAAGATATTATTTTTTAAAAAAAGTATAAGAAAATTACCTGAAAATCCGTTCAAAATAAACTAAACAAACAAACTTAAAGCCAAGAGTAAAAAAAAAGAGAGAGAGAAAGGAAAAAAAAACACAGGGAAATGACATTGGGAAAAAAGCTTAAAAATATATAATTAGTTTGTAAAATACACTTAAATATATAATTATGATAATTAGAAATATAGTTCTCCCCTATTTTTTTTAATTTTGTTTTTTTTTAAAAGAACTTCTAGTCTACTAAATCTACTAATTTCTTGCATTTGCAGGACGGTTTTTCCTGCTTGCTCATTGCCTTTTTTCCCCATGCTTTAAAAAAAAAAAAATGCCATTTTCTCCGGATTTAAGGGTTTAAATACCTACGAAAAGTATCTGAATGCACCACAAGAACACTTGAACACTGGAGACACCAAATTCTAAAAAAAAAAAAACATTCATCCATTCATGACCCTCTAGAAAATAAAAAAAAAGTTTTGACTTCAAACGTGGACAAACAGATAACATACAAAGAAATAGAGCATGAGGCAGAATAGACAAAAAGGAAGGAGGGGAATAAAGAGCACTAGTTTTGCTTGTGCTGAAATGGAATTCCAATCATGGAGCAACAAGGCCACAGAGTGACATGTTTTGATTATCACACTGATATGTGGCCTACTGCGAGAACTCTCAATGAATGAGTCAGATCTCATGTTTAAATGTATATATTACTGAAAATAGAGGGAGTGCGTGTGAGGAAGAGAAAGGGAAGAATCAAGAGAGAGAATAACAAAGCAAGGTTGCCGGAGATGAAAAGAATGCCTGAGTTTTGGTGTCTGAGAGGATGACAGAAAAATGTCGGTCGTCTCTGCATTTCGTGGCTCTCATCATATCCCAACATGGCTGTCAGGCTTCAGGGAGAATGGCGCCTCCTTTGTCTGAAAGCTGCTGAAAGCCAAATCAGAAATCACAGAATACCTCGGCTCACTGCAAAAAAACGCATCAAGTGTGTCTTGTCTGCATACCGAGTGGCCTCGAGGAAGAGTGGGGACGGGAGAGGAGGAAGAAAGAAACGAGTCTTGATGGAGGAAAGCCTGTCTCGGTAAATGACGTGCTGTATGCTCTCACAGCATGTCCACAACAGTGAATGACAAGGAAAAAACAATACAAGAAAGTCATCTATGAAGAGTAACACTGCCAGATGACAACAAACACAGAACCATGCATACATTATAACTGTCTGGTTCTTACTGATATACTAGAACAGAAATATTATTGAGATTCGACAGTGTTTCAAATTACGAGTCCCATGTACGGTGGCCTTGGTAGGACATCTCAGGGTCCACTTGTGAGAGTGGATTTTTATCAGCCTCACCAGCAACATATGTCTACCCTCTTTACTTAAACTTCAAGTTTGAAAGAAAACTAGGGTTTATCACAACTTGGGTTTTATTTTTGTAGCTCTTTGGGCCTGAAAGTCTGAACCAAGGTTCAAACAAGGGTTTGCAATTGTGTTACATTGTGCATATTTTATCAGTCTTGTTCTGACATTGCAACTGCCCCTTGGTTAATTTCCATCCTCGAACACATACTGGCTAATAATAGCATAGCACTGGCAAGCTTCAACAACTATAGAGCCATGCTCCATAGAATCTCACGCAATCTTTTCACGTTTATTTCATTTCCAGGCAAGTTTTGTGGACTTTGAGCTTGTCATGGTTAAACGTCAGTCCTAAGGCTCGTGTTATAGTAATACTTGTTACCCAGAGAGGTTTGATGGAGAAAATGTTAATTACTACACATAACAACTCAAGTTTGCACTTTTATGCTACGCTAGCTCCTGAAGTAAGTCAACGTCAGACTGAATGTGTAGACGTTTTTGTTTTTCAGTAATTGTTAGAGTGCTTCACAGGAACAATGTTTCACAAGGAGGGTTTCCATTAGCCCTGAAATTATGAAAATTGAAATTGCAAATATAAAATAAGCCTAATAGAAACACATCAAGTTAAAAAAAAAAAGTTTTGCAAAAAAGTTTTTATGCGCACATGATGTGGTAATTCAGGCGATTAAGGCATATTTCGCAAAATTGCAAAGGAAACATTTTTTCTGCTTTTATAAGCAACAAAGAGTGTCTGTAGGAACTGGCTACCTCGGGCATGATGCAGCAGCTGCTACAAGAGGTGTTATTGCATCGAATAACTCTTCAAAGGTTGAGTGGATCATCTGAAAGTTTTGAGTCCACAATTCCTCTGTGAAATCGTGGACTATCACTCCCAGAAATCCCTCATATGTTGCCGCTCCCATGTATAAGGGGCTTGCCTTTCCATTATCACCTTGATTGGGGAAAAATGATGTCTAGTGCAGTGGCTGCAATAGAACGAAACCTGCTAATATTTTCAACATCCATCGCCATGCTTCTTTGAATTTTATCATGAGTGTATCATCACTCGGTGGAAACGCAGTCATCTCACAATTGTGTTTTATCGACTTTTCGAAAATAAGTTTTGTGCAAATCTGTAATGGAAACCTGCCTACTGTCTTGATCACCAGGTGATGTGGTGTTTCACTTTTACACTATGATCTGTAAGCTTTAGCTTCAATCTGTCTTCTTAACCTGCATTCACTGCTTTGTTAGTTTAACATCTTGGATATATTTATATTATTGACTCTTTTGTCTGCTTCTCTCACTTTTTTGATTTTAGAAAAATCAGACAGTTAGTTACAGTTTGATGAAGCATTAGCACCTAACAACAAGTGGGCCAGGATTGCACAGACAGGTTAGATTTATGTGAGGGCCTTCTTTATATCAGTAAAATACTTTAAGTTACTGGTGATACAAACCAAACTTTTCCTATGTTTGCTAGTACAAATTAGAAGAATTGAAGTGGCAAAACACAGGCTGACTTTTATTGTTTGGCAGTCTCAGTCACAGACATTGATACTGAAAGTGAATCAAAAATATGAAAGTCCTGTGCATTTTTTTGACAACAGATTAGTTTTAAATATTGCGAGGAGTAACAAAAAAGTCAGAAGCAGCCACAGTGAGCTGGTAGGTGAAGAGCTGCAGGTAACAAGTTTCACACCTCAGCAGGGTAACCAACTTTACTTCCCTCTTCTAGGTTGAAGAACTACCAGTTCTGTGCACAGCATTAAAAATAAGCTCATGTTTGCTGGTGGCATGATGGAAAGGGGCCAGTTATTGACTTAATAAAAAAATGTGACTTTGTTTTGCTGCCCTGTAAACCGATACACCAACAGCTTTTGCATTTTATCATTCGAAAAAGCAGGAGTTTGCTAGTTTGCTTAAGTATTAAACTGCACTTGCTCCATCAGTATCTACAAGTGCCGCCAAATCAACCCAGCAGACCTGAGCTTGGTATTTCAGCATTGCTCCAGGCGATATATGATTAAGCTTGACATGCTTTGTTTGCTATGTGTGCTATATGTAATGGGCACTTGAAGGTTATTGCATAGCCTTCATACAACATACAACACAGACTAAGCCAAATTGGGGTTCATTTTTGCCCTGGGGCCCCTTAAGAATTATTCCAGCCATGCCTAAAATCACCATCATACTCTTGAGAAACATGTTGTGACATCATTATCTATATGCTCTTACTCTGGGTGAGAATCTGTTGTGTTGAAGCCCAGGTTTTCGAAGTTGTGGTGGCTACAAATAAAGCTTCTTCGAGTCATTGCAATACCCAACATTTGTGGATGCATGTCAAATTATATGTCTGGATTCACATTCACTATAATGATACACTTTTGGAAGGCAGTAGTGGGCTGTCACCAGGTTTTCCACACCTTTGTCATTCCAGCTGGGGTCAAACTGAGGGGAAATGTACAAACATACAAATCAATTGGTCAACTTTCAGACTCCATTCCTGCAGCACCTGGCACATTTTACCAATTCGTTGCACTTATTTACATTTACAAACATTAGTTGATAAGATGAGACATGCAGCCGATAAGTCGATGAAGTGCAAGGAAAGGTCAGTGTAAAATACTAAACAAAGACTGAGAGTGTGGTTCCCAATGGCTAATTACAGTTGTGAATGCACATTGTTGAGAGCCACTGGTTTCTAAAGTCAAATAACATAGGCCCTGGTTAATATGCAAAGTGATAAAGCTGCTCTGCAACATATCAAACTGTGCCAAGGATATGATTGGTTTCTCTGTTTACTGAGCAAGACAGAATTGCATTTTAGTCTATACCCTGTTATTCTTGCACAGAATGATACAATATTGTTCCTACTTCTTAATCTTTAAAATCAACCAATAGTCCTCTGTCTTACTATCCTCAAAATCCTTTCTCTCATTATCCATATTTTTTTGTATCAACGTACTTGTAATCCAACATGTTCTCATCCCAAGTAATCACATATCGCCGCTTTATCAGTGGACTTTCATGTCTACACATTACGCTGTAGGTATCCTTTTGCATCTGCTGTTGACGTTCCAGGACACCACCATCAACACCGGGACATCAACAAAAGCACCTGGTCAAAATTAGGCTATAGCATAAGTGGTTAGGTTTAGACGACAGAAGCATGTGGTTAGGGTTAGGAATAACATTATGGTTTGGCTCTATATTTAGGAGGGAAACAAACATCAACACCCCAGGTGAAAGTCCAGGGTTGTCGGACCCATCAACCACCCCTCCTGCAAGCCCGTCTGCCTGCCTGCCTGCCCATCTGCCTGCCTGCCCGCCCTATATGGCACCCTCACACTCCTTATTTTATGTTGTTACGTGCAGTGTTTTAACCTGAAGTTGGCCCATGGCCTATCATAAAACTGCAAAAGGTTTTGTCCAGCCACGTTATCACCTGATGCCACCCATCCACATGTCATGATGCCGTAATAACACCATAATGGTTCTGTCTGGCAGTGTTCTGGGCTGATACTGACCAGGGGCGTATCATGCAGATGCAAAAGTTTATGGCATCAGGATTTTACACTGAAATGACTGAAAAGTGGCTGTATTTGATGACTTCAGAATGAAAAAGGGCTGGTCTTTCACATTAAGCATGAAGGCTCTGAAAGTTCTTGCAACATTCTTCATGCACCTTTGAATTTTTGTAAGTAGGTGCCCACTGCACATGCAATGTATTCTTCAGTAACTTTCTGTTATGAACTTAGAAACCCTTGGGGAAGACTGGTTGAGCAGGTTCACCAGTACAGGCATCTCTATAGCTCTTCATTGAGAGACCAAGGGTACAGTCAAATTATTATTATTATTATTATTATTAAATCATTATGAAATTATTAGAAAGAAATACCACCACACCGGGAAGAGAAGAGTTTTTTGTTTTTGTTTTTTTTTGCTGCATGGTGTGGAAGAACATAAGAGATCTCTGCAAAGGCTAAAAAAATGCCTGGTGGAAAGAATAGCAACCTGGGTACAAAGTGGTAATTTTTGAGGTAAGTAACAGTTATTTTTACAGTACTCAAATTCAATGTTTGGCGGTACTTTAACATTAACAGGAACAGTAGATCTAGTAATGTTCTTTCAATAACACTTAACTTCCTGCTCATCCACAGAATATTTTGTTTGTACACGGCTAAGTGTTTGCAACATACAGTGCGATGAGCATTAACCCCCCTGTGCATGCTTGTGGCTGGCGCCAACTATGGAGCCCCATGCCATGGTGTCTCACACAAGTGTAAACAAAGCTTTATGTCCCAGGCTGTTTGGGGATGGTGTTTTTCTCTTGTCTGTTGATAAGTGGCCTGGTCTTGGTGGCTGCAGTTAGCCAGAAGCCCACAG
The DNA here is from genome assembly GCF_008729295.1 of Plectropomus leopardus. Taxonomy (NCBI): domain Eukaryota; kingdom Metazoa; phylum Chordata; class Actinopteri; order Perciformes; family Serranidae; genus Plectropomus; species Plectropomus leopardus. The sequence goes on from NC_056463.1 coordinate 35,891,413, forward strand.
CAGCACACTCTCTAATTAAAGACAGCTAATGAACGACAGCATTAGCATATCAATAAAGGCCCCCGCTCGCTCTGCCCGCCAGCCTGGCTGCTCAGTTCTCCATGATGCTGTGTCCATGGCCAACCACACAGAGCCAGGCTGCTCAGAG